>NC_071311.1:6305443-7505443 GCF_027563975.2 Plodia interpunctella | reverse complement strand
CGGATTTGTTGGAGTAAAAAAATAAATAAATACAACAGAAGAAAAAAGGTACCTACATTTTAGATTACACAATAATTACCTACTGTTATTGCTTATCATCGATTTACCACACAAAGGTATGCAGAGCGAACAGGTTTTGTAACCTCCAGACACCATTAAGGCAGTATTAATTGCGACACGAACTTCAGAAATAGCAGAGTTGTAGACGGAAAATGGCTTATAATTTAAAACTTTTTATTTAATTTAGTATGATACGAGTACCTACTTGTTTTTATACAAAACTTTGCTGCAGCCATCTTATAACGAAAAAAGGAAGGTATTTATTAATTTTCTCAAAAGTCAGTAGAATTAATATGCCAATGCATGTTCAAACAGTGATTTCATGACTTATTAATTCAGACGTAATAATGATTCCTCACATCGTACAAGTTGATGAAGCGATTAGACAATACGTGACGATGATATAAAGATTAAATGTCACTAGTAAATTATTATTATGTAATGAATGCCATCCTGGAAAGGGTTCGCATAGAAAAGTACAATTTTAAATGACGATTTAAAATAGATGGCACCAACTGGATAAGGATAGCCCAGGATAGAGGACGTTGGTATAGACGGAGGGAGGCCTATCCCCAGCAGTGGGTCACGGAGGATAATGATGATGACGTATTATCATTAGAGGATTCATACAGTAGATTTATACCTTATGCTAAACAAAATAATGATGGAGAAAATGAAAAAAAAGGCAGACAGCTCTTCTAATGATAAGGGTCTTCAATTCTTCATTATAGAACGTGAATGAACCATCAAATTCCGATGCAAAATTATATAACTATACATTTGGGTGTACCTATAGTTACACTTCGAAGATAAACAAATAACAAATGGTGATCACATGCTTAGTATATTATTATTTATTTACGTCAGTGTACGACGCCACGTTATTAATATTAACTTAGCAATTATATTATAATAAAACTATGTAAAGTCAAGTAATTTATTTACCTTGCACGACCCAACCGAAATAAACAATATTATAGGTATTCTGGCAAAAATTATCAGGTCTTAAATCTAAACAAAAAGATGGTTGACTGATGTATATAATTTAACCTCTATTTATTTATTATAATAATGTCAAAAAATATCTACTTTGATAATCTTCTGATTTAGAAACCAATCAAATTCTGTATATTTCAATCTTTTCTCAGCATACAAAGTATCGAAAAACACTGAAATAATTTACACAACTCGGGCAAAATGGTATCCATCGAACACAAACAAGCATCTTCTAGAAGATTCTGAAGGCATAATCAAGAAATCAACGAATGACTCTGATACAACGGAAAATTCTGACTTCATCAAAATGATTCCAAATGCAATGACTTTGAGTAAATTTGGGGTTATAGAAGACTATAGAAGATCGAAAGTGCTATCATATAGAAGGAAAGACTTGAGAAAACACACACTGACTATGGTCAATGTTATAACTGACACCAATGAGACCAGGAAGCACATGGACGATAGATTGTAAGTTAAAATTGGGTTAAGACTTTATTTATATTTTCCTTCGTCAGTTAGACTAGACAATCTATCTGTTAATGTCAAAATAATTGTATTTTAATCCATGAATAAAGAATCTGCGGAACTCCCAAATCGTAGGCAATTTCGACAGTACCTAATTAGTTTCAAATAGTTTTTTTTTTTAGATATTCCAGATAGAACGGTTGTATTATTTAATGATGATGATACACATCAATATTTACTTCGAATACTTATACTTTGTCGAGAGATATTCACTTTGGATTTCGAAACAAAACCTATAATGTTTGAATATAAATTGCTAAAGTTACACTATCTTGATAAGAAAATCTTGTTTCTGGGAAATACGTATAGTGGAACTATAGTAATACGTAATAGATGACTTTTCATTGCATACCCTTGACAAAATCATCAAGTCTTGAATTTCTTCCTTCTACCAGAACCAATTACACAATTACAAGAGATACAATTTATACAAAAGAATGTAGGTAGCTCATATGTATTTCATCCAGGTTTCTCCATCAAGACGGTATTGCTAAGATGTCATATGGAGTAGTGAAGATCTGTTTCGAGATGCTGAATGCTTCAGAGAGGCTTCTGTTCACTCACACATGGGGATACCGGGACAAGTACGGGAACTGGCAGGGAGTGATACAACACCTGCTTGACAAGAAGGCTGATTTGGGTGGGTCTTTAGTCATTTTCATTGTCCATGAATCAATAATAACTTTTTACGGTATAACGATTGAGAGCTAAGGTCTATAGTGTTAGCTTCCTTTAGTTTTAAAAGCCTCATTCAAAGCTTCATTCGATAATTTTTAATTCGCCAAACTTTGGCACATTCGCTTATTCTTTGCGGTAATTAAAAGCACTAATTATAATAACTACGCAATGTGTTAGTGTTGAGTTCGGCGACAGCGTGGAGATAGCAATCATAATTTCATTTCAAGAGTCATAGCTAGTTAACAATTAACCATTAGAAAAGGCTAGCTTTATTATCAAATGTTTGTTAGACAAATTAAAAATGCCCCGACTTTCAATATTCATTTCGCTACAACTTTTGAATGGCTGAACCGATTTTCATGAAACATGGCTAAGAACACTCGGGATAAAATTATTTATGACACAAAAAAACCTAAACGAAAAACGGTTCATCCGTTTGGGAGCTACGATGCCACAGACAGACACGTTGAACTTATAACACCTCTCTTTTTGCGTCAGGGGTTGAAAATACAAACGCTTTGATGGACGGACATAATAATATCAAAGAATTAACTTCATATGCTTATTTCATAATGAGATTATTAACAAATTTCAGGTACATTAGCAATCTTCACGCTCCAACGCATGGAGGTGATCGACTACGTCGCGATGGTGGGGCGCACTACCGTCCGCTTCATCTTCAGGGAGCCTCCTTTAGCATACATCTCTAATATCTTCACCCTCCCATTTTCTACAGACGTCTGGTTGGCGATTGTCGTCTGCGTGTTGGGTTGTGCAGTCTTCTTATACTTCACTTCTAGATGGGAGGCTACCGTGAGCATGGTGAGAGTTCGCAATCTTAACGTATTTTTCGGATATTCTTTGATTATGTACATCATGTGCTTTGTTAGTTATAAAAAATATATTTGTAAAAAATAATAATGGTAAGCCCTTTCGGCAGCGATGGAGACCAACGCTGTTTAAAATATGAGGTCTTTTAAGCGTTTCTTCCCAGCATTGAACCGTACCGAAAAGCCAGTATAGGTAGTTTGTAGCTTTTTGAGAAATTCTGCAAATATTATAAATGCGAAAATTTGTGGATGTATATGTATGTATGGGTCCGTGTGTGTATATTTATTACTCTTTAATGCAAAATCTACTGGACGGATTATTATGAAATTTGATACACGGGTAAAATATAACACATAGGGTACTTTTTATCCCAGAATTCCCACGGGAGCGAAGCCCCGGGCGCAGCTAGTACTTTATAATTTCACATTTTACGTGATGAAGTGGGTGTGAAGGTCTCATTTCTGAATCTTTTGACTTTGGAGGCCAAAATGTCATCACTTTCAAGTAAAATTCTATATGAGAGAAAATTTTACCTACTCATTTGTTTCCAGAACCAGTTCCAACTTGATGGCTCGTCGGCTGACGTGTTGATATTGATTATTGGCGCCGTCCTCCAGCAAGGGTGTACACTGGAACCTCGATATGCTGCTGGTACAGTTGAATAATAGCCAAAATTGTATAACCTTCTTCTATATATTTACCCTTGTGGGACAATTATGGGCTCGGCTCTTCATATTTTTTGGTGTCAAGGCACAGAATACATATTAATACAAAGTCAAGGGTCTGAACGGGTATTGTTTTTCTTTTTGTATAAGTTTCTCCATACTGATACACCACGTCGTCGACAAGGGCAAAGAATGGGCTATAACTGTACTGCAAGGGCTATAACTGTACTCGGACATGAGATAAAAATACATAAGTAACTACATGGATTTGTTATACATGTAACACATGATTTTTAACTTTTTTTTTAAATAATAATGAGATGAAAAAATTCTGGAATCGAGCGGGAAATGAACCCGCGCCCCTGTCTATCCGGGGTCATTAATGTTACAAATGTTTCTATCAAGTAAGAGAAGAGATTTAATCTTGATTGCTCTCTACCTTTTCAGGAAGAACTGTGACCCTTCTCCTCTTCATAGCGTTGACGATCCTGTACGCAGCGTACTCCGCCAACATTGTGGTGCTGCTGAGGGCACCCAGCTCTTCAGTCAGGACTCTGCCGGACCTCCTAAACTCACCCATCAAATTAGGTGCCAGCGATTTTGAATACAACCGTTATTTCTTTAAGGTAACTACGACAAATACAATAAGATTCTACCGTAACGTTGTTCTGAAGATTTGATGTTTGAGAAGACATAGAATAGATTCAATTACATGGATACGGAATACATTTCTGGTTTTACGTTGCGGTAAATAAAAAACTCTCATACAAACTACGCAATTTTCATGCATCCAGGTCGGCATCTGTCCGACTTCGGCGATAGTGTGTGACCGGCATAAGATAATGAGAAACATTATGTTCATAAATAACGTACACGTGGTTATTACAAGATCATTCCTTTTTTATACGTTTCGCCACTAGCTATAACGCCCCGTGGTCACCGAGCTACCGAGTCATTTAGAGATAGTGTGTCGTTGCAACGTGTAACGAATTGTAAATTAAATGGGTGAATTTCACGACTGTTTGAACGCGGCGTGTGGCGTCTCATTTGTGTCGCACACTTTTTTAAAATTAAATAATCATTCTTTTTAAATAAACATTGTACCAGTACTTTACTTATATATAAAATAGGATAATTAAATTGATTACTGTGTATGGTACAATGTGTATGGTTAAATAAACACTAAAACGGCGCCGTTCAAAACGCTCGTGAAATTCACCCAAATGAATATGAGTTGACATTTAATACAAGTTTTATTTACATTTAATAATGAAACGCGAAAGTTTAACATGAGTTGAGATACAATGTTGAACCTAAACTCTAACATGACTAAAGGATATTATATTTGAAAGACAAATTGCTACCTACTTACCTCGTGTATAAATTATGTATGCTTTCAGCAACTTAACGACCCGATCCGGAAAGCAATTTATGACAAGAAAATAGCCCCCCAAGGGAAAAAGCCTAATTTCTACAACATGAAGGAAGGGGTGGAGAAAATTAGGAAGGTGGATTATTTTTCGTCTATTACTCTTTACCATCTACAGAAAGCATTTCTTCAAACCATCTACAAAAGGCTTTTTTTTTTTACAAACTTTTATTTAGTTTCTCCTGTCCCATTGTCAGTCTGTAATCAAATCTTGCGAGTTTGAATTTTTATTACTTCTTGTTGTCCTACAGAGTTGAAATTATGTTCTGAAAAATATTGAAATTTTCTTCATTTTCTGTGAAATTTATTTCTATTTCTATAAATTAGCTACGTCGTCGCTTCAGTTTCTATGACAATGCATTATTATGTTAAGCATGACCTTATGGTGCACCCAGGATCGGCTCCAGACAAGGGAACTCCTCAACGGTTTACAGCACGGACATGGGGTTTTTGTCAAGCGTTAAATGCCACAGGATCTCTCTGGCGACAATAAAAGCTTGTGGCATTTTTGCAAAAACTTGTCATTCTAATTTAATTTTGCTTGCAGGGTCTATTCGCGTTCCACATGGAGTCCAACCCCGGCTACCGGCTGATCCAGGAGACGTACCACGAGGACGAGAAGTGCGACCTGGTGGAGATCGACTACATCAACGAGATAGAACCCTGGGTGCCGGGACAGAAGAGGTCGCCGTTCCGGGACCTTTTCAAGATTAAGTAAGTATTATAAAATATATCAAGTGATCATTAACTCAATTGAATGGCCTTCTTATTAAAGCGAATTAAAGCTTAGGCATTAAAGCTAATTTCTTTGTTGAATTTGGTAAACATTGTGGCGTATGGTCCCGCCCTAAAATAGGACCACTCCATATCCTCGCATGGCTGACGTACGAGGCGGTAGGAAGTAAATTGTAAAATCATAGTCGAATATACTTTCAAGGTTGCATTTTTACGTTGACGCCAGGTTTCGCAGCGTCACAACTCCGAATGCAATCGGAAAATGCTGTTCAGCGGCAGAAATAGATGATAAACCTTTTGTATCAAATTATCTCTTGTATATATTGAATAAATTTACATTTTCTTCCGGTTCAGCTTTATCAAAATCCGTGAGTCGGGTATCCAAGCCAACATCCATCAGCGTCTCAACGTCCCCCGGCCGAAGTGCTCCGGCGCAGTGGCCGCCTTCAGCAGCGTGGGCATCGCCGACATGTACCCCGCCTTGCTCGCCACGCTGTACGGCGTGCTGCTCGCTCCCGCTGTCTTGATCCTGGAGATCACTTACCATAGACTGTGAGTGTTAATCATAGACTTTGCGTTGGTCAAGCCAACTTTGTTTGATCTGAAATCAAAAATGTAATCATTTATTGAGAAGTTAGGCCGTCACAGGCACTTTTTCACGTCATATTCTAAATTTAAATAATATACCAGCAATTTGGAACGACCACTGCTGAGAGGAAATGCCTAATGAAACTCATTTGAGTTGGTCTCTATCATGCGAGAAGGGCTTACAATTTTTTTAATATATTTGTTTCTCAGTATAATATAAAAATTAAATAAAAATAAGTACGCCGTTTTATCTAAACGGCAGCGGCGCACAGCTGTCAAAGTTAACGTCAATGTTGATTGGTGCAAGCCACCTTTATTCTTTAGGTAAGCTGGGCTCATACAATTTGAATGCATGAGTAACGTGGGCTTCGAGAAACCAGAATGAAAGAGGAAAAATTATTTAATATTGTAGAATGTCCAAATTTTTATGATTTTTTATGTCGTTTTATAAGTATTTAAAATGTATATCTACTCATTAGATATTTTTATCTAATTTCTGTTTATCATTAAAACACTTAACTATGGCTAAAAAAGCTTTGTTTTCTTGTCTATTTCAGGATGGTGATAAGAAAGAAGAGAGCAATAACGTAGTCGTAAAACCTAAAGTAATGACATTGTTATAATGTATGTTCCATATAAAATTTGAAAGTTTCTAATGATCAGTTCACCTAGGTGACATGACCTGGGTCCTGATCCTCACGCAATAAAAGTTCATAATTTTTCTCCAATTCATATCTTACGGTCTGCATTTACTTACATAATAACACCGTGAAAAAGTTCGATCGATTGAACTTTTTCTTTGTAAATTGATGAAGTGAACTTAGATTGTGTGAGAATTTTGAATTTTTTGACGTCATTATAGTGTGATGTATCATAAGTTAAAGATTTTGAATTTGAATATATGCGTCCGAGGTTAAATGAGGATACTCTTAATCAATGAACATTGTAATGGTCATATATCTGTGCTCAAAATCTACAAATTTCATTTCATTTACCGAGCTGATATCACCCACCTGCACATAGTGAAATAAATAATTAAACCATTATTTTAAAGCAACTAACGTCACATCAAATTGTAACATGTTGTCACAATAAATCACCATGTTCGTAGTAATTCTGAATATTTTATTTGACGTCTTCTTTTAAAATGCATTGTCGCATTTACATAAATCTATTTTGCGTCGTATCTAAATTGGTTGGTCAGTATGTACTGAAGTTACCGCTAACCGGACTGTTCTCTCTCTCTATTCGAGTGTGTTATTACTAACACAAGTTGGCAAATTATCTCATACACACTACTGTGCAGGTTTCCTCACGATGTTTCCATAAACGGTAGCAAGTAGTTGTCTATGAAAACTATTATACACGAGTCATATTGGTATTGGACAATCTTAACTCCGCTTGTTCACCAACGCTTCAAGCACAACTGTTAAAAGTGTATGAGACTTGCGTACCTACCGTTTTGTTTTGTACCTATGTACATCTGCAGTCAAAGATCATAATGAAGTTATTACCTATTTTACTGTCTTTGAATATTCTTGTACTATTAGTTAATTCCAAAGATGAAAACACGATACAATTCGTCAGAAGATACATTGAAAATGAAAATAAGCCCACTGAATTGGTTTGCTACATATCTTGTTGGGATTATAGTAAGTATCCTTTAAAATCTTTGCATAAAGTTTAAAATGCTCATGTCTCTAGTGAAAAAGTAGGTAGTAGTGGTAGAAATGTGGCATATTTTGAATTTTTAAAAACCAAATACTCATCGTGTACTTTAGGAAATCCTAATTTCCTCATTTCCTCTATAAATCTTAGTACGATTTCTTTATAGGTTTATTGTCCTTATTTCTCATTGCAAACTTTTATTTTTATATCTTAATTTTAATCTAAAAATTCAAATGATCACTTCAAGGGGGCCGGTTCTTGCGCAATGTTCATTTCATAAATTTCCTCCAACATTCCTGTGAACATTAGGAGGAGAATCGATCGATGTCGAAACTTTGTGATATTGCTTAGGTTATCTTCGAAAAAAATGCGAATAAATTAAGGATGATTTAACTTTGTTTTCGTGAGAATCCGGCCTCAGCATCTAAGCTTTATCTGGATTCATTTTTCACTTCAGGTATCCAAAAGAAACTAATGATTGAATTATTTACAATCGGTGTGAGATTGTCTGCGTTGCTCCGACTGCCTTCGAAGTATTTTTACCACGATCTCCTTTTTCTGGTCGATTTGAGGTGCCATGGCTCTGAGCAAGTTCTTTTGAATGTAAGAAATAATTTATTTTTATGCAATGAAGGTTTTCTGAAAGGATGTAACAAAAGCAGATATGTATAGTGCGAAGAGGAGAAAATGTAGAAGTGCAGTGTCTGGGTTCCGACGCGGGACAATGACCACAGAGATAGACACAGTATCAATGTATTTATGAGAGGGGTGCCAAGACAAAGTTGTGTTATTGATGAAATTGCCTTACGCCTACGAGAAGTTCCTAAATTATACAATCTGTGCGGAAGGGATTTTATGTATATCTTTCGCTACATCTTTAAACTTTTTTGAAAAGATTTTCACATCATAATCGAGAGACCTAGGTCGGTTAGCATCCAGCCTTCCAGTTTCTCTTACTGTTTGGAGCGAATAATCAAATTAACTTTTAATTTATGAATCATTAGATACAATAATGTACAATGTAATGCCTATTTCATAACACACAGACCACTGTGTGTTATGATATAGGTATCATATTAGACAGTACCAAGTGTCTAATATGATAGATGTTTGGTTTCTCAGGCTACATTACACAAGCTGTTCGTGTGGCCGTTCCGTTGGCTGATCATCGCGGATCCTGTGACATCGCAGTCCATGATATGGGAGCTCCCAGCTATGCCGGACAGTGATGTGGTGTTGGCTGAGAATAGGGGGGAAGGATTCACATTGACTGAATGTGAGAATGTTTCTGACTGTTATACTTCAAATTAATAAAATTCTATGAAAGTTTCATATTAGAACGCAGTCTCATCAAGATAATATTCAATAGACGCTTTGCCAAAAATGTGGCGTGTAATTCCACTCTAGAATAGGACCATTCCAGAGCCTCCCGTGGATGTCACACGAGGCGTTTGAGGGACACATCATAGTCTATTCTAGCTGCCATAGCCAATAATAACATTCCCAAGGAGAGATAAACGTCTAGCAATATTGCCAAACAAAAATCAAGTCACGAATCTTAAAATTTTTAAAGTTTACATTAACCCCGGCGTCACAACCCCGAACGTATACAGGTATATATGAAGCTGAAAATGTTTTTTCCAGTACACAAACCAGCAGCTAACTACTCCATGATCTCAACTCCGAAAGGGTTTTACAACGGCACCTTCGTCGACGTCAGGCCGTACAGGCAAATGTTCAGGAGAAGACGGGACCTGATGGGACATGCCTTGACCATCTCTAATGTCATCCAGGATAGTAACACAACCAAGTACCATATGCTTCAAGAGAACAGGCTGTAAGTATCAGTGCCTGCTTTAAATATTTATACTTACGTAAATAATACTACAGTTACTTATCATTTCTATGCTACTGAAATACTCCCAATAGACCCATTTATTGTCCTCCATTGTATTAGTTAGTTAGTTTTTTTTGTTCATAATAGATCCGTCCGGATTGACAACTCGGAAATATCTCGAGATATTAATGTACGGTCCCGTTCATTACCTACCTATACATTATTTGTTCGACAAATTTCCTGAACTAATCATCTGACCAGTGAGCTTAACGTTCGAGCGACGAACTAACTTTTCCACCACTTCTTTATTTCATAAACATCCTTTCTAGTTTTGGTCTGGTTTTTATCCGCTTATTTATTATCTTTTCCACAGGGAACTGCAATATGATGCTGTTGCCAAAATCTGCTTCATATCAGCTCGGCACGCCTTCGAGATGCTGAACGTCACCACCAGGTACATTTTCAGCTACCGCTTCGGGTACAAGGTGAATGGCAAGTGGACTGGCATGATACATGACCTCCAGGAGAATAAAGCTGACTTAGGTAAGTAATAATCGTCGTCGCCTTGAATTTTCTACCTACCACTCGTGTGCTACATTGTTTGTATATTGATTATACTGCTTCTAACTTAATAGGTGTCCCTTTTATCCTCTCTTTTACACTTCTTGTAATTCTTGATCAGGAACAAACTGCGTGGTATTTCTGAACCGCCTGGAAGTAGCCGTCTACACAGACACGGTAGCACCAATGAGGATGCGGTTTGTGTTTCGGCAGCCCCCTCTCTCCTACGTGTCGAACATCTTCGCTCTGCCCTTCTCTACCAATGTCTGGTTGGCAATTATCATCTGTTCGTTGGCTTGCACTGCGACCTTGTACTGCACTAGCAATTGGGAGGTTCAGATTGAAAGGGTAACTACCAATACACTACACTACTTACATAGGTACTTTAAGGTTGTGGAATGAATCTGCAATATTAGTATTCCCAAGATATCTTAAGAGTCTTGGGAATACTATTGCAGAACATGGAGTTCTTTTAAAAGGGCGTAAATTCATAAGTGCGTGTGACACACGTGGACACACAGGCGTGAGCGGCGTCTGCTCACTACCCGGATCACGTGGGCCGCATGCCCTTTTGCCTGTTTAGTCTATATAAGTATCGTTTTGTGTGTGCCCTTAGTATAAGACGTGACGTGTCAACCTCAACTTGGTTAACTTTACATGCAAGTAGGTAGTATACTTACCTACTAAAACTAGTTATATTTTTCTAGGCCTCCACTCAACTCAACGGCAGTGTTGGCGATGCCTTGTTGTTGACCCTGAGTGCAATAACTCAGCAGGGCTGCGCTATAGAACCGAGGAGAGCTCCAGGTAAGCTCTGTAAATGAGTTAAAAACATCAATTGATCAACTTATATTGCTTGAGTTAAAAATAATATCCGGTCAACCACCGTTTTCCTTCCAGGCCGCATTATGGAATGGGTGTTCTTCGCGGCAGTGATGGCCCTGTACGCAGCCTACTCCGCAAACATTGTGGTGCTCCTCCAGGCACCTTCCAACTCCATCAAGACCTTGGCTCAGCTCGCCAACTCCAAGTTGGAGCTCGGCGCTAACGATCTGGACTACAATCGCTTTGTGCTAAGTGTAATCCTATTCTTTGCCTGTCGACAAAATATTCGTTGCTCTTGGCCTCAGAAACGAGAGAGGGTCAGAGAGAGAGGAACTAAGATAGTAGTTAATTAGTAAAGTACCTACGTAGTTCAGTAATAAGTATAAGATAACTGCGGACAGGGAGGAAGCAGCTGCCTTCATTTAGAAGAGCGGTCATTCGCTACCAGCAAACAACGCTGTAATTCTGACGATAGCTTCATAACTTGCGACGTTTTAAGACCTGAGAAACTAATAGGCTTGAAGGCTGACTTGTGAAATCCAACAGAAAGTTATGTCTAATATATTGTTTATATCAATTCTTACTCTAAAAGGCTTACAACGGCAAGGGTAGTTTATTTGTTATAGAAAAAAATCAACATAATCTAGGATTGTCCTTGACAATGCTCTCTTATGCGTTATTATCTAATGTTTACAAGTAGCCGTCTCTTCCAGCCTAACGAAACGTATCAAGATCACATACACCAGAGCATTCACGACCGGGTGAACCCCGATGGAGGCGAGGGGAGGTTTTTCCACATTTACGAAGGAGTTGAAAAAATCAGGAAGGTTAATACAACAACTCTTACACCCCAACATAATAACACAAAGAAAGTGATCACCCTGTATTTCAAATATCGATCATGTTTGAAATCCGGTATTTCTGATTTTATTAGGCTATATATTGCATTATTTTGTCTACATGCTCAGTCCATGATACTGAATAACTTTTTGTAAAGGAGTAATCCAGAAATCGTGAAATAAAATCTGTTGTTCCCAGGTTCGAACCACGGTCAGCTCGAGATAGAAAATTATCTCTTTCAGATTGACTTGTATACGTAACGTACGTAACGTTGTATACGTATGTTATAAAATACCGCGTGTGTTTCCTACAGGAGCATTTATTTTTCCGGATTGAGAGGTACCCTAAGTCCCTCCCCGTAATTCAAACTACATGTATGCAAAATTTGAAGTATATTATTTAAGCAGATAAAGCGTGAAGAGGTAACAAACAAACTTACTTTCACATTTGTAGTATTTGTTAGGATCCCACCACACAAGTCTCGAACTTACGTTAGGGCTAACTCAACCTGTGTGATTTGTCCAATATATTTATTCTTTAGGGTTTATTCGCGTTCCACTCCATCGTAGAGCCAGTGTACCACCGAGTGCAGGACACTTTCCTTGAGACGGAGAAGTGCGACCTGACCGAGGTCGACTACATCGGCAGCTTCGACGCTTCCACACCTGTCAGGAAGGACTCTCCTTATCTGGAGCTGCTTAAAGTCGTGTAAGATTTTAGAAAATATTGAAGTATGTCCATTTGCCCAGAAGAGGATCACTCTATACCCTCCCGCTATATATTGCCGGAAAGCAAAGAATGGGAGGACGCAAGATGTCTTGGCTCAAAAACCTCAGAATGGACAGGAGTTAAAACAGTCAAACAAACTATTCTGGATAAGACTTAATCGAACGGCCACAAAGAAGTGGCCGTTCGTGGGTGTTGTAAGATGTGACAATAGCAAGCCAAAGGAGGGTAGACGTCAGGTTTGTGAAATCTCTGACGTCAACCGTCAAATAAGGTTTATTTTTAGGGGGACACGCGAAGACGAGAGATTTCATAGGGCAGTAGGCTAGGAGTGTCGGGAAAGTGGAATTTCCCACAGCCTCATACTTAAAGGAGCATCTCGCGTTAGTTCTTCTCTAACTAACTCCAGTATAATTGCCTAAAAGAGTAAAAAAAAACGTTTTATCTTTTAACATTTGAAAATTCAAATTTAGGAAACCGTTCCACAGATACAAACAAATGCGCGAAACTGGCATCCTCTCAGCACAGAACCGCCGTCTACAGACGCCGAAGCCTCACTGCTCTAACAAGAAGGCTGCGTTTGCCAGCGTCGGGGTCATGGACCTTAGACCTGTACTACTTCTGATGATCTATGGAGCGTTGTTGTCCATTGTCATCATGTTAATGGAAATTATTGTCTTCAAACTGTAAGACATTTCCTATTCTGCTAATAACTGACCAGGCCATTTCTTCTTTGTCATCATGCCGATAGAATTAATCATCTTAAAACAGAAGACAATTCGTATCACTAACTGCACGCTCGGATTTGCTATGAAAAGTCTAGCATGCTTTGCCACCACCCACTGCTGAGCACAGCCTCTCTTCTTGTACTCATGGTCGGGGTCACAGATCTCAGGCAAATCTGTTGCTTCTGATGCTGTATAGCGCACTGCTGTCGCTTGGCGCCAAGCTGGTGGAAACTATTTTAAAATTGGTTATTGTTTGACCACGCTTTTGCACGCCCATTAAAATTTTTAAATAGTCCTCGCTACGAAAGAAACCCCGCTGCGCCACAGTCACTGATCACAGCTGATGGTTCTATTACTTCTTCTTGACTTTATCCCGCTTATGAAGAAGTAGGTATTTATGTGCAAGTTTAATATTCTTTGACTTTGTTTCGTCTCGTTGACTCGACGAAAATAAATCGCTTACTTTTTATGTGAGCTAAGATTTCTGTTTAGTTTCTTATTTTAACCATTAACTTTTAATACTTATTTGTATTATTAGTCTTTACATTTTGTTGGTTTCTACAGTTTTGCGTTAATTTATTTAAATTTTTTCACTTTCAGATCAATTCTGTATAGAGAAAAAAAGAAGCTCTGGATGCTGAGGGGTTCAAAATTTGAGTTTTTAAATTAATTTAATCACTTTGGATAATCTTCATGCAATGTAGTTACTATTGTTAAAATATATAACTGCTACTCTTGTGTATTTAGTATAAAGCTTTCCATTTATATATACCTGACCTTGTATTATTAATTCGAGAGTTCGGGAGATTATAAATTAAAATACATTTTCCGTACTTAAGTAGTTACTTTTTATTTTTGACACTTCCTTAGTGATGCGACAATATCGAACACCCTCTCTTAATTTTGAATATCAAAGATATTTGGAATTAACAAACTATAGTAAGTACCTACTTACACTATATACATAATTTTCTATATTATGATAAATTTTAAACTATTTAAGTAATAATAAGTATATGACAACATAGGGTTGGGACAATTTCCTAGTGAATAAATTTTCCGTATTATTTTGGATATTGTTACAATATCCAACATAATACGGAAAATGTATTTTAATTTATAATCTCCTGAATTTTCTTTCACTGCGCCAATACATCGGTGTGATATAAAATGTATAAAAATAAAATAAAATGTGTGAAATAAAGATGTGATGGGATTATTGAAGAGAGAAAAAACTAATGCTGGACAGACTATGTATAATAAATAATGGATAAAGTACTAACGTTACCAATATTAAAAGAGGGAGATTATTTTTCGAATTGGAAGTTTCGAATAGGAAGTTTTAAATAAGACTAATGTTTACGCAGAAAGGACCTCAAACTCAAACTCAAACTCAAATATCTTTATTGCAGTAACTGTGTAGTACAAGGTGTGGCACATACAATACAATAGTTTCAACAGTTTACCCTTTCAGGCATGCAATATTAGCGTTATGTTACACTTATAACACATACTATATTTCTATATATGGATACGTGCAGTACTTACAAATTAAACTGTTTGAACAACTTATAAGTAATTTGTCTTTGCACACGATATAATTATTTATGGAATACATACCAATTTATTCTCGTAAGGTACGAGTAGGTATTATACTCATAGTATTCATCCAAATTATAAAACACATGGTCTAATAACCAAGCTTCAGTTTGAATAAGTGACTATTTTGGATACATTTGATATTTACAGGTAAATGGTTAAGTACATTTATTCCAGAAATATAGGCACTTTTTTTATACACTTCATTATTTACAATGGGAAGATACAAATCATTTTTATATAAATTTCTTTGGTTATCTCTGACTCTTGTCTGGGTCCTAACTGCGGAAAATAGTCCTCGAGGGAAGTAAGGACTAATTCTTGAAGAAAAAGATGTATATTATACCATCGAGGAAGATAGCAAAAATGACGTTAAAGATTTTGAAAAAGCCGACAATAAGGCGAAATGTATCATACCTAGTTCCATGTTTGAGTGATAAATATTTGGAAATAGTTAAAACCTGTAAAACGGATACTCAATTTGAACGTGTTTGCAATAAACTTGAGAAGAAAAACAAACAGCAAAATGTTCCAGTTATAATATTTTCATGACAACATAGAGTTCGGACACTTCCCTAGTGATGTGATGCGACATCTCGATGTTAGATATTTTAAAACAATTTGTCCTCTACCGCCTCTGTCTGTCTGCTGTTCGCGGTAGACTCAAAAACTACTGCACGGATTTTCATGCGGTTTTTACCATAAGATAGAATGATTCCTGATGAAGGTTTAGGGGTATAATGGTGTTTTACTGGAGCGAAACCGGGACGGCCGCTAGTTTCATTATTCAACAGATCTAAGCACAAATAAATTAGGTAAGTTTTTTTTCATTGAATACATTTTGTTATACTGTTGAATCCTTATGAAACAGGTTTGCTGTGTTTTTACCACGTCTACCTAACCAAACGCAAAGATTTTTTTAACGATTTTGAAAAAAAATGACTATACGTAGGTACGCAACATTGACAATCTTGACTTTGACAGCCAGTACAAATTCTTCTAGGTACCTAGGTACTACCTACCTAATACAATGATCCTTTGCCTAATACATTGACTCGGAACGCGCGGTGTGCGTGTCAATGTCTATTCCCTTGGGCTCAGGACGCTCACACAATACTACCTTCTCTTCTACCATTGGTACCTATGTCAAACGCTGTGGCCGCTTTGGTCAAACGTCCATCGCCCCGAGCAAAAAAGTTATTTAAATGAAAAAAATGGCTTCGATTAGAAAGTATATAGGTGAGTTTAATACAAAATAAATAATTTTGTTTTGAATCACTACAATATGGTGTTCATTTCTTTTATATTTTTAGATATTGGCGCAAACCTTACTGATGATATGTACCAGGGTGTGTATCATGGCTCAAAGAAACACGAACCAGACTTAGACAAAGTCCTGAATAGAAGTTGGAGTTATGGGATGGATAAGATGATTATCACAGGAACCAACCTCCCTGATAGTAAAAAAGCCATTGAATTTGCACACTCAGATTGTAAGTAACTTGTAGATTCTGTTTGAATATGCTGTTCATTGAAGCAATTAGCAAAAACCTTAAGGACTACTAGACACTAGAAAAGTAGGCTAGGTATCCAGAATTCCGTAATTCCCATTGGAAAGAAGCCGCAGGATGTAAGTTCATTTCAAGAATTTTAGTCATTCATTGCAACTATTAAGATACAATGTGGTTGCAACAACATAAAATATTATCATTGCAACTATTTCTTATAAAGTGCTATGCTAACACTGGTTTTAGATTTTATTCAAGTCGCCAGGAAATCTAATGAGTACTAAAAAATAATTATAAAAATAATAATAATTATAAATATAACCATCTAGTTGATTAAAATTTTCCAATAGAATTTTTTTTTAATCTATATGAAGATGTCACAAATTTCAGCCAGACTATTTTCTACTGTAGGATGTCACCCAACAAGATGCAATGACTTTGTACCTAATCCGGAGAAATACCTTGACGGACTACGGGAGTTGATCACGAAGAACAAAGATAAGGTGGTGGCCGTTGGAGAGTGTGGACTGGATTATGATCGGTTACACTTTTGTGAAAAGGATGTACAACTGAAGTAAGTCTATAGAATTGTGAACCTAGATCATTCAAATATGTTGAAAAACGAATTTTATTTGAAACTATGATATGTCCCGGCCAATGGGCACATTGAAAAACAACAAAAAATGTATAATAAGATTTGATTCTTTAATATCATTCAACCATCTTTTACTAAGGTCTGCCTCTTTTTCTTGGATATATAATTTGACATTTACCTATGTGTGGATCTGAAATGAGCACCGGTCAAGGACCAGACAAACCAAGACAGATTTGTGCATACAAAATGGGAAAAGGCATTGCAGAAACTAGTAGTATGTCCACTGAATTTTTCAGGTATTTTGAATACCAATTGCAGCTGAGCCGAGAGTTCCATCTACCCTTGTTCCTGCATTGTCGAGCAGCTGCCGATGACCTACTGGATATAATTGCCAGAAACCAGGATAAAGTTGTGGGAGGTGTGGTGCATTCATTTGATGGAACTGAAGAAGCAATGAACAGGATTTTGGCTTTGGGATTGTACATTGGTATTAATGGATGGTAAGTAACAATCTCACAGCTATATTAATTCTATGGATGATGTCTGCTGTACTGACAATACTCTAATAATAATATATAATGTTTATTCAAATTTTATACCACTTTCAGTATTCAAAAAAGTCATTATAATTATTTTATAAGATTATAACATCTGTTCCTTCTAGTTATAGATACATAGTATAATAAATAATAAATCAAGTTTGTTGTATAGGAGCCCCCCTTTAATATTTGTTACTTTTAATTAGTTTATTTTTAAATGTTGTCAGGGTTCCCATGGTAATTTTTGAAATCTGTTCGTAGTTTCAGAGATTACCCACCTCAAACATACAAACTCACAAACGCTTACCTCTTTATCATAATAGTATAGATTGATATATAACTCGGAAGTTGGACATTTTGAAATAGTTTCGTTATTTTTATAATTATTTTTTCAGTTCACTAAGGACTAAAGGGAATTTGGAAATAGCAGCAAAAATACCAACCGACAGACTGATGATAGAAACAGACTGCCCCTGGTGTGAAGTGAAGGCGACCCATCCTGGCTATGGACATGTTGTCACAAAGTATCCGTCAGTAAAGAAAGAAAAATATGATATTGGGTCCGACAAGCAAGTGAAAGGACGAAATGAGCCGTGTAATATTGTGTAAGTGTAACATAGATTTTATTTATACAAGTGTATCCTACTAATATTATATATGCTAAACTTTGTGAGGATGTATGTGTATATTTCATGCAAAATCTACTGGGCGGATTGTTATGAAATTTGGTACATGGGTACCAAATTGGGTAGAATAACACATAGGATACCTTTTATTCCAAAATTCCCACGGGAGCGAAGCTAGTTATTCCATAGTTTGTAGAGATAGTTGGAGGTCCAAAGTAAACTTACAGCTAAAACAAACCTTGCATCTTTCACTTTACTCTTTTTTGAACATTAAATCAGAGAAGTACCATTTTTTTGTGTAAAGGTAGGGCTTATTTGATGTGCTAACATTGTGATTTATCACGACAGTCTTGACTTTCTGTTACGCTTTCACGACTTAACTACGGGCGTCAACTCTATTCATGTGCTATAGTCATTGCTCGAATCTCTGATCAGGTTAGGATGGAAAATGGTTATTTCAGATTGAACTGGTTATGCATATTATAGAATATAGTATTGTTGAGTTAGTATCCCAACACAAGTTTCGAACTTTGGGGTTAATTAAATCTGTGTGATCTGTCCGTATATATTTATTTATGTACCTCATTTGTTTTCAGGCAAGTTCTGGAGATCTTGGCGGCGATTCGAAAAGAAAACATTGACGACTTGGCACAGTCCATTTATGGTAACACTAATAAGTTATTTTTTGAAAATAAATGAATAGATTTTGTGATTGAATTTGTTTTCGTGATCTTGGATGCCAGACTATTCCCCAATAACTTAAAAAATACTGTTGTGGCGTATTTATTCTTTATATTTCATTTTGTATTTTTAGCAGTTTTCACACTTTTGAAAAATTAAAAATCCAGCTGTAAGAGCCAAATTTTATTATTTATTTTCTACTTTTTCCGACATGCAGAACAATGCTCAAACAAAAATCAATAAATACAAGTTTTTGAGCATAACGAAGCTCACACAATTTCTATTTGCACATTGAAAGCTAATAGGGTAATATGGATGAATCTATCAACAGATCAGCTACTTTCATGGGAGTTATCATAATAAAAATCGATTCACTAACAATATTTTATTGTGACTCCTTACAGTTACTCAGCACATAACATTAATCTTGTCAGAGAAATGGCCGGCCTGACACACTATGTTCACAAATTGTATACAAATCTATTAAGAAATTATCATAACAATGACAATTCTGTTCAAAATCTAATAGAAGTATGGATATAGATTAGTGAAAAACTGTAATACTTTGGCACAGACAGATTTTAAATTACAATTAACTTAGTGCCGTTAGTAACATAGTCAAGGGGCCGTAGTGCTAGTTTGCAATTCGATATCGACTGTCGATTTTCACACGCAGCGAACCAATCACAGTATGGCATTATGACGCGACGACAACCACACCGCAATGTGATTGGTCCACTGCGTCTCACTACAAAATGTTTTACCAATAGATATTGAATACCAAACTAGCCGTTCGACCTCTGTTCACTTTAAAAATAGTTGTCGGACCGCCACACACTGAAATTCATTCCTCTTTTATAAAAATTCTGTATCTCTAAACACAAACTCTCAAACAAATAAATATACTACAGACTTATACCTATATGCTTCAGTTAAAATAATTTCATTAGGTGTTAATGTACAATATGAAAACCCAAGGGTAACTTGGCTTAAATGCAAACAAGGAATGTTAAATTCATGTCCAATACTGATTTGAGAGATTTATCAAAATAATACTTAATGATTAATTTTGTCATGACAAAACGATTTAAAAATATAAGTTTTATGATATGATATTATTGCATTGATTAAAAGATATTCGTTGTTAATATAGCCGATTTGAAAATTGTACTGTTTTTACAGAAATAAATATGATTCTCGGGTTTCCAAGGAGTCATGTGTAGATGGAGGACAGTGTAATTTTATACATAATTTGTGCATTTCGATTTGTATATTAATAAATGTGTTACTAAATTTAGCAACTAGCAAACTGGTAGCAAAATTATATAAAAAAAAAAATAAACAATTTCAAATTAAAATAAAATACAGATGATACATAGATAAAATTAGTTTTCGAGACATAGTAAAATTAAAAATATCAGGCCATTCATAGGAACGGAAGCATAGAGAGACAAAATATTTACAATTAAAATTAAATACACAAATATGGTGTGAACACAGCCTAAAATTTGAATTGTTCACCGTTCCATAGCCAATGATGTTACTGGCACGTTGTAAAAGGTATTCCTCCATCGGCACATGGTAGAATCACATGGAGTCACCGTGAAGTTCAGGGGATCTCCGAGTACAGGCTGACCTGCTGCCGGAACCAGTGGAAGTACGTCGTCACGTGCTCCCGCGTCACATTCAGGGCGGTCTGCGTTTTGTTCTGCAGGATCTCGGGGGCCCATTCTCCTCTGGAATGACAATATTTTTCGTAAATAAAATCTAGAATAACAGTGTCAGAATATTAATGTTTTATTGCTTTGAATACTCCACCTAGTAATTTAACATACATAACTCATTCCATCATAACACAAGAATAGTAAACAGTCATACTTACACAAAAACTTTGGTCTTCAAATAATCTGAAGTGAACTGGTAATAATCATTCGAATATTTCTTGACAACTTCATAACCAGATGATGCATAACCCTTAACATTATCAACCAATCCTGGGGCGTAGTGCTCTATGGTAGCCAAGACCACAGGAGTTTTTTCTATGACATAATCTTTTGCGTTCCCATACAATATCAGTGATTTCTTATAAGCAAATATGATGGAATCTTTAGATAGCTCAATGTACGGTTTGGAGACCTCTAAGGTTTGAGCGTAGTAGATTGGAGCGTTGGTTTCGACCCAAAGATATCCTCTCGCTGAAGTGGATAATGTTTTCTGCCACGCACGCTGACTGTGTTCCAGCACACCTAGGTCTTTGAGGACTTTGCCAGTCGCACTTTCTGTCAAAGAGAAAATAGAAAATCATTAGAACTAAATCATCTATAAACCACTGAAGAAAAAGTAAATCCAAAACACATTTACACATGAGGAATAGTTATGGCTAATAGTCTTAGCTAGACATAGTATAGAAGCCCCATTCCAGATCTAGTATATGCTATATTAAAAGGCCTACTAACCGCCACCTGCAAAATTTTATTTCAAACATCGAAGTAACATTTTATTGGCTGTACTTTGAACAATCTAAGCTATGTTTATAATGTGAAAACTGATTAAAACGGACCATATCAAATTTGATTGAAGCACTTTCATAAACAATGTCTTATCATGAGTTCATATCAGTTCCCTCTTTATGTTAACATTTGATCTGCAAACACTCATACGGTTTGATGGATAGTTGACATTGTTTTTCTATTTTCAACAATCACAAAGAATCAGAAAAAGTTTATTACAAATGTACATAATTTTAACATATTACAAATACAAGGACAAAAGGTTGAAGTTATGGCAATTGGTTTCAGTTCCTATTTAATTTGATAAATATCTCTGTGATTTAATAAAAAACGTAGCTTTCAACAAACATACTTTGCAAGTCTTGTTGTGTCAAGTTTGAAAGTCTCCGTTTCTATTTTGAGTGTTTCTTCCTATTTTAAGTTGTTAATATTTGGAGGATCCATTAGTAAAATGTCAAAGCAAAATCCAAAATATGTTTAATTGTGGTGGATGTCTATTGATTGAAATGTCTATTCATTATAGTTTTCAGTCCACATCAACCCATTGCTGTGTATAGGGCCTACCTTTTTGATAATAGGTAGTACAATATCCAGACATATGTTTCATATTTACTATATATAGTGACATAATTGTCACTATAGTAAATATGAAACATGAATATTGTCTGGATGTTGATAATGAACATGAGATGAATTACATGTAGAAACAAATGCATAATATTACTTTCACATGTATTATCAGTCATAAGTACTGAAATAATTTAGGACAACATTCCAGTTAGCAGAACCCAGGGCAGGCATTTTGGGATAAAAAAAAGGTAAAATATGTTAGTCTCCAGAATTCATTAACAAATGCAGCAAATTTTGTCAACCATCCAGTAATTTTTGTATTTGAATTAATTTTATGAGCTACTAGCTACTAGTGAACCTATTGGTGCTACACTATAATTAAATCAGGAAGGATACATGTTAATTATACTGTTAACAATAGCAAGTGAAGCCTTCAGTGTAATATCAGTACATAGATCATAGTATGCTAAAAATGTTGATAATTACTCAGTGCTTACAAAATTAAAATTTACACCAGAAAAAAAATGGGGAGAAGACAAACATAATTTATATATTAAAAATAAAACATGATTTACAAACTATTAATTGAATAATAATGTACAATGGATAATGTTTGTAATCTGGATTATTAAAATACTTACTAGGGAAGTTACCACCGACTCTGTACACATCGTAAGACACCAGGCCTCCGATGCTGACCAACAGCAGAAAGCTAGCCCAGAGCCAAGGGAATCTTCTAGTACTCGTCATTCTGTCTAGAATATCCTGAAACAAGAATATACTTTAATGTAAAATACAACCGTCACAAGCACAGAGAAAATGTTACTATCACTATAGGTACAGTGTCTGTGACGCACATGCTGACAACAAAGCCCCAAGTTACATGAAAATGTATAATATTTTTTAATATATTCTGTGAATATGAATATGCAATTGTCGAACGGCATTGTGTATTTTTTTGACCACTTTAAACACACAAAGAATATGTGGATGGGTTTGATGACATTCTGTGATTGGCTGTCATCTGTAATGGAAAATAATTATTTATGTATTTGGGTTACTTGTAAAATTGTGTGTGTATTTGAATTAAAAATTCAAACTAAATTCTTAAGAGTTAAACACATGTGAATAGGTATCAAGAGAGAAGCTTAAAAAATTGAATGCATAGTTAAAAATACACTTCTTCAGGGCACATCTTGAACTTGTTAGTAAAAATATACATCCAAAAATAGACCTACATTACTTAGAATTAGAAACTACAACACAAACATTCTTCTTTCATTTTAGACAAAAGTACTTTTTAAAGTACCTGAAATGTTTACTTTTATTTTGATAGTGACTGTCAAATTTAGAAATCAAGAATGAACATTGTACCAGTGGCACTATACAAAGAAATTAATAAAATTAAAAGGCACTATCAAGTCAACACACTTAACCTCAAATGACCATGAAACTTGAATACAAAGGACGAAGGTACTTTGTCTATAATTACAAGGAAGTACATACATACGCGATTTCTAGGAAGTATAAATTTTACCTGACTAAAAACATAAAATAACTCGTCACTAAGGAAAGCCACCTCCCGCGGCCTAACGGATATCACACATAGCTTTTACTGTTATATCTAACGAGTTGGTACGCATTAGAGAAACAAAGTAGTTTTTCTGGTTTTATTGACTGGGCAGTAGGTAGAACTACGCGCATCTTTTTAGAGAAGCACCATTGCCACTATGTATGTTAATTTTATTATGATAGTTAATTCACATTATTATCATAGTAAGCAATTGCACATTTACCTATTTCGTGTCGTAGATTAATAACTTTAATTTGATTTCAATAAAATCAATTTACAGTCGAAAATGTCGTCCACCGTAGGTTCGTCTCACTTGCTCGCTCGTTTTTTTTTTTTCACAAATGCCAAATCTTGGTTAGGACCTGGGTTGCCAGTTGACTAGACATTTAACATTCAACTCTTGACCTCAAAACAAAACGCATCACGCACGAATTCCGATGCCTACGCAATTAACGTTTAGCGTTATCAATTACGCTCAAATAGTTTGATATTATTATATTTTATTTATTATCCAATAAATTGGTATGATAATAAGATTATATAAGTAACTAATGTGGAAATAAAATAAAAATAAATAAATAAAATATTCTACTTATCTAAAAATATTGATATAAAACTTTAATAATTAATAGGAATTAAACCTATTAGTAGCTTCGTTTCTAGTCAAAGATTTCAGGAACAATATTTCAGAATTTCTCAAAACATTTTATCTTTTACTTACATCATTACATATATATAAAATTAAACTTACCTGGCATATTTTGGTAGTCTTTATAATGGTCTCATCCTTTTTCTTCCCTTTCAGAACGTCGGCGCCCACCAACTTATATTCAGTTACTGTGACCTTCAAGGACTTCCGCTTTAGTCTTGGACTAACCTCTGCCCAGTTGTTATCTGTGGAGATAATATTGGTTTATAATCTTATAATATTAACTGATAATAACAAACAACATCCTTCTCTTTACATCCTTGTCTTACATAATATAAAAAGAGGTCCCCCTGTCGCGTATATATAATTTAACGCGTTCATACAAACATGAACGCGTTAAATTCAAAAACCACAGGACGGATTTTTTGTATCATTTTCATCAGTAGACAATAGTGATTCCTGAGGAACGAGACGGGCCGCTAGTATATTATAATGATTTAATACTCACTAATAAAATCGAGAAGTGTAGCCGATTGCTTCGAACACCTGTGGAACAGCTGTCTCCATGTGGCGTTACAGGAGTCATCTCTTTCCAGACAATTCACCAGGCTCTCCACTAACACCCTGGAGTACGGGTCCAGGGTGCTACCGCTTAGGAACTGGTTCGGAAGCTTTTTCATAATCTGATTGAAGGACACTTGTAGCTTATTGCCGCTTCTACTAAAATACATATCCTGTGGAGTAACAATTGTGATTACTACCATTGGTGCAGCGACTAAAACTGAATCTTGGTGGCCCAGTATGGTTGAGATTTCCACCTGTGGTCATAAGGTTCGAATTCTACTCATGAAACATTTGGTAAGTACGATTGAAACCTAGGACCTTTCGGTCACATGCGTCTTAACCAATGGACCACCACCGTCGCAGAAATGTTATGAGAATGTTGGCATAGAAAACATGCAACACTTACCTTAAATTTACTTAGTTGCTTTATAAGGTCACTTGACAAATCCTTGGGCAGACCATTTCGTTTCGCGTTCACAGTGTCGCACATAGCAAGGAATTGTTCCAACGTTACTTTGTTATCCATTTTCGCGAATCTGTCCAGAAGGTTCGATAGATACACCACGACGTACTTCGAATAGTTCTTCAGTTCGATTATAGGTAAGAATAGTTCTTGCCACGCTGCAAAATAGAACAATTATTAGAAAACAATATTTTGATTTGATGTATGGTGTCAAGATTTCAGGAATTTTGACTGACAATGTCAACTTTGTTTTTCTGTCTATGAACCCGGTAAAATAGGCTGTACAAAGGACATTTGTTACTTAAAATGCAATATATATATTACTAGTTTCGCCCCGGGGCTTCGCTCCCCTGGGAATTTCGGGATAAAAGGTACCCTATGAGTTAATCCAGGTTATACTACAGGTTATTCTACCCATGTACCAAATTTCATAACAATCCGTCCAGTAGAATTTGCGTGAAAGAGTAACAAACAAACAAACACACACACATTTATAATATTAGTAGGATTTTTTATCTATATATTTACTTATACAATACAACTACCATTACAGGTTTACACCTAATGCTATAACGCAGACTTATATCAACTAATAAAACTATTTAGGTACATCTAATGAGCCACAAAAAAAAATCACATTCTATTGTGATTGGAGTATGATTATGACCATGCATAATACTGTCCGACAGTGTGGCTGTCCTACACGCCCTACGTCGTGCCTACGTGGACTCCGCACTCATAGTGGACTGTCACAAATCCTTGGAAAACCTCTGTAAGTATATCTCAGTCACCCTCCAATGGATTAAAGGTCACAGCAATTCGCTGGGCAACGATGCAGCAGACGAACTTGGTCTAGCTGCCCCCCTGTGGGCCCTCTGCCGATGGCTCCGATACCTTTCGCGCAGGTTCGTTCCTGGATCCGCTCACGCATAAGTGAAAAACAAATCCAATTATGGCAGACCCTGGAGACATGTCGACAAGTCAGGGAAGCACTACCTGACGGGGACAGTCGTTACTCAAGACGTCTGATCTCACTACCAAGGAGGTACCCACGCATCATGGTATCATTACTGGTGAAAACTAAACAAACACCTTTTCACCATAGGTCTTACAGACAGCCCACTATGCAGAGCATGCATGGAGGCGATGCATCAACAAGACAAGAGTTCCTGGGAAATCCAGGGACCATGAGCGAAGCCTGCCGTTCACCATCGGCGGTGCTCCGCTTCCTGAAGGAGCTGGGCTGGCTGGAATGATCAGCTCAGACTCCGCACGCAGAAAGGGCCCAGAGACAAGAGGGCTAACTGCGGAAAACAGTCCTCGAGGGAAGTAAGAAGTATGACCATGCATGAGATTAGGAAATATATGTTCTTCACAGTCATCCTCATGGCTAAGATTCCATATACAATGGTTTGCCATTGCCTTCTCTATTTCACACACAAGTTGAGAATCAACCAAAGTGGTAGGTTTCCTCACGATGTTTTCCATCACCAGAAACAAGTGATGATCGATGAAAACATTATACATGACTCAGATTGCTATACGAACTCATGTGGCACGAGTAGGATTTCGTACCTTTCGACGGGACAGGTTAACGGTTTTAACCACTTCGAAATATATAACACGACATCTTTGTTAGACTGCCGAACACTAGATACTTTCAAAATGTTTGGCGTGTAGGTCCCGCCCCAGAACTGGACCACTTCATGTGAAAGTAAACTGCACTATTTATCAAATTTCAACTAAAATCACTATTTCAAATTAATAAACATATGCGCTAATTATCAAGCTTCAAGTAATCACTACTTAAAATTAAATTATAATCTGTCAATGGGCACATATAATGATCATAAAATTAAAAATATCCTACCTATGGAGCTGTTTACACGAGAGCACTCAAACTGATAAGAGAGCACCTGAGATGTGAATATACTGATAAGAGAAGCGATAACAGTTAATCTCATGTGACAACCTTGACCCCGTTTTTCTTTATTTTTGGTTGTGACAACACCATCACACACACACACACAATTGGCAATTCTTCTAAATTGGCAAATCGTTAGGTTGATGTGTCAACCAAAAGAATTGCCAAGGGCAAATCTGTTTTCTTTTGTACTTCTTATTGGATGAGACAAGGTTCAAAGCAGCAAGCTGTACTAAGAGCAAATACCAAAGCCATTGAAATAGATTTAGACTCCCATACTGCTATTTTTATGGTCGCGAATTATTTTGTACAATTTATACTGAAACCAGGTTTTGTTGGCGATTTCGTGCGCGCGTTAAAAATTAAATTTTCTCATTTCCGTGGGAATTTCGCGATATACGGCATGAGTGCTCACATACAACTAAACCAAGAAATATCCATACTAGGTTTCTGGGCTCATTAGTTTCTGCTGTGCATTTTTTGTTAGACAGCTAGATATTTTCTTATAGTATTGTAAATACCTCAAGACCGAGGTTCATCCTATTAATGGAGGGACACATATACCAGCTGGCAGCAATACCATTCCCAAGGAAGGTGGAAGTCAGGAAGACAGGTGGAATCGTAGCCGAATCTTGAAAATTTTAATGTAATTTTTTTACGCGGTATCACAACCCTAAATGCAACCAGGAATGAGAGTGAGATAAGTGATTACCTTTCAAACCCACGGAAAAATCAGTCAGTCCTCCCTGGCCAAACGCCCAGAGCAAAGATAGCCCAATAGGAGGTCGGTTCTGGTACGAGTTGCGGAGGCTCGCGCTCTTCTGCACAGACGCTGTGCAGAACTCGGGATAATCATTCGCCAGCATCTGAAGCAGGACTCTATGGCCGTTCACTGATTGACCTGGTTGTAAATTAGAATTGGTTTATATATGGTAGATGTTAATGTGTGATAAAATATGTATTTGTTTAACTTTTTACTGGTATCATAGCAGCTATCCTATTTTTTTCCAAATATGTATTTCATTTATTGGTACTTATTTAAATAAAGGTCACACCGGTTTTATTATATAAGTAAAAATAATGTAACAACATATAGTAAAATTTTACAGAGGGTTTAAAAATATCCTGATTTTTTTAAACCCTCTGTAAAATTTTACTATCATAGCATTATCATAGCATTCTATCATATTACTCTTTTTTCTGCTTCTGCATATTGACCTTTACAAAATTGTATTTTTACGCGTGTAATTAATGTCGTACGTGGCGACTAAGAGACAATAGTAGTCCCAACAAGAGCATTGACGTCGGGCGATTGTAAAATAACAGTCTAATCTTCAAAATTTAAAGCGTTCCTTTTTACCTGGATCCTGGGCTACGTCGCAGCTGCAGTCGCGAAACGAAACGAGAGAGAATCACTTCAGTGATTCTCTTCTACTTCCGTAGAATAGAGAAACAATATCAGTCATAATATATGACCTACCTCTGCTGATATCATTAGCCAGAGCAGTAAGGGTCACATCAAAGAACAGCTGGGCGTTAGCTTTGCCAGCATCCTGCAAGACATTCTCAAGGCTGGTCCTGATCTCCGGAGGTAAAGTTGACAGTGGGTAAGTAGAAGGGTAGTTCGAAAATGTAGGATCATCAACCTCAATCTGAGTCTTCGAGTTTAGGAAACTGGCAACTTCCTTCAGCCACACGAGTGGGGCATTTGAAAAACGAACTTTATTTGTTGTTATAATATTGGCCAGTTCATTGGGATCGATCTGAAAAAAATAAATTAATTGATAAATCCAGAAAAAACGGAATAAACACAGCTAAATGTGAAGTCGGTTTGTTAAGGTTTATAAGCTGTCTAAAATTTGTTTTTAATCATTAAACTTTAGAGCAACTAAAATCTTTGTTTAAATTCAAAGATTCTTATTGCTCAAGAGCATAAAAAAATGTCATTCAAAAGGAAAATGTTCTAGAGCAAAAAAGTATAACCAGTATATTGGCCTAGATAAACAGGCATGTATGTATGAATATTAGAATGTTTATAATAATGTTGTTAATTTCCTCAAAATAAAGGTGAGCCTTACTCTAATCTTTGGTCCAAATAAAAGGTCCCCCTTTCATATGAAATTATATTACACTAAATCTAAACAAAGGGAGGTACATACAGCTTCCAATGCACCTTCTATAGTTTTTGGAGGCTTTTGTTTCGGGGGCTCTGCTTTTTTCTCTTGTGCCTTCTTTTTCTTTGCGCTATTTTTATTCACAGGTTTCCTGTCGTCATCAATCTCCATGCCAGCATAGAATGACTTTATTTGTGAATGAGGAACTAAAATAAAAGAAAACTGCATTATTTATTATATTACAAAAACATGTATAAGGCAGACTTAAAGCATAAGTCTTTTTCTACCAGTCAAGGAATGGGTGATGGAGAGCGATAAGAACAATGAACACTATGTTACATTTCACACAGGTAATGTAACAAATAACAAAGAATTATAATAAAGAATGGATGTGAATGTTTTACTCTTATATAATGCAACAACTTACTAATATTAGGATTTAGGTGGAACATTCTGAACATTTCACTGTGGTAACATCTAAAGCATGATTCACCCGATTGATCTAAGTCAGACAGTGGATCAATGGAATACCTTTCATTTATTCATTTTTACTGCATAGAATATCATTCACAAATAATAATAGTACATTTTACTGTTGGGATGTTGTGTAAAGATCAGTTTTTTTTCAAGTTGATTTTTTTTTTGTGTCAAAATAGAAGTATGATTGTAATGTATTGTCAACGTCATTATCATCAATATCAATACATAGGATAGAACAAAGTCACTTTCCGTTGTCTGTCTGTCAATGTATGTCATGCAATGGATTATGATGCTAGATAGAGTGATTCAAGAGGAAAGTTTATATGTACATATAACATGCATAATATTGCACCCATGTGAAGCCAGGGCGGCTGCTAGTATTTATTATATATATGAAATATATTGTGGATTAATTTTGTTGTTATTGTCATTTGCTTTCCACATACTACTGTAATTTTTTTTTAAAAGGACTTGTTGAATTTAAATTTAATTGTGTACTATTTGTGCTAAAATAGGTAATGTAATTAAAATGTGTAGATAAAGTGGAAGTTCAGCCTAGCAGTACCTAGGTACTAGAAATAAATATATTTAAAATTCACTTTAATTTTTTTATCATATGGCACAGTCAGTAATTTTACATTAGGTATGACATACTTAAAATATTTTCAGGTTAACTCAAATTTTAAAACATATGGCATGGTGAGTGGTCTAAATCTAGAATTACTGCAACAAAAATAATGATGTCAAGAATCTCCAGGTAGCAAAAAAAATTGGACACGTAAGACCATTCTAATTCCAATAAGAAAGTAATGCTGGCCGACTATCGCCTACTAGACTTTTTTATAGGTCTACTTATTTGGTATATTACGATTTCAACTGTTATTCCTGTGCTTTAACTGCATGATAAAGAAAATATTGATTATAATTGCATTATAGATTTTTTGATAATTATAATAGTTATAGACGAAAAGCATTGAAATATGTTATGAATTACTCACTGATATCCTCAAGTTTTGGACCATTTTTAAATGACTTCTTATCTTCCTCCTTATTTTTAATTTTCCCATTTTGAGACTTCTTGCTTTTCCCGACAACTTCCCATTGACCGTTCGACATAACTGCTGGTTTAAATGATATTTTGGTCAAGAATATTTTTGTAAATACAAGGAGAGCGACACGTCAAAATCAAACAGTACAACACCAAAAATCAGCGCTTTGTTGTGATTGGTTATCCAACTCCACTGTGTCAAAACGTGGCAGGTAAAATGGGAAAGGGGCAGAATATGTAAATATAAAATAAACCGTTGGAATGCGAAAAACAGATATTTTACAATATTAAATACTTATTTCACATCTTGCTCAAATCCAGTTTTAGTTATTAATATAATTCACATGAAGATATGAAATAAAGTAATGTAAAATAAATAAATAAAATATCGGAATTTACCGATTTGGGCATCACTCAGTTCTTCTATTCCATAGATATTCGACTAAACATAAGTTCATTTTTTCATATCAAATGATATTTGCTCGTATATATAAGCGCGGCACAACGCACACACACGTAACACGCGTTTTCGTTTTCGTTGTATTGTTTTGTGACATTTTCAGACTCGGAATTGCGAGATACGCACATGTACGGTTTTGTATTCGGTATCCATACCAACCAACAGTTATTAGGTTCAACAGTGATTTTCTAAAATGAATTATCATTAAATATACGTTGGGAAATATTTTAACAATACTGTCGGTCACTTTATATTTTTAATATTTAAAAAAATATTTATTTATCAAAGAAAATTCGAATTTTAATATCAATAATTAGGAGGAAGTAAGATGACAGAAAATATACAGGAATAAAAAAAGAGAAGCAGGATGGCTTCCGTTTACTTATGTAGCGGGAGCTAGGTAATTATGCTCGACCGCCACAAAGGAAAGACCTTCCTGCCAGGCTCTGGTGTTGCGCCTGGGGAACCGCACGGCTCCGACGGTGTCATGTCGGAGATTGTATTTATGCTTCCAATCGAAAACGCACTGTCTGCGCGGTCTAGGCTTGTTAGCTGTCCATAGTGAGTCGACCGTCGTACCATCTGTCCGTAGTGTCCTGGATCACTTGTGTGGCTTGTTATTAGTTGCGTTTGGTCGGCTTTTTACATCTGCGCCGTTGTGCATGTGGCGTGGTAGATGTCGCCATACTTACCTACATATATGTGCATTTCTTTCTGTTGACAGCTAGAGTCTGCAAAATCGGATTGTCTGTTATTGACATTTTAAAGAAAACTGTAATCGATATATATGGATTTAGTCGATTTGGTAATTAGTTTGCATTGTCATATAGACAGACAATACAACACTGCTCTTATTACCTGTCACCTCAACTCAACACTATTTTACATTTGTTTTTAATTTTAGTTTTTCGTATTTCCTTGTGCGAAAAGTGTTGTGTTTCTAATTTTTTATAGAAAATCGTCAGAAATAAAGTGATCTGTGTCAGTGCTGAAAAGACGGTGAAATAAATTACAAGACATTTAAGACAATGGAATACAAATTAATGTCCGATGATTTGAACTCTTTGAGAGAAAGGGTGTTTTTCGCTGCGAGGGAAGGAATGTCTTTAACCCTTTACGCATTATTATATGAGAAAAGTACAGACGAAATAGACGATTTACTAAATAGTGTAAGTACACAAGGGTCTTATCTTTCAAAAACTAAATCTTTTCGTAATGTCATCTTGTTAATTTTTGTGATACATACTATCTATTTTTATCGTACAAATCAGTCTGCGTTACCTTTTGCGCGCTGCGTACGAAACTAGTGAGTTATGAATTATTTTCCCTACGTCGTCCGAATGAGGATTTGCGTCGTATCACGATCATTTAACTGCCAAATTAACCTTGGGATCACATATAGACCATGATTTAATATAGGTAGGTACTGATAAATAAATAAAATGCTAATATAATATCAAATTATCAAAATTCCTTTTTGTTGTGGTACTAATTTTACTTTCAAGCAGATTTTTTTCCTTTGTGTAAAAATGTGCTGTTTGTTTTTTTGTGTAAATAGTTATTAAGGGGTGGCTCAGGAGGCCTTTGCCCAGTAGTGGAACACCACAGGCTAATAAAAAATATAGTTATAGTACCCAATCTGTAATTTCACAATTGTTTATTTAAATAATTGCCAATAATCATTGCAATGTAATTGTCAACAAAGATAAAAGTTCTTATGAAAAGTATTAGTAAAATGTAAATGTTTTTTTTTAAAATTGTGCGCAATGTGTGCAGGTAAATGACATGTCATTGAACTTGAAACATTCTATATTTACGTCAGAACAGATGTGAAGGTTTTGGCAGAGAAGATAATTTACTGTTATCTTTAGAATGTCTTATGATAGTGAACTTTGGATTTAATACCTAGATAAAATAATTATGTTTAATGTTGACAAGTTGTTTATAGTTTTCTCTGTCTGTGGTTTGTTTAGTTCATAGCTTAAATGTATTTTGGTTTTAGTATTAGTAATTGTAATAAACATGGAACTACTTTAAAAAACAAAAATAAGCATATCAATTGTATTTATTTAGGAAATTGAAATGTAGTTATTTATTTAGGAAATTGTCACAGTAAATTGTTTTTTAAAAGATGGTATATATTTTATAAATCCTTGCAATAAGACCATTAATTTAATACCCAACTCTAGTATCTAAAAAAAGGAAGATATGAGGCAATAAAGAATATTACTTTACAGAATAACTGATTGAGAGAGATGATATGTAATTTGCAAGGCAAAGCTGCATATTGCAAGTTTTTATCTGTATAATATGGTTTTAGGTAGAGTAAGGAAATGAGAATGCATTAATAGTTCGGAGAAATTATTTGTTTCAATATTACAATTTGGTATGCAGTCATAAAAGTCATATCAGATGCCTTAAGGCGACTTAAATAAAATCTGACACCAGTTTTAGCAAATATCAATGACAATCGCTGCAATTTCTCTTTCAGGATGTATGCTGTGATGGTGTAAAATGTACCCCACTGATAGCCGCAGCCAGGCACGGCCGAGAGGGATCAGTGAGGATACTTCTGGAGAAGTTCCGTCCCCCTGTCAGACTGGAGACAGAAGGCACTGTCAAATTTGATGAATATGTTATAGAAGGTATGATATTGTGCTGCGGTTTCATTGATTAATTTTCATTGTGTCACTTATATTGTGGTTGTGATCTGTGTGGTGAGGTGACCACAGAATAATATTTACACTTTGACAATTATCAGAAAGGTACATGTCCCTAATCATAATATGTATACTATATAGTGTCATAATTTTATTATTATTGTTATTATCATAATCCAATTCTCCAACTTATTTTGGTGTTTATGCAAAAGTTTATGTTTAGGTGTTTGTGCTAATTCAGTCTATGTGATTTGTCTCTGTATATTTTATTTATAATTATGATGATATTTACAAGCATTGATTAAATGCATATTTAGTTTGCTTTCCTATGCTAGCATTTTTAGTTAAAATATGCATAGCATATGCTTGTAAATATGATGATATTTACAAGCATATGCTATGCATATTTTTAGTTTGCTTTCCTGTGAAATTGGGTACAGGACACATGAACTACTCGTTTTATCTAAAATATACAAATTAGGTCTTAGCGGATGAAGTTTTTAGTATGTACAACAAAAGAACCTAATTGGACCCTTTGTTGCACTTTGCACAAAAGTTAAAATACAGAATTATAAGCGCCTAGTAATTATGTAAGTGACTGAACTGAAACCGTTATAGCAATAAGCATAAGCAGCGTAGATGATGGTTAAGCTGGGTTCTTTCATTGATATAAAACGTTTATCTTATCCACCTGTCTTTATCATTTACTAGAGGCCGAAAACCATAATAAATTATACACCTTCCTCTTGAATCAATATTAAAAAACACATAAAAATAAATTTCATATACATAAAAATCCGTTGCGTAGTTTTAAAGATTAATTTACGTGTATTTTCATGTTTTGTGTCTCGTACACTGTATCGCGGAACTAGGACAGATGGCGACGTGGATGTATGTACACTGCGTAGTTTGTATGTGAGCGTTTTCTTATCACAAAGGAAAACGTAATGTACGTCGAAATAAGTAACGTAAAGTTATGCCTTACGAGGTGGTCAAACCCCTCACTTTGTACTACCTCTAGGTAACTCTTGGCATCGAACTCATTCGATCGATAATTAAAATAAAAATATATTTTTTCAGTGATAGTTTAATGATTTAATTTTAAAAATTATTAAGTAGTTGTTTTAAATATTTTTTATCACATATACCTATTATAGTTTATTTTATACATAACTACGTATTTACTTTAATTTTATTTACATAATAGTCGGAAAGGAAGCTTTAGATAGCTGCTTTCTCATGCGAAAGAAGATATGGTTATTCTCGTGATTAAATAAACAAAAAATAATGTTCAATTCACGATTAGTGTCAAGTTCACAATAACCCTGTAACAATAAAAGAGTATCGTTCACGCGAACAAAACAAAGACTTTGTTCCACATTTTCCGAGAAGCGAACATTGACTTTTAATTTTTTTTCAATACTCGCTCCTGGCGCGTGGTCGATATATTTAGAATACAACGTTTACATACAAAGACGATGGTTTTCAACGTCTATATTTCATGTTGGCGTATTGCCATATCTCTTTGTTCGCGTTTTACGATTTAGACTAATTAATATGGGATCATGAATTCGCTTGACTGTGCGTTTGTCATGCGGAAACTGTATATTGCATACGCAGATGCGTCCTGTAATACAGTGTATCGCCGTCTTGGACAATGTGTGTCTGTACGTAGTTCATTATTTAAAATTATTAAAAATTCGAAATACAGTAGGGGGTTTCTAGCACAGAGAGATCAGGTTTATCGGCCTCAGACTGTACCTGTAATAGTTTAAGTGTTATGCTTAGTTTAATCGATATCTCAAATGTTACGAAACAGTGGTCCAATACTCGTGTCTAGTAATAATACAAAAGTAACCCTTGAACTTTGTGAATCCTTGTATACTATTTTCTGTATATGTTATTTTTTGTATGTGCACATAAACCTATAAATAAATAAATTTCCAGGTGCGACAGCACTATGGTGCGCTGCCGGCGCCGGTCACCTGGGAATCGTCAAGCGATTGGTCCGCGGCGGCGCTAACGTCAACCACGCCACAAAGACACTATCAACACCCCTCAGAGCCGCTTGCTTTGACGGCAGACTGGATATTGTCAAATATTTGGTCAGGCACGGAGCGGACATACACAAGGCGAATAAGTATAATAACACGTGTTTGATGATCGCCGCGTATAAAGGACATTTGGATGTGGTAAGTTTTTTTGTCTAAAATCTTTGTCTCTCTCTTCCTTGCAATCTGTAGAAGATGAACGGTAGTGTGCAACGGTTTCCCTGAACATACTTTCAGTATACATATGTTAGTCTGCTTTCTTTCTTTTCAAGTGCGCTAATTGCTAACAGATGGTATCTGATGGACTTTATTCGAGCCGCCAGAAAAGTTGCATCTAATATTATTATAATTACTAGCTGTTGCCCGCGGCTTCGCCCGCGTAAATATTCCGCGGGAACAGTTATTTTTCCGGTATGAAAGGTAAGCTATGACCTTATCCATACTTCAAACTACATATATGCAAAATTTCAGTTTGGTTGATAAGATAGAGCTTGAATAGGTAACAAAAACTTACTTTCCAATTTATAATATTGGTTCTTTAGGATAATTATAAATAATAATTTCTATTGGTCAATTGTCTTATCTTTCCAAAAGTATCCGTTTCCAGTCAACCTGTCAGTGAGGATTCACTCCTCACATTTACCCCTCACGCAAACGCAATCCATCCATGTTTTTTCGGTCTCACTCTCCCCCAATAACATATTTATAGATGGTTTTAGAATAAACTTTTCCTAACGTTAATTTTGGTTATTTTTCGCTTAAACATTATAAATAAAACATAGCGCCTAGTTTTTGAAAATTTGTAAACTATGGCCTGGAAATTTTAAAAAATGGTCAGGCAAAATACAGGGAAATTTTTTGAACATTTAACAATTAACATTTAATATGATGTAACCTACAATATACTAATATTTTATGACGTCATTAAAATCACAATCTATAAGTCACCACATGATAGCCCCATGAAGTGGACATGATATGGTTTTCATTACGGCTCCATTATAACATTAATGTTATCGTGGAGTAGTTATTTATTTATTTATTATCATTTGTAAGAGGACATTGGTACACAAACTGTGGAAACAAATTGCTGATAGATTCTGAATTTCTAGCTTTTATTGAACTGAAATCTTCTTTAGCGGCGTTGTGCACTTTTTGTGATGGGTAAAAAATGTTAAACTCGCGTCAGGACACGTGACCCTGATCGAAAATTCGTAAGATGTCAAAAATGCACAACGTTAATATTCACTTCTGCCGGCACTCCCGGAGTGCAACCGGGTTTTTTTATTTACTAGCGACCCGCTCTGGCTTCGCACGGATCCAGTATTATGCATAATTTCTACATACAAATCTTCATCTTGGATCACACTATCTATTAAAAAACCCGCTTCAAAATCCGTTGCGTAGTTTTAAATATCTAATGCCCATTTTCACCAGCGGTACCTAAATGTTAAGTGTCCCCTAAGACAGTTTTAAGAAACACTTAGCGGACATTTTGTTTTCACCAATGCATAAGTGTCACTTAACGTGTTAAGAGGTCCCTTAGATTTAGGAGGCAAACTTTTGACCACCTAAAGTTTAAGTAACGGATATTTTAAGGTTAGCTTTTTGTAGCACAGTACGTACGTCTCAACTAAATATTTAAAAATGGATAGTGACAATGAATTATTTGAGGATTTAGAAGCATTAGAAGCGATAGAATTAATAAATAACCCAAGGTTGTTTACACGACCTCGTATATATCGTGAAAGATCGAAAGACTTCGTGAAATATGATGATAAGGATTTCTTCATCAGGTATAGATTATCAAAGGAAAGTGTTTTATTTATACTACAGAAGATAGAAAATCAGCTAGAATTCAACGACGATAGGTAAGTGAATAACTAAATATATATATTGAGTGTGTTTTCAATAGACGCCGGAGCCGGCGGCAGTGCTATTTCTTGTAGTACCTAACTAATAATAAATAAATCTTACCATCTATATTTCTTTGTTGTTCACAGAAACAATTCTGTACCACCAATCAACCAAGTTCTGTGTGCCCTTAGATTTTATGCCACTGGGAATCAATTAATGTCTGTGGCGGATTTAAATGGGATCAGCGTTGCCACTTGCAGCCGAATAGTTAAAAGAGTTTCCCAAGCCATAGTGAGTCTTCGAAGAGAATTCATTAGATTTCCTGATACTGAAGTAGAGCAACATATTGTGAAAGAAGAATTTTACAGAATAGCTCGTTTCCCAAATATTCTTGGGTGTATAGACTGTACACACATAAAGATTCAATCACCAGGTAGGTACTTAATCGAAAATTTGAAATATACAATTTTTATATTACAAAAAGTTACAAAAAATTTCTAAATAATTAATAAAATTTTATAATTTCAGGTGGAGATGATGCAGAACTCTTTAGGAATAGGAAATCTTACATGTCAATTAACATGCAAACAATCAGTACTGCAAAGTTATTGATAACTGATGTTGTAGTATGTTGGCCTGGGTCAACACATGATTCCACAATTTATCAAAATAGCCAGAGGTATACTAAATTTGAACATGGCGATTACCGAGGGAATTATTTATTAGGAGATAGTGGATATCCTTTAAAGGTAAAAATAAAAGTACATTTGCTAATGCAATACAAAATTTTATTCTAATAGGCATACAATATATTCTAAAATAAATTTAATTCTTCTTTTGACCTCCATATAAATTATTTAAAGAGAAACCACCACCTGAAAAAAAATTAAGTTATTATTTTTTTCCTTTTCAGAGCCATCTCCTGACACCATATCTTAATCCAGTTTCTCGTGGACAGCAAAAATATAACGAGGCTCACATAAAAACAGATAATCTGTAAATAAATTATTCTTTATATCCAATGAGAAAAATGATATATGATATATTATATAGATAGAGATATAGATGAATATATTATTATAATTTTATATGGAACGATGATGATATAGAAAAATCTACATCAACAATTAGAATTTTCAACTTACTTCACTTTCTTCAGTCAAAATTTCTTTTGGAGTATCAGTAGAATTCTGACAGTTGTCCATTTTTATTTCTAAATCCACGTCCTCAATTGTCTTCCATATATTACTGTCATCTTGAATGCATATGACCTTTGGTGTCTCAAATACTTCAGGACCAGTGTCAGCGTCACAATCAGATACACCAATGATGCCAGTGCAGCCACGACCAAGAATGGAACACACTTGTTCCAGCACGGGGTCAAATTTTATGATGGATGGCCCTCCTCCAGTTTGTGTTGTATTTCTTTTCAATTGACCAAAATACAATTTACTCTCACTCTTCAATTTGTCCCATACTTTAATGAGTGATTCTTTACTCCTAAATTAAAACAAAATAAATGATTATTTCATTTTGAATAAAGATTGTCATAATGTGTAATAGGTACTATCTACAAGACTATTGTATGAATATATTTCATGACTTTGAAAGCATCCTTAAAATTAAAATTATTTAAGGTAGCAATGGAACTTTGAAATAACCCAGTAGTTATCACACAAAAATATATATGTACCTGTATATATTAGACGACGAGTTGAATGAATTTGTAACCGCTGTCCAAGCTTCACACTTTGCTTCATTTGTAGCCCCATCGGTTTTTTTATTTAAGATTGTATCTTTGTGGAGAAGTAACAATTTTACAAGTTTATCCTTCTCTTCGAGAGAAAAGTTTTGGCCGCGTTTCCTTTTTTCAGCCATCGTCGATTTAACACTGGTATTACAAATTGGTGTAACTTGCAGTCGGCTGTAGTCCGTAATGATGAACAAAATCACCACGCTACGCACGTGTTGATTTTATGAAAAGAAACTATTCTATTGATAAACAAAGCCAACGAACCAAACAATACAATCTACGTTTAAACGAATCGACGAGCGACGATGCGCGGCACGACTTCTGTCAAACCAAATGTCAATCAAACTACATTAACTTTTTTAGGCACAAGCGATCGTCCGTACATACTAGTTAAACTTTATTTTAATTTATTTTTGCTAATTTAAGATTCAAAACGTACTGTTAATTCATGTTCTATACAATATTATAAGTAATTTATTTTATTACTGTCGTATTTTTCGAAAATATTAATTGTAAATATGTTATCGACAATCACTTCCGTGTTGGCTTCGCACTATTTGTCACTTAACTAGGAGACTCTTAATTAGGTACCCCCTGGGGTTGTGAAACAGGATTTAAGAAAGGGAATGGTTTAAGATGTCCTTAATGCTAAGAAATCCTTAGTAAAGTGTTTGTTTAGGATCCGCTGGTGAAAATGGGCATAAGCATACCTACATAGGGACAGATAGCGGGAAGCGACTTTGTTTTATACTAATGTTGAAATGAAATGATCAACATAAACCATACAATGTGTTTCAATGTTACCTAATCTGATCACTTAATCGGTCAATTTGTCGCCATGATAGGCACATAACATATTTTATTTTTAACCAACGTTATCATAACGCGTTATTAGATCGCAATAAATATTATGTTTAACATACACATGTACTTGATTTTCATTGTTTCAATTTGAATCATTTCCATATTATATAACAAACTGTTCACGTGGAATGTAGTAATAGTCTACCGCATACCAAGTTACCCTTAATAGAACTCTAATCCGTTCTAAATAAGGGTGAATTTGCAATGATTTTGGGCAGGTAAATGTGCTGTGGACTGTAATATTATGTAAGAAAATGTTAGTGATTTCTCTTTGAGATTGTGATTCATAAATCAGTTAACGTAAGCAAGATTAAACGCTTTGCAAATAGAAATTCAAATTAACTTCTATGATTAGGTTCTTTACAATGATGCATAAGATTGTGTTTCTGCTAGCAGTTAAGCTTAGGATTGTAATTATGCGAATTATTTCATGTGAGTGTGTGAGCGTGAAAGAAAGAAAGAAAAATTTATTTGCAAAACATTATGAGCACACATAAATTGCGCTCAGCCAAGTGGTCTGGCTTTCTTTGTCCCACCGATTAGTGTTAAATTGTGCAAAAAATAATTCTATAAAAAATTGTTACTCAGTCTACTAAATGGATCGAATGTAACCTGGAATAGCACATAGGGTACTTCTTATCCGAAATACCCACGTCAACGAAGCCCCGGGGCGCAGCTAGTCAGAAATAAAGAACAGCGTTTGATGAGCTCTGCAGCCTAATGGGCATCATGACGGTCTGCTACATTGGATGTCCCGGGTTCGATCCCCGGTCAGGTTAACATGGAAAATTATCTTTTTCAAATTGACCTGGGTTTTAGATGATTATTTTGGCATAATCTGGAAGAGAATGTTTTTATCATTAGATTTCAATGGTGAAATTATAATATTTATTATCATTATATATTCACCATATTTTTTACTGACAATAAAGTTTAATAAATAAGTATATTTGTTCTTTATCCTTACATATAATTATAAAACAAAGTCCGCTACCGCGTCTGCCTGTTTCTTCGCGATAAACTCAGAACTTTATGCATGGATTCTCATACTGTTTTCACCAATGGATAGTGTGATTCCAGAGGCGGTTTAGGTGTATAATTTATTATGTTTTTACACGAGCGAAGCCGGGGCGGCCGGCTAGTTTAACATAAACTTGTATTTCAGGTACAGTTCCTACTAGATTGCGGCGCAAGGGTGGACGAGCGGGCGCTATGTGGCGCAACTGCGTTACATTTCGCCGCGGAGTGCGGACATGCGACTGTGGTGATGGCTCTCATTGAGCACAATGCTAAGATACTCACTAACGAGAATGGTAAGCAAATGAAGCCGTGGTGGTCCAGTGGATGAAACGCCTGCTTAAAATTGAAAGGTCCCAGGTTTGGATCATAATCGTGCGAGCGAGTTTGTAATAAAATACGAATGAAGTAAAAGAAAATTGATTGATTGATTGATTGATTGATTGATTGATTGATTGATTGATTGATTGATTGATTGATTGATTGATTGATTGATTGATTGATTGATTGATTGATTGATTGATTGATTGATTGATTTTTAAAACAGTTTACAATATAATAGACCAAACAGTGCCGACTATGTATATAACAATAATATTAAAACGAAAATTACACGTGTTAACTAACGTTCGACTGGTAGAGAATGATATATGGCGTTAAGTCCACCTTTCGCACATATATTTTTTTAGTATTTTTGTGCAATAAACTTTTTAAATAAATAAAATAGTGTTAATAGAATTATCAAAAATGTTTAATTTACAGGCATGACGCCATTGCAATGTGCAGCGGAAAGAGCTCGGGCGTCAGTGGTGGAAATATTAGCATCAAGGCCCGAAGTGACCAGGGCACAGGCTATAGAGGCGTACGAGTTATTGGGGGCGTCTTTCGCTAACGATAAGGAATATTATTGCTTAAGGGTGAGTGATAAGGTTTATTTTACTGCAGCACTTTTTTGATATTAGCTTCAAGGTGCGAAGTGACCAGGGCACAGGCTATAGAGGCGTACGAGTTGTTGGGGGCGTCTTTCGCTAACGACAAGGAATATTATTGCTTAAGTGTGAGTGGTAAGGTCCATTTTACTGCAGTACTTTATTGATATTAGCGTAAAATGAATTGAAACATAACTATGTTTTTGTATTTAACTAAATATCGCAAATTAAGATGAAATTTTTGTGTAAATTGTCTAGAAGTGACTAGGGGGGCGTCTTTCGCTAACGACAAATAATAATATTGCTTAAGAGTGAGTGATAAGGTTCATTGTAATAAAACACTCCAATAAGTACTTTATTGTCATGGAGATAAATAGTAACACCAAACAGTATGAGTTGTTGAGAGCATCCTTCGCCACACTTAAGAGCGTGTAATAAGGTTCATTTTACTACAACACGTTTGAGATACGAGCTTCAAGGCTATGGCTTCAAAATTCGGGTGTAGGCTATAGAGGTGAACAAATTGTAGGAAACTATTCGCTTATCCATATTTGTCTGCGGTTCTGGGTGCTTTGTGCCCGTTTCTGTGTTTGTGTTCATCGGACCCGCGATATAAGCTTATCTTTTACTATGGAATGTTGTCCAATTATTATCATTTACGCGACTGCTCAAAAAAAGAGTGTTATGTTATTAGTCTTAGTCTAATTTGATGACTTCGGTGGCGTAGTGGTAAAGTGCTTGCCTCTGAACCGAGAGGTTCCAGGTTCGATCCCCGGTCGGGTCGTGATGGAAAATGATCTTTTTCTGATTGGCCCGGGTCTTGGATATATGGATTTGTTATAAAATATAGTATCGTTGAGCTAGTATCCCATAACACAAGTCTCGAACTTACTTTGGGGCTCTAGCTTAATCTGTGTGATTTGTCCTAATATATTTATTAATTATTATATGTTTATCTGTTCTAATTCACAGATGGCGTATCAATACTTACACAGAGCAATGGCGATGCGTTACGACACACGATACGGTCTGATGCTGAAGAAGCCCGCTGAGCCCATACCAGCGTATGACAGTTGGAAGGAGAGCACTACTTTAGAGGTGCGGCACTGTACATATGATATTTTCGGGGTTCCTTTAAGAAAAGGTTCCCACTCTTTTTCTATCGAACTAGGTCCGTACCGGCTTCGCTCAGGTTAAAACATAATAAATTATATAGCTAAACCTTCCTCAGGAATCACACTATCTATTGGTGAAAACAGCATGAAGATCCGCGCAGTAGTTTTTAGGTATTTGTTTTATAATATGTAAGGATATTTGTTATAGGAAGTGGAACGTCTCCATGGCAACGCCCACGGCCTGCACATGGAGGGGCTCACGGTGCGGGAGCGAGTGCTGGGCAGGGCTTGTCCAGACCTGCCGCATCCGGTGGTGTTCAGAGGAGCCGTGTTCGCTGATGAAGCAAGGTGAGCAATTGGTATATATAATATCTTGGCAACCTGTATTTGTTGTCTTGCACAGACACATTGTGTAATGGATAACTATAATACATTGCAATAAATACCTATGTCTAGTGTAGAATAATTTGGAAAGAGGATTTTTTTAGTTTTCGCTAATAAACTAAAGACATTAGTGGTGTGATGGTGGCGCTAGTGTGCAGTTATGTAATTTTCAAAAACCAGCATCAAAATCCGTTGCGTAGTTTTAAAGATCTAAGCGTACATAGGGACAGACAGACAGCGGAAAGCGTCTTTGTATTATACTATGTAGTGTTATTTCGTTATTTTTATTTTATCAGGTTCGACCGATGTTTGGCGTTGTGGCGGCATGCGTTAGCGTTGCGGCAAAGCAATGAGGTGAGGAACTAAATACATTAATAAATTCTTATTTGTTTCCCAACACAAATAAGGATTGTTTACAAAATTATCGTAGAAATAATTTTCAAAATATTTGAAAAATGTTAAAAATCTAATAAAATGATGACATTGTATTTTTTAAAGTCAATTTTCGGGACATAGGCCTCCCTTTTTGCTTCTAGACCTCTCCATTTAAAATGATATGATTGGTATCATTTATATTATCACATATCATTAGATATATACAATGTGTTTCTGAAATGATACCAATGATTTAGGATCTGATTTGTATAATTTCATAAATATATAAATTATTATATTTTATCAATCCTATAAACTTATTTTTTTTTCAGGTGTCTGTAGTGAAAGATCTGCTGAGATTTGCTCAAGTGTTTTCACAAATGATTCACATCGGAATAGAACTGCCACTAGTGCAGGTACTTTATTTATTTATTTATAGAAACTCCTCGCAAGTGAACACTCTTACTGTTTAAAATAAATGAAACATTAGTTTAAAACTTACACAATGCAAATCATCAATATATATACAAAGCTCTTCCGTTACTGAGTGACTCGACTGACTGACAGACAACGTACAGCCGAAACTACTGGGCGTAGGAAGCTGAAATTTGGCGTGGAGGTTCCCTGGGGAGTGCGGGTGAGCACTAAGAGAGGATGTTGGGAAATTCTACCCCGAAGGCGGTGAACGGGGTGAAAATCTTTTATGTTAGTGACTTGAAGAACTGGATTTTGGTTGTTTACAACAAATTAATAACCCTCAATCCCTTCAAAAGGGGGGTGAAATATTGTATGGAAATTAAAACAATTTTCAAAATAAAAAGCTGAAAATTGGTAAACATACCATCATCAATATCATCATTTTTCTTGAAGAATGACCAAGATTTTACCATGAAATTCACGCGGGCGAAGCCGCGGGCAAAAGCTAGTCTATAATATAAGAATATGTTTTGCTGCAATGGTAGGTTAAGTTTGGGCAAATACGTTATAACTGTAACATTTTCCAGGTGTGTTACGTATTAGAATCGTGCGCAGAAGAACTGAGAAGAGGGACCAAAAGGATGGAGAAACCTCAGGCCAACCACGACCCGGACGCCTTGATAGTATGTAGCTTTTTGTTTTTTCCATATCGTTTTGCACTATACCATTATTTCTAAGGTTGGTTGAAAGGGGGTGTAATGGGGGGGATGACGCGAACGAATTCGCCGATAAGGGGAGCTGAAGCGCTATTTTTATTTTTGTGACAGTAACGAAGAAAACGAATGAATATTAAACTTATGTCACACAAAACAACGCAAACTCTTTTAACGCCTGAGTTTACGATCCCCTATTAAATAATTTGTTATAGTAAGTCAAAAATACAAAATTTATGTCGACGAATATTAAGAATATTCACGTATTTTCGTTACACGGGTCATAGTTTCTAAAATAACATTCCTGGAACGGTTAATTTTCCAAATAATTTACAATTTCTCGGTCCTTCTCATACATATGCAGATTGGGTTTTGTCAATCACAATGAGGGACAAAAGATATTAGCGCACTATCCCGTTTCTTCTCGTGTATTTTTGATATGCGTTTCTCTTTCTGGCAAATACATATTTACCAGAAAGAGGAACGACCACATGGTCGTCCTAATTAAAAGGGACCTTATGGCGACTAGCACTTGGGTCTTTATTGCCGTTGTTCCAATACAAAACAACGGCATTATAGACCTAAGTGATAGCCGCCATAAGGTCCCTTTTGATTTGGACGACCCCATATATAACAATATAGAAAACTATAGCCATATAGTTTTCTTATAAGAATATATATATTACAGTTAGGCCACGTAGTTTTACGTAAAGTATCGTAGTTAAATTTATTGAATACGATTTTTCAATAAAGTGATTTTTTTGACAAAACGTAAAGACTAAAGACTAAATATTTGTATATTTTATTATATTCAGATTTGTTTGTAAATACTGTTGCGCAAAATAAATTATATCTAGTTAGTCAAAACTACTTTGGCCAACATTTTCAGTCAAAAATAAATTTGACTGATTTCGTTCGTTAAAAGTGATTTCAACCGGATAAGAGTTTTGATTGCAACGTTTGAAACATACATACAGAAATAGGTATACCACAGAAAATCAAGTTTCTTTTATAAAAAATAAAACCCCTTTTTAACTGACCTGGCTTCTACTCCTTTCGCAACTGACCTTGCATAGCTATAGGTATCATTTGTAGATAGAATTTGTTTACTTAAGTGTATAATTAATAATATAAATCGAACAAGATATGTTGTAGTCACTATATACAAACATAAATGTATATATTGTAATGGAATTTACGAAAATTGCATGCTTAAACTATTTTAAAATTCTGTGCATGTTATTGTTTAGCTTTTGGTGTACATTTATTTATTATTCACTAGCTGCGTCCCGGGGCTTTGCTTCCTTATGAATATTGGAATAGAAAGTACCCTATGTCACTCAGGATAATGTAGCTTCCTGCTGGTGAAATATTTTTGGAAAGGGGTTGATTAGTTCCGTAGATTACTATACACAAACATGCAATTACTTCTTTATTATGTTAATGTAGATATGTAATTCGTTATTTTATCTTAAAAGTACATATAGCTAATCCGTGAAAGACATTGTTATTGAAATTACTATAATTGTGCTTTACGCTTTTGGTTGGACTTATTTTAGATAAACTTCAGGAATTAGTGCAAACACAAAATTGTTGCGGTTTCAATAATTTATGGCAGAAATATATTTGGCCTTCGAGCAACACACGAATACTAACAATATTAAATTGACAAAATATATCATCATCAAATTGATAACATTTTAGAGATCGGTAGCGAGGATAGACAATATACACAAAATAAAATAAAAAAGATTTTCAGAAAACATCAACTACAGAACAGGATTTGTTAAAAACACTGGCAGAAAAGAAATAGAGACTTTCTATAAATGACACTGGCTGGCGCAAAAGAAAAAAACATTCAACATAAGACCTGTATATTTTTCTTTTGTTTACCTAACTAAAATGAGTCCGGCTTATATTAGCGCTTGACAACTGTCATGATCGCTAACCCAAATCACCCTTTCACGGTGCGGCTTTCCACAAGTGTTGACGCGAAGACTTTGGTCCGCGGCATGTTGTTGAATATCAGAGCAAAAATAAAACAAGTTAATTTACCTACGAGTATTTCAAATAGAGAACAGAATATATTTAAATATCACTGGCAGCAAAAAAAAAATTAAAACACATTTCCAACACAATTGAATAGAGAACCGATATTTTTTTTAAATGGCATTGGCTGGCGCCATGTATTAACGTATTTTACCTGTATTTTTTTCTTTATCTAAAATGAGTCCGGCTTGTACTAGCGCTTGTCAACACATGAACACTAACACAGATCACCGTCTCGCGGTGCGGCTCGCCACAAGTATTGACGCGAAGACTTTGGTCCGCGGCATGTTGTTGCAGGAGGAATACGAGAGCAACGTGCGCACTGCGCTCTATCTGGTCGCCGTCGCCGCCAGGCTGCTGGAGAACGACGGGAACAGTGAGGTGGGTGCTTTATTATTATTATTTTTATTAGCCTATTACGCCAAGCTCGGCGTAGATGGCGCTACTGGTACAAATAGGGTTAACAAACATTGCCAATGCAGGCAAAATGCGCCAATTTTCAATATTATTGAAGATTACGACTAAAATACCTTCTTCGCAATCGTGGTGGCATATTAAAAGGAAAAAATAAGGATTTAGTGGATTATTGAATAGGCATTTAATAGAATTCAGAACACAAAGTGTTAAATACAAGACGTATTTGCTAAATGGTTCAAGTCCATTGTAAAACACAATACCTTTATTATAATTATTGAACACTATTGATATCGCATTGCAATATTTGTGGGATTGGGATATATATATTATTTTCGACCAACACTTCAACATAATCAATTAACCACTTCCACCCAAAAACTATTCAAATCCAAAATATAAACACAAAAAACCGTCTATAGGGTTAACTTAATATACGACGACACATACCTATTTGATTTTTAGCTTCATGTTTGGCAGCTCTTTAAATAAATAAATAAATATGCCAGGACAAATCATACAGATTGAGCTAGCCCCAAAGTAAGTTCTAGACTTGTGTTATGGGATACTTACTCAACGATACTATATTTTATAACTTGGATTAATCAGAAAAAGATCATTTTCCATCGTGACCAGACCGGGGACCGAACCTGGGACCTCTCGGTTCAGAGGCAAGCACTTTACCACTGCGCTATCCCGAGGTCGTCTTTGTCTCCTTTGTACGCTAGTACACTTTGAAGACTTCAGTTTTAGACTATGAGAAACTGAAGGGCGGTTAACTGGTCCTGAAAATAATAACACTATTTTAGGTGTTCTGCATTATTTGGTCAACTGTGGTAACAAACTAATAAACTTGATTTTGACTGAATGCCTTACGTGTATGAAGTCCATATTTTCATAAGTCGTCTGGTGTGAAGTGTTCCGAGCATATTTTTGAACATTTACTGGGTCGAAAATTTTTAAGCGTGTGGCGGTTGCCCATAGTTTTCGAAGTTTTTTATCTTTTGGAAAACGATGTTTCCCAATATTTCGACACCCGAATATGCAACACTATTGTATATTTTTACAAACGAATGCTTACATGAGGAAAATACTCTAAAATAAACATTTTCATCAAGTTAGCAAAAGGCGGCAATGTTTTTGTATACCAACCATACAGTGCTGCACTCTGGCGGGATAATTGCGCAGTAATACTCCCTATTGGATTAGATTTGGCAGAGTTCGCAATGGACAGAGATGGACAGCGGTGGGACACAAGTTTATCAATAAAACATTTTATGTCATTTAAATCTCTCTTTTCTTTCATTGAAAAAAAAAATTCACTGAAATTATCTATGAAAAAATATTGCTTTTCATGCTCTTGTCGTTGTCTTGAAAAAAAAAAAAATTTTATTTAAATGTTTTTTTTAAATTTTGCACTAATTTGGTATACTTGGATAAATTCTATGCTAAGATTATTGATCTTTTTAAAATATTTATAGGAAACATGTAGGTCAGTTCGCCGCGCGGTGTTCAGACTGAGAAATGTAAGGCTGCGTTCAGGACAGACGATATTACATCTAGCAGTCAATAGGCAAACTCCAGTTGACGACTTCCACACGAGCGATGTTTGTCAGTGAGTACACCGCTTTACTTTCTTTTTTTTTTAAAAGTGTGTGTTATTAAATTATAAAATTTTGTTGCCATATGAATGAATGAATGAAAAGATTATTAATAATTTTTTAGTTGTGTTGTCTCCTAGATTAGGGCAAACCTATATCATAAGATATCGTTCGAGCTGACTAAAGGATCAAAGCATTGACTGGTGACAGGCAACAACAGCATTCCCAATGTGAGTTAACGTTAGGTCAGTCGTGAAACCACAGTCGAGTTTTCACAATATACATACATAATGTCACGTCTGTTTCCCATACGGTCACTATCCTGACAAATCTCACTCGCTTCCTAGAGGAGTGAGATTTGTCAGGATCACCCTCTTTTCATGTCTGTTTATTTCTCACACGGACCCTGCATGGGTTTTGGGGTATCACAAACGCGAATGCAACGCGTGTTCCCAACGCGAGGATGAGTGAAAAAGAGAGAAATGAATGAGTGTTTACAAACGCTTATGACGCTAGGTAATGAAATGAAGCTTACTTATTCATCTGGCTCTATCGAAATGTGGATCTTGGCCTCATCACGAGAGCCCCACAGTCTTCTATCGTCACCGACAGATTGTTTGATCGATTGATTGCCGAACTATAGCTCCAGTGAAATAGCTAAAATAAATATATTACCAGGTTCCCATGCGTTCGGACCACGAGGCTACTAATAGAATGCGGGTTGGAAGTGGACGCCTGGGACGAGAACAGAAGGACGCCACTCATAATAGCTTTAGTATCCTGTTTTCATTATAATTCTGGTGAGTTAAACTGTATTAGAAACATTTGCATGAAGTGTCGATATTATACCTATACGTCATATTATTTCATATATTGCGGGGGACCTGGTGACTTGTAATACAGGTTCTTCTGACACCTAGCGAGGGTACCAGAACTCCACAACGATTCTGTCCACTTAACTGAAGATGAATTAAAACTAAAGTATTCATATTTATTTATTTCGGAATAACAAACAGATACCTACATAATATAATCTTAAAGGTACAATTAGGTAAATATACTTTAGTTTTACTTTAAGTATTTCTACTTTAGTTTCAATTCTTCTTCTATTTAGCTTGTGTGGCACCACAGATAATGCTGTATCGGGTCGACTAAATTCGCAGAGTAGACTAGCTAAGAATAAAGTCTCAATATTTTATGTTTTCATGTTTAATGCCATTTGGTTGTGGAGTAAGAGCGCGACCGGATTCCTCCGTTGTCCTCCGTCGTTTCGACGTCCGTCGACGGACAACATAGAAATTGTTTGTAGATTCGACGTGCGTCGTTTATAGCCCAAATCCTATGTGAAACAACGGAGCCAGAGCAACGGAGCAATGGGCTTTCAATAAACGTAATTTGATTTTTTGTTGACTAACGTTCGTGTAAAAGGATAATAAATTATACACTTTGATGAAAACCGTCCGGTAGTTTTTGAGTTTATCGCGTTCATACAGACAGACGCGACAGATTTTATTATTATTTTATTTTTAATTTTATTATATTTACAGACAGACTCGACAGGAGTATTATAATATGTAAGGATTTGTTTCAGACGAAGTGGAGCCGTGGAAGGAAGCGTTATGCGGAGTAGTATGTGAGCTGCTATCGAATGGCGCGCACGCGGACGCGGTCGATTCTGAAGGGGTCACGCCTTTGTTGTTCTCGTGTGGAAGTGAGTGATAGGATATAACATTTTTACAGTACAATCCTACCCTAATATCGTAAATGCGAAAGTAACTTTGTTTTGTTACCTCTTCACGCTCTATCTACTCAACCAATCTTCTTGAAATTTTGCATACATGTAGTTTGAAGTATGGAGAAGGACATAGTGTACCTGTCATCCCCCGGAAAAATACGCGGGCGAAATCGCGGACAGAAAGCTAGTAAAATATAAACTAAATGATCACATTACAATAAATATATAAAACTTAAAACTTAACAAAATGCGCAGGTCTCTTCTTCCATAGCAGCGACAGGGTCCTTCATTGTTTCTCTATTTGTACTAGGAAGCAATAAATTATTTGAATTACGTTGGCTGAAACTCCTTGTATATTTTGTTGAATTGTAATCGTATCTCTATGGTGTATCGATAATAGAGGTTATATCATAAAGTGGGTATAAATTTGAGATAAGAATAATATTAATAAAAAAAAGACGCCTTTATTTATGTAATTTATTTAAAATTTTATTGCACAAAATGTGACATAAATTTATGTGAAAATAGCGGAGTTAACGTCATATGGCAAGTATCTTTCTTTTAGTGAGTGGTTCCGCCCTAGAATCGAACCACTTCATATTAACACTATTAGTAGAATAAAAGGACTTCCCTATCTGGGTCGATAAAAGCTAGTATACTGATAATTTTACTTTGTAATTTTTTTTTGTAGCTCCAGCAGAAAGCATCGTCCATTCAGCGTACCGACCTCGACTGACTTGTATAGCAGCGCTTGCTTTGGCTCGACACGGGGCCAAATATCACCCTGACCAGGTAGATAAAGCAATATTTTTTTGGAACTTCCACGCTCCCCCCCCCCTCTCTTCCCTAAAAGTAGAATTTTTACATGCCTGCCTAACAAAAATATATAAGTTCCTTTGTTCTAACCACAACCTCCAAATAGAAAAGTTTCAGCGTGGTTGGCAACAAACGACCCAAGACAGAAATCTATGGATGATAAAGGCCAAGGCTTTTGCCCAGCTGTGGGATTCATAAACGGGCTAAAAACCCCAGTATTATAAATCAATTTTCAATTCGATTACAGGTACCGCGAGATCTCCACACTTTCCTAACGATGCACGGCGTCACAGCAATGCAATAGAAAAAGCGATTTTATTATCTAAGTTGTAAGTTTAATATATCAGACTTATTAAATTGCCGCCGATTCAGATTCTGAGACTACTTGCCATGGCAAAATCAACTCTATTGATATATATTATGGTCGTAACTTCAACTAGTATTGCGTACATAAAATATGCCTAATATATTTTGACGGAACGAAATAAGGTTCAAATTTGACTGCATGTTTTCTGGCAGCTATTTGTAATGGTCTCAGTCCATTAAAAACAAATCGGCAAAAATTTAATACATTTCAAGTTGGGATATGCTTTAGGCATACATATATGTGCGTTCGTTCACCTTATGACACAAAATCCTGTAAATATATAATATTAACTGTGTATTTTATTAACTGCTCAAAAGTTAAAAAATCTTAGAAATTATTCGTAGCGGAGAATATTAAAAATTATCATCAGATGACAGGACTTGACGTGAGGTTCCCTGTTTATTGTTATTGGTCAGGAAATTGACACTTTAGCTGTCAAATAGAAGTAACGATGGCATTGACATTGACAACAAAATCTGGTAGAAAAAAATCCCCACATTAAATCATAAATATTCTCGAATATTGTATAACTTAATAATTGAATCAATTAAACTTGTATTAACATAGATTGTATCTTTAGCTTCATGTATAAAGAGTATCATAGATAAATTATTTATTGAACACAGGGTCCGTATGTGTTCAAATGACAACTAAATATTATAAAGAAGGCTCAAATTATATAATTATATGAAAATATATTGAAAACGAGTAGGGGACGACTGTTGTGATAAAACATAGATGTAATATATTATTATGTAAGTTTATGTAGTAAGGATACCGCTAGATGCGCCTTAGAGAAGGTTCATTCGGAAAAGTGTGAAAGTTCCGCAACGTGGTATGTCTTTTTGTGAAAATCTATAAACACCTACTGATTGTCAGATTGATAAACTATTTCCGACAATTATCGAACTGTGAAATGACTTTAAATTCAAGAATTGATGCGCGTTTTGGATTTCAATTTTTCTTGAAAACGAATATTTTAAAAGTTAGATTTTTTTTGTTTTAGCGAATTAAAATCAAATTTGACTTAGACACTTCTATTTCAACAATTTCACCGACATCGCAAAATGTTAATGATCTTTCGATTAGTTAGCGTCCATATAATGTTAAAATCGGTGTATATACGCACAATAATTGTAAGGAACGTAATCATTGTTAGTTGGTTTCAAAAAAGGTCCTACCTGACAAATGGCAACTTATTAAAAAATGCTTTATTGCTCATACGAAAAAAAAATCCCCTGCTTACAAAAAAAAACACTGCCTAAAAATAATGTAGATTTTGAAGTTATTATAATATTGGCCATATATATATTTAAAATATGAAAAGAGACACCAATATTTAAAAAGTAACATCAACACAAGAAATTTAGTCTTATTAAAAATGTTGAGCTCTTTAGGCGGTCTGTAGACTTGTGTCTATAAAAAAATATTGAAATGAGTAGCTTCAAGATTCATTTAACATACATTATTTACATTAAAATACTATTTTAAATATCTTTAAAGATTAAAATCTGTAGTTACTGGTGAACTGAATATTGTTATAATATTGGTCCCACACTCTAAAGCCATATTATAGATGATATTGTTTTAGCATATGTTATCGAAGTTTAGTAACTAAAATTCTAGTCAAAGGCTATATTTGTTCATATCGATTTGTAAATAATGTTAATTAAGTTCATATTTTAGTACTATTTTTAGTTTCGGAAATTATATTTATTATAAGTTTTTTTTATTTATAAAATAAGTAGTGATTTATAATTTAACTATTATTAAACAAAATAATAGTAACATTATATGTGTACGCATCTAATATTACTATTATTCTGTTTATTTTTTGTTATAATAAGAATATTTTGAAGCTGTCTGTACTTACCAAAAATGTACCTGGTCTATGTACAATCATGCAAGCAATATATTAGTGGAGTAGTTATTACAATAACAATATTTTTCTACTGAACTGTTCTATTTCTTATGGACAAATCCGTGAAATTAAAAATCAAATTTCAACGCCTTCTTTAAAAAATATGTTCTTGATGCCAATTTTATGTTTTTTGTGAGTTCATAGTTTAAAAAAAGTGTGCCAAATTATAATGCAAAAATTGTTTATGATTTTTATGATTAGTTTTTATGATTTAATTCAGTCGCTAAATTTTGTGTTTTAAATTAACACTGAAATGCAATAATAGGGAAGAAAATATTACCTACGCATATTTATAGTATTGTTAGACGCCTACTAAAACTCGAAAGTTTATAAATTATGTTTTTTTTTTTCAATAATAACTCTGCTTGTACTGATAAATATTTTGAATGTAAAACTAAAGTAGTGTATCGTTTACGGTGTAGAATCGTAATGAGTAGACCAATATATAAAAAATATACTATTTTTCCCTGTATATACCTACAATTTTTTTCATAACCTTTCAAAAGTTGAGCTAATTGTATAATGTTGCCATAATATATAAATTAATATTTTTGGGTGATAATAGAGAAATTTATCAATTAATAAAAAATATATATCAATTTAAAATTTCCAAAGTATATTTTCAACAATAATGTTGCAGAGGAATGTGATTTTTATTTAATCTGTCTGAATAAATATAATGATATTTTTGTCAAACAATAGACAAATAAAATGTTATATTGACTATTGTTTTATTAGTTGATTGACGTTTGTGTATTGTAAGATCTGGAAACTCGTTTTCCACTGATGTCTCTTTTGTTCCCATCTATTCAAAATACCCTGTAGGTTTTATTTGACATATACACAGATATAAAACATTTAAAATAAATAGCAATTGAAAAAATATATTTCAGGGCTACAAGGAAAATAACAAATGATTTTTTTACAATATCAGATTGTACGGATGTTTATCCAATATAGAGGGGGCATTTAAAAATAATAAAAGTCTATAAAGGAGGGCGATGTGTTCTCACGGTGGCAACACCGGGTTTATCAACTAATCTTAACCATTTGGTATTGCAATAGCAAAAAAAAAATTAGAAATACGTTTTCTACACTAAAAACAGACTAGGTAAGTATGTGATCATTGGCAAGCAACTTTGGGTCATTGTGTTTTTATCGTCTGTATAGTGGGCTGTATTCCTGTCAACGGTTACATTCCATTATAGCACATCGTCACCGACGAGGGAGTCATCCTCATACCACCGGAGCCCAAAATGTCGCTTACAATGCGCTTTAAAAGGAAAGGAAGTTGTGGAATGAGGTATGGTATGCCATGCCATGGTTTTCCCTAGAGATTATTCTAGAGTATTCAGAGGCTTCCATAGACTCCGGTGACCACGACCCTTTACTCCTCTCCTTCTCTCTGTACTCTTTATAGACTAGGTACATGGGCAGGCAAACATTTTTTTCTGGCAATCTTTTGTGACATTGTTTTTATCTATTCACACGGATGTTCATTGTCGATTAGTTGTGGTTTACACTTGAATGCAAACCATTCTAGTCTTACAATTCGCATGGTCTCCAATTAAGTCCAGCGAGAGCGAAGCAAGTTATAAGCAACTATTCGGTAATGAAAATGGAGCTACACCATGGCTACACCTATATTTTTAGCGCCATTCTTGACAATATGCTGAAGTCGAAATTTGGCCTTACCTTCATAGTACTTACTTAAAAAAAACTTATTATTTTATCTTATAATAGGAAATACCTATTATTTTATAATAGGTATTTCATATTCGCAGAACGAGACGATTATATTTCAACTAAAATAGGTTTTTTATGAATAAGGATTATGGTTGAATCTCCAACGGAACCGTATTTCATTCCATTCTTCCCATTCCAAATTAAAAATGACCGAAAATTAAAGAAAAATGAAAGTGAAAAAAACGAATCAAGATAAATGCTGATTTACTTTTGTGGTTGACTATACAATTTACTACCAATCAACTATAATTACCCACCAAAATACAAACCATTGTAGACACGGAATGTCAACAAAGCGGCGGACGCACGCACATCTAAGGAGTAATAATCACCACTATTACCTAACTCAGGCACCTGGAGGGGTTACGCGAACCTTACCAGGAGAACACTTTCAGTTTCCACCGCACACTGGCTTCGTAAACGTGTCTTATGCAACACGCGTCGCCGCGGCCCGCACTCGTATGACACACTTTTTACCGAAAACCGGCTATCTAAATAATTGTTAACGGATTTAAAAAAATAAAGATTAATTATTCTTATGTAATAGTAAAATAATTCTCGTTTCATGTTTTGAACTCTCGCAATTTTTGACAGAAAATCGATTAAATTATTCGCGCCTTTTCGCCGAAGCGCATTACGTTTCGAAATTCAAATTTCGTGGAAGAGAATAAAACTACCAGCCAGTAATATTTCATGTATTATAAAAAATTGTCGTGTTGTCATTGGTGTAATTTTTTAAATTAACAAAAATGTGTAGAACTCATTGTTTTATTTTTCGTTCTTTGGTGTGAAGTGTATGTTCAGTGAAGTTACATTTTGGAGACACCATCTGTCGCAAAGTAAGTTATTTACATATTTTATTTACAGTTATCATAAAATCAATGATAATTTGATCAAGTGAATTAAGTAAAGTTTAAAAAAATTTAGACTTTATAAGTAAAGAGTATCCACGTGACACGTCGGGCATACTTTGAAACTTATAAGGCCTTTGGCCAAAGTTTTGCGATCGATCGCATGCCTGACGTTAACCCTACTTAGAATTGGTTCCGACAAGGCATTATATCCCATAATCGCCTAGTATGACATTCAAGGGAGGATATGAAGTGGTCCTATTCTAGGGCGGAACCACAAGCCACAACGCACGCTGCGTCCACTTCATTGCAACATCACAATGCGAGGTTATTTTTTCCCTGAACCGTTGAACAGTTTGGGTGGATTTCATTAGCTAGTCAAATAAATCGACAACACATTAGAACTTGAACATTCATTTGTTTGTAAATAAATATATTAAATAATAAATATATAAATATATTAGGACAAATCACATAGATTGAGCTAGTCCCAAAGTAAGTTCGAGATTTGTGTTATGGGATACTAACTCAACGATACTATATTTTATAACAAATACATATATATATAAACATCCAAGACCTGGGCCAATCAGAAAAAGATCATTTTCCATCATGACCCGACCGGGGATCGAACCCGGGACCTCTCGGTTCAGTGGCAAGAACCTTAACACTGCGCCACCGAGGTTGTCTTTGTAAATATATTTGTTTGTAAATATACCCATTTAAAAAATAATAATTGATGCAAATCTAAATTGACTTTCTCCGTTATCTATGACCAAAATTCACGCGTAAACAGAAATTGGTCACGTTTCACAAGTGGTCTACCGCATTGGCGTCTATTGTTCTGGCTTTCTTGATGTTCCCAAGTAAATAGTTTCGTAACAGATTCGACGCAAGTTAGCGGGAAATTGTACTAATGATAATTCGAATGGTTTCAGTTCAATTTATTAACCATCAATATTTCTAAAACAAGTTATATTATATTCAAGACAAAAAATAAAACAATCCCCCCCCATAACTCTCTAAAAATTAATGATACATTTATTGAACAGAAAGCTCACGAGAAATATCTTGGCCTTAGACTTGATAATCATTTAAGATGGGATAAACAAATTTCATACATAAAAAATAAGTTAGCTTCACTTACAGGGTCACTCCGTAGTATAAATGAATGTGTTCCTAGAAAACTCAAGTACAATATATACAACTCGCTCGTAAAGTCCCATTTGTTATATTTAATAGAAATATGGGGTACTGCCGCCAAGACCGGATTACAAGAACTACAAAGAGCCCAAAACAAAGTAATAAAAGCACTATTCTGCTATCCCTACTCAACATCCACCACAAAGATTTTTAAAGAAACAAAATTAATGAACATTCAACAACTTTATCGTTATAATACTTGCATTCTAATTAGGAAGATACTAAATAAAAACATGCACACTAGTTTATCGTTTACCCAAAAATCACAACTTACTAAACGCAAATTACGTAGACCAAGTTTACTTGTATTACCAAAGATACGTACCAAGTTGGCGAAAAAAAGCATCACTTTTGAAGGAGCACTCTTGTACAACAAATTACCCTCTAATATAAAAAACGCGGAGTCCTTTCAATGTTTCAAATCACAGCTACACGATTATATTATTCAAATATAACTGTTGCTATTTATCCTGAATAAAATAAATGTATATCGTTGATAAATACTTGTATAATAATAAACCTACATTGACATAAGGGAATAATAAGATTTTCTGTACCTTTTGTTTGCCCATTGTCTAAAATGTTAATGCGGTGACTGCATCCTAGTTTAGTTTAAGTATTGTTAATTCTGTTCTCATGTAAGTGGATTTAATGTAATCTTTTATGAGAATAAATTCTTTAAACCTAACCTAAATACTTAATCCGACTAGGGTTGGTACAAGAAAAAAATATATCGATCGAGACGTCACTTTAATGTAGGTATCACTTAGTATGGAGCGTTTTGAGGAGTCTGAGAATTAGTGATTTTATTTTTGTCATATTTTTGAAAGCATTGTTATTATCACAGTGTTTTTCACTGGTGTTCCTAATAACATAAGAGCCTTGGTATAGTCACCAAAATAAAAATTGGTCATCTATCGTATTTATCTAGGTACTAGAGATACTGTAGGTAGATATAGGTAGGTAGGTACTAGAAATTCACTCACATTATAGGGCTGTCGAAAATTTCCTTTTGTTACTAAATTGCATGAGCATTTGAGCATAATATATCTACTATTATTTATTAACTTTATCGTATTGAAAGTAGGTATGTGAAAAATAATGCAAAAAAATATGTAAAAATTAATGAGACTATTAAAATTGATATAATTGCAATTATCGTACCCCATCTTAATTCAGACAGATTGCAATAAGTCAGCGAAGTAAGTTCATGTAGAAAAGCATATAAAATACATCATGAATGAAATACATTTCTTGGCATAACACAAATTGACTCGAGTATTCCATGTATTAACGAAATTGCCTAATATCAATTAAGATACCAGTTGAGTTAACGCACTGTTTCGCATACATCTGTATACATGAGACAAATTATAATATTTAGGTACCTAATTGTAGTAAAATTATATGGAAATGCAGTATCATTTCCTGACTCTTGTATTCATTCGTTTGATACCAACTCAAAATGAATGAATTTATTTTTATTCTTTACCAGCGACTCGCCCCGACTTCGTACGTGTGCAATATGATGCATGTTACATATATAAAAAGTACCTGGAATCAATCTATCTATTAAAAAACCCGCATCAAAATCCGTTGCGTAGTTTCAAAGATCTAAGCATACTTACATAGGGACAGACAGCGGGAAGCGACTTTGTTTTATACTATGTAGTGATAAGATTGTGTTTTTATTGGTGCTTTAAAAAAAATTAAGGGGATTTTTCGAATTTTGAAGTATTTCACGAGCACATTGGTTTCGTAGAACTTGTTAAAATATTTATTTTGTTCCGATGAAACGTTCAAAATTATTATCATCTGTAATTTGTTTACCCACTTACATGCATTTTGCATGCTAATGGAAATAGGATGAGTGACAATTACAATGCAATACTCATATCATCGATATGCATTAAGTGCCTCAATATCTGATCTTATCTAAGCTTTGAAGATATACCTAATATTAGATTATTTAATTTATTTAAGTTCAGATTTATTTAAGTTTTGATGATCATGAGGATTATCAATAATGATGTAATTTGTTAACGGACTTATATTAGCTAAAGTGTACCTATCTATCTATCCCTATAAACGATGGTTCATTATTATATATAACTTAGAAGTGATTCACACGCAAATCTTAGAGACAAAGTAAGTGATAGTCTTCTCTCTGTTCGTCTCTCAAATGTCTAATTAGTTGTTCATTGTGTACGTTAAATTACTATTGTTTTATTTAACGAATCCGCTCTTTCTTTCTTTTTCGTCAATATTTTCTTAGAAACAAGCTCCTTTTTCTTGTAAATTAGAAATCTAGAACTTGATGGAGTTTTGGTGTTGAAGCAACTTAAATATTTCGGTAACTTCTAAAACAAGATGTTATCTTGTCGTTGAAGCATATCGTCCTCATTATGTTTCAAGCTGTAAACTACTAGCTTCTCGCAAAAGACCAGTCTTTAGAAGGAACTCCCAAAAAAGCTAATTCCAAATTTGGTCTGGCGATTTAGTTTTAGTTTGAGTTGCATCTGTCTTTTCACATATTTCAATTTTATTGTTATCACACGTTTACTAACAAGTACCTAGCTGTTAATCAAAATTATTCTACTCACATCATAGACTATTTAATAAAAAAACTTAAATACTATGTATACTATATGTATTATCGATTAAAATAAGATTCTTAAAAAATAATTATTCGGTAACTGGCCAGTTTTAAAGAATTCAGCGTTGGAGGGAAATATGGCGATGATAAAAAAGTTATAAAAGATCCGGTAACTTGTTTATATGAAGGCGTATTGAGGAGACAGACTTTTAAGGTATCCAAGGAATATATGTGGGCATAGATTTCTCTTGATAAGAACAAAACTATAAGTATGATATTTTTGTTATAAAATAAAATGCAACAAAGTAAGTAAAATGTAGGGTTTATTATTTCACATTTATACCTATCTGAACAGATTTAAAGATCTTAATTTTACTCTCCTTATCCATCCGTAAGGAAGGCCAGTGCCCCCGCTGTGGAGACGTTAAAATAGCTGAAATGATTGATTTTATTTGGAATGTAGATTTCAATGTCTTGTCGAGATATTTCAGTGGTAGTGGTCGGCTGTTGTTACTAATCTAAACGTATGTTTTTGTTTAAGTTTGATATTAGTTGTTTGATTCTCTTATGATGTCCGGTTCAAATAGAAAACAATGTTCAGAACATTGTTTTCTATTTGAATCGTAGTTGTATCTCATAACAGCGTTTTGTTCTACTAAACAAACATGAGACTTATCTACCGCACGTCTTCTGAAGTCATTAAGTGTCAATAACGGTTAGTTATATTTGTTAGTTTTCTTTTCTTTTTTTATTCTGAAACCATATTGTTGATAACTCTTCAGTTTGATTTTATTCAAAATGTCTAAATTCATGTGATTGTGTCGGGACATAATATAATATCGGGATAAAATATGGTTCCTTTGTATATAAGAGAATTCTCTCTTTCATCCGAACGTATCGGTTTCCTCAGCCGTTGTGCGTCTGAATCCATGTTTTGCTGAATGCTGAGTTTAGTACATTAGCGAATTCGTATTCTGTAATTCTGGGGATCGATTCTCATGCAATCGAAGTTCATTTCACTAATTTTCTCCAATTTTTTTAGAAGGTTTAACACGGTTTCTTGACTTACGAAAAATCACAATTGAAAAAGTTTAATTTGCTTAAAAAAACCTTTGAAAAAAAATTGAGAAAATTGATGATATGAACGTCGATTGCGTGAGAATCGGGCTCCTGGTATGTACATGCCTATATCTTTTTCCGTTTTTCGTATCCTATATATTTTTGTATTAATCCTGACTATGGGGAGTACCACAGGTACATTTTAGCCGGCAACTTGGTATGATAAACTCATTGCGTAAACGTAATCCGAGGAGCATACTCCGCCTTATCCAATAAGTATAGATAATGTATTATTATCCGTCTAATGCTACTAAATAAGGCATCGGATCCGCGGTGGCTTGCGAAAGACAAACTTGCAAGGCCGTCGGTGAAGGAAATTATAATGCTGGCTGGAAACTAATGGCTTTAAGAATGGCTTTTACTTAAAATAACATTTTATTATGAAAGTCTGTAAAAAAATACATTGTTCTTTTTACGAAATCTCTCGGGATCCGAGAAACCTGTAATCCATTTACGAGTAAGTAGGTATGTACCATTTATGGGAAAAGGATGGATAAAATCATATCTGATAGAAAGACAAATGGAGCAGTGTTACAAATTGTAGACGAAATATGAAAATATTCTTATAGGTAGAAGTAAAAAGGTCCAGCTAGACAGAGAAAAGGGCTAACTGAAAGAGAAGGCAGTTGTCGTGATGTCTCAAAGCCTAAAATAGAGAAATATTGTGAATACTTCACGTACAAGAGCATAGCTTTTAAATTTTAAATTAGTCAATCTTATCAAAATTATAAATGCAAAAGTAAGTTTATATATTTGCTACCTCTTCACGATCTATCTACTCAACCAATCTTCCTGAAATTGTTTATATATAGTTAAGAGTACGGAAAAGGACATAAGGTAGGTACCTACAATTCATCCCGAAAAAAAAAAGAAGTGTTGTAACTTATGTACTAGCTTTTGCGCGGGTAAACGTTAGTAAGTATACATAAGTATACATAAAGGCGCATGGCACAGTATTTTCAAAACATTTTAAGAAGACGTTACTAAGTATGTTTAAAGTATAAAGTAAAATGAGTGATACAAACCGTCTGAAAATTTGAGAACGTATCGCCTACATTGTTGTAATAAACGTGATGATTTATAAAATAGCTTCGTTTATTGTTTGCATGTTGTAGATAACACAAAAGGTCAACTGTGTAGTTGACACTTGTTGATAAACTTTACTAGAGGTATGTGTGACCTATCCCGTGTCACACGCCCGCGTAAATTTCAGGAAATAAATGAGTTTCATTATTAACCGGTTGGCTGGCCTACAATCAACTTGTACGGAGCGATCCCAAATTACAATGCAACTCAGTTCGATTTAGAAATTTAAAATGAATCGATTTCATACTAAAAATTAACTCGATGGTACGAATTGCGATGCAGATCAGATTAGACCGGCCCAGGTGGATCGCGCCCCCTGCCCTATTCATGCATACGTGTGATGTTTTTTCTTTTATTGTGGCACAAACAGTCATAGGTACAAAAAGTACCTATTCTAAAACAGTTTAGGTATAATATAATAGAGCAAACAGTGCCGATTATGTTTATGTTATAATTATTATAATTTAAAAGCATGCGTGTTAACAAACAAACAAAAAAACAAACAAGATACGTAATATGATAGGTATATATATGTAAGATAATAGTACTTGTATTCATTTTTGTAGTACTTCTTCTTTTCGTGTTGATGACAACAACTACAACTAAATACAACGCTCTATTGGGTGCTAAATACAGGGTTACTGGTATCAAATCAAACGCAAAATCTCCTAAAGACTACTTACATACATGAAAACAAGTAACTTTTATTCTACGACTTTTCGTGAGTTTTTTTTCATATAAACAAAATATAATCTAATTTGCAATTCTACACATCTTAATTCTATGTAATAGCCAAGCAACACGAGACAGTACAGTAGCGTTAAGTAGCGGAATGGAACATAGAGTTAACATTTTATAGAAACAACATTCAAACTAAAAAAAAGGAAAATTCCGGTAATACGTTATTACATTTAGACAAAAGTCGTAGAACAAAAGATGTTAGTCTCTATGTACCTTTTGCGCCTTTGGAAAGTTATGCGTTAGATACCAGTAACCCTGAATAATTCTTGCCAGAACCGAGCCACTTCGATGGCTTCATCAGAAGTTGCCATCAAGTCAGCCCGGGTGTTTGGACACTATACCTGGTAGGAGGGGTTGGTACCCAGGTGAACATACCGCCGCCGAACGGTGGTATGTGTTACGTACTTCTAGTGATTATTAGAAGTATGTTATGTTAGTTAAATATATTGACTAAATAAACATCTTGTTGGGCAATAAAGTGTCCAAGTGTTGCGAAATTCACTTGAACTTTAGCCAAACTAATTTGTTGAATCTTGATTAGAATTCTGTCTAGGTTTACGAATGTGGCAGATGGACGCATTATTTTACATGTATTAGGATATAATTGTTGGTCGCAGCTTCGCTCGCGGTAGCCTATAGTTGACTTGAAACTCAGCCCAGGGGGTTAGCCGTAAAAACGTGACAGACAGCCAGACTTTTTCATTTATAATATCATAGTATGGAAGATGGTACTTACGCATTTTTTGAAAATAATTCCTCATTTTAATCGAACCGAGATAAAAACCGATAAAACATCTACAGTTTAACGCCAAGAAAAAGCAAAAATTCGAACAAAGCTCATAAAAAAAAAATTGGCGCCCGAAATCCTATAGAATGCAGTAGCGACAGAAAAACAGCAAGGTCGGGTGGCGCAAGCGCAAGTTTTGACGTTTCACCGAATGAGCGTTTCTCAAACTTATTGTTTCACGTACCCCATACGATTTCTTTGTTTGTTATTTTTAAAATGATAGTATTTTATTTTTGTCTCGTGCAAAATCTATCTGCTTCGGAAAGATATACTTTCGAGACCACTGTGAAAGTCTTTTAAATAATTACATCTAAATTGATTCAAAAGAGCAATTGACGTTATTAAGTATTAAAAATAGTAATTTAGAGTTCATTAGGTGTAGGTATATCAATGTTTTATTTGTATTAAAATAAAAAGACAAAAGCTGTTTTTTTCGTAAAACCGTGTCCCCCTTGAGGTATTGGTATACCCCTAGTGGTATGCGTACTCCAGTTTGAGAAACCCTGACCTAGATAACGAGCCCACATCAACACAATGTGCTAATTGCAAGTAAACGTTTACATGGCGACTATTTCAATGCTTTTTTATTTAACCTGTGATGAAAAAGAGGGTTTTGAACATATCCGGTTAGGCAAACAGATAGATAGATTTTATTTAATACTAGCTGCACCCCGGGGCTTCGCTTCCATAGGAATTCCGGGATAAAAAGGTTTTTATAAAACCTTTTTATCCGTAAAAAGGTTTTTATAAAACCTTTTTATCCGGGATAAAAAGGTCCCTTTTCCAGGTTATATTCAAGCCGTGTACTAAATTCCCAGTAGATTATGCGTGAATAAGTAAAATAACATACACACGTACAAACTTTCGCATTTGTAATAGATATTAGTAGGATAGAATTAGATGTGAAGATCATTTTTCCTTTACGGGGTAGACAGAGCCAAGAGTTGCGGGTTGCGAACGAAACAGTGAAACTGTGTAGATCTTATAAAAAAAAATATCTCCCATACAAATTGAGTTTTCAGTCAGTCGATATTTTTATCTTTTGGAAGTTGTTTTATTGTTGTTTTGTTGTTGTTGAGCTTATTGTGGACATTTGAGCAGTGAATAAAATTACCATGTGTCTTATCAAAATACCATGTGTCTTTCTCCTCTCGTCATTAACATGATTATAGGACGGATTTTCTATGATCCTTAAGTTTATATCCTACCACTTAAAGCATTGCAGAATTGCGGTCGAGCGCATTCACGCTTTGAAATTGGCATTACAGAAGAAGGTAAAGTTACTTATATAATTTTTGTATGAGTAACGTACATCGTGTCATTTTGAACACTACAAACAATTCAGAACATACCCGAAGTGGTTCATGAAACTGAATATTATTAAAAAAAATATATTGTATTAGGTATTGTACAGTTTAGTTAGTTAATCAGCATCTCTCATTTAAGTCATCATCACATCGAGTGTGTTTTGCTATTGCTAACACTGGTGTCAGATTTTATTCAAGTAACCTATAAAGCCATCTGAAATAACTTTTACGACTACTTACCGCCATCTAGTGGCAGGTAGTCGCATACACACTAGTGAACTAAACTGTCCACCAGTGTGCAGGTTTCCTCACGTTGTTTTCCTTCACCGGAAGCAAGTGGTGGTCTATGAAAATGCGATATATAAGTCCGATTGGTATACACTCATATGGCACGTGTAGTGTGTAGGACACGACCTTTAGACCTTTCGATCCACAGGCGGGTGTCTTAACTATATACACCACCACCGTTTCTTCTTAGAGCATCGGAGTCCAGGATTCGGATCATCAACTTTCCTGTGGAACTCATAAATTTTGGAAATAATATAAAACACAATTATAGTTGGCATTATAACCACGATAGCTTACGAATTATTATATTAACGACTGACACAAATGTATGGTTGGGTTCACATATGGCCCTGGAGAAACGTCATTACTGACAATAGCAGGCAATCTTGGCCATTAGATAGTGGCGTAGCTACCGGTGTCCTAGACGGTGCTTAGCACCGGGGCGCTCAAATTCAGGGGCCTTTGGATCCGAGCCCCTTGGGCGCAATTATATTTTCGTCACACATTACCCCTGATTTATGGTTGTTACCTAGCTACCTTTTGTTCCTGGCTTCGCCCGCAGCTTTATGTCCCACGGGTACAGTACTTTTGTGCAGGAACAATATTAGTAAATTAAACAGCGGCTTCATTATTACGTTGCGCTAAATCACGCTGCGCTTCGACTACGGATCTATGTTTATAATTATGTATTTAGTATATAGTTAGTATATCAGCATCATCCATTAATATCAAACCAATGTATATGAGCCGTCAGAGCGACAACGCTCTGCGTTGTCGTAATGAAGCGCAACAGAAAAATTAGGCATCCCGGCCCTCAATTGCTGTGGGCCCCTAAATGTATACGGCATCAGGGCTGTTTACTTAGCTACACCACTGACAGACAAACGTTTGATGGACTATCTAAAGCACTAAGGTTAGAGATAGCCTTTAGCAAGGCTGGATGTTTTAAATAGCTATTAGTAGATTATAATAACGATAATTATTTAGACAAATTGTAATACTTAAATGATTGATCTCAATCTGTGGCTTTTACGATTTGCGCGGGAGGAGAACCATCTGGAACATTACGATTTTTAGTGGTAGTGCCATCTTGCATCACAGTCCTTGCTTGTGCAAGGACCACTCAGCTTGCAGCTGAGTGGTACTTACCCTTTTGTACCTTTAGTGTACCTTTGTAAAATTATAACTTTTTGGATATTTGTATGCTATGAATAAATTTATTTTTATTTTCCAGACCAGCATGGAAGACTTGACAAGTAATTAGATAAGTCATTTTTATCATGTGTTAATTTATTTAACTACAACAACATTAAAAATTAATAATTAGTATTTCGGGTGAAGCATTAAAATTTATGTTTTTATTTTTTAAAACAAGAGCAATTTAGATCTGAAGAAAGCCACGCAGTAAGCTTCTATGACAGTAACGCGATCCGCTACTTGTATCATGTGACAGATATATAAACCCCTATTTACATGTATATATATGTATACCTATGTACATGTTCTAAGTTATGAAATACGACCTCGTTAGACAGCGTTTCAGGTAAACTATGTATACTATATTTATATATATTTTATCAGTACTCGGATCACAATTATAACCAGCTTTGATATACTTTGTGGCTATGTACTTTGATATATTACTAGTTGTTTGCCGCGAACACAATACATTTTGATGAGTTCTTACAAAATTGTGAATGTTTACAAAAACGACTTAACCGATGTTGATGCCCCATGAACTTAAAAATTCTATTGACAGATCCTACATGCCTTTTAAATTTCATCAAAAATAGACCAACGGTTCGGCATGATAGGGACCAACATTGTTCAAATGAGTTTCTTTCGGCATTTCTTCTCAGCAGTGGTCGTTCCGAAATGCCAGTAGTTTGTAGCTCGTGAGAGGTTATGATTTAATGTAAAAATTGACGTGAAAAATTGTCTAATTTCTGAATAAATGATTTGAATTTGCCCTGTTTGCCGCTTAGTACGAGATGGACCGGGAAAATGTCCATACATTTTCCCGATCCATCTCGTACTAAGAATATTTTCATCCATATGAAAATATTCTTATTTAACAATGCTAGCTCGTCGTTTTTTGTTTTAATTGATTGTTTGTTTGCTTTTAACCCATCTAGAGGTTGATATCGTTTACAGCGGAGCAATAGATGAGACTGGTACTCGACTACAGGAATTAACGCGGGTAAAAATGGCACATTTGAAAAAACGGCCGGTTGACTGTTACATACATGAAAATAAGTCTATCTTTTTCTATACATACATATATATATATATATATATATTTCTCATTGTAGTCCATATTAATATTATATAAGAGATAAGATTTGTATTTTTGTTTGTAACGATAAAACTCAAAAACTACTGGGCATTTTTTTATGAAATTTGGTCCAGAGATAGACGAAACCTTCAGGAGTGATATATGCTACTTGTTTTATAGTGGTTTTACCCGAGCGAAGCAGGGGCGGGCCGCTAGTCATAAATAAATTACAATCAAACAAAAGTATCGTCCTTGAAATAGCATGCTGATATAAGTAAGTATAAATTCTATGTGTACATAATATATTCGCGTAAAGTACCCAAAAGTGTGCCAAATGTTACGTAAAGAGATGACTCTGCGTATACGCATGGCGCTCGGAACCGGTCCGACACGCGGCTTGAAGAAGCACGGGTCAGATGATGCGATATGATCGAAATTCCGACCGGAAGGTGATAAATTATAATACAAATGAGTCGTAGAATACTATGATGATAATCTATATGTCATATAATAAAACTGTAAGTAGGCTGTGTCTGTACTTTAGGAGATATAATTACAGAAAAATAATTATGGTGGTTTGGGCATATTTTTTTTTTTTAATATTTATTTCACATATAAAGAACAAATATATATAGTACATAATATAAGAACACTGACAAAAACCACAGAGGTTTGTCCACAGTGAGCATCAACGTCAGCATTAGTATAAAATATTTTGTATTAATCACTTAACAGTAATATCAAGTGGTATGAACATGATTTTGGAACGGGTTGTGTATTTTGCATTTCTTTTTATACGAAATTGTCGTCGCTAACTAGTAAAAAAATGAGATTAATTATATTGCAAGCCAATTTTTTGAACACGTTGAAATTTTCCACATTAAATTTCAGCATCAGTTACAAATTTACGAGGCTCTGCACATCTCGTAATTGGTACGGACGTAAGGAAAACAATTAGCTGTATTATGCACGTTGGATCGCGGTCAGTTGGTTTCAATGTCGCTTGTATAATGTGCCGTAATAATACACAGTGAAAAGTGTGTACGTTGCATCAGTGGAATGTGGTAAACGTGAATGAACAATCTCTTATATCAATACAAATTTTATTAGTAAACTAGTGGCCCTTCCCGGCTTCGCTCAGGTAAAACGAAAATTAAAAGTAGCCTATGTTCTCCTGAAGGTTTCGTCTGTCAACAGTAAGTAGTTTTTGAGTTTGTTCATTACAGACAAAGAAACAAAAATACAAATCTTCAAATTTAAATGGAGAGCATGCTATCATCTCACAAAACAAAATCAAATAAATAAAGTAACTAAATTAACAAAATTTTTATCTGAGTTTATCATTAAAAAAATCGTTCAAATCAGGTATAATATCATATGTGCTTTTTAAATAAATTTAAATTCTGATCTTTATATTGTTGTGGAATTTTGTTATAAATTTTAGATGCCTTACTTCTTACTTCCCTCGAGGACTGTTTTCCGCAGTTAGGCCTCTTGTCTGGGCCCTTTCTGTCTGAGCCGCTGATCATTCCAGCCGGCCCAACTCCTTCAGGAAGCGGAGCACCGCCGATGATGAACGGCAGGCTTCGCTCATGGTCCCTGGATTTCCCAGGAACTCTTGTCTTGTTGATGCAACGCCACGACATTCCAGGAGGAGGTGGCTTGCAGTTTCCTCAGCCTCCATGCATGCTCTGCATAGTGGGCTGTCTGTAAGACCTAGGGTGAAAAGGTGTTTGTTTAGTTTTTACCAGTAATGATACCAACTATGATACGTAGATACCTTCTTGGTAGTGAGATCAGACGTCTTGAGTAACGACTGTCCCAGTCAGGTAGTGCTTCCCTGGCTATTTGGGTGCCATACATACAACACTTTTACTGAGTAATGCCGTTTTAGATGGGTGTAAACATAGCCTCCCTTTATAATTATAATAAACAAGAAATAATAATGAAAATAAATTATTATAACAAGAAAAAACAACAACAGCTCGCGGATAAAATAAAGCCTATATATCGCTTTCCATTATTACTTAACAGAAGTCCTAACAAACAAATGCATATTCACATACAATATACTATGAATATTTGTAGATTTATATTTACAATTAATATTTACATTTAATCCATATTATATATTTATAACTAAAATGACACTAAATGTGACGTTCCAGGAGAAAAGGTACCTTATGGTGGACAAGCACTCACAACATATTATACACATCAATAATAAAAATTAGCAGATAAAACGTCTTTAACGTCTTCCCTTACCTTTGTCTTATACATTACTATTTTTATTTAGAGGTAAGCGTTTGTGAGTTTGTATGTTTGAGGCGGATAATCTCCGAAACTACCGAACCGATTTCAAAAATTCTTTCACCATTAGAAAGATACATTATCCAAGATTATATAGATAGAAGATAGGCAGCCTATAGCGATCATGGAGTCTATCACATGAGTTTGTTTGTTCGCACCCGTCATTTTTAGATAACATATATTTGGAGCGAAGCCCCGGGCAACATTTAGGCAATAATAAAAATCAGCAAATAAAACGTCTTTAACGATTTTCCTTCCTTTCTTACCTACTTTTTCTCGTGTAATGTCACATGTGAACTTTACCTACTTGTGGGTATGGTTATACGGTATACTTATGTGCTTTTGCAATATTACAAGTTGTTGCATACAGCCGTCCGGCGGTCTGCTGTCGGCTGCAGAACTTTCTCCGTTTTGTTTGCCTCGAAACTATGTCAGTGTGTTGTAGGCCTGGTACGAGGCCCTATAATATCTTATACGACTTCCTATTAAAGTATATTAAAATTGCGAAATTCCAAGTGTTTGTATCACATGAGTTTGTTTGTTTACCAAGCGAATCATGTATGGTATTTATTGAACACATTTGCGTCCCGTGAAGGAAAACATCGTGGGAGAAACCTGTACTAGTTCATGATTGAGAGATTTTATTAAAAGTTTTTTTTTTGTTTGGTTAATTATATATATATTTTTTCCTTTCATCAGCACTTGATCACAATCATAATATGTTTCAGTATACAATTTGACCATGTACTTTATTGTGTACTTAAATTATTATATTAATGTTAAAAAAATATACATAAATTTATATTTAAAAAATGGTAAGCCCTTCTGGCATAATAGGGACCAACACTGTTTGAATGAGTTTCTTTCGGCATTTCTTCTCAGCAGTGGTCGTTCCGAAATGCTAGTAGTTTGTAGCTTTGGTAAATATCATTTAATTTAGAATATGACGTGAAAAAGTGCCTGTGAATGCCTAATTTCTGAATAAATTATTTCATTTTGATTTTAGAAGCAAATTGTGGTCGATGAAATAATCGAAAAAGTCCCAGGTTAAAATCCTACTTGTTGGCACATGTAGGATTCGAACCTGGAACCTTTCGATCCATGGGCGGGCGTCGTAACATATATCGTACATATTTTTATACATATTTTTATATTGCATAGATTTATTTTAATTCTAAAAAAATAATTAAAACAAATTCATGACCTGAATGAAAATCATACTATTCCAATGCAAAAAATAATCATGGTCTTACGGGTATAAGTTCTTGCTAAGATCAGACATTAAATATAAATAAATAAATATATTAGGTCAAATCACACAGATTGAGCTAGCCCCAAAGTAAGTTCGAGACTTGTGTTATGGGATACTAACTCAACGATACTATATTTTATAACAAATACATATTATATATAAACATCCAAGACCCGGGCCAATCAGAAAAAGATCATTTTCCATCATGATCCGACCGGGGATCGAACCCGGGACCTCTCGCTTCAGTGGCAAGAACTTTACCACTGCGCTACCGAGGTGGTCAATTCGTCAACATTGCAATCACAATTCTTTATACTACGTTCTTTGAGTGTTACAGTGTAGGTGTCAAATACGCGAATTCAATAACTTCTAGTATATCCCAAATCTTCTAAAATTATAATGACAACAGTACTATGCAGAACCTGCAAACTCAAGATTCTTACAACAACACTTTCAAAATCGTAACTTGTTGACAGCGCCTGTGACAAAGCTGACCTAACCAAAGATAACATTTATCTAGACACCTCATCTTAGTTCATCTGTATAGAAAGAGTTCCGATCTTTATGTGACTTCACTGTCAATGACAAGATTGTTTGATTACGAGATTAGATTGTTTTAAAAGTTGTTAGATTTGTTTTAATATAATTTTGAGCTTAGTTATTGAAATACTAATCACCACTAATAACATAGATTGTAACTACAGTTTTAGCATATCTACAATGAAGGAGATTTTCCTTCCTCGCACACGCGTAGTTTCATGAATACGTAATTTTTCTTGGGTTTTTCACTTCATACAAAAAACCTTTGTTGATAAGTTTTTAGTTCTCATTAAAGTATTTAAGGAGTACTTTATGCTGTTTTTGATACTGGTTGACTGGAAGAGATCGGTTCATGTAATGTGCCTAAGGTATGTTTGCCACATTATATGTGCATTTGTTGTGAATGTACGTTGTACAACAAGGATATTACGACCTAACAAATTTTTGACTCGGAAATAGTAACGTCACTTCGACAAGGTTGAGCACTGCAATAGCACAGAAGGAAAGTAAGATTTATTATTTTAACATTTAAAAAACGTGTCTAATCTGACTATAGCTATTGCTAGCTAACACTATTTCAATGAGCTCGAGTTATCTATCAAGATGTAAGTCAGTGGAGATATTGTGTGATGTGCCATCAATAGAGAAGTTACGGAATCATTGCACATTGCTTGCTTCAAGCATTGTTATGTTACGCAGTGTTCATTATCTACCTATTAGTTTTCCTCATCCGTGAGGGTCGTGGCCACTTTGTTGGGACTTGTGTGACACTTTCTTGTGTATATATGTTTTCTTGACTTACTTTTGATTATACAAAACAGAAATATGCAAACGCAGATTTATAAATTATAACGCCTCGTCTGAACACGGCCTAAAATTTGTGAATATACAATTAATCTTAATAGGTTGGTTTTGTCAACTTTTTGAAGTGAAAACGTCTTTTAGCGGCGTTGTGCACTTTTTGTGATGGGTAAAAAATGTTAAACTCGCGTCAGGACACGTGACCCTGATCGAAAATTCGTAAGATGTCAAAAATGCACAACGTTAATATTCAAGTTTTCGCTTCTGCCGGCACTCCTGAAGTGCAACCCGGTTTTTTACTATTATAATAACCTGTTTAAGTGTCCCACTGCTGAGCAAAAGCAAAGGCCACTTAAGTCTTCCATAGATTTCTGTTTTGGGTCGTTGGTTTAATTTAAATTTAATTGTACACAAACTATAATATTTTGTAAGTTCGAAAAATAAAAAATGTAGAGTAATATTCAACAGTTGTTTGTTGTCAAAATTGAAAAAGGCTTTGTTGTATAATTTTTTTAAAGTATGATTCATATAATTGTATTTTCAGGTCAGTAGGTAATTAAGTGTACTCTCTACTAGTGATATTGATAGGTTACGCATTGCTTGCTGCGGGCACAAAGCTGTTCTTCAAGTGTAGTTGTTACGCAGTATTTATTACATACTTGAGCTTAGGTTTACACTAGGCGAGTTATAGCGAAGTGGGGAGTAGCGTCCGGTTTTTTATGTGTTTTATTTTTGCTGGGAAAAGGCTACCCCTTTATTAGGTTTTTTTTTTGCTGGGAAATTTTTGGTGGGAAAAGGCATCCCCCTTATTTCGAAAATGAAGATAATATAAACTTATTTTACAACTGTACATAACATCCGTTATGTAGATATTATATTAACTTTATTATTTCCTCATCCATTACAACATTTACACGAACTAATATATTTAGTGCAATGTCAGAACTATTTTCTTAATTTATTATATAAATCGATTAATAAGGACTAAAGATAAACAGAAACATCGGGATTATAGTCGAATATACAGAAATTAGCATGAATAGGAAAAACACGGCATCTCATTAGATTTCCAAATAAAAATCAGTTCAGATATAAATTGAACTCAGTTTTGTTGTGTATAGTAAATGAGAACTTTTATTATTATCATAATCAAACTACCATTACAGTAAGGAGCTATTGCGATAATGCGGCTATAATAGGATGTAGTATCCCAATGCCAAAGTCAAAGGCCTCGAAACTTGTGTGAATTCTCTCAGTGTTCAAGCAAACAAATATATGAGCGTATTTTACAGTTAACAGTGTGCGCAGCGCCCATTACATTACATTCATTACAAGATTTTGAATACGCAGTATTCTCTACTACTATCGAGTAAAAGCCAGGCGAGTAGGCTCGCCCAATCTGAACATAAATCTTGTCTTGTATTGAGTAATTTATATACGCTCTAATTCTCATATTCTTCGCGTGTTCTGATGCACGGTTTTACTTACTTTATTAAGTTAGTGGATTAGTGTGGTTCATGAACTCATGATTCCCTAACGTAGTTCCGAATATAATTAGGCCTTTCTATTCTTGTGAATTTTGATTTCTAAAATTAAGCTTTATTTTTATTAATTTATTTTTATCTTTTTATTTAAACTTGCACAATACAAAAGTTAAAAAAGGTAGATTCAAGGCCATGCCTGCCAGTCAAACTTTGATGCCAAACCGAAAAACCTTTTTTAGTAGTTCGCCGCGAACTATAAGACCTGCAGTCTTTTTAGATTTACTTAGTTGTTACCATATAATATTACCAAAGTCATCGTGATGAGAGACAGCAGAATCAACACCCTAACTACATGTCTAGTTAGCCTAGACTGTTTATATTCATTTGGTCAACGTTTTTTTTATAGAATTCAGTATATTGGAAGTACATGTACAAGTGCAACTTGCATAACTCCATCACTGTTATTTCTTTAGCTATAAGAGTCAATCGATGTCAAGTTGCAATTTAACTTGCCATGTTCATCTCGCATAAAAAAAAACTAACCGCTGTCTATCTCTATGTATGCTTATATCTTTAAAACAATGTATTTTTAATAGATAGAATGATTCAAGGGAAAGGTTTAGATGGATAATTTATTATGGTTTTATTCATTTATTTATTCAAACTTTATTTACCTAAATTGGTACAATAGGAGGACTTAATGCTAAAATCATTCTCTACCAGTCAAGTTTCGGGAAAAACAGAAAGACTTAATAATATAATAATTATTTATTTCTTACAGAATCCATAGTATATGTTAGTAACAATGTTAGTAACAAATTTAAATGAATCTAAATAAAAAAAAATGAAAAAATAATAATTTATTTCAGGTTTAAAAACCTATATAGTATTAGTAACAGAGTGTCTTACAAACTATGTTAGTACATCTATATTAAAATTACGAGAGCACTTGGTGTCCTTAGCTAGGTGGATGCGAGTCCAGTGCTGCATGAGAGCGCAGTCCACGTCCAGCCTAGCAGCTACGGTCTTCACCAGGCTGTTCTAACCTAAGTCCAGTTTATATGGGCCCATCCACCCTGTCAACAATATTTATCCAAGCGAAGCCGGGACGGATCGCTAGTTGATAATATAAAGCTATATTCAGACGCAGGTCACTTGGTGGTATTTAACCGCTTGGTATACTTATTTATTACTTATTAATCACATTGTTTTTGTTATGTAAATTTGTAGCATCATCGGTTTTTGATTATCATCATTTATGTATAAAATGTATGAAGTTTTTTTAGTTGTATTCATACTGAAGGTCATTGTGTGGAATGAAACACACATTTTTACTTAACTGGAAATATTAATGCTTTGCATTAATATTCTCCATTTCAATATAGGATAATTTATCTGCTCGGTCTATGTTTCTTATCGCGAGTGTTATAGCTGACTTCAAAATTTATTCGAATCGCCTAAAGGCATTCGACATGATTTATCCAGCCATCTAGTGGCTGTAGTTGTGACACAAGTTGTGTGACAGACGTGTCTTCATCATATCACAAAAAAGCATAGCAGAACTCTAAAATCTAAACTTTATACAATTTGGAATTGCAGATTATTTAATTGCATAGTTAAGTACTTACCATATATTTCACTTAATAACTTTTGAGAGTTAGGTCAAGGTAATTCCTATCAGATTTTGATACTGGCCATTTTTTAAATATTTCGGCATCATTACTTTAGAAAAATAAGTTGTTAATACCTAACGGACATATCGATTTTACATCGAGTCACGATCGATTACTTTATTCGATCATGTTTCTTGATTCATGGCTACATAATGAGATATTGTGTTCTAAATTTGGATATCTCAATATTGGTGCTCGTAAATATATTTTTAATAAATTGTGGTGATCATCAGATATGCTTATTGGTTATATTATTAGAATCGTATTCATTATGTGTATGATATAAAAGTTAGGTGCCATGGCCGACCATTTGGTGACCTCAAATTTTATAAATTATGATTATTTATGTGATGTGTAAAAATATTTTATGCATGTGCATGAAAACGTGTGGTCACCTTAGCGCTATTTTGTTTTTTTTTTTCTCTGTCTTCATTTACATGTATGTAGTTAATTAAACAAATACTCAAAATTCACATTACTGTATTACCTATAATTGTTTATCCGTGATTTTTATACCAATCCTAACTAATATTATAAATGCGAAAGTTTGTTTGTTTCTTTCTTTCTTTGTTTTTTTCACATATTATTTGGAGTACCTAGAGAAGGATATAGGGTATCTTTCATCCCGGAAAAATAACTGCTCCCGTGGGAAAATTACGCGGGCGAAGCCGCGGGCAAAAGCTTGTTAGTAACAATTTTTGTACTAAAATCGTCTCCCTTTCTTTTTGGACTCCGAAGCTCTATGGCGGCGAAAGAAACCAGTAAAATGGTGAGATAGTTAGATATTCTAGAGGTATAGTCGTTCTCTGCAACTTCGGTTCAATAGGAATTATGGTATTCTTCGCAGCCTAGACCAAAAATATATGTAACTAAGTATCATATTTAGGAAATAATTTTTCATAAGAGTTCCAGAGTTTAGCACGTTCAAACAAATTTAGCTTTAATTAGGCATATTTACTTCAGTAGCTTATAATATTTTTACTTCAATAAACTTGCACACTAGCTCGACGCCTGCGCCCATCGGGAACCCAAGTGTTGGTGATGTATGCCAATCTCTCTGGCGGCATTCGGCAAAGATGCCCCGAAACAAGAAGGCGAGATGTAGACAAGTTTCAGAGTGATTGGCAACAAATGGCTCGGGATAGAGACCTTTGGAAGACAAAAGGGAAGGCCTTTGCCCAGCAGTGGGACATATATAATACAAGCTATAAAAAAACTTGCACACTGGTATTGTATAATCTGTGGTTAAACATAATGCACGTTTCTATACAGCGCTGTCTTGAAAAAAACACTCTATCTCCCCAGTCGCACACAAATTGAACGTGTCATAATTGCACAATGCCTTTTGTTCCACGCGGTTTTAGAACAAAGAATTGCTGTTTTAAAACAATTACTGTATATTAATTGTTTTATTATGATTTAGTTAGATGAGATGACAGCGAGATAACACAGAATCATGATAACTTTTCTGAGGGTCTTATGAAAGAGTGATTAAACTATTGACGGGATTACTGGAGAGAAATTAAAAAAGTAACCGAGTGTGTTATTGCTAACACTGGTGTGTAATTTTATTCAAATCGCCTAAAGGCATCTGACATGACTTTTACGGCTACTTACCGCCATCTAGTTGCAACTAGATTACCTGCAGGTAGTCGCATACACACTGGTGAACTAAACTGTCCACCAGTGTGCAAGTTTCTTCACGTTGTTTTTCTTCACCGGAAACAAGTGGTGGTCTATAAAAACTACTATACTACTATGAGTCAGATTGGTATACAAACTCACACAATATGACACAATAGTATGACACAATAGTATGATACGAACCTGAGACCTCTCGATCCACAGGCGGACGTCTTAACCATTACAAAGTAATAATAATGCGCACTTTTCCAAAAGTAATAAAAACAAACTGAATGAATTTTGAGGCCTTAAAAGAAGGTCGTTAAGCTTATGATTGTTTGTTTGTAAAAATTAATCAATTTTAATTTTATTGTCTAAGTATTAGAAGTACCTATTAGTCAAGAATAATAGATTTTTTTTTTCTTTTTATATTTATATTTTTTTCTTTTTATATATATATTTATATATATATTTTTCCTTTCATCAGCACTTGATCACAATCATAATATGTTTCAGTATACCTTTTGACCATGTACTTTATTGTGTACTTACATTGTTACTTATATTACTCATAAAAAAATACAAATAAATATATAATAAAAAAATTCTAATAGGGACCAACACTGTTTGAATGAGTTTCTTTCGGCATTTCTTCTCAGCAGTGGTCGTTCCGAAATACCAGTAGTTTGTAGCTTTGGTAAATATCATTTAATTTAGAATATGACGTGAAAAAGTGCCTGTGAAGGCTTAACTTCTCAATAAATGATTTGATTTTGACACCCCGAACCGGTTTAAAAAAGGGTAAAAGGATTTGTGTAAAAAATCAACCATTTTATATAGGTATTATAGACTATGCTTTTATTTAACATAATGAAAAAATTCATGTTATCAAAATTTTTATATTATTATTAAGTCATATATTTTAGGTTATTCTAACGTAGGTAAGTTTTTTATAGTAATAAATATAAAAAAAATCAAGTATGTTTCATAATTGTTTGGCGATAAGAATCTGCAAAGTCAACACCCCACCATTTAAGACTAATAAGGATGCCTAATTAAGATTTTAATCAATAAATCGCTATTAAGATGATTAATCGATTTTTGAATATTGGTTTAGTCGTTTACTTACGTGTGGGAATAACATTTTGATTGTTTGAGAGATATGACCATATCGAGTTTAATTAAGTTTGCGTTCGATATTTACAGAGTACTTTATACATTTCAACTGTGAATGTGTTTAATATTTAAATATTTGTGGACATAATTTCGGTTCCATTTTTAAATATTTGTATTCGATTGACGTGGGACCAAATTAAATTTTGAGTTTGCCCAATATGATTTTTTACAGGTATCAATAAACTTTTAATAAACTTTTTTCAAGATTTCGATTTACAAGTTTAGTTTGGAATATTTTATCGTTTTTTTGCACCTGGGTTTCGGACCAGTGGCAATTTCGGGAATAAGATGGCCCATTGCTCTTCGTATCTTCAGCTGTATCATAGACCACCAAGCACCAAGTTCTTTATGTTTATATTCAAAATTCTCATTTGAATTTTTTATTAATTTCTAATTGCCCCATTGCTGGGCAAAGGCGATGGACCCCATCGCCTTCCAGACCTGTACATGTATTTTCAACCAACCAGTTCGCTCTCCCTTAGATTATTTTTATATAATAAAGTTGTCTTAAACTAGTCACAATGTATAAAAATGTTTAAAGAGTAATTTCATTTACTGACATTGTGTAGGTTTAATCCAACACCTGATAAGGCAGGCTACATTTTGCAAGATAAACAAAAATATCTTTTACACATTCACACACACGCACTTGACCGAGTTTTGCGAAATAGGAGAATGCTTACGTTTAGTCATTTGAATCACTTCAAATCTTACGAGGTGTGAGGTGCATTCAAATAGAATACCTATCATAATTATTACATTACCCAACAATTATTGCGCTTAATAATTTGTAGGGTTCAATTGCGTAATAAAAACGGAACCCTTATAGTTTCGATATCGTCCCGTTCATCGGTATGACTCAGCTGCTAAAATATTATAAAACTTTCAGGACTTTACGTCTTAAACCACTTATTGAATTCTATATAGATTAAAAAAAAGTATATAGCGACTCTGCATGGGACTGAAAGTAAACTTAAACGTGCTGGGTGTCTTCAACTAAGCTTTAGAAAATGACATTAAGGCTTCTAAAATAATCCCCAAATATGACTTTGTCTTTTATACACGTTCTATGAAGAATATTTTTATTTTTGTTTGATTATCCCAAATTATACTAGCTACTACGGATCCCTTCATGGGTGAGCCGTTCGCACACACAAACAACAAATATAGACAGGTACCTACTCTACAAAAATAAAACATCAATCACAACACAAATAAAAAAAGGAACACACTTCTAAATCACTGAATCGAGTAATTACATTAACTTTTGTAAGTCCGAGCATGAATATTGTAAAAGTATCAATTAAATCGATTGCGATTGGTACGAATTTTTCTAGGTCACTGCACTACTGATGGATGCGTTCGAATTATGAATTTTGTTTTTTTTTTTCTTTTATTAATAGCTATGCCAGCTAGGCGCGAAAATGAGTAGTGAAGTTATTAATCATCTTTTCAAATACATATTTGTGTTTTTTTATATTAATTTGTAATTAGAATTGGCTTCTTTTAATATATCGTGCGAGTCGTGAATATACAATTAAAACAGTTAAGTATTCTTGCAATCTGGTAATGCTTAGCTTAATTGAACAAAAACTTTTTTTATGATTATATTTTTATCATTTTGTGATGACATCTTGCATTGTCCTACTAATATAATAAATGCGAAATATGTACCTATGTTTATTACTCTTTCACGCACATCATTCATTAATTCCACATTTAAGTAATTTGGTACATGGGTAGAACATACTCAGAATAACACAGGCACTTTTTATCATGAAATTCCCACGGGAGCGAAGCCCCGGGGCGTAGCTAGTAGAACACATTACAGTGTTATGTACAATGGGCCGGTAATGTTTGATATTTACGCACAATTAACTGAACAAATATTGGTTTAATGGAGATATCTCTAATAATATATTTGCAAGCGATACAAGCGTGGGATTCACATTATTTTTTTTGGTAAGTAATCTATTTTCAAATAAAGTGTAAAATGATTTTCGATTATTAGATTTATATAAATGCTTATAAGTGTGTGCAGTTGCGTGCTTTTTTGGTGAAATGATCGAATAATCACTGTATGTGACGTGTGTCTGTCAAGAAAGTGAAGAAAGCGGATTTTTGATGAGCAAAATTTAATAAAAAACAAAAACTAATTAATAATTAATTTTACAAAAATTGTACAGTACAATGTAAGGCACAAGTAGAACGAGGGCGCTATGGCTAGTTAAACCACAGACAATAACTGTGACGTATTATCTAATGTCACAACTGGTTGATTCTATCACAGTTCGAGATAACGTGGCGTTTCTTTGAGGAATGAGAGTGAACATTACAAACAGTTACAATGAGAAGGATAAGTAAATGATATTTTTTTCAAAAAAATTGAACCGACATACTTACATCACCCTCAAGATCATATGAACTTACGAGTACAAAACAATTTTAGGATCTTGAGGGCCACAAAAGTCGGTTCAATTTATGCCATTTGAAGTTAAAAGCAGGGAAATATTTATTTGGAACTCGACACTGCACTGTGCGGACCTGACTGGTATTTCAGACGTTCATAGGTCGCGGCGACCACTTTCCGTCAGTTGAGTCTCAGGTGGCTTTGTCTTTGTCACAACACTAGGGGTGACACACGCGAGTTATTCCTGAATGAATCTTTTGAAAATGTTTTTATCCTGAAACTAGCGGCCAGCCCCGGCTTCGCACGGGTGCAATATTATTAATGTTACATACCTACATACAAACCTTCTTCAACTTCCTATTTTCGCACCTTTATCCGACAGTTTTCCCTATAGATAAAATTACATATTTATCTTGTTGAATATTACAGAATAATATTGTTGTTTTATCGCAGGGTGGAGGGCGACGCGAGAGCGAAGACGCGGGACGGTGCGCGTGCGGCGACCGACGCGTCCCGCCTGCGCCGCCCGCGCCCGCGCCGCACCCCCTGCGTGTCCTGGATGACATGCCTCCTCCGCTACTCAGGTATGAGTATGGCAAAATAGATTTTGGTCACGTCAAAATTAAATGCTAAACACACCGATCACTGTGACTTAGTGGTCACGGGACGTCCGTCCACTATATTCGATCGTGTGATCACAAGTATTTCTTGGCGGTTGTGGGTGTGTTGTGACTATATCCGTGTTCATAGCGATACAAGCTTAGTGTGGCCCGTTCAGCGTTCTGCATTTATCTTACTCCCTGTTGCCAGTAACTCAGACACGAAAAATTATTGTTATCCTAATTGTGACTGTATTTGCTTTCGAATAAGAACGTTATATATCCTGATCGACTGGACTGAGGACTTCTCTCTATCCCCCTCTCACCCTTTCTGTAGAAGAGCAGCTAATTAAAGATTCCTCTTCGTGATATCTCCCTTTTTCACCTGCCCCCAGGCCATCTATCTCTATTTCCTGAAGAAGGACGTCTTCAGCACGTAGTCTACGACATCCTTCAGAGAGATACTTCGTAGACAAGAATAACCGAAAGATATTAAGAATTGCGACAGGAAAAACCAAGGCTCGATTGGTGATATGGCGAAATATTTTTTTTTGTATTTTTTTGTTTTGAAAAGAGTTGGACAAAGGCGATGTTTTGTAAAAGTTATTTGCATCTAGGAACAAAGGAACTGGAAACACTTTGGCCATTACTCATCACAAACGCCACAGCACACCAAAAGTAGGAACAAAACGATCCGACAGATTCCCACTAAACCGCAAACCAATTCGAAACCTTAATCTAAAAATAAACTTTATTATCCCATAATTTAAGGGTCAAGTTCCTGTAAAACCATTAAATATGCACGCGGTAATGAGTTCAGTGACTGCGTTAATTGCGTATGCGCACGGCGTATCTAGATTTTACGAGTGGAGCCTAACAATTTTCTTCAGACGCGATAAGTGCGAAAAACGGTCAAGTGCGCGCGCGTAGGCACGTTATTTTCATAAAGAAGTTGGTTTAAGTTTATTTAATTTATTTAACAAAATAAAAAAGCGTCAAAACATAATGAATCTACTAATATTACGTAGTACCACAGATTATATAATACTTCCAGTAGTACGCACTTTATGGTTCGATTGAAAAAAGTTATAAAAATGCTAATGAGTAAAGAGCACCAATATATAATCAATATTCCATTCATTTGTTTTTGATTCAATGGTTACATTTTTTGGTTCGACATACTTAGTTTAAACCAAGGAAAATATATTTGCCACTTCTAGCTTCTTTGGTTGAAATATTATGTTGAATAAAAAAATATAAAACTAAAAAATACATTCAGGTTCGGTTCATTCGTTTGAATAGGGATCTTATCTCTTCCGACGTTATTCGTAAGGCCGAACCCGATTTAATTTATGTTTTCAGGTCGAACCCCCTATACACCGAGGAAGAAGAGCAAGAGGTAGTGATAATAGTGGACTCGTTAGAAGAGGCCGTGGAGGGGGAAATGGTGGATGCCCCCCGCACCCCGCGCCGCGCCCCTTCCACTTCATCAGGTTTGGAATCCATTCTCGCGTGTTCCCAATTATTGACATTTTATCCTGTTATATCAAGGAAATATCCTATTATATCGGTTCTGATTGGTCTGACGTCAACCTCTTTAGGAATACTGTTGTCTATCAACAATCAATGCCTATATATATTAGTCACGTATTCCTCGCCCACACATGTGGCAGTATAAGACAAACTACAACTATATTTTAGCCTTTAACTTGTTACAATCTACATGGTATGTATAAAGCAGAGTAAACAGCCCGTGTTATGTTCTACACAAACAACGAAAACATGTCAACAAATTCGTCTACCCTATAATATCGTTTATGCTTTCCGTATCTGTGAACACAACCAGTTGCACAAAATATTAGATTATAAGAGGCAAGATACTGCCAAATTTTGTTTGCTAAACAAACTAAGCATTGTCCACGGCGTATGAAACATGTTTCAGAAATAAAACCACATACATGTGGTTTTGTTGAATGTTTTCACAGGAAACCTGGAATAAATAAATAAATAAAAATAAATACATTAGGACAAATCACACAGATTGAGTTAGCCCCAAAGTAAGTTCGAGACTTGTATTATGGGATACTAACTCAACGATACTATATTTTATAACAAATACATATATAGATAAACATCCAAGACCCGGGCCAATCAGAAAAAGATCATTTTCCACCTTGACCCGACTGGGGATCGAACCCGGGACCTCTCGGTTCAGTGGCAAGAACTTTACCACTGCGCCACTGAGGTCGTGGAAGGGATTGCACTAGCGATATAGTCTCCAATTGTACATCTTTTTAGTCGTCTTGTTCTAAATTGTATCTTGTTTTTGGTGCAATAAAGTGCTTTTTACTTTACCATATACTCTCTGTATGTTTAGGGTACGGCAGCGGCGGTGGAAGCCACGGCCGCGTTTCCCCAAGCTTACCAAAGACTGAGTTCGCGGAACCGCGTCTCTCGGACTCTGACAAGAATGATGGATCTCACACCACCTCCGACTCTGACAGTCCAGGCTGCACCTTGTCCAGGAGTCTGAAGGAGGACATCAGGTCGTGCCTAGCCGGTTGCAGGTTGGTAAATTACATTCAAGTTCATTTTACGTCAGCACCAGTGATCTCAATCATAATCTAATCTAGATAGACGTTTATCTGACGTTTTAGTGTAACAACTAACAAAATTTATGGAAAAGAGACTGAAGGAGATTTTCGTGCCGTAGATATTTATGGAATAAATCCTTCTTTAACTCCTTATCATTCGTTAATTAGGTTTTAAAGTCTTGATGAAAAATCATAACGGAATCTTTAATATATATGAATTTATTTTGTTAGCTGACCCTGGACTTAGCGTCATAGTCAAGAATACAACCACACGACAACATACAACCACAAGAGGGAAAGAGAGAGCTTATGAAATAATGATTGTTACATTCTTCAGATGGGAGAAAGATGTCGGCGACGTGGTAGAAGCGGCGGTGCGGGGCGCGGGGGGCATCAGCGCGGCGCGCGCGCGCCTGCACGCGGCCCTGCTGGCCCTGCACGAGCCGGCCCGGGTCCCCAACCGGGGCCCGTCGTTGCCTTACTGCGGGCCTGGAGTGCGACCCGGTGATGTCACCATGATGCCCAAAACTACTGAGATGTCTTTGCTGGTAAGTTTGTTTTTGAATTAAATATTGTTTTTTTTCGAAACCGTTTTTAAATTACCTTGATTTGATTTTTTTTCCTTTTTGACATTTCTTTACAGCAGTCGTCAAACAGTAAATACTATATATACCTATTTGTTTAACATTGACAGGGTTAGTAAGAATAAAAGTTGCTTGTTTTGATGTACCTGTAGTAGTCTTTAGAAAGTTTTGCATACAATACCAGTAACCCTGTATATACTAAGTATTGTGGAAATCATTGTTGTTTAAACGTTCATTACACAACTTAATAAATTAACAATATGTGAGAATCATAGTGGCATCAAAACCAGAACGTTTGCTCGTCTATTCTATATTTTAATTAGTTTCAATTTTAATTAGAAGCGTGACTACGATGACCTATATTATGAAATAGTAACATGATCCCTTTGTTTGGATCTTCCTAAGGGCATTACTATTCATTAAAAGCCAATTATTATACAGACACCTTCAATATACGTAAATTCTTCCAATTGATTTGGCCCTCAACCCTTCGGGCTTACAACAATTAAGTATTCCAAATCGTTGTATAATATATATTTCGTGACGCAATACACTATTAAAGGGCCCTGGTATACAGCTGCCCTTATAATTATGTGTTTATATGTATATAATTGTCTATAAAATATGTCTGTTTGTTGTAGAAATAATCGTTCAGACCTCTAGGGTTAGGACGTTATAATTGCTGTGGAATAAATTGTACTTTGGTAAGTGTTACGAAACGATAAAATTGTGAGACAACACGATGTTTAGATCTAGGCACTTATAGGTAGATTATTTATAGATGATAAACAACTGTGTGACAGAAGCAAACCTCAAGAAATGCTGGCTTGATGTCGTCAAGGATGACTCGCGTGCCAATGGTCTGACAACTATTGAATTGATTTTTTTTTATTTGAATTGACTAATTAATTATTATATAGTGATTAATAATATACATACATATATGTATATATTAATAGTTTTTGATTTGTGCCAGTTATATGAATTTCAAACACAATGTAAAATATGTAGATAATAAAGATGATGTGCCGAAGAGCGTAAGAAGTAGAAGAGAAAATGTAGGAAAATGGCTCTGACGCTCTATGGCGCCAGAAGCAACAGGTAAAACGCTCTGATAACAGCTGAGCTTGTCAACTACTAGATTATTTTTCTTTTCGAGTGTATTATTGCCAACACTGGGGTCGGATTTTATTCAAATAGCCTAAAGGCATCTGACATGACTTTTACGACTATCGTACGCCATTTTAAGTGATAGTAACTAAAGTGCAAGCAAGTTTTCTCACCATGTATTCCTTCCTCGGAAACAAGTTGTCGTGAAAAACTATGTATTGGTGAAATTGGTATAAAAATACATGTGGCACGAGTAGGTTTCAAACCGGGGACCTTTCGGTTCACAGCCAGGCATTTTAAACATCGGACTACCAGTTTAATGTATACCAAGTTAGTATTAGTATAAAGTTGAAGGAATTTAATCTATTTTCCTCAGAGTTACTACACAACAAAAGCCTCTAAGATTACCCAACTATCATCTATTAGAACTCTGTGAAATGGTAATGTGCTTATCATTATAACTATAATATCGACATTGTATAACATCAAATTATGCGTATTTCCATCCTTATCGCACATCCTAATCGCATTAAAGTAACCAACCGCAAAAATTATCGTAAAAATGATTTGAATCTATCTTGGTTGTATGCGGAAAATAATTACATACAACATTGTACAGTCGACAGCACATCAACCATGAATGCAAATTCATTCTAAATCTGCTGTTACCATCACGATATTAAGGTCTCTGTAGTATAACATGGCGATTAGTGGATTGTACATAGGTAATTATATGTTACTGCAGATTTTTTGATACATAGTCTATAAATTATAATGTTTTCTGTTGTAAATATTCACTGTGAGATGATTGTCTTATTATATTCATACGGGATATATGATATGCATTCATCAGTGGCGTGTGGTTCCGCCCTAGAATAGGACCGAGTGGTCCTGTACTTATCCTCCCGTGGATGTCGTACGAGGCGACTAAGGTACACAAACCCTTGGCAACTGATAGGCTACAATAGCATTCTCAAGGAGGGTTAACGGCGGCCGGTTGTAAAATCATAGACAAATCTTTAAATTGTAAAGATTTATTTTTACGCTGGACCCTGGGCTCCACGGCGTCATAGCCCCGAATGTAATTGGGTAATGATATAAAGTATATTAGTAAACAAATCAATACAAAATAAATAAAATAATATATAAGAAATAATAAAAGTAAATTAAGCCCTTCTAGCATGGTAGGGACTAACACTGTTTAAATGAGTTGCTTTCGGCATTTCTCCTAAGCAGTGGCCGTTCCGAAATGCCAGTAGTTTGTAGCTTTTGAGAAATTACTGTTATAAAATTTGACCTAAAAAAGTGCCTGTGAAGGTCAAATTTCTGATTAAATGATTTGACTATGTGTTAAAAAATCCTGTTCTTTCGAATTATGCTTATATAATAAAAATATTATACATTATCAAAAAATTGCAACACCCAAAAAGAACTAAACGTCATATTTGTTACGGAGATACGATCATAGTTACACAAACACTCGAGACCACAATCACTCGTGTCAATCATCGTTTTGTGTCAATCACTCGATTTGGAGATGACATTGTGAGTCGTCGACTGTGACTTCAAGAGTCTGTAGAGTATTCTATATCGGTTTTGATCAAAGAATCTGAATGGTATTGCATGCATTGATTATATAGCCTTTTTATTTGTTTTTATACACATAAAGGCCCGTACACACTGATCGTGTGTCCACAAATTGTAAGGAATTTTTAACGCATACTTAGAACAGTTATGCGCTAGAATTAGGTGTGCACGGGCCTTAAAGTACGTAAATACTTTATCTCTCCTTTTCGCGAAGTTACATTCGAGGCTGTGACGCCGCAAAGTCTTCAGCTTAAAAGATCAACCTTAAAAAATTTTAGATTCGGCGGTGATTTTACTTACAACCTTCAGTCTGCCTGATGTCAACCTCTCTTAGGGAATACTATTGTTCCCTATCAGCCAAGGCAGTTGCTTAGTACGACATCCAGTGGAGGATATGAATTGGCTGTATTCTGGGGTGGAAACACACACCACATACTATCATGCCGTCATCATATTATTTCATTAGAAAGCGTAACTTGTAAAATCTTGTTTGATTAGGTCTTAGTTCCATCCACGATCCGTCGACTACTCTCTACTAATGAAAGAGACCACCATATATTGTACCATCTTCCATTTCACTCGATAGCTGACAATACCATGGAATTAGTAGGTACTACGAAGTACTAAATCTAATAAATACCTATTCAATCATATCACTATTCATTTAACCATCAGATTTCATCATAGCATCAATGTCAAACATTTTATAGCCAATAAACTCCTTTTAAATATTTAAATTGCCATAAAAGTTACAAAATTTTATAATAATTACGGTATTAGTAAGCCTACGATATAATTACCTATATTAATTTCTAATATTTCCATGTTTATATGGAATTTTTTTAAAATCAAAACGCTTAAAGGGATGTGCAATGAGCCAAGATCTATTATGTCTTAACAAGTTATTTATTTTATAGTCGAAACTATTTGTTAAAATTTGTCTCTTGACATTGATTTAAGTTATGAAGATAATATCACAAAACTATATATCAGTTTTATTGATTATATACCTTAAGGAAAACTCAAATCGCACGCGAATAGTGAAATTTAAATTGTATTCATGAAATTGGTTTAATTTATTGTTCTCATCTAAACGCATTTCCAGTTTCATCCTTAGCCATAGAGCGATGGAGTCATTCGCGTTTCTAGATTTTCATCTCCATTTCGTGTGGACTTTAGTATTTTCGGTATTACAAGGCACATTATCATCGCCTTAATTAGAGGCATAGTTTGGCCGAAAAGAGCAGCGGTATATGTACATACCCGATCCTTTTTATGTTCTGTCCCTTTTCATGTCCAATATACAAAGACATGAAAAGGGAAATAATATAATATTCTTAAAAATATTAAAAACATGACTTCACAAGGGAGTTAATTATTTTGTGACAAAAATATACTAAACGCATTGGCTATTAAACGACTCAACAAAACGTCGAACACTTTGCCTTTGTTAAAAGTATAACAAAAGCAAGAATCTCCCAAAGAGTTGCCTTATTGAGGTCAAAACTGTATCATTATGGTGATTTTCAATTGCTGCATGATATCCAAAGTATACTTGACCAAAATTTTCTAAGGACAAAAATGCATTTCGTCACCGCCACAGGTTGCCAAGTCGGTCATTGCTGCATTTTTACGTGAGAACAATGGACAACGATAGACGTGTATTCATGCAACTTGGCGCGTCCACTACCAGACTCTTAATTTGGTAAAGTAATATATTTTAGCGAAGCTGAAAAATGTGTGTTGTTGTGTGTGGGAGACCGAATAAATTGGCAAATTAATCACAAATATGTGAAATTTTTTGTGTATTTTTGTTGAAATTTAATTGATCGAGCGAGCGAAACGAGCGGGTTTACAAGTCAACTTGGGGCAAAATTTTTTTTTTTGTATGTATGTTTGTTTGTAATGCGTCAACTTTCGATCGTTGGTCTGACGAAATGTAAAGGGTATATAGGATCTGTCAATAGAATTTTTAAGTTCGTGGGGCACAAAATCTGTTAAGTCGTTTTTGAAACATTAACAATTTTGTAAAAACTCATCAAACATTTATTGTGATGGCGAGGTTGTAAGTTCGCGGCGAACAACTAGTTAAATTCGATACTAGCTGCACCACAAGGCATTGATTCTGCGAGAATTTCAGAACCAAAAGTACCCCATATATCTATCTTCTTTCTCCTAATTATATGTATACTAAGTTATGTTAACCAACAAACTTAATATACAAATATAATATTTATAAATAAATAAATAAATATATTAGGACAAATCAGTTAGGATTACATTTAAATATAAAACAAAAATAAAATTGTTGTCGATGCATCGCCTTACTGCATTATACATAATATTGCAATTTACTTTATTATCCTATATTTGTCGTAAAACAAGAAAGATCAGGTAGGTACTATCAAGTTCCCATCAATTTACCCTTCATGCGGCTGTTATAGTGACTAATTTGCACTTGGCCGAAATCGACTAGTGCTCTGCTACGCTGTGCTAAGTGAAGCTAAGTTGCGAAAAGCCAATAGAATTTCGTTCGCCCTAATAAAAGTCGTTCGCCACTCCAGCTGAGCGCACTGCGCGATCCAACTGTAAGAATTTTGTAATTTTTGGCAAACAAAATTTCTATTGGTTGTTCGAAACATAGCTCCAGTTAGCGCAGCATAGCATGGCTTCTGTTGAATTCGTCCCTTAAAGTCGTTCATATTAACCAAGATGCTGTTATTTGCATTAACTTTGGTATTTGAATAGGTAACCTATGCAGATGCGTAAATTGCTTAAATCAATAAATTTTATCTTAATCACTCAATAATCTTGATAAATCCTTATATTGTTAGACATTAATTTTGTCTATCATGCTGATACAGAGAACCCGCGCCTTGTCCATAGTAGTTATAATTTAACTATACTATTAACTATATATACTTATCAAAGTTTTCTTAAACGAAAAGGAAACGTGTGGATATCTGCCCATTGGTAACTATTAGTCCACTAGTGTAATTACAGGCCACTGAATGACGGTTGACAAATATTGCTTCCATCCATTTTACACCACGACCACAGCGCGAAACAAAGACAAAGATTATTCGTTTGCAAATACATGAATTTACATTTTTTACAATAAAAGGTTATGGGTTAGCCAATTTAACTGGAGAGCATGCTATCATCACAAAAAACAAAAACTAATAAATAAAATTCTAATCGACTATTTAAGTTAATATCATTTTTATCTTTAAAACTTTAATTGTTTTTAATAGCGTTTAAATTATAATGACATTTATCAAAAAGTAAAAAAGTATCAAAAATAAAGATCTGTGATGCTTGTTGAATAAATTTTAATTCAAATCTTTGAGTAATTTTGTTGTAAATTTTAGGTGGCATATACACAATGCGTTCACTTCGCAACAGATACGTATCCGTCAATTGTAAAGTTGCCGAATTTTAAAAAAAAAGCGATAATAAGAAATGAGTACCTATTTAAGGCCTATTAAGGAATTTTCGTCAAGGTTTTGGTTTTGTAAAAAGCTAAAATAAACACGTTATTGGCTTGGAGATTCTCATCTTAACTATCACTTGTTTTATGTATTTGCCGCTCAAGAGTGATTGCCAAATTAGCCCATATACATCACATAAAACGGGAGGTTGTGTTCACACTCGTCGAGATGTGAGCTCAAGCATATCAAAATGGCATTTAAATTCTTTACTCAACATAAGATTCGTGAAACATAAGCAGCAGTAAATTAAACTAAAATTAATAAAAAAAAGAGAAATAATTAAAAATAACAAGTTGTTCGCCGCGAACGACCTCACGAACCCGAAATAAATTATTACAAATTAGTGAATATTTCAAAGACGACCTAACTGATCTTGATGCCCCACGAACTTAAAAATTCTATTGACAGTATTCCTACATACCTTTTAAATTTCATCAGAATCTGATCAACAACGGTTTGAAAGCTAATATCGCGTTACATACTCGTACATACAAAAAAAATATTTTTACCTCAAGTTGAATTGTAGAAAAAATAATAATAATGATTGAAAAATGCAACTAAATTGGGTACTTCTCTTCAAACCTGAGCTCTTTTCCGATTTTACAATCGTCCAAGAAGTGCCCATTAATTAGGGTCCTGATACTTTTTCCTCTCCCCTTCGAACCATCTTCATACATACATAGGATACAACTCGTATGTGCGAACGTGTAACGTTTATTTGGGCTTTGGACCATCACAGCCACGAAAGATGAGAGAGAGAGAGACAAGTATACAAACGAATGTGCCAAACTAGCACAAATCGCTCGACCAGTCTGACCACACCAAGGAGTACGGACTTGCAAGTGAGCGAGTTGCTCAACTCTCACCAAAACTAAATATTTCCACTTCGCAAGTGAATGTAGTCCACGACCGGCATGTAGCAATAGCGACTGTTTTGCATATCACAAAAATATTTAATTAATATCTTGTCATCGGGGAATTGGGTTTCATTTCATTGAGCTGAGTGCTTATTAACAAATTAAAAATAGAAGGAATTTAAATAAGAATAGTTACTTCTTCTTCTTCTTCAGGAAATATAGTATCCATTTCGATGATGGACGACCAAAAAGTAGCAAATTGAACCCTGGGCTCCGACGATTTGGAGGTTAGGATGCAACCGAAATAATGCTCATTTAAGAGAGATAGGCTTTATTCTTGGCCGGGATAGTTAGAAACACGGGGGGCGCGTAAAATTAGATTCGGCTATGATTTTATAACTGGCCAGCGAAACACCCACCCTTTTTGGGAATGCTATTGCCTATAGCTGTTAAGAATGAAAATATAAAAATAGCTATCAAGGCTATTATCCCTTAGTTGCCTTATACGATATCCGCGAAAGGATCGTGTTGAATAATTTATATCTATATAACGCAAAGCTTGTCACTACTTTATGAATGAATCCTAATCCCAACTAATATTATAAATGCGAAATGGAGTTTGTTCTCTTTACGCTCTCTCTACTCAACCAATCTTCTTGAAGTTTTGCATACATGCAGTTTGAACTATAGAGAAGGACATAGGGTATCTTTCATCCCGAAAAATTAACGCGGGCGAAGCCGCTTGCAAAAACTAGTTATTCATAATTCTATTGTTGATTTGCTGACCGTCCAACGACCTCTTGAAGTACCCAATATTGTCTTCCTTCCCCATTATTCATTATGTGGAATTACCGCAACTTTCCTACAATACGAGTACAATGGTTCATTTTTCCATTTCAACACTAACTGATAATATCATCTTGCTTAGACCTCACTTCCTGACAAAGTTTTTATTTAACGTAAGCAAAATGTGTCTTGCATTTTACAGCTAAAATGTATTGATCGAGCGAGCGAAGCGAGCTTTTCATATCAATTTGGGGCAGAAATATATTATTTGTATGTACCTATGTATGTAACGCGATAAATTACTAACAGTTTGTCTGATTTTGATGAAATTTAAAAGGTATGTAGGATTTGTCAATAGAATGTTTAACTTTGTGGTGCAATAAAATCGGTTAAGTCGTTTTTGAAATATTCACAATTTTGTAAAAATGTATTGTGTTCGCGAGGTCTAAGCTCGCGGCGTACAATAAGTTTTAGCGTTGTATGGTCATCAAATCAAATAGTTAAATGGTCAAAAAATAGCGGCATTTTGTGATCATTTAGCTTTTACTTTCACTTTGTTCGTTGTCGTTTTCTATTGATATATGAATCAGAAAACAATACGTACATTTTTAGCATTCAATATGAAATAATGCCAAATAAAAAATTGATCTTATATTTCTAAAATGCCAACAAGAAATAAACTGTCTGCTTTCTTGAGGAAAGCTCGTAATTTAACAGTAATGTACGAGTAGAGCTTAGAAAGCGAGTGTTACTGATAGTACTGGAAATAATTGTGATTGGTGTACAATTTAATTGAATTTTATTTACTTGACTCTTCCATACAATCGCCTATAATTGTGATCTTACGACGTAAATTGTTTTGTTTTTTTCCTTTTGTTGACACAAAACGATATTTAAATTGAGAAATGTATTCGAAAGACGGACATCGACGGCTGTAATATAGAGGAGAACATGATATACAATTGCTTTACTTGTAATGACATTTAGTCGACCTCCGTGGCCTAATGGTTATACCGGACTGCTACACTGGAGGTCCCGGGTTCGAACCCCGGTCAGGTCAAGATGGAAAATGATCTTTTTCAGATTGATTTGGGTCTTGGATGTTTATCTATATACCCAAAGTAAGTTTATATTTGGTAGCTATATATATTTTATGACTTAGTCAATTTTGTCTAAACATCAGCGGCGAGCGGTTAATGTCTACCTAACCCTAATAACAACTTCCCCACATAAATTGTCGTGTAAAATATCGCGTTTATATTATTAGCAGACTTTATTTTTATCTATCATGAACTAGGTCGATTTGTTTTAAATTGAGACATTGTTTATAAATTTGTCTGTCATATATATATTCGCACTATTTCAGCCACCGCCTATCTAGACATTAATTTAGGCTATATTTCTGACAGCTATCAAGATAAAAATCTAGTTATTTCATATTAAATGGCGCTTGTTAAATGTTAATCGTATATTTACCATCAATTGCCTTCATTGCTCAGGAGATGCCTTGAGGCGCGATCAATAAATCTTATAATATTAGTTGGTTTAGCAGCTGGCGGCTTCGTGTGCGTGAATTTTCCATGGGATCATTTTTTTCGGGATGACAGGTACCCTATGTCTTTCTCCGTTTTTCAGACTACATCTATGCAAAATTTCATGTATATTGGTTGAGTAGTTAAAGCGAGAAGAGGTAACAAACAATCATACTTTCGAATTTATTATATTAGTTAGGAAGGATAGGATTGATGGGTTAGCTTAAGCATGGTGTGCTTAATTTTTTGTAGATGAAAAACATTATTGATTTCTCGCGATTCCTAGGATAGAATAGCGGTGCTATTTAGTTTGTAGTGCAGAATGGAATACTTCAATTATTTCAAGATCACCATTGTACGGATGGCAATAAACGATTATAAATTGGAATGTTAAGGATTAGAATAATATTTTTTATTGTTTTTTTATTTTTTTATTAAGTTTATGTTTGAGTGAGGACTCAAATTAGATTTTTTTTTTATTATTATTATTTTTATTTTCAGAATAAAATTGCTAAAATTTCAGTAGCTTGTAAAGCCCTTTGATTTGACTCATTTGTTTTTGCGAAAGTTTTTGTTTTGTTATCGAGTTTGACAACGAAGCTCTTACGTTACGTGACATAACTTCAGTCATTGGAAACAATCCACGTGGTACTATTATCCGATTCAGTAATTTACGCATAACCCCTAATTGTGGTCGTAATTGGAAGGTACGGTTGAGAAAGAAAGTGTTAACTCCTAAATTATTTACGAGACTAATTAAAAAAATTCATTTATAAAATGTATATATTTTTTAATCCTTGTATGTGATTGTCAGTGAAACGAAGTTGCTCCATTTAAGTAGGTAGATAAATTATATAGGTATATTTAAGTATATGTTTTTTATAGGTCTCGGATGATTTTAATTTAATTTGTCAAAGAAAAAATAAACACGTTTTCGGAGAAATTATATGAAATCAGCTAAAACCTCGTCATTTATGCTGTATTTCTTACGAATCATCAAAAGAAATAATCTCTAAATCATACACTTCTGTGCTTAACGATCTGTAATATAATTGTATAATAATAGAAACATTACTCGAACTGCGTGAGCATAATTTGTAATTTGATAACATTTCTTCTTTTGTTTTCGGTAGTTCTGTGTAATTTGAATTGCAATAAAATCATTTATAATAAAGTAATGGGATAGCTAAAATAATGTTTATTTTATTGAAACAGTTTTTTGTTATAGCTTTGCTTGACTTAATATTTTATTGTTTTTCGATTACTAAACATTTGAATTAGTTCATTTAATATCTGCTGCAATAATTAAGTATGTATTTATCTGATGGCCTCTATGTTTTATAAGAAGTCTAGGGATCCTTTGAAAATCCACACATTTAGATCAAATTAATTAATCTGTATGGTATCCACAATGCCACAGACGATTGACAGACACGTGAAACTTTGAAAACCCCTCTTTTGGAAAGGATTTCTTTTCTTCTAGTCAGTGATTTATAAGTAAATTAAATCGAACAGCAGATAATACCGAAGTACCAAATCGTCCTGAGCTGAGCAGTGAAGCAGTGACCTGCCGGTTGCCTTGCCGTGGGCAATGTCGTTGCGACAGCAACCTAAAACCAGCTTCAGTACTGTTCGGCAGAAAAGTGTCAAACGTACAACTATACAATATTGTGTTCTGCTTGGCTAAAAATGTGTATTAGTAAAAATAGCCGCGGTTACCGTCAAATTATCGTCATAAAAACGAAAACGTTATGTTTGTAACTTTTAAGAATAAAGTTTTTAATCATCATCAATCAATGCCCTATCAATGGTTAATAAGTTTAATATATTTTAATACATATAGATATAGATCAAAACCCATCACATGGCTCCAATGCAGATTAAATATCTTGGAATTTTCACTCGTTTTCTTAATTGAAAACTCGAGAATAACTATAACCATAAAAGGTGACTCTTCTTTCGTAGAAAATAAAATTTCCGAATGGAGGTTGTGCTAGAGTGTACCTGTACTGTACGTTACAAAATAATTCTATGTTTTCACGATATTTTTTGCTCATTTAATAACTTTAATTATTATTTAATTGGTTGTTAATTTCAGTGCCTGTTAAATTTATGATATCCGAAATTGTATTCACAATCTCTATTTTTTTGACACGATTTTTATTCATGCTGTGCCGATCTTATATAGACCCTTTTTTATTTGAGTGTATTTGACCTAAGTCTAAGACGACCTCGGTGGCGCAGTGCTAAAATTCTTGCCACTGAACCGAGAGGTCCCGGGTTCGATCCCCGGTCGGGTCATGATGGAAAATTATCTTTTTCTGATTGGCCCGGGTCTTGGATGTTTATCTATATATGTATTTGTTATAAAATATAGTATCGTTGAGTTAGTATCCCATAACACAAGTCTCTAATTTACTTTGAGGCTAGCTCAATCTGTGTGATTTGTCCTCATATATTTATTTATTTATTTAAGATTCTAGGATTTAAAGTAAGACTAGCTGTTTCCTGCAGCTCCGTTTTGTCATAAATGTGCGTTTGTCATAATTAACTTTCACTTCTTATTTCTGGTCTTTGGTTCAGATCTGACTCCAGAGATAGAAATTTTAATAAAATATATGCTGTTTTTTTTTAATCCGGGTTTTTTTAATACTGAATCTATCGTCATAATCGAGAGAAAGCGAGACAGTCAGTCTTCCGCAATTTTATTATTTCTAAGTACCTAAATATGGATATGGACTCAAGCACATTGAGTCTAAGAAGCGGCTACCTTTCTGTCAAATATGATGCCCGTTTGATTGATCTGCACAAGCAATTATGGGCTGTATCTGCTAAACTGATAAGTAAATATTTACCTTCAAGAATCGAATTAGAAGTTGCAAAACCGTATGGAGAATCACATAGTCTAAACCACGTTAGTATGTCAAGGAGTCTGATAACTAACATGCAGACACTGGAACGTAATGGTAGACTGTCACATCCTGTACACGGCTGTAATAAAATGATAGAATTACGTATTTGCTCATTTATGTATAGTTTTATGTATTGGGTGCTCTTATAGATTTAATGATATGGAAAGTCGTATGATATGATATTCGGAATTCTGTATGGGAGCCGACATCTGTCGGAGCAACTTAAACAGTGTCAACAGTCCAACAGCTGCGCCCTGGGGCTTCGCTCCCGTGGGAATTTCGCAATAAAAAGTACCCTTCGTGTTATTCCAGGTTATATTCTACCCGTGTACATAATTTTATAACAGTCGCTTCAGTAGATTTTGCGTGAAAGAGTAATAAACATACAAACACACATGCATCCTCACAAACTTTCGCATTTATAATATTAGCAGGATAAGTAGTAGGATTTATTTCTTGTATCAATACAACGACATAAAAATTGTGAAACAAAAGAAACAAAAAATCGTCAAAAAAACTTTTCGTGCAATAAAGTTATTACAAACAAACAAATAAACTTTTAATTATCTTAGCATAATATCCTGTGATACGCTATTAAGTAATCATAGAAATTGATACAAATTTGGTGTGAGCACTACTGAGCAGATCGCGCCATTTCAATATATTTTTTATAGTTTCAGTATAGTTTTAAACTTTTATTGTTATAGGTAGTTTATTGCTAAGACGTGATTGAACGCGCAATAAATTGTCGAAGATTACTAGACAATCATGTTTGGAGAACGGATGGACATGACAAACAGACGAAGGCCGAAGGGAGAACGGGTAATATATGCGGTTGCAATGAACTGACGGACAAACAATAGATGTTTTTGTTATAAATATAGATTGTATTGATATTTTAATATCGTTTACATATTGGTAATGAAGATGTCTGTTTTTAAAACAATTTTATGTTAAAATATGTTTGTAACTCACGTCACGTTTTAATATAATAATGGTAGTTAAAATCACTAAAGTAAAGTGAAATTAACAAAATACGATTTGCATAGATCAACTTGATTGACGTCGATCGAAACAGAATATGTACTTATGTATCTAAAGTAAATATACGACGAGTTAATATAAACGTAATATGAAGAGAAAACGTAATTATTAACAATGTAAGAAGTCGATAATAAATCTAAATGGGTCCATAAAATGTTTATGGTAAACCTGCAATGGGCTATGGTTGTATCATGTTGGTACCAAAAGCCATAACGTTATACTACTAAACTATCCTATACTGTACATACTTATTGAAGCGGTGGTGGTGTAATGGTTAAGACGTCCGCCTGTGGATCGACAGGGGTCAGGTTCGTATCCTACTCGTGCCATATGCGTTTGTATACCAATCTGACTCATATATAGTAGTTTTTATAGACCACCACTTGTTTCCGGTGAAGGAAAATATCACACTGGTGGACAGTTTAGTTCAGTGGGTATGCGTATGCGTACTACTTGCCACTAGATGGCGGTAAGTAGTCGTAAAAGTCGTGTCAAATGCCTTTAGGCGACTTGAATAAAACTTGACACCAGTGTTAGCAATAACACACTCGATATGATGATGATCATTAAACTATCTAAAATCTTTTAATCGTTACTCTATGAAATCTATAATATTCCACGGTTAAAGGATCTTACTTACATTATCAGGGATGATCAGGAATGATCAGGGATGATCAGGGATGATCAGAAATGATCAGGAATGATCAGGGATGATCAGGGATGATCAGGAATGATCAGGAATGATCAGGGATAATCAGGAATGATCAGGAATGATCAGGAATGATCAGGGATGATCAGGAATGATCAGGAATGATCAGGAATGATCAGGAATGATCAGGAATGATCAGGAATGATCAGGAATGATCAGGAATGATCAGGAATGATCAGGAATGATCAGGAATGATCAGGAATGATCAGGAATGATCAGGAATGATCAGGAATAATTAGGGATAATCAGGAATGATCAGGAATAATCAGGGATGATCAGGAATGATCAGGGATGATCAGGGATGATCAGAGATGATCAGGGATGATCAGGAATGATCAGGAATGATCAGGGATGATCAGGGATGATCAGGAATGATCAGGAATGATCAGGGATAATCAGGAATGATCAGGAATGATCAGGAATGATCAGGAATGATCAGGAATGATCAGGAATGATCAGGAATGATCAGGAATAATCAGGAATAACCTACGCCAGGATGAGAGACGGGAAAAAATCTTACCTAATGGAGGGAAAATAAAGTTACTGAATCTTTATTTCATTTTTATCCTTAATTTTACTAATCATAAGTACCTATAAATTATTCGAAAGCACGTTATAATATTTACATGTCATATTCCTGAAGACCTGCCACGAAACATACAAACTCGTACCTTGCACGTTACTAACGTCCACATGCTATCTCTTTTTCCCATATCGTGTACTCTTCGTGTGAATAAAAGAGAGAACGCGTGTTTCACCAAGTTTCATTATAATATGTATATATATGCGGAATATGTAAAGACATACATAAAATCTCTTTACGCATAACGTGTTTTTGTAACTTAAGATGAATAAACATCACATTCATTCAGTCATTACGTTTCTAATGGTGTATTCTAATGGTGGAAAGCATAATTTTGTGACGTAGAAATCATATCATAACTCATAAACTGCATACATATTATGAAATCCTCTGATCCACATTCTGAGCTACATAACTGACAGACAGACAACCAGTTTCATATAGAAAGAAACTGGAGCCGGAACGCGGACGCGCAGACGTTTGTGATTATAGGGGAATTAGTATATTACTCTTGGCACTTTCATTTCGACCCATTTTCTGATCTGCTACTAAATAAACCGATCTGAAACCAAACTAATAAACAGACAGATCAGTCACATCCCGGCTTCTAAAAGGTTTTGTCTACCTCTGTGCCAAATTTCATCAAAATCGGCTCAGTAGTTTTTGTTTATTTATTACCTACAAACAAAAAAGAAACGAAAATACAAACCTTTGCACTATCTTATAATATTAGTATGGATGTTACTTGTCTTAATTTTTATTGTATCACGGACATACATTTTTGAATACAAGAAATTAATTGATGGTCATAAAATTCTAGTATTGACGACCTCCGTGGCTTTATGGTCATCATGCCGGACTGCTACACTGGAGGTCCCGGGTTCGAATCCCGGTCAGGTTAACATGAAAAATGATCTTTTTCAGATTGACCTGGGTTTGGGATGTTTATCTATATATGTATATGTTATAAAATATAGTATCGTTGAGTTAGTATCCCATAACACAAGATTCAAACTTACTTTGGGGCTAGCTCAATCTATGTCATTTGTCCCTATATATTTATATTTATTTATATTATATTTATAGTATTATTTTACAACCAAATTAAGACATTTGATGATAAAATAAAAAGAAATTTATTTTTGTTACATTATACCCCAGTAATTTTTTCATGGCCAATTAGATTTTAATAAGCCTACAAATATAATAGTTTTCAATCATACCTACTTATATTTATATATAAATATAACATCCAATCGGAAGCATAGCTGGATTTCGCTATGCATTAAATTCAAACTATGCGAAATTACATAATATATATAGTCAATTTAAGAGGTTCCAAGTGGAACCGATCTCGGAAATGCATTGCATAATCAAACAGCACAAAGTTCATAACCGCGATTGTATGATTGACGTTCTATTGTTTATTGTCGCAAAATTGTTACTTCCACTAGCTTTCTGACCCGACTTCACTCCATTTTGTACACTAGGTGTGTATTATCACCCATTCTCGAGTGCCCGGTTGCATTAGAGGCTGTGACGCACCAAATCCCGTGGCCAGCGTTGAAAATAAACCTAAATTCTCAGAGTTTATGTGATTATCAAAGTGAGTTAAAAATATGCAGAAAAATGAATTAAGCTATCTTTTATCGCCGTACTGTTCCAGAGAGAGAGACTAATTAACACGGGCGAAGCCGCGGGCTAAAACAAGTAGTAAGAAATGCTTATTTTGCAACAACGGCATTAGCATAGTTTTGTAATAAAATAATATTGATTTCAGTTTCGTTATTGTAATGAGAGGATGTCCGTCAATACAACGTCCAATAAATCGACTTTTTGTATGAAAGGAAATCCGTCTCATAATGCATAATGTCGACATACAAATTGTATATTAAATAAATATATTAGGTCCCGGGTTCGATCCCCGGTCGGGTCATGATGGAAAATGGTCTTTCTCTGATTGGCCCGGGTCTTGGATGATTGTCTATATATGTTATAAAATATAGTATCGTTGAGTTAGTATCCCATAACACAAGTCTCGAACTTACTTTGGGGCTAACGCAATCGTGTGATTTGTCCCAATATATTTATTTATTTACTTGTATATTATTTCAATTATTATTTTTTCTAATAACAATAAAATATATAAAGTAAACGAATGAAAGTTATATCTATGTTGCAATTAGAAAAATATTTCAAAGAGTTGAGTAATCGCCATTAGATGGCAGCCATTGAACTATTATCCCAACTAATATTATAAATGTTTAAGTATGTTTGTTACCTCTTCACGCTCTATCTACTCAACCAATCTTCTTGAAATTTTGCATACATATACCTAGTTTGAAGCATGGGGAAGGACATGGGTTTAATCCCGGAAAAATAACTGTTCTCGTGGGAAAAGTACGCGGACGAAGCCGCGGACAAAAGCTAGTTCTTGAAAACCCTTACAGTGATTGCCAGCACAACATACGATTATCAGCATTAATTTGTGAGCAAATCAGTTAATGTTAGTCATTATCATCTGCTCATGTTCTTGACCGATTTCTATTGTCATTTATTGCTTCGTCACTATTACGTCATTGTATTAAAATTTATGCTCATTTTTACAACTCACAGATGTACAGGCGTAAAAGTTTTGCTCAGCGTAAAGCTCGATGTGCACTGACTGCGTAATGTGTATGCGCATTAGTGTGAAATTGTAACATGTAGACGCATACGTAGCGCTGCACTAAATGTTCAAATTTAATTTGACTTTACCGCACGACGACGGCGATTTAGTGTCAATTTTTTATTTAAATTAATGTAATATTTATTATTTTAGTTTTTAATTTTACAACCATCTTTAAATGTTCGATAATTATTCCGCAGCATAAATACCACAGACTTTTATATTAGGTCCTTACGTATGAAATTGGCGTTTGGTATAGGAGGAACAAAAGTCGAATATTTTTTAATATAATATATTTATCTAATCAAAGTAAGAGCCATTATTATCTATGCACTTTTGCCATCTCATAGGTAGTTCATTGATCTCTTTACTAAAAAGTCATTCGGACGGGAATCAATAAAATCTTTGAAGGCGGTTTGGACTGCCCTATCGGAGTTGAATTTTTTCCCTTGTAAGAAGTTATCCAAATTTCGAAAAAAAATGGTAATCTGTTGGATTAAGGTCCGGGGTGTAAGGTGGATGTCTTAGACATTCCAATTGAAGCTCCTCTAATTAGTTAACCGTCTGTTGTGCAGTCTGTGTTCTAGCGTTGTCGTGAAGCAGCAGTGGCGTGGAGCAATTGTGCATTGTTTGCAATTGCTGACAATAGACGTCTGCCGTAATAGTCTGGCCAGATTTGAGAAAACTGTAATGAACGACACCGGCACTAGTCCACCAAACGCTTACAAGTAACTTTTTTTGGGTAAATTTTCGCTTGGGGCAGGATTTGGCTGACCTTCAGGATTGCGATTGTCATTTGATTTAAAAACCCTTCATTATTGTACCGTTTAAGTAATGTAACGCAGCAGTCGACACGCGTTTGCCGGTTTGTTTCACTTAATTCAAGTGGATTAAAATAGTTTTATCACTAACACCGAAGCCTGAAGCTAACTCGGACGTAGATTGTGATGGATCCGCTTCCACAATAGCCTTCAATTCTTCATTATCAATTAGGGTCTCCGGCCGTCCACGGGGCTTGTTCTGCAGGTCGAAATTTCCAGAACGAAAACGTTGGAACCAAAAACCGCACTGTGTTTTCTTATACGACACGACCGCCATACACATCATTAACCCTTCGAGCCGTTTCCGCAGCACTGGTGCCACGGTGGAACTCGTACTCGTAAATAACGCGATATTTCAAGTTTTCCATTTTGAAAACTGAGTAACGCAAACAGAAAAATCAGAAGGAAATAAACGGTTAACGAAACACAAATACATGTGTAAATAGCTATATAAATTTGAATTTGCAATTCCTAACCAAAGAGGAGAAATTTGTGATTAAATTGGCCAGCACAACAAAACGCCAATTTCATATGTAAAGACCTAATATTAACCTCATTTATACAGTCTAGATGTGGTTAAATATATAAATTTTTCCTGAAGCATACATATTTTTACAACACCCTATTCTCATTTCTTAAAACTTTGATAAATAAAACGAATTTGGTTTAAAAATCGTTATTAAATTAAAGTTAATTTTTAACTACTTAGTTGATATTATGAATTTATGGAGAAAATAATGACTTAATGTAAATTAAATATCGTGTAAATGTCGGTCATTGAATTATATTCATTAATGTTAAGCACTTTGAAATTCCAGTAATAGCTATCATAACAGCTTATAGTTAACAAGTAAACACTTTTAACGTGCTACTTGGTTTTAAAATTTATGATAGCTGTTTATAACTTTTAAACCAATTAATGTTAACGTTTAACTGCCAAACATCTCAAATTGGTGTTGCCACATCCAACGGTTCACATAAAATTTTATTTCTGTTCACAGAATTCATGTTTTATCTGTAGTGATGTTTCTGTTAATTATTTCATCGACAGTCAAATGTATGTTTTAGTTGTTGTCCGCGGCCTATCTCTTTCTAAAGCTCTTAAATCATCTACACGTCAAAAATTACCTCGTTGGAAGTCAATACGGGATGCACTATCAGGTCATGCTTATCATAATAATGATTATCATAGAAACTGAAGCGACGTGGAATATTTCAACTCTACTCTGGACAAGCGGAAGTTGGTGTTTAATTTGCAAGATTTGATTACAGACAAACATACATCAGAACAGCTCAAACTAAATCAAAAATTGTAAACAAAATCTTTCAATTCCAGGCAGCCAGCGCACTCTTCACCCTTGACGGGGCGCGAGGCGAGGCCTTATCTCGACGACTGGCGCGAGGCGAGCGCCGCCGACGGCAGTGCAAGGTCATCCTTGCCGTCATAGCGCTGTTACTGCTGCTGGCGGCTGTTGGAGCTGTGGAACTCCTCATGTCTAAGGGCCAGAGGGTCTTTGGCGCTGTTCTTCGGTGAAGGGTAATATTGTTTCGTCAATACATGTTTTAAATTCATCATAATTCATGAGAAGGCAGGTCTGTGGTGAGTGTGGAGGCGACTAAGGGACTCTTGGCAGCTATGTACTCCACTCCTTTTTTTTTTCGTGTGGAAAGACCCTCGTCCATCCAGCCATGGGAAGCCGGACGGGTATGTGGGACTCGAACCCACTAAAACCACACGGTGCCAATGCCAACCTCATTAGTGCCGGGATCATGTGCTACTCTCGCTTCACAGCCCCGGCGCGGCGGCCTCTGGCTCGGCTGCTCTCAATATAGCATTCCCTGGCCTGACGTTTATATAATTAATTCCATGATTTTAAGTGTGACAGCTCCGAATGCGATACCCTGCGTTCGAAAATCCACTGCAGGAACATAATAGGCCAGTGGGCTGTGCCGAAGTGCCGATACACTTACCCAGTCCAAGCACCAGTATTTTTAAAATTTTCGGTCATTTACCAGTACAACTTGTCACTTTTCAGGCACCGGGCGAACTTGAAGGAATCTCCCGAGACACGCTGGACTGTGAAACGAGTTCCACTGCATTCTTCCACAAGGTCTCCCACTTTTTGTTGAATTTATTCGTGACGCAAATAGTCAGAACCCTCTTAAATTATTTTCTGTTTAGGCCTTGAAGGGATCATTTGACCAAGTCTAATCAGAGAATATTTTTTCATTAAAAAGAGTGTTAGGATCTTGGATATTTGTTTGCAGGTTTTTAAAGCTATGATGAATAAATACGAAAAGGTACCTATTTCATGAAATAATTTTGTAAAGAAACATAATAATGAAAATATCAATCAGATTAAGTCAAGCCAAGGAACAAATAAATGGTGAAGAATCTTCCTTATTCTCCACCAGAGCAGGGAGGAATAAACAACGAATAGAATTGCAATTTCATATTTACTTCAATTTTTTAATACACATTCTCTGCGCTCTGTCAGAATTGACAAAACAAGTAGAAAAAAAAAAGTAAATCAGATCAGGCATATTGATTTTTTGTGATGATTTTTCATGTAGTATCTACAATCTGTTAAGAAAGATGATAAGCGCCCTGTCTCCAGTTGGCCGGCAACACTGGGTGTTTATCAATCAATCTTGACCATTCTACTTGGTGTTGCAATGGCAAAAATATGTAGTCCGACAAAAATAAGTTTTTTTTTCACTTCTTTGACAGACTGTACAGTACACATAACATGTACGTAAATTAACAAGTGTGTTTTATTATTTTAAGATCTATCGAGTGGATTTAATAAATCAAATAGATAGAAACGAAACATAAGGCAAAATTGTATTTAAATCATTATCGATTAAATATTTAAAATGTAAATATTTATTTGCTTTATAAGAGGTTGAAAATGATAGCAGAAATATGTGAGCCTAAACTCAGTTTGAGGCTTGAAAATAATTATTTTTATTTTTCATTTACTTAATTACTTAATTTTAGTGGTTCTTCAATATATTATATAAACGATTTGAATTCCACTATCGAAAAAATATATAAGAGTTGTGTAATATTTTCTTATAATTAACTTGATTCTTATTGTATTGTAAACGAATAATTAGGTACTAAGATGATATACACATTCGCCCGTTCATGTGGTGCGTGGTCCCGTCTTAGAATAGGACCACTCCATATCTTCCTGCGGATGTCGTACAAGGCGACTAAAGGACACATAGCCTTAGAAGCTGATGGGCAACAATAGCATTCCCAAGAAGGGTTGATGTCAGTCAGGCGGCCGGTCGTAAAATGACAACCAAATCTATGGTCTACTCTATATGCTGAACCCGGGTTTTGCAGAATCGCAGCCTCGAAAGCTACCAGAAACATGCGAAGATGAGAGAAAGAGACGGAGGTAGTTTTAAACAAAATACATTTCATGTAATTGGTTCGTTACTACGTCTATAGACGTGAATATCAATGATAATATTAAAGCCAGTGCAGAGGAGTTATATTTTAGTTGAAATAAGGAGTTATATTTTAGTAACATTTATACTTATAAATGTTTCGCATATTTAGTAAATTTTGATAGTGGGATGCAACTCGTTATGTTATGGACAATTATATGTCACATCAAGTTATTGTAAAAAAAAACATACATGATTGCTTTTTTTTATTGATAGGTTATTATTCGGGGACAGGGTACATACTTTATCTATTGTTTTTTTACAAGCTTTTTTTTGCTAAAAGAGTCAGAATGTCTTTAAATAAATAATAAAAAATGAAAATATTTATTACAATGATACTTCAAAACATACAAAAATAAAATAATATCCCAACTAATACTATTCATGCGAAAGTAAGTTTGTTTGTTTGTTTGTTACCTCTTCGCGCATTATCGACTGGACCGATTGTTATGAAATTTGTTAAACGGATAGAAAATAACCTGGAATAACACATATGGAACTTTTTATTCCGAATTTCCCAAGGAAAGTTCCGGGGCGCAGCTAGTTTCAAAATAAATCAACACAAACAAGAAAACTTTCAATACATTAAACCTAGAACCTCCGAGCAGGCGGGTTGGCCTCAATACCGGCAAATCTGCTAACATTAAGTCATGATTGTACCACAATGGTGTTTAAATAGTAGTCCTTATTAACAGTGCAATAAGTACTACTATTGAATCAAGATTTAGACACAATTTTGATTTAAAGTAGTATTCATACCCAGTGCCATAGAAAAATTATACACGATTCATTTAAATCATTGTGAAACATAGGTCAACAATAATATGGTATTAGTTATTTGAAGTTCGCTAAGACCTACCATTAGTGGTTACTACTTACTTATTAAAAGTAACTAAAAAAAGCAAGATTTAAAAAAATAAATATTTTGTCACAGCACAAGATTTAAAAGTATTTCAGTTATTGTACGTATATTTTGGGCGTAAATTTTTGTCTAAATATGACTAACTTTATTTCAAAGTAAGTCGACTTTTGTTTTATTTCTCTTGACTTTTGTTTTATCTCTAAACAAAAAATTGGCTAGAAAATACGAATAATAACGAACATTATTGAAAAAGTTTTTTTTTCCAATTACTTTCATACATTATTTTCAAATATATGCAATATCTTAAGATATTGCATATATTTGATAACATATATATAATAATAACGTTGTATATTTCGTAATTTTGACAATTCATAAGTATACAAGTTTGAATATTACATAACTTATAAACAAGGAAGGTGTTTTGTTATCCTTCTGTGATGTAATTAAATAAGTATTAATGTTATTGTGATTTATTTTTGTACAGAATGTTGATGGAAATACATAAAAGGAAATATTATAATTACATATTTTTATTATCACTCTGTACGAATTTGTATATTTGACAGTGCACAAAGTGCGCACATATTTAATAGTGTTTTAAATAAAATTGTCTTTACCTGTGTTATATGTGTTTTGTTCGTATTCTTAAACTAGCGATTCGACCCGGCTTCGCCAGGATAAAACCATTACTAATTCAACATAAACATAAACCTTCCTCTTCATCAAGTAACACGCATCGAAATTCGTTGCGTAGTTTTAAAGATTTAAAGAGTTTGTTTTATACTATGTAGTGATAGTTAACCTTATCGTGGGAGTGCTACATAAAGAAAACATATGTATTGTATGTATTCCCTCAATACCAATATGCTGTTAACTTTATTAATTATATATTAATTATATAAATTAATTACTAAAGTAGATTTGAAAACAATTGTTCAATGTAATTACACTAAATATAAAACTATTGTAAATTAATTGAAAGTATCTCTGAAACGATATTTTAACATACTGATAATGTAAAACTATAGAACTTAAGCTATTTATTGCATAAACTTGTCATCATACTACAGACAAAAATAGTTACAAAGGCGAAGAATTTAAAACCAATTATATAGTTTATTTTTGGCTCTTTTTGACAAAACTGCACTGGACTGTACCTAGGTCTAGCCGAAATGATAAAGGCTAAACATAAGTCAAGCCAAATATAAGTAAAGAAAGAAAGAAAGTATTTTTTTTTGTGTTTTAAACAAAGTTTTTGTTTTGTGTTTTAAAATGTATTCCATACATTCAGCCTATTTGGCATACAAATATAAAGATATCTTAAATAATCGTATCGTAATTATATTAAAAAAAAATTGTAATTCATATAATTTCATTCCATTGTAAAATATTATCTACCTATGTCAATTTACAATTGATATACTCGTAGGTAGATAATACAGACGGTTCAGCCGTAACACTGACGCTACATATATTCTCATAATGACGTTCTTACTCAGCAAACAATACTTCGTCGACCGCCTGGTCGTGTTCCTCCATGGGAACGTAATCCACTACCTGACAATTAAACGTAACGGCGATTATCTGAAATGGACAGATATTTTACAAATTAATAAATGGACAACCATCTCTCATAGAAGTGGTGGTGTAATGGTTTACACCCGCGCCTCTGAACCGAATTTCGAAATGTTCCAGGTTCGAATCCTACTCGTGCCACATGAGTTTGTGTACCAATCTGAGTCATGTTTAGTAAGATTTTCATCGACCACCACTTGGTTCTGGTGAAGGAAAACATCGCGAGGAAACCTGCACTCTCGTTGATTATCCACTTGTGTGTGAAATGGAGAAGAAAACGGCAAATGGATCGATCCATTAATAAGTGCCAAGAAAGTCGTTATGTGTGTTTCATTCCACGTAATGACTATGACCCTCAGCCATGAGGAATATGAAGAAGAAGCTCACTAAGCAAATGAGGTGGTCTCCAACACAAGGGCACGCCACCGTCTCCGGTCGTCAATAAAACTTAATAAAAAATATTTACGGAAACAAATTTCGAAATGTTAACAGGTACAGACCTGGTACACAATGTTACAATCTATGATGATACCTTGGGAGCAGTATCAGGATTGCCTCTAGTACTAGCTATGAAGTTGTCGTAATATCGTCCGCCGTGACCCAGTCTGTCTCCCGCGCGGGTGAACGCTGCGCCCGGGGCTATGATCAGATCCAGACCTGTAATGTAGACAATCATTGTGGAGGCTAAATATATAAATACAAAGATTTTTCTGTATAATTCAGGATTCATTCTCTACAGTAAGTTCGAAAAACAGTGACAGTTATAAATAGATTATGGTTTTTTCTCATACTGCTGAATAAGCACCATCTCCCAAATGATGGAAAGCGGTCACCGTAGCTTATGGACACTTGCAACATCACGTGTATCACACATTGCCTGAGTGAATATTTTGTTTTCAATTCATTGAACTAAAATAAGATACTATAGAAGAAGAGAGGATAACTTACTTCCAAAGCGAAACAGGCAAACAACAGAATAAGTACCTCTCTCCAAAGCGTCTTCCCTGACCAAATCCCTCGGATGCTGTTGTATCCCATGCCTGGTGTACGGCATGAGGTCCTCATCTCCCTTCTCCATCTTCAGCATCCTCATCCGACGTCCTCCGATGTACTGAGGCACGAAGGCTGACGCCCCTCTGTCCCTGATGTGGTCTATGATAGGTCGTGTGTCTATCTCTGTGGCTGTGCTCAGGAATACGGAGATACGCTTGGCTTTTTGGTACACGGAGTGGTTGATTAGCTGAAATATACCAACTTCTAGCCATTATCCTTGGCATTAAGTTCGCAATTTGTTTATAAGTGTGTTTTTACTTTGAACAATTAAGTATAGTACCTAAATAAACAAATTATACCTAGTCATGTTTCAAATTGTGGAGGTTGATAAGCTGTCCAAAACCAAAACCTAGTAAGTTTTTTTCGTAGTCTTTATTTTTTTGACATAGGTACTAAATAACCTAATGACAACTAAATAACATAACCAACTTAATAGTGAGTTCAACAGCTGTGATCTGGGTGGATTGGGAGCTGTCAATAGGGGAACTATAGCGCGGCACAGAAAACCCCTGGCGCTCTCATTTGAGAGGCCAAAATCCTCTGGGGATTACTGAACCAGTGGAGTAAGTAAGAGAACTTCAAGATGATTAGTAATTATTTCTGTGTCTATGATTAATACATAGATGTTTTATAACTTTAACGTAGATAAACGCAGATCAGCATTCAGTCTTCTAGGTATAGTCATACGATTTATGCCGTATAGCATCATTGCTAGTAGAAAGAAACATACCTTTTGGAAGACGATTTCGGATTGTCTCTTTTTAACCTCTTCAGTAAGCGCAGCGAGACGATTGTCGATCTCTAACCTAAGTACAGCCTTTTCTGGGTTAGGCGTTGTCATTTTTGTTAGTCTGTAAATATATTTTCTTTAAACCAGATAACGATATAATAAAAGACTCAAGCTCTTCGACTCCATATACCCATTCCTGTGGATATTAGTAAGTCACTGATACATAACCCTGGCGACTGATAAGCAACAATAGCATTTCTAAATAGAGTCGACATCAGGCAGGCTGTTGAAATGTGACATCCGAATTTTCAGAATTTTAACATTATTTTTTTCATGGTCCCTGGGCTTCGCAGTGTTATAGCACAAATTAAACACAGGAAAATGGGAAAGACATAATAGACAAATTTACTTGGCCATAAGAGATAATAATAATAATATATTAGGACAAATCACACAGATTGAGCTAGCCCCAAAGTAAGTTCGAGACTTGTGTTATGGGATACTAACTCAACGATACTATATTTTATAACAAATACATATATAGATAAACATCCAAGACCCGGGCCAATCAGAAAAAGATCATTTTCCATCATGACCCGACCGGGGTTCGAACCCGGGACCACTCGGTTCAGTGGCAAGAACTTTACCACTGCGCCACCGAGGTCGTCAAACATAATACCGTATAAACATAATAAGAGATAATACCGAACTATTGTGTGTATATACTTATCATTATCACCATTGGTAAATATTTATAGTCAACATATTTAACTTGATTTCACAAATTTCTCAAAACACTTACAATATTTTAAATATTTCACAGTATTTCCTCGACAAATTTCTACAACTGACTAGCACATATATTATTGTTGATGATTAGGCTGTAGATATTTCATTGATATAAATGTTGATATGGACAAATGTCATGCTCTTTGCTCCTAACGGCTCATGCTTCACCGTGTGTTTATATTTTTAAAATACACTAAATATGTAAACAAGGAAAACGCGTTGATTTTATTAGGAACATCTGTTCAAATTCTCATTTTAGTATTCCAGAATATTATTAAGATAATATTCTGGAATTTGCGAGGAATCCAGAGATGAAAACTGTGTGTGTCATGAAAGTATCCTAGTCATCCTGAAGTGTCATCTATAATTTTATTATGGAGTCGTATCACTCGAACGAATAGTTTTCCAATAGACTGTACTGTCTATAGCCGAAACGACTGGGCGTAAATAGCTAGTTTCTCTGGGTCAATGTAGGGTGAAACGTGAACGGGAAATATGAGTTTTATATGCGCGTACGAAGTCGCGAGAATATTCTAGTCCCTCTCTCTCATCTGAGCATCTATCATCGGCATCCCTAGATATCAGACTATTGGCACGCAAATCAGCCTTGACGACATCAAACCAGCACTTCGCGAGCAAATGCCAGTATGAAAGTATTATATGTAAACGTCCAGTCGAGTACGATTCTTACAATACAACGGTTACCGTCTTTACTATCGATGATACTTTTGCTCGTTTGCCGTCCTATAGCATAGTAAACGTATAAATCTGTGGTATGAGTAATGTTAAAAGAATTTCAGACAACAAATCGTTAAACAATATATTTATTTATTTTTAATATATACATTAAACTACTTAACAAATGCATTGGTGCGACGGCGGTTTGAGCCACTGTGGTGAGCCCAAAGACAAATAAAACTAAAGACAACAAGCTAGCGCAGCCAAATCGTACAACTTTCTTCAAACCAGGTATTATATCGATATTATCGATACATGTCATACAAAGCGGGGCACACGATGAAGGACATAATACAATTGCTCTGTCCTGTTTTTTCTAGTGTATATTTTCTAATACGCGTTTCCCAACCTTGCATGAGCAAAAGAAAAGACGTCTACAGTTTTGTCTGTCTACGGGTGGAGAATATTAAATATTAGTGGCAGAAGGATCATTCATATTATCTTCGTTGTTAAGTCTAGACCTTATTCAGGGAACAACACCAGGTCCACCTTCTGGTCGTGCTCGTCCATTGGCACGGATTCCACGATTTGACAGTCGAACGCTACGGCTACCACCTGAAAATAAATATTAGTTTGTATTAGTCGGTCAATCGGTCAACCAATCACCGTGTTGCCTTATGACGCGACAACAACCCAACCCTATTGTGACTGGTTGGCTGCATGTTGGCTGTGATAAGATTTCGATAAGATTCGATAGAGAGAACCCTACCCTGTCTCTGGTCGTCCTAAGCGAGTGAAATCCAACCAGCCAAACGCCATTAGAATTGAACAGGAGCGTTGGTTTTTTATGGGAAAACCGATGCTAGTCGGCTGACTAGCTTAAACTAAACTAAAACCAGCTTGATGATTTTGAGCAGTCGCTCAGAATCAAAACCTTTTACCAATTTATTTTTGTGTACTCAGTTTTTCTTTTTACTATTTTAACTTAATGCTATGAATAAAAAAACTGCCAAATAAAAAAACACTATTAACAAAAACAATGAGTTACTGAGTCTGACAGGCGAAGTATCCTTGTATATAGAAAAATAATATATGTAAGCGGCCCGTCCCGGCTTCGCTCGGATAAAACCATAATAAATTGTACACATAAACCTTCCTCAGGAATCACATTATCTATTTAAAAATCCGTATCAAAATACGTTACGTAGTTTTAAAGATCGAAGCATATCTACATAGGGACAGACAGCGGAAAGCGACTTTGTTTTATATTATGTAGTGATATATAATTAATGAGTTTTAATTATTTATGTTGTAACGAAGATAAAAAATACCTTCGGAGCAGCATTAGGGTTGGCGCGAGCAAGTTTCATGTACCTATCATAGTACCCTCCGCCGTGGCCCAATCTGTCTCCGGATCTCGCGAATGCCACCCCTGGCGCTATGATCAGGTCGAGACCACCTGGAAAAGGGTTTATTGGTGTCAAACTGTACCTACAACTTGTACCAAAACGTAACTACTAGCGACATCTATGTCATACAATATTAAAAGTTACTAGTAACCTGTTATGTACAGTCAACAGCACCTACCCAAATTCATTGCAAACTCGTCGTTATTACCGCGCCGTAGAGGTTCATGCATAACTTTATGCTCTGTTGACTGTACAGGTCTGTGTTAAACAGTCAGTTACCCTGCATCGCTTAGGTTGATGTGCTGTCGTCTATACGGTAAATAAATAATAAAATACAGAGTCTGCACGTCAGTTATTCATAACCGAAGTATCTCCTTGCTTCCTTGTGAGGGTGAGGAGTTATTGAAGGAGTGGATGCGAACATGCGTCCTTTGTGTCCTTGATTAGTCCTGCCCAAAAACAATAATTACCGTTAGCTAAGCAGATAAGGTTACTTATTTTTTATTTAAATCTTATTGTACAGTCAACAGCACAACACAACACATCAAGTTACCCTGCATGAACCTCTATATGGCGCGGTAATAGCGACGAGTTTGCAATGAATTTGTGTAAGTTGATATGCTGTTGACTGTACAACAAGAAATGGTTGCGGTGAAGTTTGTTGTTCAGTTTTGAAAGTCTGCAGTGGACTTAGTTGCATGCCATAAGTGATTTGATTTTAATAAATATATAACCAACCATATTAAATACGTAAAATGTTATGAATGTATTACTAAACTAATGGAAAATTGTAATTTTATTTGTAATAGATGTTTGTTTTCTTTGAAAATTCTACAAAAATCTATCAGTCATCTGAACGTTCTGAATTTCAGTTCCTTCCTACGTTTTCTCTTCCTACGTTTAAATATCTTACCGGTCAACATAGCATCTTCCCTCACCACCTCCTTGGAATGCTGTTTGATGCCGTGCTTCGTCTCCGGCATATCCTTTTCATCATCAGTGTCCATACGCAACATCCTCATACGTCCTAAAAATAAATAAAAAATAATAAATATTTTATGGAACACGTAACACTTCAAAAGGAAACAAGAACTCAAATAAAAATTATTCGTACTTCTGTCTGTCCGACCTTCACAGCTAGTTTGCTATGAAAATACTGAATTGATTAAGTTGTTTAGTCACTTAATGCAACCCAAAGATGGATGGTGATTAAACATATTCAATGTTTATTTTGGAGATAAATTTGACAATAGAAAAAAACATGACAAAATATTACAACTGTTTTGTATGCGATTTGGATGGCTACATTTTGCCGCGTTACAATTCCATACAGAAAAGCGCACGAGCACGCATTAAGTCCACACCGAATTTCTGTGCCATTTTGCTGCACGGTTGTATGGAATTGTAACTCTTGCATTTCCATACAAATTTGCTGTGTGCACGCGCGTTTGCATCATCAGGTGCGCATCAGTTATTTTTACCTCCAGCGTATTGCGGGGCGAACGCATGGGCCCCTCTGCTTCTGATGTGGTCCAGGATGGGGAATGTGTTGATCTCCCTGTCTGTGCTCAGGAACAGCGAAATCCTCTCAGCGTTCGTGTACCAGGGGTGGTTTACCAGCTGGAGAAGATAATACAAAAAGTTTGTAGAAAAATAATTGTAGCTAATATGTACATATCAGTTTTTGATGCCATTTGATTTAATTTTTTATAGTTTCGCAGTCTTAGTGTAAGTTGCATTAGTCAGCTTAGCGTTGACATTAATTCTGCGCAGGTTAAAGTTAACGTCAAAGTAGACTGGTACAATCTACTCTTCCTACTACCACTAAAGGACTACACGCACGATGCAACTAGTTGCGTTTACAAAAAGGGATGAATGTTTGATTACATACCTACCTACATACATGTATGGGATGGAAAGGGATGCATGTATGTAATAGTAAGAGAAGTAGTAGAGCTTCTCGTTCTATTACGAATTACGGCAAAGTTTAGACATGTGTGCGAGTGTGTGAGGATATTGTGAATCAAGTAAATTCTACTGGTCAGTTTTCAATGAAATTTTGTTACACACGTAGATTTTTTTAATGAGTGAGATTCAATCTCATTGCACAAAAGAAATACAGAAAATTATATATCACACAAAACAAGTAACAATGCACAAAGGCGGACAAACATAAACGAATTTCCGTTTATGTATATTTAAAGTTCTAAAGGATTTATTCATTCATCATCCGATCGGCCCTCTCCCTCTTCGTGTGTCTACGCTACTATTATCTATAATTCACTGTAAACTGACCTTTTGAAAGACGACTTCCGACTGCCTCTTCTTTTCCTCTTCAGAAAGAGCTGAAATCTGTTCGTCGATCTCTGCCCTAAGCGCAGTTTTGGCTGGGTTCGGCTGGACTTTGCTCATTTTTCTAATTCTGAAAATATATCAAGTTGTCTCTTTAGGAATGTGATTATCATTCCTATATTGGTTTACTAGCTGATGCGTTGCGCGTGGCCGAACAATTTTTGGTAAGGAGTTAAGATTAGAGATTGATGGTCCTTCGGGTGCCAAATTAAAAAGACCCGAAGAGTTCCTCAACAGAAAATGCTCATCAGACTGAACAACTTTTGTTAGGGCGTCATTTCTATACACAGTTTCTATATGTTAACCTGGACCTTAGTTTAGCTGGACCATCATGGGTCTACATCAGGTATTCCAGTTTTCAAAACCATTATTTTATACTATAAGTTGCCCAGGCTTAATAGCTACCTATATAACAAAAAAGTTTCTTTCGAATCCGTCCAGTAGTCCCGCAGACAGAAAGACATTTTTTTAAATTCTTACTCTATTACTACGACTCTAACGCCTAATTTTGTTTTTATGTACTTAAATATATTCAATGTGCAGATTTTTTTTCACTGTTTTAATACCTATATGTATTGATTACGTGGCAGCCCGAGGCTTTACTTAAGCTTATTTTTTTACGTTATCATTCCTCTTAAAAAATATTCCTATTATATTTTTATAAATTTATATTGGATTCAGCTCTGATATTGAGACCGGCCTGATTATCCATATAATTACATGCTGTTATTATCCATAAGCTATAATCGAGTTTTATATCCCTTAGTCGCCTCTTACGATACGGGAGGATACTTGGTTACGTTCTGTTTTAATTTTAGGGCCTGCAATGAGACGCTTTGTGGTTCCGTCGAGATCAAATTCATTTATCAATATAATATTGCAATGTCATTCGGGCATTTAGAGATATAACATTATCATTACCTCATTGGTAAATATTATAAAATAAAGTCGCTTCCCGCTGTCTGTCTGTCGCCATGTATGCTTAGATCTTTAAAACTACGCAACTAATTTTGATGAGTTTTTTTTTAACAGAAAGTGGTATTCCTGAGCAATGTTTAGGTATGAGACAATAAATATTATTTGCAAGAATAATAATTGTTGTAGCATATTGATAAAGGGAACAATTAGATTCATAGATTCAAACGTAAGAAAAAAAGTTTATTATGAAAATTTTTATAACTTAATTAATCAATTTTCATATTTTCTTTTGTAGTCCCATAACGATTTCATGAAGTTACAACATCAGGAAGCGAACGACAATTATTCAGAAATTCCTGTTAACAATATATATATATATAATTCCTTATTGATAAACAATTTGATTATTTTTTCATTAAATCACTTGAATATCATAACCAGGTATGTGACATTTTTTTCAAAATTTAAAATTAGTAACTCAAATACAATAGCTATAATAACAATAACACTATATCTTTTTAGAGTTTTCTTTTTATAAAGTGTTAAATGTAATGTAACTATAGCAAGGAAAAATAAATATTAAATAAAATTAATAACTTTGCAACTTACATATTTAATGTCCGAGATTTCATAACCATACACTACAAACTGATAGAATTTGACAGACTTCACCAGCCAGATAACGTTGTTGATAACTTTCAGTGAGATAAACATAATGCGTAGTCAAACAGTAGTCATTCAATTCACACTAATTTACACGTGGGCACTGTGGACGACAGCGCCATCTGTCAGAATAATGTGGAATTAAAACACAAGTGAGGTGTACAGAATTTTGTGAAAATGATAAGCGGTCCTGGTTGCTTTTCTTCTGTATGCTTTTCATGTATTTTAGTTCCGGAAAGGTAAATGAAAATGTAACTACAGAAAAATCTTGGTAATTGATGACCTGTGGCTCATTCGTGCTCGATTGCTCAGTCGCGCCTTGTTGCGACGACGCATGTTGCAGCTCCGTCGTGCTCCCTTGTTTTATATAGTCTTTGACACTGACATGAGTTGACGTACGTCGAAAACTCATACAATTTCTAGGTTGTTCTGCGTTAATCCGTCGACGGATGTCAACATGACGGAAGACGTCGCAGCGCGTCTGAGCTATGGGACACTGCACTGTTTCATCTCAAAAGTTAGGAGCACATTGGAATTTTGGAGTAATAACAAAAATATACAATATCTGTTTAATAATTTTTGTTTCACTAATTTATAAGCGATAGGTAGAAATAGTTCATTTATAATAGTATATAGACTAGTAAGAATTTTCAATGAATATTATCAACTACCGAATAAAGAGTACCGTAGTTAATCATATATAATCTAGTATATAACAGATAAAAATCTAAAATATGATAATACTTTCATAGAAAACATGAAACTGGTTAGCGTGGATAACTTACTTAGCTAGCTCTTTTTATCTCGACATTTTAGTTAGCGTACCTGTCCTCATCACCTTTATTGCAAGGCTTTATTAACATGTTCTCAATTTAGTTCGTATGCACTACAGCACATCAACCAAACCAAATTTATTGCAAATTAGGCACTATTACCGCTGCATAGAAGTCAATGCGAGCTGATGTTACTTGCTGTTGTCAGTATCTAGTGCAATATGTGCAGCCAGTTTAATTTGATTCGGCTTTTCAGAGCTACTTCAATTATGTTTTCTAACTAGCTCGGCGCTTGTGGGATTTTCAGAATAAAAAGTATTATAATAATCTATTCTCAATTATACTCTACCGGTAATATTTAACTTCATTGAAATTAGTTTAATTTTATTTTTGCTAGCAATCTCTTTCACTACTTTCATTTGCACGTATTGATTTTATTAATAACTAGGTACATTTTTACGTTTGAAAAGGTAGAATTGAATCAAAAAAAGAACATGTCTGACAGTGGTATTATAATGAACATAATAGACGACAATAAACTTAGTCATGGTCGATCAATCTGTTATAAAACCAATCAACAATGCGACACTGACTGTAACGATTACAAAGTTATTAAACAAATAGGACAGTCGATAAAATAATGTACACATTCCTAATTTAAATTTTAGGTCAATGGACTAACGACGGATGGAAGGACTTACCGAGAATAATAATTTCGAAAATACAATGTCTTACTTAAATCTATGAATAGCCTATAGTTATGACATAAGAAGATGGATCTACTAACCATAGAGCGTCACCTAAAAATGTAAACATTTCTGGAAAATTATCTCCGTAAACATGTATAAAATTTTCATCTAAAAGCATGTCGATACAAAATTGTTGTAAGTTGAATTTGATTTATATAGATAACTGTTTATTACACCATTAAAAGGAACATAAGTTATAACTAGATATTCAAACATAAATGAGCGTAAAAGCAATTTCTTCCAGCTGACCTTTGGGTGGAAAGAGAAAGAAGTGAACCAAGAGGGTGCAGTGAACTTTATAGCGTCAAATAAATTAAGTAGTGTGTAATGTTTTTTGCTAAGTACTAGTTCAAATGTTACAAGTTGAATTGGTTCATATTTTGTAGCTTGACTTGGTTGTAAATTTCTGATAACAATTTCAGTCTGTAAAAAGTATCATCTGATGAGCTCAGTTTCTGAACTTGTTATTTTGTATCCTTTTTTGCGTTCATGACACTAAGTATGTCGTTCATGTACATGGCTCACAACTGTGTTGTAAAGTATGTTGTGTAAATACTTTCCGGTTTCATGGTCTATTGTGCAAATATTATCCGGTTTCTTAGTTCAGTATAATTTATTTTTAGTCATTTGATAAAATGTAATCAGTAACAAAACAATGACTTGAAAAGTTGACTTTTAATAAGTTAAAACATCCGTTTTGTTATTATTCAGGCATTCCATTGCTTCCATTGTTAAATTTTGTACATATTTATATTAATTTATTATACGATATGAATGAAGGTTTATAATTTTTTTTTTAATAAGATAACATTATTTGACCAGAAATTTTTACTGATTCCTTAGTCACGCGGTTTAATATTTTACTGAGGTAAAATATTTGGTTAAACTACTAACGCTTAAAATCAAAATCATGGTTCAATCTCCCATTTCGGTTTTATGCCATGTTAGGTGTGGCTGCAGCAGATCTCTGACTGTTCTTTGTTTAACTCGGCCACGCAGGGGCGCTCGCCAGCTGCCTTCACACCAGTTGGTTCGTCCACAGAAAACAGTCGAGCTTCGCACTTGGCCGGCGGCGTACGTGTCCCGAACACGCGTCCGAATCAAAACTTTCTTACGTCAAATCAATGGATATAACCTAACACGCCGCGCGTTTTGGTAATTAAACATCTAAAATGCAATTGCCTTGTGTCCTACAACATCGGTAAAGTGACGAATCGCTGTAAAGTGACGTGCTAGTGCGTGCCAACGATGTGAATTTTTAGTGCATTGTGTGTTGTGTTACAAAAAAAGGAGCAATGAGTATCCAAAAGTGTTTACTGGATAACTCCAGTCGGATGATCAAGGCGATGTCCAACGCGAAGTCGAGCAACAGTGAAGTCAAAACGGTAACTGTAGTCTTTTTTATTTATTTTAATACTGTAAATATGCAAATGCTTACCGACCTTGGTCGGTATATTTCAGTGCTACATGGTTTTGTAGGTTATCTTTAGCGAAAAAAATTTTTATCCGTGTTAAAAACTAGTTACGAGACAATCGAGTAAAGTCACAATATTCGTTCAAAATAATCGCAAGCAACTGGTCGCGATGACGTCTTTATTGTGAATCTGTGAATACATTACTCGTATGATTTGTACACGAATCGATACAATACATTATTATGAGGTCGATTGCTCGAACATATTTATTTTTAGCCGTAAAATAAATAATTAACGTTAGAATCATGACTGCGTTCAATACGTATATAAATAGGGGTGAAAATTATATGAACCGTGAACAATGCTAGTTAAAATCAAGATTTGTTAATCTTACGTGATCTTATATGATTGTTTTGTTTCAATTCGTAAAAATATAAATTGATAAACAATTTCTCACATTAAAACTCGTCTCTTGTCAGTTACCTAGTTTTTGCTAATATGCATCATCATACGGTAAATTGCAGCTGTAAAATAAATAACATTTAATTAGAAAATAATTAAAAGCGAGTCGATCTCACATTGTATGTTACTTTATTTGTATGTGAAGTGAATTAAATATTCTTATATTAATCAAATAAAAACATATTAGACTTTTTCGCGAAGTATCTGAACAATTTCTGAGTAGGTAAATCGGAGCGTAACATTCCGAACATGTGAAAAATTCTTTATTTACGAAGTACATGGTCTGGATATATTTGTTTAAATTCAGAACTGGAATAACAATAAATTGTTAAATACATTTTTTAATCAAATCTAAATCAATTAGATCTCAAGAGTAACAATATTTTCGTTTATGTGTTATGAAATAATTTATACTCACTTTCTATATTTGTGTGGTTCCCTTCCATGTACTCCATATGCTCCCGTGGATGTCGTACGAGGCGATTAAGGGACACGACAATGTTGTCAAGCAACTAGGGTGGAAGTTGTTAGGCGGTGGTAAAATTATTGCCGTATCAAATATTGAGAGTTTACCTAATGGTCCCTGGACGTTCAATGCTGAGGAAGTGCTTCTACAAAACTCATCTCTCCTAAAAAAACTATTTTTTCTAATAACGATAACAATTAGATGCATTTATAAATGATTTATTTTAAATTTATAATTTATTTTAAATCTGATAAGTAAATAAAATTTATTTGGAAGTATTTATTTATATTAAAAATAAAACATTATTTAAATCACTACATAGTATATAAACAAAGTCGCTTTATCTGTCTCTATATCCCTTTTGTATGCTTAAATCTGGAATCTTAATGGATTTTGATGGTGGTTTTATTTATATATAGTTTGAGCCCCGAGGAAGGTTTAGGTGTATATATGTTTTACTTGGGCGAAGCAGGGACGGGCCGCTAGTTAAAAATAAACATAGTTTTAACATTCATTCAAATAAAACGGGAGAAGGAGTGGACGTAGGAGAAAACAACATAATTTTCATTAAGGTCAAACATTTCCACTCATAGGAAAACTAATTTAATAATACCTACTTGTGACAATGTCACGCCTTTTGATATCTTTTATTGCGTTTCCTGTGTTTTAATGTTAAATAAGGCAAAAAATTGCATCTTAATTAATACAACTAAGTACCTTACTAATTGGTTGTACAAATATTGTTCGTATTATGATCTCTTTGATGATGATAATTAATTAGATAGAAGCAATCGGAAACCACTGAGCATAATATACTAGCTTTTGGCCGCGGCTTCGCCCGCGTTAATTTTCCGGGGTGAAAGGTATGTCTATCCTTCTCCATACTTCAAGTTACATGTATGCAAAATTTCAAGAAGATTGGTTGAGTAGATAAAGCGTGAAAAGGTAACAAACAAACAAACTTACTTTCGCATTTATAATATTAGTTAGGATTAGGATATACAGCCAAAATTATAAGACATGGTACGAATAAACATAATACAAAAAATTTCACTGTCAAAAATATGAATAGGATTTAAATAACAAAACACTACTTATGCATTGCGGAGGTCACAGATATTAATAGAAAAATACTTCCAGACATTACATTATGTATAGTTAATAACACTAGTAGCCTTTCCCGGCTTCGCTCTGGTAAATAATTAATATTATACACCTGAACCCTCTTCAGGAATCAACACTGTCTATTTGTGAAAACCACACACGTACGAAAATACGTCCGGTAGTTTTTGAGTTCATCGCGTTCATTCATACAGACAGGCAGATGTGACAGGGCGACTTCTTTTCATCCTATTAATAGGTATTATAAATGCGAAAGTTTGTGAGGATCTATTTATGTATGTATGTTTGTTACTCTTTCACGCAAAATCTACCGGGTAGATACTTTAAAAGATCATCATACCTACTTAAACTGGCACAGGACTGGGCACAGGGAAAAATAAATACTGACACTAAACAGACATCACTCCCAAACTGCTAAGTAAACAAACTGTGACTGTAAAATTCTGCTAGATACACTGTTTTTATTCAAAAGTCTTGCTTGTAAGATTCATGATGCTAAAATTCCTTGCAATAATGTAGAAAAACTATCGGAATGAAATAATGTTTTCAGCTCCTAGCTAGCCAAAGTATGACCTTAGCTTTGCAAAAACAACCTGTATTGAATAAGAGAACACTGAAGTCTCTCTCTAAAGTCTGTTATTTACAATTCAATTTAAAATCCGCATATATATATATATAATAATATATAATATATAATAATATATATATAAATGCATATATATATAATAATATATATATAAATGTTTGCTCGCGCAAAACGTCAAAGTGAAAATGTGATTTTCACAAGTGTATAGCGGATGCACTAACTTAAAATCTGGTATAGATTTAATCGCGAGACGTTGCTAATAAGCTATGAGCGTGCAATAAACGCGGGCGAAGTCGCGGACTAAGCCTAGTATTAATCTAAAACGCCACCTCGTGATAAAAGGAAATATTTATTCTCATTAAATTCGATTTCGAATAAACTACAATCATTTCTGAGTTTTTTTTTTATTGTATTTTCTTAATTTTTATATTCTCTTTGCTACTAAGAAATAAAGACTTAGTTAAGTGATTATACATTCTGAAATCCGATTTTATACGAGTTTTAAGTCGAAAGAGAAACAATTAGCGTAGTCAATTATAAATCATTAAACAATAGGCTGTAAAATTGTGAATAATGGGACAGTTAAATTCTGTGGTTAAATGGGTGAAATAAGATTACGGTAAATAAGATTACGATTGTAATAATCTTGCGAGGAGCTATGTTTGTTTGTGAAAACCCTATGAAAATTAGTTTCTCGCTTTTGTGTTTATTATGTTCTTCATTATATATTTATTTACAGACAGATGTGGCTGTGGACTTTGGTTTGTAATAATGATGTATGTACATAAACAATACATAGTTCATATATTAGTTTTCCTGTTTTAGAATAAAACGACACAAATATCTGTGCAGTTATTGCGTTTGTATTTATGTAAACTTTATTTCACAAAATACAATTAGTGAAAGTAATAAAGGTGGAATGAATGCTAAAACCAATTATTATTATTATCTGTCAATCTTTTAGTCATACAGATAACGCTATGTGGGTGCGAAATTTATTACTAGTATAAATATAAATACAATGTATTTCCAATAGTATTTTATTATAACATCACTATATTCGCGTTAGGTATCTATACTTCTACATCTATATTAATATGATAAAGTTACCCTGTTATTCAAAATTTTAAGCATATGTACTTTAGGCTAAAGTATGTTTTGTCTCGTTCTGTCATTGCCAAATATTGTGAAGTGACAAAGCATACTTTAGCTTTAATTGTTATCTCCTCGGTGGCGCAGTGGTAAAGTTCTTGCCACTGAACCGAGAGGTCCTGAGTTCGATCCCCGGTCGGGTCATGATGGAAAATGATCTTTTTCTGATTGATCCGGGTCTTGGATGTTTATCTATATATGTATTTGTTATAAAATATATAGTATCGTTGAGTTAGTATCCCATAACACAAGTCTCGAACTTACTTTGGGGCTAGCTCAATCTGTGTGATTTATCCTAATATATTTATTATTTATTTATATATTTATCTGAATAACAAGGTAAGTTTGTAACAGGACTGTTTGTTTGTAGAGGGTATAGTCTTCGAAACACCTTTTTAGTAATGGATATCCTTGTAATTTTATCAAGTTAGTGAAAATTGCTTGCTAACGAATCTTCAATTTCGGTTTTGAAACTCCGAAAGTAGTTTTTTTATACATCAATCAACCATCAATCAATGAAAACAACTATCGGTTGTCTACGTAAGAAATCGCTTACGTAGAATAAGACCACAAATTTTACATACGTTTTAGTCTCTGTTTTTTTTTTTTTGTTATTATGGTATACTGTACAATACAGAGTTATTCATTCACTAATTAATTCCTTCAATATGAATGAATGAATAAATTTTTTTTTCTCACAGATTTATATAATGTTTTTCTTTTAAAAAACATTTGAATGTAAGTTCGTTTTTGGCACAGATTTATATCGTTTTTGGCCAAATCACGATTGCATAGTTTCATAATTTCTTAGTGAATATAGACGAAGGGTAGCTTATCAAACAAAGTCGGCATATGAAACAGTAAAGTTTGATTTCTGTTTTATGACTGGCAGTAGATATATTGTGTATGAATGAGATGATTCATTAGTAGTTGCTAAAATTATTCCCAGAATTAACATTTCGTTGCATCATATTTACAAATTGAAGTTGAAATGGCTGCCATAATTAATGTGCGGAACCCGAAAGGTTAAACTCCAGAGCTCCTATAACAACAAATACTAATAAACTTCTGTTTACAAAGGTACTATTAAATAGTTATTTGATTCTTCAAATAAGTATTTAAGAGTATACTTTGAGTGAAATTGAGGATGTTTTATCCCAATATTTGTTGAAAATTAATTTTATAAATACATAGCTCTTCTTTCACGTTGAAGTGGTGGTCACCCAGTGGTTAAACCCGCCGGCCTGTGATCGAAAAGTCCTATGTTCGAATATAAAATTGACCAAATTGACTCATGTCTAGTAGTTTCCATCGATCACCACAAAGAAGAAAAACATCGTCACACATTGGTGGACTAATTGGCATGTCAGATGTCTTTAGGCGACTTGAATAAAATCTTACACCATTGTTAGCAATAAAACATTCGATATCAATGAATGAATGATTGTCGCATTGCGTTGTCTTGTCTTTGCCTGTAAAAGTTTCGCATTCGCCCTCGAGGATAATGAATGATACATCGTAGACGTGTTTACACCTAGAGCCAGAAGCCAGACGATGTACGCAGTAGTTTCGTTATGAAACTCGTAAATTAGCGATTTTAATGCGTAATGAACTTGGCTTCGAGGTTATCAGGTGAGGGCTGGCCACTTAAAGCACTTTCATAATATAGGTTTCCTTCCATGTGTAAGCGAAAACATGTTTTGTTTCCACGGGTTCAAAGGAACGGTGCCTTTTCGAAGATTACAAAATGTAATCGCAATTGTTAATCCGATTGCTTTTTGCCCATCTCTGACAACAAGATTTACAACCATTTGGCTCATGCGCATACTTTCATCGTCACTTTCTCAAAATGTCTCTTAGTCGTAACTGACCCTAGTTTGCATTTGCAACCAGTGTATTTAGAGTTAAGCGGTTTTCTAAATATCACAACTCGTTTAAAATTCACTCTTTTAATAGTGGACAATATTCACTGGTATTTTAATGAATAATCCTCATATCAATTATCAGTGACACGATTTATAGACAGTTAACGTAGGCGCAATGGCAATATATGGCGGCAATATCCGACATTTGTGAAATTATGACATCCACATTGGTACTGGTGGCCTACCATGAAATATAAGACACGTAGCACGTCATTGCGTCTCTTTTTTACAGCAGCAGCGACTAAGATTGTACAAAACAAAATTCCCGCCGTCTGTCTCTATGGTATGCTTAGATCTTTGAAACTACGGAATCATTTTAGAGGACATCCGTGGCCTAATGGTCATCATGCCGGACTGCCACTGATTGGTCCCGGGTTCGATCCCCGATCAGGTCAACATGGAAAATGATCTTTTTCAGATTGACCTGGGTCTTGGATGTTTATCTATATATGTATATGTAATAGAATATAGCATCGTTGAGTTAGTATCCCATAACACAAGTTTCGAACTTACTTTAGAGCGGCTAACTTAATCAGTGTGATTTGCTCCTATATGTATGAAAAAAAATCATTGATTCATTCAAAAATCCGCATCATTATGATGAAATGATAATCAGTTGTTCTGAATGAATGAATGAAAATCACAAACATTTTTAACCTATCTAGTCAACTGCAAACATAACTCTTTAATAGATATTGCGATGAGAAATGTTTTAGTGTGTAATTTGTTATGGTTTTACCCGAGCGAAGCCAAGTGTGCAAACCTACTGAACCTGTAGTTATAATTTTATCCACGCGCCAATAGATCATGAGAAATTAAATCAAGAAAAAAATGTCTGATTGAAAATAATTACATTTAAATTGATTATATTTACGTTACGATTAGAGTTCCCAAGACGACGAACCATGAGGTTATGGTGCAAAAATAATAGTGACTGAATGTGCATGTCAGAGCGCCAATGCGTAATTTAATTAAACTGTAGGTTAAAGCTATATTGAAGGTTTAAATTTTGTGATCAGGCTATTAAATTGTTAAATTAGTACTCTTCCATTACATCATTTTATACAGTTTTGTTGAACTCGTGGGAAAATAACATTTACTATACCAGTGGTATATTTAAAAATATATTTAAAATGTTATTAAGTCCTGTCCAATTGGGAATATGACGTTTTTTATACAACGTATTTGAGAAGGTACCTTATATTTCGTTTGAGGTACAGGAGCGAATGACATGACCTTTTGTTAAAGAATGAAGGGAGCGGTAACATTTGATTGCTTAAAAAACATTATGTAATTTATTAGGGTTTTCTTACCTTTTATAAGATTAGTGATGTGATCTAGGTTATCTATCATGCTCGTAGATAAAAGAATAATGCGAATGTTAAGTGATAATCGTGCCGGCATGTCGTGTGAAGATTTTCAATCGTGTAATAAAAATTGTTATGTCACAGCTCCACACTGCCGCCGAACAGTTTGCCAAACTTCGGCGGATTCGGTATACATTGCTGGGTTTTCATTGCGGTGAATGAACACACTCATACTAACTACGCAATGTTCAAGCATTCGCGTCGACATGTGTCCGTGTTCGGCAACAGTGTGGAGCTGGGATTAGACTTACTAATCAACATGTATTGTAAAACTGATGAAACACGTTATATCTCGTTTAGCATGCACAATATCATTTTTGACAAAGAAAGATGCAATTACCGCTAATATCTTCAGTTACCCTAAAAGGTATACGCTTAATATTTATAGTTTAAAGTAATTGCAAACACATCCCTTAGAAATTTTAGTTATTTGATTATATTTGAGTCTAGAAACGAGTAACGCCTGCCGTGAAAGGTTATCACCGACAACTCTCGGTATATTGATTGCTGTCACCTCGCAGGCGCTTAACTGGCATTCGCTTTCTCATTTTTGCGTTTTGCCGGTTGTATTCACGACTGTGACGTCGCAATGCCCTTGGGCAGCAATAAAACTTATTTTTTTGTAGATTCGACTGCGATTTTACAATCGGCCGTGTGATTCACGTCGACTAACCTTGGAGCAGTGAAACATGCTTCAAAGATGGTTGAAGTTATCAATATAAAAAAAAATAACACGAGTTATTACATAGTAAAAGTGATTTTATCCAGAGAGTTTATACATACCTACAATTTTGGTATATTTTAGCATAATATGTAAATGTCTTTTATTTAGCCGAATAAATTTTTCTTTCTTTCTAACTGTGACTACAACAGATAAGACTAACTTTTGAGAAAGCATCACTATATAATATAAAATAAAGTCGCATTCTCTGTCCCTATATCCCTATGTATGCTTAAATCTTTAAAACTACGCAATGAATTTTGATGCGGGTTTTATTTATATATAATTTGATTCTTGAGGAAGGTTTAGGTGTATAATTTATTAAGGTTTTGCCTGAGCGAAGCAGGGACGGGCCGCTAGTATATTTATAAGAATGACATACCGGGCTAAAGATATTCGATTCTTCCTCATCTCGTAACGATATGGAATAATGTACATATATTACTATTTCCCACAACTTCGTATGTGTGTAAAAATCCATTTCCCGTGGGAATTTTAGGAAATCCCTTCTTAGTGCTCCCCTACACTGTCCTAGGAACCTACACATTAAATTTCAGCTTTCTACGCCCAGTAGTTTTGGCTGTTCGTTGTCTGTCAGTCACTCGGTAACGCAAGAGTTTTATATGTATAGATTTCAGGAATTATTTTCCTCGTAGTCTAAGTAGTTTGTCCAACATGAGTTCTCATTAGGTTCAACAAACCGAGGCTTTGTCCACCCCGTAAACAACGTGATATTGAAGTATTTATAGCTAACAGTAGATAACCTTCAGACCTTGCATATTTGCGTGTAACCGGATTTTATCTGAAATAACTGTGTTGGCTCGATAGTCCGACAGATGATGTTGTCATTGTAATCAAAAGATTAATTAGTTGATTAGCTTATCTAATCAGGTATCACTTGAGAACATGCATTAATCATAAATGAAAATTGTCGTGAGTCTAGAACTGGCGCTCTGTAAAGTAACTTTATCCGTTTTCAAATAAAAAATCGACCGCCGTTGATATTATTGGGGCTGAAAGTTTGTATGAAAATCATGTTTGTTTTAAATTCACACGAGCGAAGCCGCGGGCAAAAGCTAGGGTCCTATAACTCTGTTAAGTAGGTACTGCTCTTGATTTTGTAATACTCTCTACCAGGATTAGACCGGGTGAACTGTATTTCAGGTTCGTTGACACCTAGTGCAGACCCCAACAACTCTCCTCTCCTTATATATGCAAGGATATAAGTGGCATTATTCTAGGACGGAACCACATGCGACAGGTCAAAAATATCTCGGGATTTGAGTATGAGTTGAGCCCACGCGGCGCGCCTTTTCGTCTTTATTGAATAAAATTATTTTATTTTTCACAACACAATTTTACAATGCATCCTTAAAACTAAGCTAAGATCGTACATTTTATAATACATACCCCAATAAATTTTAAAAATTATATATAGTTATACTATTCCTATTTTGGCCATCGAGACATGTTTGCCATTCGCACTTCACGAGACCGCTCACAGTGACAACCAATCACAGTACGGCATTGTGACGCGACGACAACCATAACGCAATATGATTCGATAGTGAATTTAAAACCTACACTAAGCCCCTAGAATTAATTTTAGAGTTTGAATCTTCAGATAAACCGAGTGCAACATCTCAGGTGCAAGCGCACTGCATGTTTACATACAGTTAATAGTTTGTAGCACCCGACACCGCTTTGGGTGGCCGCCGGCGTCTACCAAGGACCTAATTGATTTGCTTTACGACCCGCCCGGTACTTTGTATGCGAGACACAGATGTTTACTTTAATTAAAATTTGAACTATTGTTAATTTTATATGTAACAATGTTGAATTGTATCGTTAGCAGTAGTTATTTATTTAACTAGCTGTTGCCCGCAGTTCTGCCCTCAGAGAAGCATGCTCTCCAACAAATAAAAAAATCACCTCAATCGAATGCCTCGGTTCGACGTGAAATCATTAAAATATCATCATTACAGAACATCAGAATAGATCGCCCCCTTGGAAATTTCGGAATAAATGTTCATTATTTTTATTAAACCCCGACGCAAAAAGAGTGGTGTTATAAGTTTAACGTGTCTGTCTGTGTATCTGTGCACCTATCTGTCTGTGGAATCGTAGCTCCCAAACGGATGAACCGATTTTCGTTTAGTTTTTTTTTGTGTGTCACAGATAATTTTATACAGAGTGTCCTCAGCCATGTTTCATGAAAATCGGTTCAGCCATTTAAAAGTTGTAGCTGTAGTATTAATTTGTCTAACAAATTAATTTGTGTATTAAGTAATAGATCCATCATGGAAGTAGGTATTGTATGATATGTGATGATGGACCACCAGTGACAATTAACATTAGTTTTTTTTTTTTAAACATGACTATAATGTTTATTCCCAACGGACCAGATCCAACCGGCACTAGTATGTAACTAAGTAATATTTAATTAAAGCTAATTGCATAGTTAGTACAAATTGAGGCACATGTAAACACAGTGCGTGTACCCGAAACTTTGTTTACGTTTGACCAGACTCATAGCAGTGTACGTTGACCTTTAGAAGTCACCATATGACATTCAACTTCTAACAGAGGTTCTTGTAATGGTGATAACGTATTTTTTATAAGCTTTTATTATTTACATGGCCCAGTCTGTATCGAATATGAAAATATCCACTGAGTATTGAGGGGCGTCGATCAATAATAACAGTCACTTCTTGTGTTAACGTGTATTTCCTTAGAAGTCTCAATTCGCAATGTGTCGTTTTAATGCTTGTCCGTAGTATTTATAGGCCGAACGGGGCTAGATTGCCCCTATAGCGGGGCGGTGGCTGAGATTTAACAAGTGAGGGTAATATTCAAATTCAGTTTATTTGGTCTGCTGAGTTCGGCGTATAAATACTATGGGGCAAGCCACAATTATTTAATAATTATTTTAAACAAATCAATATTTTGAACAAATCAATGTTTTAAACGATTTTAATATTATTTGCTCGCTCTATCACGTATGTTCGACGCGACCGGATTTTTTGGAATTTTTCTTTCATTACATAGATTAATCATTGCTATCTAAACCTGTATCTAGGTTAACTTATATCATAAACATAATAAAAATGTAAGAGAACTATGTCTGTACATAGGAGATATTAAACTTTATGAGACTAATAGATGCCAAAACAAGTTTTTTTTTGAACTTTTGTCTGTCCGTCTGCCTTTTTTTCTATCTGTATGTTTGTTCGCGCATCACGCAAAAACTATTAAATATAATCGCATGCTGTTTTCACAGTTATATAGCGTATGGTCGAACTTAAAATCTGTTAAAGATTTCAACACAAAACGTTGCTTAGAACCCGAGATATTGATGATAATAAATTATGAGCGGACGCACGAAGTAAACGCGGGCGTAGCCGCGGGCAAAAGCTAGTATATGAAATAAAAGTTTCTCGGTCCTTGCTATATTTGGTCCGTGCGTTGCTTTTTTTCCACATTGGATGGGATCAAATATCTATTAGCGTTAAGCCGTTAGTCCCGGTTGTATTTGCAGTCGTTAAAACCCGCCAATCCGCAATGGGTTATGGCCCATCCATAAGGAAGGCCAGTGCAGTGTACACCACGTGTAAATATAAACATTGGATATGAGGATATGATCGTACGAAGCGACTAAGGGACACAGCCTAGGCAGCTGATAAGCAACAATCGCATTCCCAAGGAAGCGACCTTCAGGCAGGCGACTGGTTGTAAAATCACAGCTGAATCTTCGAAATTTAAAGTTTTTTTTTACGCTGACATCGGGCTTCGTGGCTTTCGTTCGGTATGTCATCTCGAAAAAGAAAATATGAACTGTATCGTCGCGTGCTTGCCGCTTTTGCCGCTCAGCTAGGACAACAGAATACTTGACTTCGTCTTGCGTGCGCCAGAAATACGCAAGTTCTAACACAATTCGTGAGTCTTTAGATAAATCTGATCACCTTTATGAATAGGCTTTTTCATTATAAATTAAATTTTTATTTCTTTCTCTCTCAGCGTCTTTTTTGTGCAATAAAGTTTGAATAAATAAACAGACTAGAATTATGGAATTTTTACGGGAGATGCAATTCATCCAAGCGAAGAATCCTGGCAAAATTTAATTCAAACTCAAAATATACCGTACTAGTCACATATTTTACTCAGAATACTGCATTCAGACGGTACTAGGTTAAAATTATTGTTAAATTAAATGCATAGTTTGACTGGGGCCTGACAGTAACACTTGAAACCGCAGCCGCATATACCTTGGGTTCGGAAAATTTAGTGGACCTCATAACGATTCAGTTTAGAGCTTCGAGAGGATGAAAATTCACTAAACACAACAATTTTGTAAATTTTTATTTTAATTTAAATTACGATATTATCAGTTTTTTTTTAATTCTTGCTTGAAAACTATTGACATTACACGAATATTCGGAGTATTTTTATTACGTGTACTTTTTAGTACAGTCAACAGCACATCAAGTTACCCTGCATGAACCTCTATGGCGAGGTAATAGCGACGAGTTTGCAATGAATTTTGATAGGTTGGTGTGCTGTTGACTGTAGGCACTATTTTTTTTTTATTTATGTAAAAACATTGCTTTTGCCTGCGGCTTCGCCCGCGTGAATTTCCCACGGGAACAGCTATTTTTCCGGGATGAAATGTACCCTGTGTCCTGTGTACTTCAAAATACATGTACGCAACATTTTAAGAAGATCCGTTGAGTAGATAAAGCGTGAAGAGGTATCAAAGACACTTATTTTCACATTTATAATAGTAGTTGAGATTGTAGTTTATCTATATATATATCGTTCCTTTCCTATGACACCTTTATTTTATTTATGATATGGTCAAACCAATAAATTATTTAACAGTTGACACAATTTAATTTATATGACAGATTAATTTTCACACTTTTCCCTTGATTTTTTATATTTAACATTCATCATTTCTTATTTTTTAAATTATTTATTTATATTTATATTTCCAACAGGGCGTCCGTAGTGGTCTGAAAAATCTGGTGGGGTTGGCGATGCTCTCCCTGTCCATCCCGATCGATGATAAAAAGAAAGTCAGTAGCCAAATTCTGGCATGATCATCATCGTTCATCATCAATCAATCATTATATATCCATAACACAATCATTTTGCACTTACATTGGCAAGAGTATGCACCATTGACGATAGAAAATACTTTTGTTATCTGTGGATTTGAATTTGATGGAAGCACACGGACTGATTTGTTATGAAAAACTAGCTGCGCCCCGGGGCTTCGCTCCCGTGGGAGTTTCGGGATAAAAAGTACCGTATGTGTTATTCCAGGTTATATTCTACCAGTATACCAGATTTTATAACAATCCACTTCGTAACAGTCCACACGGTTTTCGGCATCCTTTGTTTTAACACTTGTTAGACAATTGGACTGCATTTATATGTAAAACATAATATTGAGTATTGTCTTCTAACTCATCCTTTACATGTGCAAAAGTTTGTCAGGATGTATGTTTGTTACACTCTTTCACGCAAAATAGGGATAGGGACCAACGAGTTTCTTTCGGCATTTCTTCTCAGCAGTGGTCGTTCCGAAATACCAGTAGTTTGTAGCTTGTGAGAAATAACTATAAATATTGACGAGAAAAAGTGCATGTGAAGGTCTAATTTCTGAATAAATTATTTGAATTTGAATTTGAAAATCTACTGGACGGATTTTTACGCAATTTGGTGCACAGAATATTAGGGCACCTTTATTCAGATTTTCATGGGATCTAAGCCCAAGGGCGCAACTACTAAATCATAACTACGTTCTATTTCAATCATCCAATCGAGAATCAACACAATATTCAACAACGATGGGTTACAGTCTTGGAATTAGTAGCTACACCGGAAGTACTTACTAATTCTTTAGTTACAGTTTCCAGAATTTCGAATATTTGACTGGCATGTGTTTATTGTTATTCTTTTCGTGACAAGGTTTGATGTAAATATGCGTGTATGTGCATTTTCGACGGTAACATTTACATTATTTTGGGTTTTATTTCCTCTACACGTCCACATAACGGCGTGAGCGTAACTTACTTTTTTTCAGAGCCGTATTCCTCATGGCTGAGGGTCGTAGTCATTACGTGGAATTAAACACACACAACAACTTTCTTGGCATTAGTAATGGAGTGGTTTGCCATTGCCTTCTCCATTTCACACACAAGTTAATAATCAACCAGTGTGCAGGTCTCCTCACGATGTTTTTTTTTTTTCACCGGAAGCAAGTGGTGGTCGATGAAAACTACTATACATGAGTCAGATTGGTGTACAAACTCAAGTGGCACGAGTAGGATTCGAACCTGGGACCTTTCGATCCACAGACGAGCGTCTTAACCATAACACCAACATCGCTTCTACTGACTTACTACTGACGGCATATTAAAGTCAAATTATTAGACAGAGTTATGAATTGAAAATATTTCTCACAGGCGGTAGCTTAGCAACAGAAACTTAATTCAATTTCACCAATAAGCCCGCCATACAGCTAACTGTCGGCTCTGTCCACCTCGTAAGGGATAAAGACATGACTATATGTATGTGAAATATGTTTGTCGTGGTACGATATTATATTTGCTATTGATGTTAATCGTACCAAGGTGAATTTAACAAGAGTTCGCTAATTTTCAGTGTCACCTGATTTTAGCACGTCGATACTGTTAGTTACAATGCCTTTTATTTATTCGTAATTATATAATTTACATAATTATATATATACAACAATAGGTCTTGTTATATTTTACTAATTAATAAAAAATCCATTGGATTGAAAAGACTAAAGCAGGTTATAGTTATCGTCAAAGTTGACTGGTACAACCCACAGTTAGCGTCCTGTTTTTTTTAAGGAATAAATTTATAAAATGTGTTTCCGTATAGCAAAAAATGTTATACTCTGGCCATCTATTTGTATTCATAATATTATGTCATTGATTGTGGCTATAAAATATCACCTTGTGGCTGTAAAATTACTACCTCGGTGGCGCAGTGGTAAAGTGCTTGCCTCTGAACCGAGAGGCCCCGGGTTCGATCCCCGGTCGGGTCATGATGGAAAATGATCTTTTTCTGATTGGCCCTGGTCTTGGATGTTTATCTATTTAGGTATTTGTTATAAAATATAGTATCGTTGAGTTTGTATCCCATAACACAAGTCTCGAACTTACTTTGGGGCTAGCTCAATCTGTGTGATTTGTCCTAATATATTAATTAATTGATAAAATTATATTTATTTATAAAAAAATGCAGTAAATATGCGTTCACGAAGTTTAAGTTTATGAATAGTTTTTCGTGAACTTATTTACTGCAATTTTTATGGCACAGATTATATATATATAAAATACTTCCATACAATTATACAATTTTATCTTCGGCCAAAATTTACATTCATTGCATGTCGCAAAATATTTCCCTTACCGGAAACTGCTAATAGTATCTAGATAATGTCAGACTGTCTGTTAGTTTTGGATTTTTAGAGACAGGATGTATGTATTTCATACTTTTGTTTGTACTTTGATGTTCCAATTCATTATATAAAATTACAGGGTTACTAAGTACATATTATGTACACTACTATTAGATTAGATGTCGATGGCCGGTTCTTAACTACAATATCACGGAAGCACTAATACAGCACTAATAAATAAAGATATTGAATTACACCTAATATTATTATTACGTAATATTAAGGTAAAATTTTAATGTCAGATCTAATTTTCCTTAATTTAGTTTATTCACCTTTAATGTTAGTGTTAGTTAGTGGAGCAACATTGTTTGTCAACATCATTTCCTGGTAATGAAATAAATAATTTTTAATTTTAATTAATTTAAATTTTCAAAATGTGGGTTTAGCCGTTTTGGAAACAGTCAGCTCTCTCTAGCAAATAAGATGATGCCAGCAACTTCGGAGTCAGCGGTTGCTTACATTTTAATTTTAACTCTTATATTTTATACTAAATGTTGCCCGGGGCATCGCTCCTGTCGAAATTTTGAGATAAAAAGCCTATAGCAATCTTGGGTAATGTATATATCTAATGGTGAAATTATTTAGAAATTGGTTCGGTATTTCCGGAGATTATCCTCCTCAAATATACAAACTCACAAATGTTTACCTTGTTATAATAATAGTATATATTACTAGTCTCCTTCTTTGCGTGTCGAAATGGCAAATCTACAATACTCTATTGGTAATATATTCTTGCAAGAACCGAGCCATTTCGCTTCATCGGAAGCTGCCATCAACCCAGCTCGAGTACAGACAGGTGTTTGGTAACTCGCGACAGGCGAGAAGGTTAGCCATCTATTATGGGGATAGAGTAGTAAAGTACTAATATGATGCACAATAAGCCTATATGTTTCCTATTTTCATAACAAGTGCATTTGCACTCGGAATGCGGCACGTGTATTGCATTTTGTATGCGATACTGTTCCTATTACAAGCGCTAGTAGGACTGTAAGTTATTGTACACTTCAGCGCTGTGACGTCGGAGATCAGAACTACTTATAAGTTGACAGTGCGAATATTCAGTGATATATAACTGAATATTCGATATACTGCGGCTCTACCTGGTAAATTATGTACACCGAAACCATTTTCAGGAATACTAACACTCATTTAATATTTAGCTAGCGGTCCGTCCTGGCTTCGCTCGGGTAAAAATATAATAAAATTAAACACCTAAACTTTCCTCAAGAATCACGTTATCTTTTGGTGAAAAGCATATGGAAATCCGTGCCGTCGTTTTTGAGTTTATCGCGAACAGACAGAGAGAGACGCGGTAGAGGACTTAGTTTTATAATAAGTATGTGAGGATATTCATATCACTATTTGGTGAAAACCATACAAAAGTCCGTCCGGTAGTTTTTGAGTTTATCGCGTGTGTATTAACCGAAAGGTCCCAGGTTCTAATCCTACTCGTGCCACATAAGTTTATATACCGATCACTTATAGGACTTTTCATAGATTTAATTTATATTTTTTATTGCTACCGGTGAAGGAAAACATCGTGAGAAAACTTGCACACTGTTTGGTTATTAAGTTATGTGTGAAATGGAGAAGGCAATGGCAAACCACTCCTTAAGGGAAGTACAGTCCAACTGTACATAAGCACATAAAAGATAAAGAAGAAAAAATATATTTTGTTTGCATTACCTCCAGATTTACTTAACCTAAGGGCTGTGACTTAATAATAGTTACCATTATATTTACTTAACGAAATTTTAAGAAGAAAGTAGGTGTCTAATTTTTTTCGACATCTTTCAGTTTCTCGAACTGAAACTGAAACTGAAACCGAATGCCTGTTGGCAATGACACTTAAATTAGTTAATCTGTGCTACGCTGCATTTTAAATTTAAACAAATATCGTGACGCCAATTATTACATAACCAACAGAACCATATGTATCGTGTGACTATAACGTCATATATTATATTATTTAATTTCTCAGGTTGTAAGTTGAAGCTGTTGCCAACTGTAGAAGTGTGGCCACGAAAACGGCGAGTTCCTCGTTACAACACTTAGAGCGTTTTTGTGTGAGGGTCCGACCGAATCTTCGGCTTCGGATTTCCATTTTAATTTAGGTTCGGTTTGATTTTTTTCCCTTTTTAATTGTTTCATCTAATTAAACTTGCAGAACATTGAAACTATTTTGTTATGTTTCTATTAGTCTCTAAGATGTAAATAAAAATATTTTCCGTTGCAAAATAAAAAAAAGTATTATATTTTTCGATTTCGGGCGAAACTGACATTTCCACACATTTTGATAGTCTCGGTTGGACACCACAATAAAATAATTCTAATATAATTCGTCAGCAGATTTCTCTGGCTATGAGCTAATACATGAATTTTCCGACCAAGAAATATCGAAAGTATAATTTCAATAAATTATTGCTGTATCGTCAAATTTATTAGATTTAAATTCGTATCTTCTCCCATTCTAGTTCAATTTCCCGTTTCCCGCTATAATAAAAACGCTATGCCCGTCTATCCGGTAGTTCATTCATTCAGTAAGTGAGGCAAAAAGCGATCAGAACAGACAGTTTCGTGGCCCTACTAATGAGATAGCTCGTGTAAGATTACCTAGACCGATTCTACCGCTGACCTATTTCTGTATATCATCGAGGATACTATTTCACTATTTGATAACTTAAATATAAATCTGATATCTACCTATCTGGTACTTCCGTGTAGTTGATTAAAGTGTGCTTTTGTCCAGATAAGGTTTTAAGGATTTATGCCACATACGGCTTATATTTCGTTCCTTATATAATGTAGTATTCTCTGTTGCACCATTATAATGATACACTTCATTGAATACTAATAAGAATAAAGTAACATTTAGCTTTGTTTAATTTGTGCATAAAAGACTTAAACATGACGTGTGGCTTCCGACCTAGAACAGGACCAATCCATATCTTCCCATGGATGTTGTAGTAGGAGACTTAAGGTGCGTATAAGTCTTAATAACCAAGAGGTAACAATAGCATTCCCAAAAAGGTGTGACGTCACATCACCTCACATTTTAAGGTTATTAACAGACTCCGGGCTTTGAGGTGTCACAGTCGAGACTGTAACCGAAAACGCGCTCAGATGAGAGAGAGAATCTATTTTAAGAAGAATGATAAGAAATGAACCGAAATGGGAAAGAAGTTACGAATAATTAAAAATATGTTAGAAAGGATAACCATTGGGAACACCTCTTTTTTACATAATGTTTACAAAACTGATATGACACAGTATAATAAAAAAGCTTAAAATTTTTAACTTACAATATACGTAAAAATGACAATTCTAATTGTTTATAATATTACCTTACACTTCTAACTCATAAATGATGTGAACATTACAAAATTCTTGATTCAAACAAAGCAATGAGGTAAATTAAACTTTCCTGTGTCACCTTAATGTTGATGAAAATATCACCCATAGGTAATAACTTCAGCCATTTGTCAGACGTTATGCTAGAGTTACAGTGACCTTTCAACTCGTAAGGGAATAAATTAGGGGCTCGTATCGCGTCCACAAAATCGCAGTTTTAGACGTACTCGTAAATATAATAGGGTGACACACAAATGTTACGGTTTAAAAATTAATGTGAAGGGAAAATAAATGGGGAGGATATGAAAATAAATCCGAAATAGTTTGTTTGGAATGCAATGTTTGACCTATTTGAACTGTTGTATCTATATGTTATATATATATATATATATATATATATATATATATATTTGAAATTCTGACTCATTTTACAACAAGCGAACAAAATCAAGCACAAATTACCCTGCCATTTCCTAACTCAAGTCCGGTAAAAAGTACTCTGGACTCCTAAACAAGCGTTGCAGTTTTTATTACGTCGAAATAGATACCATGGTTGTGGTTGGTTTGAAGTGGCCCACTGTACTGCCAACTATATATTTAGTTACCTTAAATTAACCTCTATACCAGATCGCGAAAAAGGTGAATTTGCAGCGAATATGGGTAGTTTAATAGGCTGTCGACTGTACGCGCCCACGTAATCTTATTACCACTGTTCTGATTAAACAATTTGTTTGATTGTAAACCCCTTATTTACACGAACTGCTTGATAACACATTTTGACGATGTGATCTTGTCACGGCGGCTTTTTTTAAAGGTGTTTAATTAGTTTCTAATTATTTTCATTCAATAATTAAGTATATTCATAATTGAAATATAGTTTTTATTATAATCTATGTAAAAATTATAACGATACAGACTATACTCGATAGTATTGTAGTATAGAACTTCTTGTACGTACCTGTCCATAGGTGAAAACAGGAAAACAGTAAACAAATCGTTGTGTAGTTTTTGAGTTAGTTTTTTTTACAAACAGACAGACAGACGCTTCAGGGGACATTGAATTTAGCATGAACCTGAAACTCTTTTCGAATATCAATATATATTTATATAGAGTTTCAGGTAATTGTGCTTATTGTACCAAACAGGTTGTAGTGATCATAATTTTTGTCATCCACATAGGTATGTAGATGACAAAATTGACGAAGGTACGTTACTTGAAGATAACTATCAGAAATACAACTCGTGTACGTAGGTATTGTGTCATGTCTGAAAATCAGTGTATCAGCCTTTGGATGATATGTGTACTGAGATGAATCTTTTTGTATTACAGCAACACGCGCAGACACGACTTCCTATTTTATATTTCTTTGTCTATCATATGTATGTTATTGCTTTTTACAAATCAATGTTACATCTATCTGTTTATACTTTATAAAAAAAAATACGGTTTTTTGATGTTAACTTCTTTATACTCGATATAGAAGTACAAAGTCGTGTCCTGTATTTAATTTCTATTGATTTTCGTTTATTTACATACATTGTACTAAGTACAATCGTTTGGAATATTACAAACACGAGATCTCATCGTGTGTACTGCAATATACTATTTTAAAAATAAACCATATAGAATCAAATAAAATTCTTCACATAAATCATTTTGCATCAAAAGTTATCGTTTTATAAATATAGAACGTTGCCCTGACGAGGTTGGTGTAGCTCTAATCAAGTCTAGTGTACAATTTGCTTAGTCAGTTTACTACACGGCGCCCGCGCATTTTCACATTCGGAAAGTTCCAAATTCAAATACAAATTTTTGACAGCTTGCGTTCATTTGTCGGACTCCTGTGTTTAAAGTGTAATTTTTATATAGTAAATATTTCTTTTCTGGAATTACTCAAGACAGATAGTCTAATGGAGAACAATTCTTTTGTGTTTTTTCACTAAATATAATTGTTTTATATGAGTGTAACATCAAGTGCTATGCTACAACAAGATAAATCATTGTAATGTGATTCATGGTTGACATAAATAATTGTAACAGTGTTCGAGAACGTTCAATTTACGTTGATATCGTTCATTCAGTTATTTAAATTAGGAAAATCAAACAAATCTTTTCATTTCAACCAGTTCCAGTCAACACGATCATAACTTACCCTAATCCAATGCTAAATCGATTTTATTACCATCGCATAGAGTTCAATTCAGGGGAACTTGCGAATACTTTACACAATAAATGCTACGCAGTAGGTAATTAAATACAGAAAATGTATTTTCACATTTTCCACCCTTCGAAGTTACCTTAATTAACAAATTATGCATAACAAGCTTATTCTGATTGACTTATCGTTTATATTGACAATTAAATTTTAACAAAAAAATCATCATTCATTATAACACAAGCTATTCCTTGCGGCTTTGCTTTAGAAATGTTGATTACTTATCGGAAACATTTTTATAGACAATGATATATTATTTTGTTTCGCGTAAAGGCCGTTTGATTTGCCCAATAAAACAAATGAGTGTCTACTAACTAATGCTAGGGTGGGATGCATCAGTTAACTTTGACGTTAAATTAAAAAGAAAAACCTAAAGTACGCCATTTTATATAAACGACGGCGCAGTTTAAAGTCAACGTCATAGTAGACTGGTGCAACTCACCCTAAAGAAAGTGAATGTTTTAAAAAAGTCAGTGAAGTATCAAAAAGTCGGGACACGTGAAATTTGCGTGAGATGACGTCACTCGGTATACCTACAGAGGCGCCCATACATACAATTTTATACACCTCGGCCTACCCGCCCAAGCCCGTCAAGGTTGCACCCAAAAAGGTAGGTAACGATTATTTTTTTTCTTCTTTGTACTTTTCAATTTTGGAATCTGTTCAGAAAGAGCGCTTCTTTTGGTGAGCTATGTTGGCTGGTCTATGCGCATCTCGTCAGTTCAAACCATGGATTCAGTAAGTAGGAGTACCTACTAAATCCATGGTTCAAACAGCGAGGTGACAACTGATTCAAGAGGCGATATGCAGCGGTCAAATGTTCCGGTGGCAGTGTTGCCAGGTGGAAATAATAGATGGCGTGGTAGGGCGCCACATTTTTCTATATTGTTTTTTTGGTAGTCATTATCGACGCTCTTACCTCATATTTTTATGGAGTCTGACCAGCTTGCCATAGGTACTCATTCAAATATACATTCGGTCAAGGCGCTATACATATTGAACAATTGATTAATTGTTGTAATCAATTTATGTGCGTTCTAGAAATGAGTATGTGTGTTCTAGCCAAAGACGCGTTATAATAGACCATCTATCCACACATATTATAAATGCGAAAGTCAGTTCCACTTTCACCGCTGAACTGAACCCCTAGACCAATTTTGATGAAATCTGGTATGCACGTAGTTAAAGAACCCCGTTCAAACATTAGCTATTTTCTTTTTCAAAAATCAACCCCAAATGAGTATAATGGGGCGTGAAAGTTTGTATGAAAATCGTGTCTGTTTCTGCTATCGCAGATAAATTCACACGGGCGAAACCACGGACAAAAAGTTATAAATTTGTTGATCAAACCTCAACTCTGCTACTTCAATGAGTCTACGCAAGGAAATATATTATTATCCATCTGCAAACCGTACAGATTTCAGTTAATATAAGAAGAACGGCTCACTGCGATCAAAGGCTCACGAATAGGCATTACTAACACTCACCGAATGGGGTGATTCAGTGAGAAATTGCTTTCGCAGAACAAATACGCCATCCCGCAGTAATCTACGTGCTTATTTTGCATTTGTTTCATTTACAAATTGGAATTCGGGGCGATTGAACCGTTTAGGCAATATAATACGATATTGTGTGTGTGTGTATTGGTCTTATTAGAAGGCTCGAAGATACCCATGACGAGGGTTGTATTGCAGTTTTGGTACATTATCATTTGGTAATACCGGCACCATACTATCGTCGAACGCTGACGTGAATGAATGAATGAAGGTGGCGCAGAAAGCAAAGAGTGTTTTCTAATATCGGATGCCAAGATCCTCTTTGAGTCGCTTAGCCAGCAAAATATTGTCACATTTACACAGATAATCACTCTCTTTCATTATTTTTCAACACTTCCATCCCTTTTCACTAAATCACTTCCAGATTTTGCAGGAAAAAAGTAGCTAGGACAAAAAGGACTAGGACTAAAAAGCATTAGAAATTTATAACTTAAATATGTTATATATATATAGTGAATAAATAAAAAACTGCTCAAGTGCGAGTGGGATTCGAGGTACAGGTTCCGTATAATTAATTACCTTTTTTTGTTATGTACAAAGATTTATTCATAAACATGTGCCGCAGGACATTGCTTCTTGATAAATCGGGAAGTTATTACCTATATATTCTTCTTATTCTTTGGATAAACATACGTTGACCCCCATTTGGATGTTTTCACATCTAAAAAAGACTGTAGACCCGAGTATCCGTATTAAGACGTGTTTTATAAATTCAAAAGTCTGTCTATATTTCTGTATGTCACGCTTTTATGGCAAACCACTGGGCTGATTTTAATGAAATTCGGAACAGATATAGTTAATGAACCAGAGGTTGAACATAGGTTACCTACCATGGGCAGAACTGTGGGCAACAACTAGTTTGATAGGTATAAATTTCAACTTTATATTTCTTTATTCTAAACAGACGGACAGCGAAGTGCTCCTATCAAGGTTCCGCAGTACGGAACCCTAAAAACGTGTTTTCCTCTTAGAGTGGATTATAAAATAACCCATTTATTTCAACCTCCGACGCGGTTTTAGGTATGGTGTGTTTTATTACTTTTATACGACTGCCATTAAATTGGTCATGTTAAAATTTTCCGGTATCGACCCTATAGAAACATTAGACAGAGTTTTTCAACCTATAAAACCTTTATCTGTTTGATATGAAAGTAAAGTTGTGGATAGCAAATGGGTTTTTAGAAGCAGCTTTGATTTAGTTTTATCTGAGGATCAGGGTCGTTACGCGAATGGGCAGCGTGATCCAAATCCAACACTCCCAATCTATCTGTATATCCTAGTATCTAAATGGGACCTTTAGACCCCAGTTGTTCGTGGACGATGGGAAAAGTAAAAGTAAAATTAAAAGCAAATAAGTAAAAGAAAATAAATTATAATATCCCTCAGATTCATACTTAATAATTTAATTTTAAGACTAAAATTGACTATGTCACTCTCCACCCTTCCGATTGTAACGACAACAATACCAAATTATAGGGTAGATGGCAAAATTTTGGTTTGATCGCTATTCAAAGACCCTTATATTAATAGAAACACCAGTGAAAAAAATGTGATAATGACAATGCTTTCAAAGATATGACAAAAATAAAAACACACATTTTTGAGCTCATCCAAACGCTCCATATAAAACACGTAAAATGTTCGCAAAGATATATTCATTATATTATAGTTAAGTTATTTTTTTTATGCACTTAATTACTCTTTTAAATGGACTTTCCAAACAACTTTAAATCCTCATATAATGATCCAGCTGCTTTGTTACAGTCTATATGAATTAGCATATGTTACCTATATTAAACACCCTACCTACCAAACAACTACTTACTACCCTATTGCTCCATTTCTACGTGAAATTTAGACAAACAAACACACTTTAGCATTTATAATATTAGTATGATATTCCATGATTATAGAAAATTCTTGAATAAATCTTAACTATGCACGTGTATTCAATAGAACGCGATGAAAATACGATTATTTAATACAAAGTTCGCTATCAGTCGTGTTGAGGCACTTGACGATATCAGTTTCCAACAGTAGCATTACTCACGATAATAATGAGCCTTACGTTGAAAATATCCTGATATTTGATACGATATTTTTCTCTCTAGTGCTTCAAACATTTGAAATCCCTGACATATCATCAGCATTAAAAATACATTTTGAGCATACAATTTTTAACCTCCCTTATCCTAACATTAAATTGAGTGAGCATTGTAATCTGTACTTGGAGCGAAAATTGAAGGAAATCGTGCGGTTTTTGAACCACAGTTTTCCTTGCCTAGAATACGACCAGTTTTTTTACCGTGGATGTCGTGCGAGTGACGTAACCCTGTATTTATATATTTTTTTATCAGCACTCTGATCACAATCATAACCTATTTTGATATACTTTTTGACTATGTACATTATGTAGTGTTAACTGCAATGATTCTTATTTGTTACACATGCGTTCACTTTGTTGTTACAATTTATATTCGTCTGGGAAAATAAGTGTTAGAACCTTATTTGTAAACAATGTCAACAAATTGTAGTCAGTGTTGCCAATTTAATAAAACATCAGTCCTTACTGGTGTGGTCTGATGGTCCGATCAAAGACCATCAGACCACACGTTCGACCATAACGTCGAACATGGTAGAATGAATAATTGAATGATTAAAATGGCAACACTATCGAATGAACTGTAAAACCGTTACAGACCGTGTGTTATTAAAGCACTTACATGGGCGTAGTCTTGTACACTATTGGATTGACTCTTGAGGACTCTTGACGTTAATAGTAGTTTGATACATTATCAGAAAAAAAAAATTAAGAAACAATAATGGTAAGCCCTTCTGGCATGATAGGACCAACACTGTTCCAATGAGTTTCTTTCGGCATTTCTTCTTAGCAGTGATCGTTTCGAAATAGTTTGTGAGAAATAACTATTTAAGCAATATAAAAATTGACGTGAAGAAGTGCTTGTGAAGGTCTAATTTCTGAATAAATTATTTGAATTTGAATTTTGAATTTGACTCTGAATAAAAACTCAGTATAAAAAGCCTTGACGGATGAAACAAGGCAACAACATTTCCAAAGAGTTTATTCTTACGCGGCTCGCTGGCTTCTGAGCGTCGCAGCAGAGTATGTATATGTATATGTTACGGCTAAACCCAGAAATGCGGCTAAACTTAGGTTTAGTCGGCTAGACCGGTCTCAGTTGGATACAGGTGCAGTTGGTCATATTAGATTAGGTGAGCCGGACACCTAGGTGTATTGTGTTAATCTGGCTAGGTCTAAATACAGTTGGTGGACAGGTGATTTGATAAGGTTAGCCACACTTCGGTGTTAAGCCGTAACAGTAGACAAAATTGAAAAATAATTCAAGATCCAACCAGTGTTCAGTTAATACCTCCTTACAGTTAATTATATAGAATAGATAAGTGTTATTTAAAACGATATAATAATTCAAATCAGTGGAATAAATTACGTAGGCGAATCAAACTAGATAATTATATATAGATTCAACATAATTAGTTTCACACTTTATTTGTTTTGAACTTTGTCCATAGCCGCACACGTCAGCGGGCAAGGTTGAACTATTTCCAGTAATATTTTCGGTATAAGTAAATATTTGTGTTATCCTATTACTGGGTTTATTTTGCAGTGACTGTACTATCGATATATTTTCCGGAACGAAACGGGTGAGTCGCACTAGTCAACTTTGACGCCGCTGAGGTTTAGTAAAAATGGCGTACGTTGCATTTTTCTGCGCATGTTAAAGTTATCGTCAACGGTGAAACCGTTCTATCAAAAAATCCCGCATCAAAATCCGTTGCGCAGTTCGAAAGATCTAAGCATACTTAGGGACAGACAGAGAGCGGGGAGCGAATTTGTTTTTTTTTTTAAATATAATACTACGCACTATGCAGTGATAGCGATAAACAATTTAATTTTAAACACAGGAGATTCATCACGTACCCTTGGTGCCCTCCCAACTCCTATACTTCCAATTAATACCTATCCACTTTGTCTTTAAAGTACCGTCAACAAAACAGCACTCGCCGGAGATTGTCTACAAGAGATGCGCTCGGCGGCGAATAGAACCTTTGCATTCACGTAATTTGCTCAGTTCGGTACCGTCAGATAAATAATTTAACAGGTATTTATCAGTCTCTTTCTCTCATCTGAGCTAGTACGTCAGTATTCGCACAGATCGATTTTGGTCCCTTTTGTTACATTGCGCTTACGAAACAATATTGTAAAATTTGGTCACATATTTAGGTAATTTTATTTACAATTTATATTTTTTCAAACGGCCGAATACTCAAAAGAGCATAATACATATACATAAATACAATAAATATACGCAAAAAGCATATTATAGCTCTTTCTCTTGGGGCATCAATGTTCAGGTTTTGACAAACTTGTTGACAGTTTAGTTCACTAATCACTAGATGTAGATAGGGGGTCGTAAAACACACTCGTCTGCTTTTTGTTTTTATGTCTTGATTTTATAAAGAAAATAATTTGGCACCTATAAGTTAAATACAAGTTTAACGTGCTGACCGTACCAAAGCTGATTGCACCATCTCCCGTCTGGATCACTACGTACTTTTATCGACGTATCTTGTATCTCTTTATCGCAAATCGATATAATTAGTTATTAATTCGATCATAAAATATTTTGATTTTAGATACAAATGAACAGAATAGATAACTCCTGTTTGTTTTTCATATCATTTTCACTGCATTTTTCAGTTATTTTTATTTTTTCAATATATAATCGTAAAATAAACTGATGAGAATTTTCATTGGAAATCGGCGAGAATTATCATGAGAGGAAATTTCATTCGTTACATTTCATTTCACTTCATTCACCTTACGTGGCGCGCATTGTACTCTTATAGCATACTAGCGGCGCGTCCCGGCTTCGCTCGGGTATATAGCCTTGAAAATTGTAGCCAATAGAGATTCAGGAGTTCAGGAATACACACAGCCAACAAACATTTTACTAACATGTACTTAACACTAAAACTGGAGTTTTAAAACGTTTGGTCTATTTCTGTGCCAAATTTCATCAAAATCAAATATAGTTTTTGAGTTTATTCATTATAAACAAAAATACAATTCTTTTTTCTCTGGGAGATGGCGGAAAACTACGGACAGATGGTCAATTTTGGTATGTTCTTACCTCGAGACATGCACGTTGCCGGATTTTGAAATACACGAGTCCCTTGTTGACTGCAGAACCCTAACAACCTTTCGTGTGTACAAAGAAAATTATTGTAATATGGCGGAATAACAAAAATTCGTGTATTTCCAATTCCAATGTGCTGTAAATTTATCTTCAATGTATTTCTAACCCTATTTGTACAATCCAAAGGTCCATTTTGTCTTGTAATGTCAAAATCGTAGTCAATGTTCTGAAAATATATTTTCAATGAATTTCTAACCCTATTTGTATTTACAAAAGGTTCATTTTCTCTTGATAAATAATAAAGGTAGGCTCCCACGGGAAAACGAAGTTGCGTAAATCTGAAAAACGTAAGGCTGTGCGAAAATGAGTTGGCTTAGGTCGGTGCGGTAATAAAGAGACACACACTTGTGGATTCTTATTATGTGTTGCTTACCGATAAGCCGCTGGCTGGAATAAGCTGGGAAGAAATTGGACATATTGACCTGAAAATTAATTCTGGTTTATTCATTATAAATATTTAACTTGATTTAGCTCTCGAGGAATTAATTAAAGGTTTTTAAATTTTTTATTTGGCTGTTTATATTCTAATTTAAAAAGCCTCTATACTATTAGATTTTTTAGATATAAATTACATAATATACTTACTTAAATGTGGTCGTCTTAATCAAAAGGGACCTTATGGCGCCCGGCACTTACGCCATTATTGCCGTTGTTTTGTATTCGAACAACGGCAATGAAGACCTAAGTGACAGCTGCCATAAGGTCCCTTTCGATTTGGACGGCCACAAATCAAAATTTTTTTTTGTGAATTGTAGTCACATTCATAAATGAAAGATATTAAGTCCAGGCTATCTAACGACTATAAATTTCCATGTCTAACTAGGTCTGGGAGCGATATAAAAACATTGTGCGATATACTTAACACAGTGTGGTCCTATTTTAGGGCGGAATCACACGCCAAAGTGTGAAAATAACATTGCATTGGCAATATACGCATTATGTGGGCTTTTGTTGTTTACAACTGTATGTGCGATATACTTAACACAGTGTGGTCCTATTTTAGGGCGGAATCACACGCCAAAGTGTGAAAATAACATTGCATAGGCAATATACGCATTATGTGGGCTTTTGTTGTTTATAACTGTAGATATATAAATGTTATTATCATAATGTGTCAGTAAATATAACGGCTCCAGCGCTGTTTGTATTGGCTCCTGTCTTCAGAATTATTTACATATTACGCATATGCTACGTAATTCGTATGTTTTGTTAATGCGTTACTCTTTCTTTTGTATCTTTCTCTCTCTTTCGTTCTCGAGTGTTCCCGGTTGCACTCCCAGCATTGCATCCCAACTTTTATGACCGGCCGCATGCCAGCGTTCGTTTATTCTCGGGTTAAATATCTGAGTAAAAAAAGAATCATGATTTTATGACCGACCACCTGTTAACCCTCTTTGGGAATGCTGTTGTTGCCTATCCGATGTGAAGGGGGCCATTATTTTTATTTTATCTATGGAAGGGGCAATAATTGCGACTGATCGTGAACAGTCGGTATTTACGGAGGGCAAGCAATGTTGCACTGTATTTTAGTATTCAATAATATGCTGTGTCACTTTTCCAAAATATTCTAGAACTCTGGTTCACCTACCAAATCCTGCAGGGGTCGTATTATGTTGCTTGTTAAATAAAAAATTTCTCAATTTCGGAGTAATCTCGCTACAAACAGTACAAGTTCAGGTGCCGCGGTTTCCCTAGAGAATGTATTTTACCGTTGTTTAAAATGTAGACAATCTTGTGGTTTTATTTTTTACTAGCGGGTCGTCCCGGCTTCGCTCGGATAATTATACACTTTAACCTTAATATAATATAAACCTATATATAAAGTCTGTACAGCACTTTTTCTTGTCAGCGGTCCACCTTAGTTCACCTATGGGAACCACGACCATGTAGGTACCAATACCAAAATAAACTTATATTTTACTTTTCTTATATAATCTGTTCGTGTACATAAATTGGTAAATAAATAAATAAAATACCAAAATATTTTCAAAGAAACCCTTACGTCAAATGCTGCGAAAAGTTTAGATTTCTTTGGAATATTTGAAAAAAAAACGAAAAGACGTTAAAAACGACGATCCTTTGTTTGCCCGAGGGCTGAAAATAAAGTCGACTTGGCGCGATATGATTACATCAGTAATCCCATAAGCTCCATGAACTGTGCGTATCAGTGCACATACAAATCACGTTGTTTCCCGCTTGAATGTGGTGTGCTCCTCTTGTCACGTGCCTTGTTTAAACCCTGAAGATTTTCCAAAGTAATGAAGACTTTATTACACATGGGAATAAGTAATATTTTACTAACGTCTTCTTACATTATGTGTTACACTGGTAAGTCACATACCTAAAAAGCATTTCATGTCATCTAGAGGTAGATGTGAAAACGAATCAATGAACATTGCTTCTATGCTTCATGACACCCGCGCCCGTCATGAAGCATACAAACATAAAAGGTGAGAGTGAATAGGCATTTTTTTGAGCTTACGTATACCACTCTTTCTCTCTCTCTCTCTCTCTCTCTCTCTCATTTCAAAAGAAACTAATTTGAACAGTGTTGGTCCCTATCATGCCAGATCGGCATGATAGTCAGATAGATAATGTACATAGTCAAAAGGTATATCAAATCAGGTTCTGATTGTGATCCGAGTGCTGATTATAATATATATATATTTATATATATATATATTCAAAGTAGTTTCTTTTGAAAGTAATTTGAACAGTGTTGTTAAGTTTTCAAAGTTGGTTGGTGTCTATATATATATATATATATATATATATCTATCGATGTGAAACACAATTAACTTACATGAAAATATATGAGAAACGAGATGACCAGCATTCCCTCTGGCAGCACCCGTTCACGAGTTGACGCTCAACCATAATAGAGGGAACCTCACGACCCGGCCCACAATATTATATTATAGTAAGAGACTTCAACAACTATGTTAGTATCTATAGGTGGTTAAACTATGATTTTTGTTTCTGTACTGCAATACCATCAAGAGCTATTTTATTGTCATCCAAATGAGATGACAGTTAAATAAACGTCAAACAAACGTCAAAAAACAAAACACTTGCGTACAAAACAATAAAAGTTTAATTGTTTTTTACGTCTATCGGCGTACCTAAGTGACCGTGTAATCATTATTGCTGCGTTGATTTATAACTAATTTACAACCTTGAATTGGTTATAAAATACTAATAAAAATATAACCTTATTTTATACCTAGAAAAACTTATCGTGCGAATGTTTTCAAAATTTAAGAAATCGCTTGTGACATAAGTACCATACCACTATAATACTCGCGGAACTTTTCTATTCGACCATATGATAACTAGCGACCGCTCGCGACTTCGTCCGCTCTAGAAATTTACCAAACTTGGTGCTTTTTTTCCTTACAAACATTCAGAATATAAATATACAATATTACAAATTATTAGTAGAGTCCAGACAGTACTTCAACTGGAATCTTCACCAGGTGAAGCACGGGGCAGGTGCTTAGGTAAAGCACGAGGTAATTTTTACGAGTACCTACACATACACCTACTGATAATTAAGGGTAGGTATTAATATTGTAATTATTTAAAGGTTGTTACGTTTTTAATTTTATGCACACAAGCGCCATCGCCTTAAGCGCCATTCTATAGTCAATAGCGCTTTATAACGTAGGTAAATCCTAGGGGAATAGCGTACTTTTTGAATAAAAAGTACCCTATGTGTTAATCCCAAGTATCAGCTACTTCAACACCAAATAAAATTATAAAATTTGCCTAGCATCCGCTTTGAGCATGAGCAACAAACATAATCACAAACTTTCGCCTTTATAATATTAGTTGGATAAGTTGCAAATGAAACAATGACAAATTATTGAAATAGGATAAAAAAAATCTACCCAAATTAAATTCTCTTCCCACAAGAGTCCAATCAATGGGTACAAAAGGGAGCTAAAATGAAATCAATAACGGTAATAGCGCCGACCGCTTTGTCCGTGACATGTACCGAAGCTCCACTTATTGCTAAAGGCGATTTTCCATTAGCTTTGTTGAAAAATTGCCTCCGGGTGAGTGTACTTCTAGTAGATCAAGTCAATTCCCTTCCATGCCTAGAAGTCTAGGATTGGAAGAGAATTGACAGAACAACTTATGTGTTTATGCCTTTAGGTAATTGTTAACTTGTCAACTTTAATATTCATTTGATTATATTATATTGAATTAAATAAAATTTTGATTTAATCAATATAAAAAATACCATTCTTTGCGTGATGTGAAGCTATATCCATATGTAATATAGCTATATAATAATCCAAATGCGTCAATCTGTTTTGTCTGTCACGCTTTCACAAAACTGCTGAGACGATTTTCATGAAATTTTCGGAAAGACAGTTAATGACCCCCATGTAAACATGGGTTAACGTGGCTGTCATAAAAAAAAAAACGGGCTAATACTACGTACCTACGACCAACACACTTTGCCATGGATAAAAATTGACCTTTCTCTATACCAGTGCCCTCATTCTCCTTCATTCACCATCGTTGAAGGTTGGTGTCGAGTAAAGTTCTTTCTCAAGCAAAAAAGCTATTAGTGTTTTTAAACGTCGTATTGGTCTAAGTTTTTATATTTTATTTGCTATTTCGACCTCGGTGGCGCAGTGGTAAAGTTCTTGCCACTGAACGAGAGGTCCCGGGTTCGATCCCCGGTCGGGTCATGATGGAAAACGATCTTTTTATGATTGGCCCGGGTCTTGGATGTTTATCTATATATGTATTTGTTATAAAATATAGTATCGTTGAGTTAGTATCCCATAACACAAGTCTCGAACTTACTTTGGGGCTAGCTCAATATGTGTGGTTTGTCCTCATTTATTAAAAAAAAAAAAAGAAAAGAAGTAAAATGTTAGTTTTATTGACAGAGCAAGTTGAAGGTTATTAGAAGGGCTAGTTAGAAGGGCGCGCGTCCCCGAAACGGTAACCGCCATTACAATACGATTACATTATTGCCTATTTAAAAAAATACTTAATATCAAACCTAATTAGCTATTACAGATAAACTTGTGGTATGATCAGAAATTATACAGATTGTTAGAACTTAATGTACCTACCTATATGTATGTAAAGTTGTAATCCGTGATGGTAACTGTTTATGGTACCTATATGGTACAAATGTACCATATATTTGACAAATATGCATACACTATTATAAAAGAAACATGCAAATAATAATAACGTTAATTAATTAGAAATTAGTCTACAAACATATACCTGGTGGAAACACACCTCAACACCACAGTCTTTAAAATGTGTATTGTCTAGATGCAGAAGATGTCTAGACGTCTCTAATGGCCGCATACGCCATTAGGTTGAGACAAGACACTTTACTTGATACCCGGCGCCCTAGCTGAGCGAGAAAAACTATTAGGTAGTAGCACAATGCGATGTATGATTATCAAAAGTGGCCATTTTAGCGCTGAAATCTATTACACACGACGTAGCATTGCGTCATAACGTATATTAGATGTTGCCCGGGGCTTCGCTCCCGTGGGTATTTTTAGATAAAATATAGCTTATCTATAACAATCTTGGTTAATGTAGCTTTCGAAGAATTTTTGAAATAGTTTCGGAGATTACCCGCCTCAAACATACAAACTCACAAAAGCTTCCCTCTTTATAATAATAGTATAGATGTAGATATTTTTAGGTTTACATTGATAAGGTAAATGATTATAACATTAATGTAAAATAACAAACACATAAAGTTGTTTGTGTCATGTTCATGTCTTCTCACAAACAAACAAATACATATACTTCCAGACAATATCCAGGGAAATGTTGTGAACTTCTAAAATATATATTATATGTAATATGAAACTGTAACTGTATGTCTGTACAATACTGTACATAGAAGACATTACAGATAATTAAAAATAATTACGGGGTTGCTCTATATGAGACTAATAAAAGCCAAAACATTTTTTTTAGAATTTTTCTCAGACTGTAAGTTTGCATATCACGCAAAAACTACTGGGTGGAATTTGATGCGCTTTTTACAGTTGTAGCAGATAGGAATAGCAGAAGGTCTAACTTAAAATCTGGTTTCATTGCCATACGTTGCTGAGAACCCGAGATATTCATAGAAATTAAATTACGAACAGGCGCACAAAATAAACGCGGGCGGGCCAATGCTAGTTCCTGATTTGACAATTCCTGGAGTAAAAGTTAGAAGAACCTATTGAAATTTTAGATTTTTAAAATATATTTTTATTTGATTACTATTCATTTTTTTTTCAGGTAAGTCTTCGAGTTTGCTTGGGCCAACATTCAGCCCCTCATTGCGTAAGTAAATAAATATATTAGGACAAATCACACAGTTTGAGCTAGTCCCAAAGTTCGAGACTTGTGTTATGGGATACTAACTCAACGATACTATATTTTATAACAAATACATATATAGATAAACATCCAAGACCCGGGCCAATCAGATAAAGATCATTTTCCATCATGACCCGACCGGGGATCGAACCCAGGACCTCTCGGTTCAGTGACAAGAACTTTACCACTGCGCCACCGAGGTCGTCGAAAGTGCTTGAAATAACTTTTGAATGTTTATTCTTTGTCATTACAAACATCATCAGAGAGACAGGTAGAGAACTTTGTTTTATAATATGTAAGGATATGTTTGTCCTTATCATAAATCATAATAATCATCTATCTGTTCGCGATAAACTCAAAAACTACTGCACGGATTTTTATGCGGTTTTCACCAATAGACGGGACGGGCCGCTAGTTCATAATAAAGAGCTACCAAATCCTGGACTTTTGCAATATTGCTTTATTTTTTTGTGATTCTTGCTTTAGAATAGTATAACCTCATAACCTCCAGTGGATGACGTACATGGCGACTAAGGGACAAAAAGATGATGTATAAAAACAGCATACCCAAAAAGGATTGACGTTAGGTTTATTTTATGTACATGCTCAGTCGAAAGCACTCGAACAACTTTTCGTGTGAAAGCAACCTAAAACCATAAATTTTCCACTACTTAGGTAGGTATTTAATTTTTTACTCCCATACTAAAAGTTGTACAGAATCATGGACTGAGCATGTATACAAAATATTGCCAATGTATAAAAAGTCACTCTGTAGAAGGCCACTCAGTGAACCCGACCCATGTTGTACAATACAAATTAATAACTATATCTTTTTCCAAACCATTGATTTTAATACCATCTGATTTCTAGGATGGCAAATTGAATTCAAAGTAGTGGCATAGAAAATTGAGCCTTATTTTGTATTCACCACATAGTCGTGATTGCTTTCAGTGGGGTTTTCACTTTCAAGGAGATTCAACGCATATAAATTTGTCCCTGGGAACTCCGTGACATCTATCAGATTTGCAATTTATTAGAAGTCAGATTTATGTAAAAAGATGTTTATGATTCTTGATCTTGGGAATTATTTTCTAAACTCGGGACTTTTGATTGATTTGATGTCAGTTTTTACTTACATTAGAATTTATTGGTTTTCAATCCTTTCGTGATAAACTTTGAATTTTCTATACTATGGAGGGGTTTTTCTGTGCGTGCAAGGATGATTTGTAAATATCTTTATCCTTGTCTTTCTGCTGTTATTTTTATGGTACTTTTCATAATTTTACAATAAGTAAGTATAACACAAAATGTTTATTGATTTTTTTTTCATATTGTCTTGAAATGATAATGCTTTTCTGAAAATTTATGCTGTGATACAAAAAAAATATTTTGTATTTTATGGCACCAACATTTAAAATTATTCCAAATATGTTCATAGTAATATTCTTGTTGTCATTTTATAAGTCTTTCTTATTCAGAATAGACCTATTTTAAAATCACTTAACTTACGAAATCAACAATTAAAAATAAAGAACAATACAGTACTTCTATGTTATGATCTAAACTCTCAAATTAAATATTCGTTGAAAAATGTGTTAAAGGTCAACTAACTGGCCGTTAAACATTACTAATCAACAAAGTTCAAACAAATATGCACTTAAAACTGAATGTAACTAAAATCCAATCTTAAAAAACTAAAATTTGGCACAAAATCAACAATAGACTTAATCCTACGATCTTCGAAGCTGACGACACTGGAACAGGAGTCTTATAATATTTGGAATAGAGTTGATTCCAGAATGTCATTCTCTGCGTGTGGGGGTTGATCTTTGATTCTTCAACCATGGGGTGACCTGGTGACCCTCCGAAGTAGAAGTAGTTGAATGAGGAGTTGGAGACGGTGAGCCATTGGGCTGCATCGTCGCGGGGTGTTGCGAAATTCGGAGTCCTGAAAATGAAAACAGAAGTTGTTAGATTCGAAAAAAGATAAATGGTTCGAGAAAAGGAAGGTAGTGCTCTCGCGCGCTTTGCTTGACTTGTTAGTACCCCTACCGAGCACCGCAGATGCAGTTTATTTGGACATTTAGTAAGAAAGCATTAAATAGGTACTTTACATGGCTAAAAATACAAATTTTACATTAACTACACCTATGATCTATGCCAAAAATGATACTTGCTCAGCTCTTTTATCGAAGAAGAAAACATCCAAATTATGACATGATTTTTGTATAAGGAAAGAAAAAATGAAAGACACAGATAGAAGAAATAACTAAATGCCAATACTGATCCAGTACTACAATATACAAATTTGATTTGAGACCTTGCCCTGTTATTTATTAATGAAACTACTTACCCAGCATTAGCAAACACCAAGAGTCTTCTGATAAATGAGAACATAGCCTGGGCTCCTTGTTCAGTCAAATTGGTCCCAAACAGGTATTCAAGTATACCACCATGCTTCACTCCGTTCAACGGAATAGCTGGATATGTCCAGTCAGCATTAGTTGAACCCCTGTATGCAAACTCAAATAAATGCACTTTCGCTGATGATGTCGAAGCTCTTTCCAATGCTCCTCTTATAGCAGGGACTAATATTGATGTATCTCCATGGTAGTCCAAGTAATCTTCAATATCCATTTCTGTACTATTCCCAAAATAAAAGTTGAAGATTGATGCAGAAGCGTTCTTTTTATTAGCATCTGTGTCAAATGCTAAATCCACTCCAAGGAACTGTGTGAAATTTTGAAACATCGGCCTTTTCCATGTATCTGCTTCAGCAGCTCTGATTGTACCTTCTCGATCTGTATAACCAATCAAATACGGTACTTGGCTGTACTTTCCTGAGCGCAGTATATTGATCGGTGCGTCAGTTAAGAAGGAGCCATTTAGTTGTGTGTTCTCAATGCATGGGGCAAACAAAACTGAATTATTGGTGAATTCCTGTTCTAGAACTGGCATTAATACTTCTATGTTTGTGTTGACTAGAGATCGGGCGAGTTCGGCCGAATTTTTGCCCTCATATGCAAGTTTTGCACCAACAATCTCAGCGTAGCCAATAGGATCGTAAGCGACAGCCCACGGAGCTAACACAGATCCACTGAGAACAATAGCTTTATGAAATAATCCTTCAGCTAATGGAGACATCGTTAATAAATCAACTATTGCAGCTCCAGAGCCATGTCCGAGAAGTACAACATTAGTAGGATCACCGCCAAATCCAGCAATATTATTTTTAATCCAATTCAAACCAAGAACGATGTCTTTTAGGCCAGCATTTCCTGGTGCTTCAGCGACTCCAAGACATAGAAATCCAAAGATTGATAGACGGTAATTCAACGATACAACGACAGCATCGTTAGTTACAAGTTGTCTGAAGGAAGATGGCATTCTAGATGATTGGTAGCCTTCGCTTTCAAGCCATACGAGGACGGGTTTTGCGTAGGTGACATTTTTGGTAAAAACGTCAAGATACAAGCAGTCTTCGACTCCGACGTGTCCTGAGGACGTTGGTTGGATACAGCGGATATTCCTATCCATTGCGTGGAATTCTGACGGGTATGGGGTGGCTGGGCTCGGGGCCTGAAATTAAAAAAAAATATCCCTTTATTATATAATAAACATTTTGAAAGCTATGGCGTAATGGGAGCTGTGAAACTAGATTTTCAATATATACCTACTAAGCCACATATATATTTGACTGTAAGGGATTAGTTATATATTTAGCTTGAATAGAATATAAATAGAAAATAAATAGAATTTAAACCATACTCCCAAGACTGAAATATGACCATATACTCGCTATCTATGGTTGATAAGGTGCAGGTGTGATCTTCATTGATAAGGTCAAGTGAGGGTGAAGAACCGATGTACTGATATGGACAAGCGTAAAGTGAAGCAACTAGAAATCATTATAAGAAAATGAAGAATAATGTTTTTTATACTTGAAAGAACAAGAAATGTCAAACAATCAAATCCGACGCAACTTGTAAATGTAGTATATCGTTGATTAACTAAATAAACCGTGGGTCGTTTAATTTCGATGCGAATTTTCATAATAACCTAATTGGTACGATCTCGGGTAGAAATAGTTTCTAATAGAAATACTTTCTTACTTTCTAAGACTGTATATGTATAGGAGAATAGGATACTAATTGTTCACCACTAATTTCTATTGTGGGGGCAGGCCTATGTCCAGCTCTGCGATAATATAATAGCTCTCTTAAAATACAATAACTAGAAAATTCTGCATGGTCTTATGTCTGATACAATTTACATTGTAAATTACCATCATTCATTATAATTGACAAGATTTTCCCCTTTCGTAATAAGATTGCTATGAATTACGAATATAGGTCGTAGTATTTTCCGAAAAAACCAAGCATCTTATCAGTGTTAGTCATTCATTAAACAATACAATGTAGCGATGATGGTGTAATGGTGAACCGAAAGGTCCCAGGTTCGAATACTACTCGTGCAACATGAGTCTGTATGCCAATCTGAATCATGTATAGTAGTTTTCATAGACTACCAACTGTTTCTGGTGTAGAAATACATCGTGAGGAAACCTGTACACTGGTTGATTCTCTATTTGTGTGTAAAATGGAGAAGGCAATGGCAAACCACTCTATTAATAGTGCCAAAAACGTCGTTGTGTGTGCTTCATTCCACATTCAGCCAGAGAAAGTTATCTAAAAAGTTAAATGGTACATACCTATCAATTCCACTTAGCTTAATCTATCTCTGGGATTTTTCGTTATTGGTATAATGATAAGTATATTTATTGATTAATTGTATATAGGTAGATTTAGGAGACCCCTAAATACAAATAAGTTCGAATGAGACAAAAGATCGAGTAGAAACTTTCAGTTTTTTATTCTGTGGTATATAATGTTTCATTATATTATATCTACCTATTAAACTATTAGCAGTCCACTAGTGGACTTCCAGGCTTTTGGAGGTGCGTCATCTTCGTGACGTGTTGGAGGTGATAATAGATATGTATAATAGTACCTAATGACAATTTACTTATAGGTACAGCATGTTACAAAATATCGTCAAGGATGTGTTGATAATTAGGAACCAATGGTTTGGTAATTAGGGACGCCAATGACCGCGCGATGTGGAGACGAGGGAAGTAGACCTTGAGCTTCGACGCTCAACGTCTGAGGAAGGAACAGGGAAAACGATCAAATGAGACATGAGATAATGTGCAAAATACCTATGTACATAGGCACGAAGTGGTAGGATATGGTACCTTGGGTAAATACTTACAGATCAACACAACAACACTACCTTAAAGATCAGACTACATAAGTCTACAAACGCATATACTGTAATTAATAAAAAACCTTATGGACCCTTCTTAGATATAATTAATTATTAATTATATTAATATCACATAGGTACATATACAAATTATTATTATTATCTTCGCGCACTTCGTATGTAAGTACGACATTCTTTGTTCTTACAAAATCATAATAAATTATACATTTAAACCTGTGACAGAAATCACACTGTCTATTGGTATAAACCGTACAAAATTCAGTCAGGTAGTTTTTGAGTTAATCAAGTTCATATAAGAAGGTGTTGCCTGTTGATATAGAGCTACGCAGCTATTCTTTAACATCAACAAACCAAACAAAGTTATGGGTTTCTTAGGAACAGATTGTATAAACGTGTGTTAACCTTGAGACGCTCTAGACCCATAACTTTATTGGTTCAGTTGTTCTGTTTAATAACAATGTCAAATATAAAACGATTTTCAGGTAGGTTCCTACCTACCTGTTACTACCTACGATAAGGATTGTTAAAACGTTGTTATGTAATTCTATGCCTAATTGCCATATGCCTATTGTTTATATGTTTTAATGGTATATTATCAGCAATCAGAAATTATTTTTATTTTTTAAATTTCGTCGTCAATCAATATCAGTGACGAGACTGTAAAATGAATTGACTATGGAACTTTCAACGCTGCCTGTTATAGACGAATCAATATATCGACGAATCGATATATAATCACCTATATCTATACTATAAATATGGAGTATCGTAGGTACAATCAAATAATTATCTTTCTCACTTACGTGCCATCTTTTGCCAAAGTGTACCAAAGTTGTATTGGCAGAACAAAGCAAATTTTGTATCATGAAATGTATTTTTGAATGTGATTTCATAACAATTCGTCCAGTAAATTTTGCGTGAAAGACTAACAAACATACACACACAAATACATCCTCACAAATTTAAAATCACTACCTTTCTCTACCTCAGTAATGATAGATGAACTGAAAAAAAAAACACTAAAATTTTGCGCAATGTTTACAAATACTTCGCAAGATTATCTCAGCTCAAACAGATAAATGTAGATACCTAGGTCATTTCTAAAAATAACTAAAATTCACTGTCACAAGTATCTCAATATAAGAAACAAAATGCAGTTTTACGAAAACACATAAATCCTTTTAAATAAATCAACACGTACCTTGAACCTGTTTGCTCCCGAGACAGGACCTCCGTACCTTAATCCGTAAAACTCAAAATAATCATCACCATAGCCCACTACAACCCCTTCAGTTGTGTTTACACTTAACGTTCTCTGACCACTGGTCACCGCCAAGGCGGCACTAAGCAAAATAATTAAAAACATTATTTAAACACACGTGCGCTCCGACGGAATGCCGTTAGCCGAATGAAATAAAATGCCGGGTTGCTGCGCTGACGCAACGCAACCACCTATTACGCTAAAACCACTTCAAAGATTACGTGATACAACGTTGTCCATCGGCTGGTTTTTTCAAGAAATCGAAACGTGACTCATGCAGACTCGTTAATGTATGATTTGTTTTGCTGTTGAGTTTTTAAGTGCATGGTTACTCATTGTATAATGCACTGTATCAACTATATGCGCTTTTATGAGTTATGTAGGCCTTTTTGGAGACGTAGCATGGTCAGGTAACCGTTTGATTATAGGCCATGAAAAAGTTAAAACATACCTACTTCCAAGCTAATGTTTTATGTATGTTTTGTCTCTTTCTGGTAATGGCAAATAAAGTAGGTATAATGAGCCCATCAAAATGGAGGGTTATTTTTAACATAGGAAGAAAATTTAATGTTCGCTTAGGTTATGTAGTGAGAATCTAATAGTACCTGATATTCAAATCATAATAATTATACAAATCTCTTAAAAATCTATTCCGTCTTGAATTATTTATAGGCACTTACTAGCAAAAATCTAAAAGTATCTATTAATAGTAAAAACTCAATCACCGACTGCGAAGAAGGGTCTTCAAAATTGAATTTTTATTCAACTACTGTAAATAGAAGAGGACGCAATATCTGACTTATTGCAGTTTCTTTTACACTCACATAGGACTATATTTTATGTTCTCAGACACTGTCATCTTTATCAGAATGCATTCTTTTTTTCAATATATTTGTATATTACAAAAAAATGCGAACGCTAAATGTTTAAATAAAAGTTGATTAAATAATGACTTGTAAATTTATTATAAGAATAGGTATTACAGCAAATTGATATCGATTCCGAATAACAAACATTTTTCATTGCCAATATAACGAATATGAATAACTAATATTATGTGGAAGTTGACAAATTGTTGTGACTAAGTAATTATTTTATACTACATTTGCGCCGATTTCTTGGGATTTGAAATAGTCACAATTTTAACTGACAGGATACTACCAGCAACTACGTAAACGCAACGCTACGCAACCTATTCCATTCAAAAAAACAGGGTTCTCCTAATCTCCTCTCCTAAACCTCTCTCTAATCTTGATAAAATATTGTATCTAAAGTAAAACCTATACATACTTTCTGATTGACCTGGGTGTTGGATGTTTTGTATATAGAATCATTATAACACAAGTCTCGAACTTTGGGGCTAATTCAATCTGTGTGATTTGTCCATAAATATTTATTTATTATTATTTATTCATTTCGATCTGTGGACTTCATTAGACTTTTTCATCCTACTTCTGAACAAAGAGATTTTGGGGCAGAAATCACACGCCAAAACATTTATGCGGTGAATATCACGACTGTATGAACGCGGCGTGTTCATTTTTTTTGAATAAAGAATATTTAAAAAAATATTAAACATTTATAAAATTAACATTGTACCAGTACTTTACTTATTTATAAAATAGGATAATTAAATTGATTACTGTGTGTGGTACAATTTAATCAATACTAATGATAGCCCACGGCGGCATTCAAAACGCCTCGTTCTCTCCATATTGTCTAACAAAAATTAACAAAATACCTAGGTTAGTTAGGTTAAACTAACAATTACATTAAAATAAAGACAGCGGTTAGAAATCAGAACTATTTTGCCTAACTGGCTCGTTCTCAATAATTACAATTGAACTATAATTTATAAGTTCACGTGACAATTTGAACGCCCACGCGTATTGACCCTCTGACACACGTCCTATGTCACATTCCTGCGAACGCGAGGTGACTGTTCATTAAAACAGAACTAAGATAGGATACTTGACCGAGCGACCAAAATTGCGAATGTTCTTCAAACTACCTAAGCGGGTAAACAGGCGTCCGGCCCACCTGATGTTCTGTGGTCACCGCAGCCTGTGGACGCCTAAAACACCAGGGGTGTCTCACGCACGTTGCCCACTTTGTGGCCTAGGTTGTTTTGCCCCAGTAGGTACTTGTAATTACACAGACTCTCCGCCTTACCCTTCAGGGACACAACAAGCTGTTGAAATTTGTGAGACTGAGTTGCCCAATACCCAACCTAATGTTTTTAAATGTTTCGATATGCAACAGACCTCAATGTGGAATATGAGTTAAAATTGTACATCGTATATGAAAAACTTTTATTTATAACTGTCTTTTGCCCGCGGCTACGTCCGCGTTTCTCTGCGATACTAACAAAATTTCACCCCCCTTTTGGGGATTGATTTTTGAAAAAATTAACCTATGTTTAAACGAGAGCCTTTAACTACATGTATATCAAATGTATATCGCCGTGAAAGTGAAACAGATAGACAGACTTTCGCATTTATAATATTAGTATGGGTTTTTGTTCAGATTTGTCTCCTGAAGGGCACATGCGTCGAGGTACTTAAAAACCTCGAAGAGGTCGGCACCATCTAAAAAATTTTGCCGCAGTAAACTTACATTAGTCATTCCAAGAAAAATCAATGAAGAATAACCCTGACTTTCATAATGTGAAATGCTGGTAACGCCTACGCTACAACTTATAAAGCTAAAACAGGAATTCGGTAAATTTTACAATTGTCTAATTGTAAAAAGTAAATTAATTAAAGTACATACTACTTATTCATTTCAATAGAATTTCCATGTTTTAGATATATTGCTTTCGGTGAAGAATCATGAGGAAAGTTATAACAATTTTCGAATAAAAAATCATTACATTCATACATCAAAATCAAAACATTTTAACTTAAAAATAACTAGGGATGTATAAAGGAAAATTATAGAAATCCAGAAAAAAAAGGTACTGCTAATACACCGACGACGACCTCGGTGGCGCAGTGGTAAAGAGCTTGCCTCTGAACCGAGAGGTCCCGGGTTCGATCCCCAGTCGGGTTGTGATGGAAAATGATCTTGTTCTGATTGGCCCGGGTCTTGGATGTTTATCTATATATGTATTTGTTACAAAATATAGTATCGTTGAGTTAGTATCTCATAATACAAGTCTAAAACTTACTTTGGGGCTAGCTCAATCTGTGTGATTTGTCCTATTTATATTTATTTTATCATGAGGAAACCTGAAACATGGTAAGGAAACCTGCACACTGTTTGTCTATTTGGTTCACTACTGTGTATACTTGCTGTAAGATAAGTCAAGTCAGATGACCAATAAAATTTGATATTGACGTGCGGTAGAGTGTTAAAGCTAAATAACTCTGGCTGTCCATCCAATGGCTGTGGCCAGTCTAGGGAAGACATTAGTTAGAAGAATTAGAACTCGCATTGTATAAATCAGCATTCAGAAAATTAGAGGTATAATATTTATAAAAGCACATAATTAATCGTTCTTGAACCGGTGTGTTGTATTCATTTCTAGACGTATTCTGTAATTTCTAATTGTTCACAGTGCCTGTAACATAGCATAGCCATCAATTAATTTTGCATAAAACATAGCTCGTTCGTGCCGCGCTAATGTGACTATAATGACGAGCAAAGTAGAAATGTACAACATTCGTTTAGAGTCATAGTGTGTAAAGTTGCAACACGTCCAGGAATGCCCTTATACCAGATTTTCCATGTCCCAGAATAATAAAAAAACCATTGTCTTGATGTCTATTTTTTCTATACACATTTAGTTTGGATGACAATACATTATCATGATAAAGATGACCTGATTGTACCTAGGAATGGCTCCTGACGGGAGAACCTCAATAAATTTTTTCGTCACACATTGAATGCGATAAGATCTCTCTGACAATAATAAAAGCTTGTATCCAAAATGACATTTTTGTGAAAAAGCTTATTGTTAATTATTGTTTAGGTTTAATTATTTTGTTATTACGAATCATTTATTGAAGTTACTTATGTCTGTCTTGGGTCACAGACTTACATTTGTACTAAATTCTAACTTAATCGGTTCAGTAGTTTTCGGAGCAAACTAGAATAATTATACAAGGTTTTTTTTTGCTTCTAAGATAAGGAACTATAAAAATCAGCGAGATTCAGTAACAGCTTGAGTGAAATCCTTATAAGAACGGTTCGTTTATTTCAATTTGTTCGTTCACGTTTGCTTTTTTCAGCAAACTCAATTAGTCCAAGATCAAGGTAGGCAGTTCTGTGCAAATTTAACTCGCAGTTAATCCGTAAAATTTTCTACCTTATGACTTGGAGTAAAGGATGGTGAGGACTGTAGGGTGTAATTTGGAGGTCTAGTACTTCCGTAGTGCGCATATACATAAATTAACATAGGATCAGCTGGTTTTCTGAGGCCAGAATAATTTATGGGCTTAAATTAATATTGCATAATTAATCTAAGTACAGAATATAGAGGTACTGTTTATATCTGTATTGTTACGGTTCTTGATTATGCGTTTGTTTGGTTTTTTATTATGTTCTCCCGTGGATGCCGTACGAGGCGATCAAGGGATAAAATGCCATGACAAAAGGCTACAACAGCATTCCCAAAAAGGGCTGAAGTCACGCTGCTGGCCGGTCGTAAAATTACCGAAAATTAAATGGTAATTTATTTCACGAGGAATGCGGGCTTCGTGACGTCACAATCATGAGCACGAGATATAAATTGTCAATCAAAATTTAAATCATAGTTTAATTTAACAGTGCAAAAGCGGAATTGGACCGCAAACTAACTATTGGTTAAGTATTCCCGCGGCGTTTCCAATTTGACCCGGGTTCATGCAGTGTGCATTAATTTGAGGCTTCGAATTAGTGCACAAAGTTAACCCGGAAAGTTAGCCAACTTCGAGAGCTAACTGGTGTCGCTTTGATTAGCAGTTGACACGTACCGTATGTGTTTGTCCATTCCCAACTGTACATAGAGTCTCTTTTTAACACTTTCGCGGACGCTCTACGAGACACAAAAGAACTATAATGAGCATGTCGCGCTGTTATTACTATTTTTCACAAATTTTCAAACTATATCTAGTTCAGTTAAAGAAAAGCCAAAATTTGACATGACCTAATGATTAAACTCAAACTTACATTAAAACATGGCTCTTGCTTGTTACCACATAATTAGTCTCCGAGCGCACAAACTTTGTCATCCCTTTCTCTAACTTCTCAACTGTTTTGTCATTTTGATCTAGTTAGGCGGTTTGCTAGGAAATGTACATAATTAATTATTTGTACGTACGTTCCTAAATAGTTATGATTTCGCCACTAAGTATAGTTACCTTAGGTGTGTCGTGAAAAATGAATGTTAGGTCTACCTCCCCTTTTGGTCTACCGATGAAGCGTTTGAGCATTTATCTAAGCAACTGTTCATAGTAAATCGCCCGCTTTTTTGATCGGTTTTTTCACCGATGTCAGATGCGATGCCATGCACGGAGGCAAACGGCTTTAAAATTTAATACATTTAAATAATCATCATTATACAATTAAGAACGTCGTTCTTGTCAGTGGAGAAGCCTCTATTTACATCTATCTTCTGCCATCGATTTGCACGATCCTTGTATTTTCTTTCAATTGATCCATTAATGCCCTTCGTGGCATATTTTCCTTGTCCGACTTTCCTTCAATCAAGAATTCCATAAAGGTGTATAGAAGGTGACCAAGGGTGAGTTTCACGGCGTGTAGCGTTTCATTAGTGTCGCATTTTTTTTTTATAAATAATCATTTTTTTTTAAATTAAACATTTATAAAATTAACTTTGTACCAGTACTTTACTTATTTATAATATAGGATAATTAAATTGATTACTGTGTATGGTACAATTTAATAAATATTAATGATAGCCCACGGCGGCGTTCAAAACGCTCGTGAAATTCACCCCCAAACATCTTTCCTTGTCTTGTCTTTATCGCCTGCAGTAATGATCTCTTTGATCATAATCTTGTACTTCCTCGTTAGTCTTTTTATATACCCAGCTAATTTCTGATTGAAAGGATAACACTGATATGTGGTCGTCCAAATCAAAAGGGACCTTATGGCGCCCGGCACTTACGCCATTATTGCCGTTGTTTAGTACTCGAACACCGGCAATAAAGACCTAAGTGCCAGCCACCATAAGGTCCCTTTTTATTGGACGACCACATGTATATAATTATTTTTTAATCAGTGGCTCAATTTTTACTTTTGAATTATGAAGAGCAATTGTTCTTTTCAGAATCTTCAGGCGCGTGTAGTTTAATCAAATCAAATACAACACAGACATAAAATTAAATCTACAAGTGTCGTTTTTATGTCCATCGCTAAAATATTTATAAGAACATCCAACGGAATGCCATTGACTACGATCCCTTCCTAAGTAATTGTATTTCTACCTTTTAGGGTTGAACAAAGCAAGCTTTTTGCTTCGTTTTGAAGGGAGCCGGGTATATCTATGCTATTTTCAGTCTTTTGGTCTTTACTTCTGTTACTTACCTTGTATTTAACGTCGATATGACGCTCAACTGTTGCATTTAATCTCTCGCCCACTGTACAATCAATTGCATATAAAGTGACTACACTTCAAAGAAGCTGTTATAAAACCGAAATTACAATGAATGTGAGGCTTAATTAATGTTGGCTGTACATTAATAAATGCACTGTGAGAAGACGGCTGTTGTGTGAAAGAGATAGCGATTCTATTTAAGGTGTAAGACAGAGATGTAGATAGATAAAATTTTGTTCTTTCGCGTGCTCCTTTGAGTTGAGTTTGAGTTGCTAATGTTGTTGTCGCTTGCAAGTGAACATGTCAATTAATCTAAATCATGTTGTGAAGCAGTTTCGATTGTTTTATTTGCATTTTTGTTAATTTGTGACGGTGTAAGTAATCTAATATACTTTGACCTCATGAGTTGACCACCAAATTTCGGAATTTGTGGTTTATGTGTGTATGTGCAAAGTGTGTGAAAGATCAAAGGTTGAAAAATGTGTGCCGGAATAGTTAAATTTATAAAGGTTTGACTTATTATTATGCTTGAAATACATGGTGACATCGTCGATTTGAGAAATAACGTACAGTCTAAGAAATGTTATTTATAACTCTAATATAATTTCATACATGTATGATTTTGTTTTGCATCATTTATATTAATAAAGCTTGGTACCTATATACAAAATGTAATTGTCATATTTAACAAAAACATTTTGTCACACCCTGTCAGGACTTAGCGAAAATGTTATTTATTATATAGAATGGATCTTATCCTTGATTGTAGGTGTACGAACAGCTACGCTACGTTTTTATTTATTTTATTTAAAATTAAAAAAAAATATATTTCACTTCAGGCATCGCCAGGATTATTTGTAGGGAGGTATATCTGCATCTGCACATAAAATATACATACATGTATATAGTTATATAGTTTTATCTTCGGACATAGCGGCCGTGCTTCGGTTTAATTCTCCTAATTAAATTCTTCGCTTGCCATACATTAAACTAAAACTAATTAAAATAAAATATAATAAATTAAAATAACTACAAAAGGTTAATAACACTTTGTCTCTATATATAAATCTTATACATTTCTAAATGTAACCTAAATTTTCTTTAACAAATGTCATTATGTGCGACACCCAAGCGACGGCGACGCCGCATTAGAAAACGAAACTTGTAAAAATAGAATTCAGAAACTATGCACAAGAAAAACTGTATTTCTTTGCAGTTTTATCATTCTTTTGAATGAACTGTATTTACCTTTGACAAAAACTTTTAATGGTCTCTTACTGAAATGTCTGCCTCTATACATATAAAGAATACCTACTGGCTTGTTAAATGTTATTTATCAACTTTTCTTTTTTTTTTTCTTCAGAATCTGATATATTTTCTATACAGTATTTAAAATAAGTCAAGCAGAACAAGATTTTTATTTTATTTGTTTTTTATAAGTCGTAACATAGTTACTTGAAGTTCGAAAATCGCGTACAACGTTAGATTACGTACATAATCAGGCACCTATGTTTCGTGGGATGACATCATCCTTATCGTTACATATTATTGTAATATCCTTATATATAATACAAGTACTCTGCCGCGTCTGTCAGTCTGTCAAACTCAATAACTACTGCACGGGTTTTCATGCGGTTTTCACCAGTAGATAGTGTGGTTCCTGAGGAAGGTTTAGGTGTATAATTTATTATGTTTTTATCCGAGCGAAGCCGGGGCGGGTCGTTAAAGATGTAATCTAAAAATTTTGATATCAACTTTAAATGGGTGGAATACAATAATTTGACGCTGTCAAGAATGGGTGTCAGTGATTGGACTACCGAGAGATACCGAAGGCCATGTGAAGTGGAGAAGGAAAAATAGGAAAGCGGTCCTGGACTCCGACGCTGCGGAAGGAACCAGGAAAATACTCAGATTAGAGGGAGATGTAATAATATTTTGAATGATCTAGTATCGTGATAATATTACGTGATTTCTGTGTGTGATATTTATAAATTTTATCTTGATGTTATATTTGTGTTATCAGATGCACTGTACATAGAAGTAGATAACTATCTAGTACGATGTTTGATCAATTGGTTGAACAAAACAATTGAAAAATGTTGTTTTGTTACTTGTAAATGAATCTTATTTTAATAATAGCATTGTAACAAATCTAACTATTGACAAAAGTATACAGAAGAAAATACTTCTTAAAGTGTAAAATTAACGTCAAAGTAATAGTCAACTGTTACTTTGACGTTAATTTTAATCTGCGCAGAAAACGCAAATGATGTATGGAATTTAATTCAATAAACGCCAGCGCCAGCGCACGTAAACATTTTTACATATTTCTTGTGATGCAAATTTTCATAAATACATATTGTTCGGTTCTCTAGAAGTTATGTGTTAATTGTAGATAATAAATGAATTTACGAACCCGTCTAAAAGCACTTACTTAATCATCTATTGGCTTTTATATATAAGTATCTTTAATTAAATATTACGGGCCTACATAGACTGAGTGGTTGTGAGTGATGGAAGTTAATTGTTTCACATTTTTATCGTTAATATTTGTTTTGTAATATGGAAAATGGCCTTTTTCAGATTTCCTTTTCACTTGGGTCTTGAATGTACAGTTCCGTAGTACATGAGGAATATGATATATACTCAGGTAGATAGATAGATGAACTCTTTAATGCACTATTCACAAGGAGTTATAAGTTACAACAAGGTCTTTAAACATGATGAGCGCAAAGGCGGGCTTATCACTAATGCAATTTTTTCCAGCCTTTGGGTGGAAAGAGACACAAGACTAAGTAAACTAAGAGGGTACAGTATATAGTATTAAATAAATTAAATACACAAAAAAGCAGGTATACATCGTATTCCTCATCTACTACGAAAATATATCTAAACAAACAATTATAGTAGGTACTTAGCAAATATTATAATATATCGAATCTTATAGATAATATAGTACATTACATATTAATAAATACTCTTTTAAAATTCCAAATCCATGGGAAGTTCCCATGGAAGAAAAAAAATCTATTTTATTCTATTGTTAGCTTATTCCCGCGGCCGCGCCCGTGTGCAAATAGAGAAAAGTCTCATTCTTTTATCGCGTATTCTGTAGGATTGATAATTTTTCTTCATTAATCGTGAAGTGGTTCACTGAATACCTACAAAGTCTATATATCTATCACACACACAATCAGTGTGTGACAGATGGCGGGGTAGGTAGTCATAAAAGTCATGTCAGATGCCTTTAGGCGACTTGAACAGAATCTGATACCAGTGTTAGTAATAACACAGACTCGATATGATGAAGATGAGTGTGTAGTCATTTACAGTTATTGAGAAAAAAGTACTGTATACAAGAGTTATGTGCCTTGTGAGGAACGGAACCCTAATAATAGAAAAAACGTAGACCAAATAACAAAATAATAGCCATGCGAATTACACCAAGGCCCTCCCTCGTCTTGTCCGCTCGTTATACGATCTCGCCAATTAATGGCGGGAATTATTGCCCGGTGACTGGCGGCCATCTTGGCTGGGAAGATACAAGACCAAAACGGGACGTTACAGTCGTCCTTTCTATAATCGCACCGCACCCATTGCTTGTCTATCTGAAACACTTTTTATATATTTTGTTATATTTATTAATTACTACCTAGGAGCTTCGTTCCCGTGGGAATTTCGGGATAAAAAGTACCGTATGTGTTTTTCCATTTTCTACCCGTGTATAAATTCGGTCCAGTAGATAATGCTTGAAGGGGTGCCATGATTGCACAGAGACGCTACATGCGCTAGAGACGCCCTGTATGAAGATACAGCCTCCATCGCAGGCATGTTGGCTCCACTCCAAGTTTCCACTCGTGTTATCAGGCTTTCCACCAAATTAGGCTGTATTTCTCAAATTGGATGACGTTTTTCTTGAGATCTTTTTATTTGATGCTAGATGTTGCCCGGGGCTTCGCTCCCGTGGGAATTTTGAGATAAAATATAGCCTATAGTAATCTTGGATAATGTACCTTTCTAATGGTGAAAGAATTTTTGAAATCGGTCCGGTAGTTTCGGAGATACGATACACAAACGCTTACCTCCTTACCTTACTCCTACCTTAATTTTTAAAAATTCTTGAGATTGTACAAGTTAGGTATGTTGTTCTGTATTATGGAATATCTTCCATTATAAATGTTAAAGTGTGTTTGTCCGTTTTTCACGTCAAAACGGAGCAACTTTTGAACAGAGATTTTTGATGTGGAAATAGCTGGAGACCTGGGGTGTGTCATAAGTTAGTTTTTCCGCGGGCGGAGACATTTGTAAAAAATAAAAAAATAAAAAATTTCCAGACATATGTTCCATATCAATTGCTGTAAAATTATAACTTGCTTAAACACCCGCACTCTGGCTACGCCCGTTCCGTTTATTGTAATTTTATGCCAGCTCCACACTATTGCCGAACTCGGATACATGCCGACAGGAATGCATAGTCAATATGAGTACTTTTATTTACCGCAATGTAAAACCAGCAATGTATACCGAATCCGCTAAAGTATGGCGAACTGTTCGACAACAGTGTGGAGCCGCATTACAATTTGTATTGTTTTTGCAATAACGCTCAAATAAATAAATAAAATAATGTTATTCTAATATTTTTATTGTTTCCTCCAATCATCATCAAAAGAGATTTTCATTGGTTTCATTTCAAGCTGTTGTCGGACCAATACGGTGGTAATAGAGGTGAATTTGCTGTGATTTCTTTTAGTATGAGATGCTGTTGATATGACTATAAAGATCAAAACGTGCGATTAATAATATTACCATCAATTAATCTTTCATCTTCATCTTCAAGGAAAGTCCTTGAAGTATTAAGTCTTTGATTTCGCAAAATCTTTTTTTATATTTTTAATAATAAAGCTGAAGAATTTCTTCGTACATTTGCTTAACTTTTTTTTTATTAGTACAATAAAATAATAGTCGTTTTGTTTACAATCGCCTATTTGGTTTAAAGTTTAAAGGTAAAATTTACTAATTATTATGGCAGTTACCTATGAAGTTTATGAAATGTATAAAAAAACATCTCAATCCATTTAACGTGAAAGAAGAACAAACAAGCACATTTACGTTTATTATACATATAAGTATGGATATGGTGTTTATGTATTAAAATCCTTATGTGTGGTCGTCTCAATCAAAAGGGACCTTATGGCGGCTAGCACTTAGGTCTTTATTGCTGTTGTTTCAATACAAAACTACTTTTGATTTGGACGACCACATATGAGGCGAAATTACAAATTCGAAGTAACCAGAACAGCCTTCTTTTTCAACAAAATATATTTCTAAAAAATAATTCATGCTTAAATCACTCATTGTTTATACTACAATCCGTCTTAATAACAACACAAAAATGTGTTTTTTTCCATTACATTAAGGCTCGAATTGGAATTTTAAATAAAAAGTACATTATTGGAAACAAGAATGTAACAGATTGGAAAAGGCCCTATAAAAACACGGCCTTGTCAAATTACGCTAGAAATTGGTTTGTATAAAATTTCCCTTTGCATTAACAAAGCGAATCGTAGAACTAGCGAATCATTTTAATTTAAAACTGGTTTTTCTTATTTTTCTTTTGTGCCAGTGTTATTTCTATTTAAAATAAAGTGTTCTTTATTTTTTTTTATTATTTAAATTTAGTTTATAACGATTAAGTGTGAAATAATATTGTTGGCCAGTCACAGAAAAAAAAGATGACCTCTCCATTCTACCATGTTCTATTACGTCGAAGTGGGCTATTTTGATAATGTTTTCATCAAACTATAAGCTCTCGACTCCCGTTATCTTAACGCGTCATACCCAGGAGCTCAGCTGGATCGATCGGTTTAAGTGCACTTTTGGTTATCACCTCGCTCGACCTAATTCCTGGATCACTTAGTGTAGCTTATTGTAGAGCTGCCAGGTGTGAAATAGGTAGTTAGACTAAGCTGGACCATCAGGTCCACCTGCCTACTACTACTAAGACAGTACGCTTTTTCCCCAGTGATTGATTGAAATTGAGGAATATGTGTATTGTATGGCACTTTTCATAATATGTTCATTTAGAAATAAAATATAGCTTATAGCAATCTTGGAGAATGTATGTATGTAGATAGATAACTACTTCATCTCTGTTATATAGTTACATATAAAGAAACATAAAAAACAGAGAGAGAGAATACCAATAATGTTACCTACTTTAAATCCCCAGTCAAAGCTTTTATTCAGTAATTAGGTCGTTATTTTTTCGCTTATTCGATTTTAAACTATGTTTATATACAAACTAGCATTTCGGGACTACTGCTGAGAACCGAAAATAAAAACATTTTGGGACTTGAATTCCGTACATGGACAATATCAACATTATGGCTAGGTAAACCGCTCGCGATCTACCATAATCAGCAATAGCTACACTAATTCTGGAATTCCTGAAGTTGTTCAACAGATTAGCCTCACGTGTTCACTGGTACGGAGAGGGATATGTTTTGGAAAAACATTCGCCACCAACGTTAGCACTCTATTCCTCTCTCTCTCTCTCAAATTTAAATTTCTTTACTAATACTAGTCGTTCGGCCCGAACTTGGACCTCGCGAACACAATAAATTATTGTTGATTTATTACAAAATTGTGAATTTTCAAAAACGACTTAACCTATTTTGATGCCCCATGAACTTAAAAATTCTATTGACATTTACTTTAGACTTTTAAATTTCATCAAAATCAGACCAATGTTTCGAAAGTTTCGCGTTACAAACATACATACATACAAAAAAAATATTTTTGCCCCAAGTTGATTTGTCAATTAACAAGTCTGGAATTATTAGTAAATAGGAAAGTACAGTCGACGGGACATTTATTTATTCAAATTACATCGCAAATTCGCGACTATTATGGCGACATACGATAACTGTTATTTGCAGTGAACTACTGAAATAAAAGCCAAAAATGTTACGTATAGTTTTGCATGCAATATCAACACTTACAGTTAACTAAATTAGTAAAGAATTAAACAAAAATTCTACATTTGTAACATACATCACGTTTTTACCCCTTACGGGGTAGATAGAGCCAAGAATTGCGAGATTCGAAGGCCACACATATAAAATATATTTTTAGTAATTTTCTAACAGAAAAGAAGACCAGAATAAAGGAAACGTTAAGAATGAGTTACACCGTCAAATTCCGCCGGCAACGTGTAGACAACACAACGTATTTGCGTTTTTCTGCACAGGTTAAAGTTAACGCGTTACAAACATAGGTACATACATATAAAAAATTAATTTTGCACCAAGTCGACTTGTAGACCTTGCTCGATTCGCCCGCTCGGTCAATTACTGTTATTACAAAAGATAAGTACCTAAAGTGTATGGGTTTTATTTTAGCAAAATGTAGGGTTTTATTTTAGCAAAAAAAAAAATGCGAATATAAAGTATGTTCGCATTTCGCGCTGTGGTTTTTTCTAATCTCCCTCATCCCGTTTTTATTTAGGGCTCACACGTCACGAAGACCGCGGTAAGTGTAAAAATATTGAAGATTCAGCTGTTCGTTTACAATCACCTGTCTGACTTCTACCCTCCTTGGGAATAATATTGTTATCTAACCGCTGCGAAGGCTACGTGTTCCTTAGTCACCTTGTACGACATCCACGGGAGGATATTGACCGATGCTTTTAAATAAATATATTTTAATACGTTATTGCATAAAATTACAGAAATTATTTACAAGGTAGACTTTAACGCCATATAGCATTCTCCAACAGTCGACCATTCTATCTAGTTCTGTTATAAGCCTTTACACAATGGAACATACTAAGGTTGGTTTGCTCCGTCAACTTTGACGTTAACTTTAACGTGCGCAGAAAAGTACAAAGTACGCCTTTTTGTCTAAACATCAGCGGTGCGCCGGTTAAAGTCAACGACAAATTCGACGGTGCAACTCACCGTAAAATTCAGTCTTTCTTGTTTAACTTTACCTTGACCGTGGATATCGTGCTCACCTCCCATAAAATGTAGTAATAACCTGAAAATGAGCATAAATTGTATGAGGATTATATTAGACTAGATGTCGCCCAGGGCTTCGCTCCCGTGGGAATTTTGAGATAAAATATAGCCTATAGCAATCTTGGATAATGTATCTTTCTAATAGTGAAAGAATTTTTGAAATCGGTTCGGTAGTTTCAGAGATGCAACAGAGATCAAACATACTCACAAACATACGTCTTTATAATAATAGTGTAGATAGTAATAGATTGATGTATTTCTTGATAATATATTGTTTCACAAAAAACCGTAACCGTAACCGGTAAACACCAGTTTCCTTTTGTTCTCAGAGTAATTTGATTCCCTTTGTAATAAATTTAAAAATAAAAACAAAAAGTAAATTGAAATTCATATTCGTACAAGAAATACACTCATAGTCAAGCTAACCTGCAATATTGCACTCGATGAAATGCCGTGAGCGTTATGGGTAACTGTGCAGATTACTATACCTACATATGTTTACTTTTCTAAATAGAAGAAATAAAATAAATTGTGAAGAAAGATAGACTTTCGTGATTCTGCAATTACAACTGTACGAACAAACGAACATCACACTTAAAATGCGAGAGTCTCTCTGTTTCGGAATAGATATAGTTTCATGACATTCCAGGAATAGGCTACCACAGGCGGAGCTGTGAGCAAACAGCTAGTCCTAAATTAAATAATTTAACATAATTTGCATAAAATTTAGTTATTAGTTTAGTAATTTTAAAATAAACAAGGCGAATGGTAACTTCGGTGTCCATTACACTTCCCATAATAACCTCATTAATATTAAGGGGAATTTTCTATTTAAATTAGGCAGGGGCCAAATATAGGGAAATGGACCTTTATCGGGATGACGACGGTGGCAAGATAAATAAGGATTTGAATATATAATTGGGGATTTCATGACTATAGTCGATTTGGGTTGCATCAGTAATTTTAGACTATTGATGTATGTAGAATATAGTATTGATGAGTTAGTATCGCATTCCAATAACACAAGTTTCGAAGTTACTTTGGGGCTAACTAACTTATTGAACTTTGAAATTAACTCATATTTTTACATACAAACTTCTTGAGACACACACAGTGTCAAACACTCATACTTTAACTCGTATGCATATTGTATGATCCAAGCATAAATAACAAAATAAAAAATTAAAACAATACACGACCACACAAGCAGACTCCAAAACGACACATCCGAACCCTGGCCCCCACTTCCACCAAAATTTATCTCCTATATCCAATGATCACATAATGTTATTGTGGGCGAGTGTCCTGGAGTCCTGCAACACAGGATTTTCCTAGCTTAGGTTAATTACAACTGTTGTAATCTGAATTATGGTGGAAATAAATATTTTTTTCTTTTCTTTTCTTTCTTAACTCAATCTGTCTGATTTGTTCCTTTATAATTATTTTTATTTAAACCAAAACTGAAATTGATTAAAACATGTTACAACCTATCTAATCATTTAGTTAGACTAGTAAAAATGTATCTATATGTTCAACTGAACCAAATAAGCGCCACATCGATTAAACCTTGGCACTTGGCGTGATGGTAGCAATTACAGAATATAAACATTAGTGTTTATCCTAACTAATATTATAAATTTGAAAGTAAGTTTGTTTGTTACATCTTCATTACGAGACTATAAACGACTCCTCCATCAGTTACTCTCCACACATGACTTGCACTCCAATTGACATGTAATTATATGTATGTACTTACCTATCCTATATATACTTATTTGTTTTATTATTATACCTGTATTAATAGACCTATCTGTATAATTTCATACTTTCTTTTGTTTTTATTTTTATCAATTTATAAATTACGCACTGTATTATGAGGATCTGTATTAAGTAAAACCTTTAGTTTTCTTCCCCTAGCAGCAACTTTTTAAACAAAATGTATATTAACAAACCGTGAATAACGTGGTTGGTTACAAAATTATGTAAACTAAATAGAATAAGTCTCATTTTGTATTATTTCATTTTGTAACTGTTTGTTGTTCCGTAATAAATAAATAAATAAATTCATGCTCTATCTACTCAACCAATCTTCTTGAAATTTTTCATACATGTAGTTTGAAGTATGGAGTTTGTAACGTAGGGACCATTTTCACATCAGAAATTGACGCGGGCGAAACCGCGGGCAAAAGCTAGTACAATATACATTAACTCGTGGAGCCATATAATGTACATTACGGCAAGAGCCCAAAAGGCTGGCAGCGTTGCCAATATGCACTGCAATGCTAGTGTATGAGAAACCTTGGATCAACAGTTAGCTGTGATTGTCGTGAACGAGGAAATATCGCTACCAAATATGACATTAAATTTTGCCCTGTCACGTAAGCGAAATATTTACCTAGGGGTGTGTTTCCACGCCTTGACATTATACCACTGAATTATTAATTAATAGGTCAAGCTGTGTTGTTTTAGATATTCTAATAAAATGTCTATAAAAATGCGACCTTATTCTGTAATATACTGACTGATGATACAAAGCTTAATTAAATTAACTAGGAATTTATGTTTAACCCCCGACGACAACCGAACGGGAGTTATAAGTTTAACGTGTCTGTGTAGCTGTATTCCTGTCCGTTGCATCGTTGCAGCCAAACGGCTGTTTCGATTTTGATCTAGTTTATTTTTTTTTTTGAGAAAATTTAATTGAGATTTTTCTTAGCTATGTTTGCAAAAATTGTGGCTAGCCGTTTACAAACCATCAGATCTTATCTAGCAAATGAGATGCTGACAGCAACTGAATTTTTAAATTTAGTTTTTTCATACACACATTCTGTATCGTAGAGTGAGTGGCAATCCCTCTCTCACCATCCTTCTAATCAAAAAAATCCAAGCATTCTCATTGATGATTTAATATTGGGATATTAGTAAGATAACTGAACAATTAAGCTAGATATTATAAAATTACAGCAATTAAATTAACAGTAGTTAATTACTGTTAATAATTACATTCAAATGATAAAGCCAAAAGGAATTAAAATGACAAATGTAGGTCACCTTTCGCGAAACGGGTAACAATTTGATAAGATCAGAATTGAGGATTCCGTGGATATTCCGTTTCGCCCCCTCCAGGGTAATTTGTTTTGATTAATGTTTGTAACTCAATGAAACAGGGTGCGTTGGTTACTTACGGCTTTTAAATAGTTGGGGGCAGAAAAACCTGATCTCCTTTTCGTAGTAATTTGCTTAGGTGGGTCGTCAGGTCTTATCTGCCCTCGACTGTACCCACCCATCTTTGTATGCAGGACTTCATATAATGATATGGTTACCCGCAATTCCGTCCGCGGTATGGTCAATATCTATTACGAATTTCCTCAAAATCGGTTTAGCGGTTTAGCTGTGATAACATGACAGATGCATCGCATCTACGGCTTGTCTTGCGATCTTTTGTAAGTAATACAAGTTTTTTTTTATAATTTAGATATATCTTTACAGAATAAACATTTAACTAGATCGGAGACAAAATCTATTAAGTAGCTCATAAACCAAAGTACATTCTGTACAAAAGCCGTGTCTGAAGTGACATTGTAATAAATTGCAGATAACAAAGTTAGATGGTAATTAATGAGCGAATTTATGGCACGTTTTATTCGCCTCTCTCTAACTTTATGGCTTCTGTTTCTATAAAACTTCTTTGGAATTGTTAACCGACTATCTTTAAATCTTCTTATAGAATACTAGCGGCCCATCCCGGCTTCGCTCGTGTAAAACATAATAAATTATCCACCTAAACCTTATTCAGGAATCACACTATCTATTGGTGAAAACCGCATGAAAATCCGTTAATAAAAAAAAAAATATCTTGTTTTTGGTGAAATAAAATGGTTGAATTCTAACTGCTCCGTGCTTCGGAAGACATGTTAAGCCGTTGGTCCCGGTTGTGATTGCAATCGTTAATAAATTGTTAATAAATTGTTAATAAATCGGTTATAAATCCTTAATAAATAAACTACCAATCCGCAACGAGCCTGCGTGTTGGGTCATGGCCCATGTATACACCCACATATACTTATCCGCCCATAGGGAAGGCCAGTACCCCAGCAGTGGGGACTATTAATGGCTGATAATAATGGAATGATGATAGTGGTTTTACACGCCAATAAATACCTCTTTACTGTATTTTTATTCCGCAGGTTTAATAGAAGAAATTTGTATAAAAATAAGTAGCATCTATGTACTTTGTTTCCTATTATAATTTTAGTTTGTAATTGTCACGTTTGTGTTGAGTATATAAATTAATTAATAATTTATTTATTTCTCTGTCAGGCCCCCTTCCATCTTTTTGTTTCATCCGAAACTGTAATGAAGCGAAACTCGAGATCTGCTTGGTAAACGAACTCATTGTTTTTAAGATTCGTCTGCGCCTCTCGTTTACCTCCTCGAGTTTGCTATTTTTGCCAAGACTCACCTTGTAGGACATCCACTATGGAATAGTAGTGTTCTTGGCTCTCTTCTTCTTGTTCTTGTATCTCTGTCAGTCTATAGATATATAGACTGACAGAGAAATAATGACGTGTGCTTCCGCTAAGTATTAGTACTATATAGTAGTTATGTGGTTAATTTAGTTATATTAATGGTGGTGGTTAAGGGTTTGATGTCGTTTGCATAAATAATGACAGGTCAATAATCGACGGGCCTAGAATAGGTCGTGTCATGGATACAATATATAATAACAAACTGTAGTCACATTGATTCAACAAGTTTTGTACAAAGATATCATTTCTGACACAAGTTTTTGTTGTTGCCAAGTGAAATCTTATTGGATTCGATGTGTGACAATAAATCATGAGCGTGCAGTAAACCGTTGAGGATATAGATAAAAGAAATATATATGTTCAGGAGTTCCCACGTCAGGAGCCGTTCCTGGGTGCAGCATAAGGTCATGCTTATCATAGTAATGCATTTTCATCAAACTAAAAATGTGTACAAAATTTCGGCCCAGTCGGTTGAAGATATCTGCTTCAAAATTGAGTTGCTAGATTCCGCTCGGATAAACATAGCTACATACTGACATAGTTACGTAGGAATATTGCAAGTTAAATAAAAGCATGTAAAATATAACATTATGTAAATGAGATCATATATTATTTGCTTACTCTGGTTATAAAGCCGATTATGGCGTATGAATGGATTAAGTGTCTACCTCAGTTCTTTTTTGCATGTGAAAGCATTCGCAAATAATAATAAATTTCTCTGAATACATTTAAATATACTAGTTGTTCGCCGCGAACCTAGACCACAATAGAACACAATATTTTTTTATAAATTGGGAATATTTCAGAAACGACTAAACCGATTTTGTTATTCCACGAACTTAAAATATATTATATAATATATTGTATGTCAATATAACACAACTTTTAAATTTCATCAAAATCAAAACAACGGTTCGAAAGTTATCGCGTTACAAACAAATAAACATACATACATACATACATAAAATATATTTTTATCCCAAGTTGATTTGTAGACCTCGATCGCTTCGCTCGCTTCGTCAATTAACAAAACTGATTTTATTTGTAAATAGGAAAGTACAGTCGACGAGACATTCAATTACATCGCAAATTCGCGACTATTATGGCGACATACGATAACTGTTATTTGCAGTGAACTACTAAAATAAAAGTAAAAAATGTTCCGTTTAGTTTTGCATGTAATATCAACACTTAACAGTTAACTAAATTAGTAAAGCATTAAACCAAAATTCTACATTTGTAACATACATCACGTTTTTACCCCTTACGGGGTAGATAGAGCCAAGAATTTCGCGATTCGGAGGCCACAACTTACACGTATAAAATATATTTTTAGTAATTTTCTAACAGAAAAGAAGACCAGAATAAAGGAAACGTTAAGAATGAGTTACACCGTCAAATTTCGGCGCTAACGTGTAGACAACACAACATATTTGCGATTTTCTGCGCAGGTTAAAGTTAATGTCAAAATTGCCACCCACCCTAAGACAGAATAATAAATGAATAGACAGATATAGAAATGATCAAAATAAGTTACAATGGGGTAGATTATAGTGAAATGGAAGTCCAGTAACTAGAAAAATTAAGATTCGTGTACTTAAAAACAATGAACAGTTATTCTCTTAGTCACTAAAATATATACAAATAAATTATTAAAATTAACAAACATGTTTGGAGCGTTTCTTTTCATGTCATAATTCATAGACACAACACCAGGGTCATAAAATAATGAATTTTGTCATAAATTCGAATAAAATTATATTTATTGATTAAAATTCAATAACAAAATCCAACACATTTCCTTTTTAACCCAAAATTGTTGTTGATTTTTTAAGAAATATCAAATGTCAGTTTTTCTTTTATTATACACGAAATATGTCTCAATTCGTGCATCTATTAGAATACATAAAAAGAAACTGCTGCAAAGTTTTGAATATACGTATAAAAAAGAGCAATCGTGGTGGCAATCATAGAAGGTCTAGTCGCGTTTTGTGCATCGTGCGCCTTTATTTTTTAATTAATTAGAAAATTCGCACGGTGCACGAAACGCGTTAAAAACGCACGAGATGCGCCCAAACCTCACAAAAATTTGAAAAAATAGCAGAATCATTATAAATTCTTCAATTCATGTTCATACTTTTGCATGTAAACTCGCTCAGGGTCGTATTTCTTCACCAGTTCCTTCCAGGACTTGGGTTCATGGTTGATCAGGTGTTTGATCACCTGTTTAGCACCTTTGAATTGTGCGCCTGTGCATTTTGCGCAGCCATTTTGGAGAGCTTCTGAAATGTGGGCTGTAAGAAAGGAAAATTCTCACTGAATTATTTAGTACTGCCTAATGACCTTTCACTTAACCTTTAAGTCTACAAAAAAGTTGCTGTATTTAAATATAATATTATATTCATGTCATCCAATCGATGAAATTGCTATACGAATTTGACATTTTTATCTGGTTTCCTATAAATTTATATATATATACATATATATATATATATATATATACTCGTTCGTATATATATATATATACTCGTTCGTATATATATATACTCGTTCAAGCTATGAACTTTTCAAAAACGGGCTGCACTCCGGAAGTGCCAGCAGAAGTGAAAACTTGAATATTAACGTTGTGCCTTTTTTGACCTTTTGCGAATTTTCGAGTCACTTGTCCACAACGCCGCTAAAGAAGATTTCACTTCAGAAAGATAATGTAAAAGACAATTTGTGATAAAATATTACCAACGTCGCCGTAATATGGCGTCCGTGGAGGAGGGTAAAATGTGTCTACTATATTAAGATGTCAACTATGGGATTAGGGTAGGCATCATTAATAAAAAATTTTAGATATTTTTAATGTAAACAGTCCTAAGCCTTTGTCATGATGGATTTTATGAGTTGACATATTTGTCAAGATATTTTTCTCTCTGTCTTGATTTATGATAAAATATTTTAACATTTTTATATATTATTTATTTATATTATAATTATATTTTTATTATAAAGAGGTAAGCGTTTGTGACTTTGTAAGTTTGTATGTTTGAGGCGGGTAATGTCCGAAACTACTACTAAATCTGTTGCCGATTTATAAAATTATTTCACCATTAGAAAGGTACATTATTCAAAATTGCTAAAGGCTATATCTTATCTCATAATTCCTATGGAACCGAAGCCCCGGGCAACGTCTAGTTTAGCTAATAATTTACTAATCTATTTAGTTTCATTTTCATATAATACAGATAACTTTAAAGGCTTTTATATAGAACTAGATTTTGCCCGCGGCTTCGCCCGCGTAATTTTTCCACGGGAATAGTTGTTTATCCGGGATGAAAGGTACCCTATGTCCTTCTCCAACTATATGTATGTAAACTTTCAAGTGGATACGATTGAGTAGATAGAGCGTGAAGAGGTAACAAACAAACTTACTTTCGTATTTATAATTTTATAGTTATAATTACATATACTTCAATTCTGATTTATTCCCTACCACTCCCACAGATACTTTATCATGACTCTATGCTTTACGGGGTAGACAGAGCCAGGAGTAGTAAAACTTGAATGACGTGTTTACCTGTATGGTGTTCTATCATATATTTACAAGTATATGACCTTAGAAACTTATTTCAATTCGTATTAAAAATGTTAACATTGACTCATATACATACTAACACATATTTTATAGTAACTTTGCAAAACAAACAAAATAAAATAATCTTAAAAAAATATTTCATAAAAATCCCAACACGACTAACGATTGTGACAGATGCTGATTTTGACGGTTTTTTTTTTCGGAGGAAAAATCCCTCTTAACAACAAACAAAGATCATATATCCGAGTGCTAAGTCCAATGTTTAGTAAAAACTCACATTTCAACTCTCTTCCTTCAGCCGTACACCTTCCTTTGTCTAAAATACACTTGACATAAGACATAGTAAGCCTTCTGTTTTGTAAAACCTCTTGGAGTTTGAGTGAATCATAGCGGGTGTTGTAGGTTTCGTCTTGGGCCAGAACGAAGGATATAGGCAAAGCCAGGAGCAGGATTAATACGTGCATGGTTCTGGAAGATAAAATTTATATTACCATAGATCTAGAAGTGATCATAACCATGACATTGATGGCGATGACAAAAGTCTATGGGATATAACGACGATTATTAATAAATTATTTTTAATAAATACAACCAATGTAAAATTCATACGCAAGCACAGGCTAATAATCTGTCCTTTAGTTATTGTTATTGTATAAATATATATTACATGCCATTGAATGAGCACCCTAATGATGTCTTGAGTCTTTTGTTAACAAGTAAGAAGCTAGCGGCTATTTCTACCGATATGCAACTACCGACTTAATTTTTTTATCAAATGGTTGTATTTGGATGCTCACATCAAAAAATGGTCTCAAAAAAAATGGTCTCAAGTTTTTTTCTCTGTAAGTAAATTTCTTTGAGAAAAATAAAGTTCTTGAACCACAAAAAAGAAATGAGAAAATTTAAATGTATCATGTAAGAAAATTTAAATTAATTCCTAAACTAATTAATCAATAATGAAATGGAAAGAAAATCAGAACTCCAGCGGAAATATAAAATATTAGCGGCCCGCCCCGGCTTTGCTCGGGTAAAACCAAGATAGTAAAGTACCCTATGTCAGTCCAGAAGGTTTCGTCTGTCTCTGTACCAAATTTCATCAATATTGGCCCAGTAGTTTTCGAGTTTATTCAGTACAAACGAAAAAACAAATCTTTTCCCTTTATAATATTAGTAGGGATACTGTTTTTTATTACATGTATTATTTACTATTAATTACATTTTATTTGGATTTAGAAATAAATTTAAAATTATGTTTTCTTTTTTTTTTCAGGTATGTACCTAGATTTTGCGACAAAAACATAGTAAAATCATCACAGACAATGTAAGACATATTTCATTTTAAGAAATGGAAATATCGAAATATTTACACATTAACGAGCTCTTTTCTCAATGAGTTCTTTTCTCATTGCTTTCTTAGCCAATGGAGCCCATGGTCCACGTGGTCTCTCCGCATCGACTTTGCCATCGTTCACCAGACCATCAATTGGCGTGACAAAAATTATTCATTTTAAAAATTATATTTTTTAATATAGTCTTTTACTTACTTGTGTATAAAGTTTCTGTAGTCATAAATATTATGATTTACATTAAAATCTCACAATGTTACAACTGTATTCCAACTTAAATGAATCCCTATATTTCACTGAACTAGAGAACGGAGGAACAATAGCTTTTTATACAATTTCGAGGCCTCTGTGATTATCCTAGACTATTCTCAGCGGCACAGAAAACGCGATATTGAGCCGTTTATTACTGATTCCAATGCCACGATCTAGTTTAATGTTAAATCTATCCTTTATAATAAGAGAATATTGTACATTGTATCCTAATGAATTGTAATCATAATAAAAAACCCAGAACCGAAGACAAATCTGTGAAAACATACACAATTATATGTGCCCGCTCCGGGAATCGAACCCAGGAGTCTAGGCGTACGAAAACGCGCGTAAAATTCTCGAACTAATTTTGAAAATATTAGGAATAGTGCAGCTTTATTCCAAAATATTATTATGTAGATAGGTAGATAGTGTTTTTTTTTTTACTTACGAGTAAGTTATCTTATTTTTTAAATGTATTTCAAGGCAATAAAATTGAAAAAAAAAAATGTAGTGCGTTTATAGAAATCGTAAAAATATATTTTATATTATTATTGTGGGATCTTTCATTCTCGATAGGCTATCCAGTGACGTGTTTACTACAGACTAAACTTTCTTGTCACTAAATATGTTTCAATTAATTTCACAGTCGTATTTATCAATTGAAACTACTTTCATCAATATTGAAAATAAGGCATCGTCTTTAATTATTACTTACCCTTGCATGTCACGAGGTCGCCATTGGAATGCCTCATTTGTGTTAAATATTGCGTCAACTTAATTGTTTTGCTGATCCTTAATTGATTTTAGATGACCGTTTACATTTGTTATTCAAGGATAGCCAATAGAGAGGTCGTGGCCAATGATCGTCAATAGTACACTTTTGAGTAAAACTGTGGTTTTATTTTCTCAGTCGTTCAAAACAATAATTGTGCTGATGGTTTTACTCTTGAATGTTAAAATATTATTACTTTAGTATGTATATTGAGAGGTAGTCGACTGTTTGTGTATAATCTGTGTGTATTTAATTAAAAACTAATGAGTAATGATTATTATCGGTTTAATAAGTGTAGTGAAATGTGGTCGCCTTGTGATCTAGACGATTTGAGGTTAGTTTCTTACAAAATATTATGCGAAGTACAGGATTATGAACGCGAAAAGGTAATCATATTAAGTATATATTTTTTTATTATAATTGAAATTAATAATGAATTAATATTAGATACCTGGGAAAATCACACAGATTGAGCATCAAAGTAATTTCCAGATTTTTACTGTTGTGGGATACTAACTCGACGATACCATATTTCTTAACATTGATATACAACAAAAACCCAGGTCAATTAAAGTTTAAAAGAAAACTGCAAGAAGAAGAAGGTGACAAGGTTGTCTTGTTTTTAAAATATTGATAAAAAAATTTTTTTGAGTGTTCGTATTTGTAATAGGAATATGAAACACCAATGAAATATCGTCATCGCTCATTTGGGATCGGGATGCCGATGACCATGCGAAGTGGAGACGAAAAAGTAGGAAAGAGACCCCTGAGGAATTAACTGGGAAAATTCTCAGTTAGAGGGAGAGATAGATTGTCATCGGTCATTGTCCGTTTTTCCTCACTATCTTTGAAACTGACTTTAGCCAGTACTTAGCACGAAGATTAAAAACTTTTGGGATCCCAGAGTGCCATTAACGCAGTGGAAATATATCAAATGTTACGACCAAGTTATTTAACTTTGGCAATTGCTACCGCGTTTAACTTGATGTTTGCTTTCCTAACTTCGTTAATAGTAACATATATCTATGAATCTAGGTTTATTTTTAATTAACTGAGTATTGCAATAGTGGCTAGCGAAATCGGACTTTTGAAAATGCTTCTATATTGGTATTATTTAGAGAAAAAAACCAGTCTGAAATAAACCGGTAGACTAGAAGCACAGTGTATTAAAGAGTGGGTACTAAATTAGAACATATCTTGATTAAATCCTAACTCGAAATTCAAATCATTTATTCAGACCTTCATAGGCAATTTTTCACTTCAAATTTTATAAACAATATTCATTTCTCAAAAAGCTAAAAAATGAAATTATACATAATTTAATTTTTTTCTGTGTTTAGCATGTTTTGGTTTAATTTTTACTTTAATGTCCCATGTCATAGTTATTAATGTATCTCTTTTAAAAATTGTTAGTTTAATGTTGCTTTTATTCATTTATTCAATTTGTTAAACAAAGAAACAGATACAAAAAAAGAACGGTACACAATGTTCACTAATTGATCTGTACCAAGTAAAAACAAGGCGGGCTTGTGTCCGGAGTGGCTAATTGTATCAACAGATGTCGATGGAGTTGTGAACAACAGGCTAACTTTGATTAATTTTGGCGAAGTTGCCACGGGCTCCTCTTCCCACATGAGTGTGGAAATAAATATATTTTGAAAATAATAATGAGATAAAAATTCTGGAATCCAGTGGTGAAGAGCACTGTCCCGAATAAACAGGGGCGTGGGTTAAATTCCCACTCGATTCCTGAAATTTTTCATCTCATTTATTATTTTCAAAATTAAGTTAAAAGCATGTGTGTCATGTATATCGTATAACAAACCCATTAAAAATGAAAATTCTATACTATCTTTATTCAATTTAGAATTCTATCACAGTTTATTTAATAAAATCTTAAGCTAAAATTAACATTATACTAAATGAATATGTTTAATATAATATTACTACATTATTTGCCCACAACTTCGTATGTGAGTAAAAATCTGTTTCTCGTTTGAATTTCAGGAAATCCCTTCTTAGTGCTCCCCTACACTGTCCTAGGAACCAACACACAAAATTTCAGCTTTCTACGTCCAGTAGTTTCGGCTGTATGTTGTCTGTCAGTCACTCAGTAACGCAAGAGTTTTATATATATTGATTGATTTTATTAAATATATTATAAAACAAAGTCGCTTCGCGCTGTCACGTAATTTTTTAATGGACAAGGTGATTCAAGAGAATCATAAATAATCTTAGACCAAAGAAAAATACTTATAACAGTGAAAATACTCGAAATGAAATTTCTAATAAAATCTCACACCATTTGCAGAGCAATAACAGTAAAAACAAAACGCAGTGAGAACCTTTAGTACTTTATTAGTCGTTTTATGAACAATGTTACAGACTACTGATTAAATTTGTTATGTTCACCTCTGCTTTATGTATCTGTTCTTTTTGATAATGGCAACACTGGTTTAGGAGTTATAATTTGTAAACTTTTGCATGGGAATAAAAACACGAATAAATAAACTATTGTGGCATGAAAAATAACTAAATATTAAACCTATAAATTTATATTAATAAACAATTGAGCTCGCAGTGGTTTCCTGCCCCGAATGGGAAAAACTAAGGATGTGTAAATTACATCTCCTATCTCAAAAGAATTCTGTAACAATTCCAAAGATTCCTAAAAAAATACCTTGCCATTTTGAAGACTCCGCTGTGATTTTACTACCGGCCTACTGCCTAAACTCAACCCTCCTTGGGAATGCTATTATCGCATAGGCTGTGAATCTACGGATGGTTTTATATTGGTCCTAGTCTAAGGCGGAATAATAATAATTTACAACAAACTTTGCAATAAGCCTGTTGTTGGACCTGTGTCCCCATGCCAAGCCCCAAAAGGATGGGCCACGATCCGTGAATTACTTCTAAGCGAGGACTTAATAATTGATCTTTATTGCCCATTAGCTTGCGCCTGCGGCTTCGCCAGTCCTCATTTCGTGCGACTGCTTATAATTTATCATTACTATATGTTGGGTTCTATGCAACTGCGTCGCGATAAAACTTACACTAGATTTTATGTTAGAGAGATGTTATTTTCTTATAATTCCATATAAGTAGCTTTTGCGAAAACGCGAACAAACATAACAAACGGGAAGAAATTAATAATTATTTGCTCTCAATCAATTCCCAAAAGGTGCCACCTAAATATATATTTTTTAATATCTTTGTTATCGTCCAGTCGTCTTTTTAGTGGAGAAAAGGAAGAAATTAAGAAGAATCACACCCATAACTTGTAATGTTAGTTAACCTTGTAAATTCCTTGTAACTGAAATTATTTCAAGGACTCTAAGCACTATAGTTCACAGTCTACGCTATTCTTGACACCTCTTGACCTGAACCGACGCCAGAGAGCTACCGGCTCTTAGCTGGCTATTTTAAAGTCACTAGTCTTATAATGTTTATTTATCTTTTATTTCACTCATGCCAACTTAAAGTGCCTGAGCGACCAAGCTCGGTTCGGTATTTTTACGTGAAAATATTGAACAAACAAATGTTTCCCATACTTGGGATTTATTATTGCGATTTTTTGCCCCGAACCCCGAACGAAATCATTAGAGCCGTTTTCGAAAATGCGAGTAGAATTACCCATTTAATAGTTCCTTTAATATTAAAATAGTTCAAACTAAATTAAACCTTTATAAAAAAATAAAAAGAAGGAAATTAGGCTTTTTAACATTGATGTTACATTAGAAAATAAATTACAATCATTTATTAATCTAACTGATAAGTAAGATGTACAAATAATAAGTATACATTCGAGATTTGTAAGCTTATTTCATTATGGCCTTGTCTAGACAGCTTTCACGGAGAATTTGTGTAAGTTATTGGACTTCCAAAGTTGAACTGAAAACTTTTAAAACATAAATTACAAATGATGATGTAATATTTCCTTCAATTTGTAATTTATATTTATCAGTTACCCACCTACTTATGCCTCTGTAATTTAAAGTAATATATAAGCTATTACCAGCTGATGCCCGTGACTTCGTTCGCGTGGGCTCTATGACTCCAGTGAATTATAAATACGATGAAGATAAAATTTAGCACAGAGACAGACGAAACGTTCAGGAGTAATATAGGCTACATTCTTATTGTAGTTTTACCTGAGCGAAGCCGGCTCGTACCTCTAGTCTTATTATAATTTTAATGAAATAAAAGAACATTTTCTTAGGTCGGTTTTAAAGATTTTGCAATGTGAAAATAAATTGTATAATTAATTCTTCCGTTTCAGAGAGGAGGCACGTAGGGGCTTTGAAATAATTGGTGGTTTAGGGGCTTCGTGATCTGAAACCGTCGGGCAGCCCGTTTCACACTTCACATCCATTTTATTTTTAGGAATAGGCTATATATAAATATCGCCTGTTGAGATTTTTTTAAAGCTATGTTCATTCAAGAGAAAATGCTGCGGTGAAGTTTGCTGTTTGCTCGGTATCTTCACCTGCGCTTTGGCAGTCGGCAGTAGAGTTAGTTTTAATTGATTTTTGACATCAATAAGTGATGTACACCGTCATTAGTTAAATATAGAAATTATAAACGAATTTGAAATTTTGATTCGTCACCTAAAAACTTTGTGTAAACACGGTACTCATCTATAAATTGTGTTCAATTGTTAATACTCGTCTCTGATTTTATTAAGAACCGAAGGCATCAGACATGTAGCTGAGGTGGACAATGAAATCTGATGAGTCACGCATGAGTCAGATTGGTATACTAACTCATATACTTAGCTCAGTATGAGTAGGATTCAATCGATATCAATACGATAATAAAAATATATTTATCGAAAGATTTTAATCGTATCAAGATAGGATTAAAAATTTATTCGCGAAAAATTACGTAAACATCAAGATGTGGAAAATTTTAATGGATATTGCTGAATCATCATGCAGGGTCACGTACGATAAGCTGCATTGATTCGTCAATGTTTGCATTCGAAAATGTAACATTAAATTTTTAGATGGTGGAAACGTTCCAAATGATATACATTCCAAGCGATTTGATTTTATTTACCATCAAAACACACAAACTAAATCGTGATACATATTTGAACTTTGAAAATCGCCGCAGTTATTTAGAATTTTCAGGAATTTATTTTTAATTGACCTTAGCTCTGAGGGTTCTTATTCAAGAAGTAGAGCAATTAAAATCTCCAACCCTTAGATTGTTCAGCGCCCACGAGCACAGGTGGACAAAAACTAGAATTTTTCGAAGTCTCTTTTCATTCCCGCGAATAAAATGTCATTTAAAATAGCATATTAGGTAATTAAGTTTTCTATACTTATATATTAATGCACTTTATCGCACACCATGCTCTGTTTGATCTTAATGGTTGACTGGCAGAGAATGCTATATGGCTTTAAGTCCGCCATGTACTGTACATATATTATTTTTGTAATTTTGTACTTGTGCGGGTACTTGTGCGAGACACAAAGTTGGTAGATGTCTTACTGTATTTTGAGCTATTACTTGCTATCTTGTGACATATCGCTCACGTCTTAGGAATGTGAAGCCACAGTACAACAAAGTTTTGAATAAATAAAAGAAACATATAACAGGGCTAGGGTCCGAAAATTAGTATTGAGTCATGTAGTTTCCGCACTAGATTAGGACCTTTGCCTGCCTTGACAGGCTGTAGCATCATTCCTAAAGAGGGGTGACACGTGACAGTGGCCCATGGTAAAATCACAGTTGAAACTACGAAATTAAATTTAATAGCAAGTGATAATTTAAATTTATAATTAAAATGTTGTATGAAAATTTTCATTTTGTCTGTTGGTCGGACCATTACCCAACGCCGTCTGCGAATAAATTCGTAAAGGCGAATTAAGATTTGCTGAAAACCCACTTATTAACGCCTGCGAGCTTGTCTGGCAAAGTTTTAAACAATCACTTTTGCTAATTTAATTTTGTTAACAATCACAACAATTTAGATAATAAACCTCTATTAATTTTGTAATGTTAGCACGAAATTAACTACAATATTTATTAAATTTAAGCGTTTCGGCCGTAAAATATTTCATTTATTTTGACTTAAAATTTTCTTATAAAAATATGCAAATCGCGTGGGGTAGAAATTTCGCGTCGCGTCTGTATGAAACAGGTGGCTTTCCAGTTTTGAGGGTAGCTGTAAATAAATGTTTGGCGAATCTAATTTGTGGCTTCATCAAGGGTGGTGTGGCTTCGTTAATTTTTCACTTTGTAACAACCCATCACGCAGGTTCTATGTAAGTATATTTTAAAAGTTGTTTTGTTGTACTTGTATATGTATATAATGTATAATTGTATGTATAATGTATTTAAAGGCACTATCTTATACTTTATCTATATAAAGTGAAGTGAATATTTTGATGATGATGGGTTTTAGTTGACATTTATTGCGCAGGATTTATTACGAATATTTTAAATATAAATGAAAAGCCTTCACTAAATTCCCCGAAGCAATAAAACTCAGCCTACTAGTTACTGTTTATTTATTAGTTTTAGTCTTAGAGTAGCTATCTTTTATAGAGCGCGCTGACCGCCCACGGATTAATCAATTTATTTAATGTTATTGCTCATAATTTAAACGATAACTGGAAGCCAGTTTTTTACATTTAAAGAATTTAAATAATTTTAATCAACATTTTGATTTAGTGAACTGTTGCAGAAAATATCAGTGATTTCTCCTTCTACGCTGATTGGAAAAGTTTGTCAATGGCTATAAACTGAAGATTTTCGTTTGTTTTAAATTGATTTTTGATATAATGCGCGTTCTATATAAGTTATACTAACTCTGAAATTCGTTCTCTAAATTATATTGCTGTATACCAAGTAGATTAAATTGTTACTACGTTTAACCTGTCCGTTTAACTTTGAAGGCTGACATGTATGTAAGCCTGAGTTAGATTTATAATGCTTATAGCTGTATTAAAGCTTTTGAGTATAATATATACTTATTTCAGTTTAAACTGCAGCTTTATTATAGCTAAGTCAGAAATAGAAAGAAAAGAAAGAAACCATTTTATCTTATTTCCAACGGCCGTATCTGCCACTTTGTTTGCGTGTGCACTTTGTATGAAATAAATTAACATTTTTTTGAAACGAAACAACATCTGTCAATAAAATTCAGCTCAAAAGTTTCAAACCATAATCGAAGTGAGAAAACACTTTCCTTTTTTGAAATTTGTCAAAACAAATCCCGTATTACAGCAAAAAGCAATTTCGAGGAGCTTTATAAAAACAAAGGTTTTATAAGTGTCATATACGAGTAACATCAATGCTTTATTAACGGTTCATCCGTGCCATGCCGGTTGTATTAGCATGACAAATGAGCCTGACCGGGTGAAGTAGGTCGCCGGGTCGACACCACAGATTTATAATAACCTAGATACCGCATGACCACACGACACCCGTGTAATATATGAAATTGCCTGTCGATACAGCCTATAAGTGTTGTAGATTTTTCATCACAATATAAATCATGGGCTGTTTTTTTTAATAAGGTAATGATATATCCTGATATCAAATGTTACACTTCATCACTCGTTTTATTCATCGAGAAGTACTCTTATCTGAGCGTTTTAACGGCTGTTTTCTCCGCCGTTGACCATCAGAGCTCAGGGTCCTCTTTCCTACATTTTCTTTGTCGGTCGTCGGCATCCCTAGTTGTCAGACCATTGGCACGCATATTATCCTTGACGACATCAAGCCAGCACTTCTTGGTTTTAGCCCTTCTGCTGGACCACCTGCTGACCTGCCAGGATCGATGGTAGCACCACTAAATGATAAGCTATAAAGGGCGATCAATTGACATGTGATTTTTAATATTATCACTATAAAAATAACTTTATTTTTTTTTCTTCAACAAAAATTTACAAACTATACATTGCACATTGATTAAATTCGTCTGTTCCTTCTTATTAAATTTTAGAAATTGGTTATTTTCAATCCAAGTAGTTATACTATTCAATAATTGTCTTTTAATGCAACTGAATTGATGGTTTGCCTCTCGATTTTAGTCCTAGTTTGTGTTGTATGGAAAAAAACATTCTCAAATAATAATATAGCCGGCCGGTCAGAGTGGGGTAGCAAGAGCAGAACATTCGCTTCAGGGTGGAAGTGTATTGCACGTAATGGCGTAATAACGGGGATACCCGCTCTCGAGGGTAAGCCCCGTGATGGTGAAACCGGAGCCGGACCTCTCGACATCCTCAGACGCTCTACTAGTGTTGCCCTCTCTGCTGCATTTTTGCATCGTGCAGCCTTTTTCGGGGGGCCATTGACAGAGCTGGCGAGTCACCGCCTGCCTATTTTATCCGTGTTTATACATTGGCCAGGCAGGGGACATAGTTTTGTCTCATAGACCTGGATACACATACACAAGCCTATTCAACCCAATAGCCCCATACGTTGTAGTATACATTATATTCCAATAGTCCTGCGCTTTCTAAAAATTGTTCGCAAGTACATCTCCATGGTGCGCTTGCGAGCATGCTTTGGATTGTGCCCCACACCATTTAAGATCAAACATCTCACAAGGCCTCTACATGTTGGACCCATGGCCCCATGCAAGCCCCAAAGGACCGGGCTACGGCCCGTGAAACTCTTGGCAGATACAAATAATAAATAAATAAATAAATAAATAAATATATTAGGACAAATCACACAGATTGAGCTAGCCCCAAAGTAAGTTCGAGACTTGTGTTATGGGATACTAACTCAACGATACTATATTTTATAACAAATACATATATAGATAAACATCCAAAACCCGGGCCAATCAGAAAAAGATCGTTTTCCATCAAGACCCGACCGGGGATCGAACCCGGGACCTCTCGGTTCAGTGGCAACAACCTTACCAATGCGCCACCGAGGTCGTCATAATAATAATAATAATAATAACGAAACTATTGAGAATTGTTTCTCCACACATCGTTCACGAATGAAACGGTTTTATTGATAACTTTCTTTGCTTAAAGCGAAAGACAATTATTTTGTCGCACTATGTTCTAAAGGCACTTCTAGTAGATATCTTCATCTCTGGTGAATGTACAGGTGTGTTACACGTAACTGGGAGGATACAACAACGGTCGTTGTTTGCGAAACACCGACGATAACCTACAATATTCATAACTCATGACTCACGCCTTTTAGAATAAAACATTTTCCACTTTTGTAAATTGTTAATATAACGCTAAGTACATTCTTTTGTAGTGTTCAGTGGTCACTGTTGATTACAACTATGTGAGCCGTTTGACAATCGTCTTTTTTGTTAATTATCAATATGCTTTTATTTCGTATCCTTATACACACAAAGTCCTTTACCGCGTCTGTCTGTCTGTTCGGAATAAACTCAAAAATTACTTCATGGATTTTCATGCAATTTTCACAAATAGATAGTGTGATTCCTGAGGAAGATGATGATTCATTATGTTTTTACCGAGTAAAGCCAGGACGAGCCGCTAGTTTAGTAACGTGAGGTTTAAGGGGCCTCTTTTACCACTTTATGTATCTGATAGCCTATCTGTAACATATCAAATAGATATCATTGAAAATGGTGTTTCATATCTGTTGGATAGAGCTGGGCAATCACATAAGGCAGAACTATCGAGCGACTAGTTTATCTGTTAGATTGCAATATGATATTTTATCAGCGAGTGCTTAAGTCTTCTGATGTAGAGCGTTATCAAAAATATCAATTTTTGAAAATAGTAAAACAGGATTGGATCATCCAAAGTAGATAAGGTAAGATAAAACAAATTATTCGCAGCAACAGTTTGTGGATTAGTGCAGAGCAACAACCCGCTCTATCTGTCTCTCTCTCATCCTCTCGTACTCCAGAATTCGTGGCTGTAAAGCCCCGAAGCCCGGGATCAAAAAACAAACCACATATTTAAAGCCCCCTGTTAACCTTCTGGTTTTACGACCCCTCAACTGCCTGACGTCAATCTTCTTGAGAAAAGAGCAATAAACTGCGACCAACGCTGCAGTTGAAGACAAGAATGGCTTTACAAAACTGTTCCAATTTCGAACACCAAAGATTATTATTCTCATTAGGGCTTAGTGCGAATTTGCTAATTTATATCTCACCATTCAAAGAGTCGATTCAAAGTGAGACGCAGCGAACCAATCACATTACGCCATTGTGACGCAACCACAACCAGACTCCAATGTGATTGGTTCGCTGAGTCTAACTTCGAATCGATTGGATAGTGAGAAGTGAAATGCAAAATTACGGCGCTATTGTTTTGTATCCACATATGCGAAGACGTGTTATTATAAACTGACCAATGACAGCAGATTACACTTGACACCAAAGTGCCGGGTGTCAAGCTGTTTGGAAAGGCACAATATTTTCGCTTCCATAGACTATAATTAATGAATACTAATTTGGTTATTGATGAAAAGTATACCTACAAAAAATGTTATATAATATATATAAATATATATTTGTATAGTATTCCACCGAAATCTAGAATTGTAGTAAATTAAAATTATATATTTGAATATTCAAAGTTCAAGGCGAGTGTAAAATTTCCACTTACGCTTTGTATAAAGATGTTACCTTGGAAAACGGAAACGCTACGGCGTAGCTTGTTATTACAACGCAATGTAAACTCGTAGCAAGGTCTACGGAATATCGTAGACATGCTACGGCCGCTGGCGAGCCCGCTACGAAAGCAAGGTCAGCCTTTATCTCTAATTATATTCATTGTGGTAATTTAAATTGTTATTTTTTTATTTTATTTTTCAAATTTCGAATCGAGTATACCATTATTTAAATTTGGAACTTTCTAGATTGGTGTTAATGTTGATGTTATTTAGCGAACTTTTTTGAACGAACGTGATTGGTTCGTCGGGTAATTGCATACCATAAATTCACTATCGAAACGCCAATCAAAACGCTCGGAGAATTCTATTTCCATTTCAAAAATTGTTCGACCATTCAACGGAAGAAACGTTCGTGAAAAAATAAGTGAGCTAGTCAAAAGAATTGTAGTAGAAAAGTCTAGTTCAAATAATTGTATTTTTATTTTTAAGTCTATTAGGTACGTTTATTAAAACTTGCTCGGGGTTGTCGATAAAATACTTAAAGATATAAATAGGATAAAATTTTATACAACTATGAAAACTACATCAAATTCCATCCAGTAGTTTTTGCGTGCACGTGAACTAAAATATAGACACAAAACTAAAAATGAAAATTTGGTTTTAGCTTCCATTAGCCACATCAAGACTCACCATAATTATTTTTCTTTGATACGTCTTATGTAAAGATAGTCCACTTATAGTTTTTTTATAGATTTACTAGCTGCACCCCGGTGCTTCGCTCCCGTGGGAATTTCGGGATATAAAGTACTCTATATATTATTCCAGGTTATATTCTATACGTGTACCAAATTTTATAACAATCCGTCTAGTAGATTTCGCGTGGAAGAGTAACAAACATACACACACACACACATACATCCTCACAAACTTTCGCATTTAAATTTGTAGAATACATACCAATTTGAACTAAGCCTTTTCTCAAATGAAATGGTTTGTTAGCTTTTCATTATATAAACAGTGGAGTGTTGATGAAGCAAACGCAACAAAATACAAACTAAACTAATAACTGAGTTAACAATGGCCCTGGGATTTAATTTAACTTCATATCTGTAAGTTTATCATAAGTTTAACTTCGTCAAATCAGTATTATATTTATTACTGACTATATTTAATACTAAACCTAACTAATATTACAAATGCGCAAGTGAGTTTATTTGTCTGTTTGTTTCCTCTTCACGCTCTTTTTAATCTGGTATGAAATTTTAAAATTTAAAATTTGGTATTTCATCTCACGAGTTTTAATAAACTCACTATTCCACAGAATAAAATAACAAAAAGTTGTACAATGGCATTCTTCATCAGTCAACCATTAGACCAAACATAATAATAGAAAAGAAAAACTAAAGAAAAAAAAAAACAAATTGTGCTGTTTTCTGTAATTTGTAAGTGTATAAATATAAAAATAAGTTAATAAACAATTAAACATCTGTGGAAAATATTTCCAGAAAATAGAACGTTTATATACTAATGTAACTTAAAGAGCGACATATTTTTTTAAACGAAATTTCAAATTTCTAAATTATTCGCCATCTTTTATAGAAGAAAATTCTTTTATCATTGACTCAAGAATTTAATTATTTACAGAGTGGCCGTTAAACAATTAATTACACGATTGCAATTTGAATGTACAAATTATTTGAATTAACGCCAAGAATACAACTTTAATATAATTGAAGTTAAAGTTTAAAACTGGAGTTTGTCTTACAGACAGACGGGCGGCCACAAAGCTAACTAATAGAGAACGTTCTACAATTGAATTCGAACTTAAAAGCTGTTAATTTACTATAAAATAAATTATATTTACATTGGCCTAAACATAAGTCGCTTGCTTTTATTTTTCTCAACATAATTTTATTACATTCGTACAAATATATTTTTTGATGTTAGAATGATATTTTCTGTCGCTTTTCTGAAATTTCTGAGAACAATTTGAAAATTCCAACATAGTTTTTTCGAAATTGCTGGTGTTTTATAACATGTGAGCAACGTGTGAGCTCGAACTAGAATAGGACCACTACATGTATTCCTGTGGATGTCGTACGAGGCGACTAAGGAACACATAGCCTTAACAACAATAGCATTTTCAAAGAGGGTTGACAGGAAGATGGCTGATTTAAATATCATAGCAAAATCTTCAAAATTTAAAGGATATTTTTATACGGCCTTGGGGCGTTACAGCTCATGTAACCGGGAATATGAAAAAATGTGAGAGTGATATTGTAAATCGTTTACTACAGTGCCAAAACAAATGTTTTATGGGAAACTAAAAGTTTTATGTGCTTAGTAATACTCAGGTGTGTTTGGACTAGATAAGATACTCGTAGTTCGAGAATCGTAAAACAGATCACTGAAGAATATCGCTTTAACATTTTATGTTGCAATATCAATAATATCCCTCCTTACTCATCTGAACTCATTCCCAGATGCATAAAGCGACCGAGCGTCCAGGATCCCCTTGATGACAATGTCAAGAACTAGCGGCCCATCCCGGCTTTGGCCGGGTAAGACTAAATTGTACACCACTTTCCTCAGAAACCACACTTTGGTAAAAATCGCACAAAAATCCGGCCGGTAGATTGATTGTTTATCGCGTTCATACATACTGACAGACGCGACAGACAACGAGATGTATATGTATGAAACTCTTATGCCGAATTTAACTTTTGCCCCGCATTAATTTCGTGCGTCCGCTAATAACTTATTATTGTCAATATACAGATATGAATTCTAAAATGTTTTTGCTACTTTTAGTCTCATAAACACTTCCCATAATTGTTTTTCTTTAATGTCTTCTATGTACACACATAATTATGGAATTAGTAGGTACTCTGCACAACGAAGTACTTACCAAATCCATGAGATTATCTAAACAAATTGGCATTAGTTAGGTTATTATTTGTATCTATTTTAAACACCTCTTTTTTTCTCATTCTATCTCATTCTTAATTTGTTTTATATATCTACTAAAAGGTGATCGTATATTTGTGATATTTCTTCTTCGGAAAAGAAGAATCCAAGCTAAGCAAATACTTAAACTGAATTGGCTAAGTATAGCGCAGTACCCAGCAACGTCTCTGTAAGTAGTTATATAGTCTTCTAAAGAATGTATACAAATAGAAGCTTCAACTACCCTTTTTCTTTGAGATACTTTGTGATACCTTCGACCGTCTTGTGATAGTAACGTCAGCAAAGTTTTAAGGAGCCGTTCCCCTCAGAGTACCTATTTGATAGCTCCAATTCTAGTTATAGTTCTTAGCTATTTGAATTATAATTCCGACCACTACACTATTGTTTCAACAAGTGTTTAAATTACCATACTTCCATACCATATTTTATGCTAAAGTCTGTCTATCTGACTGCCTGTATTACTATACGTCCATACCATATTTTAAATGCGAAAGTCTGTCTATCTGTCTGTCTGTTTCGCTTTCACGGCCAAACCGCTGAACCAATGTTGATGAAATTTGTTATATACTAAAGGGGTGAAACTTTGTATGAAAATTATGTATTTTCCGCTTTCGCGGATAAATTCACGCGGACGAAGCAGCTGGCAATTTAAAACTACTATTATTATACTCTATGAATTCGTATTATATCTATGTGCATTCCTGGAAATGGTTGAATTCCTGAATGATATATGCGTAATATTGCGTAATATCTGCTTACCGGTTTTAATACATAAAACGGAATATATGAATATGAATACGCGAAAATCGGGATTGCGATTTCATATGCAAAGGATTTAAATATAATAACAATGAATGTTATATCAAAATGGCTGTATTTACATAATTTAAATCTCATTACATCTACTCGTATTTATGATACAGGCGCCGAGTCGTTTTACAGGACTGTAACTTTTTTATACACTTTCTCTCTCTCTCTCTCTCTCATTTGAGAGTTTTTTCGGTTTTCGTCAACCTTAAAGCGTAGAGCCTAGAGTTCACTTTCCTACTTTTATTTTCACAGACCGTTAGCACGCGTATCCTATTTTTGAGCTAACCCTACTGCCAGTCCCAACGAAAAAATTTTGTTTGATGTCCAAGATCTTTTTGTTCTATAATCGTTTATATTTTTAGTAGTACAAGTTTAGTTATAAACAATTTATATGTTATTTATGTTTTATATTTAAAATTTATTTAATCAAAACAAAACTATAAAACTTTTTTATGACGTTCAGTTCTAACGTAACCAAAATTAAATCGGTTATAGATAAATTATTCGATAATGTTTCGAATAATATAACGGTTTTCGAGCCTTAATCATAAACAAGGTATGTAGTTTTGGAATTTCCACTACCTATCCAGCACCAGATCACCATACCACACCACCACAATGCTATCTCTGTTTGGTTTTATGGTTGACTGATACAGGATGCATTATAGCTCATTTGTACTTTTTGATTTTTTTGTGCAATTAAGTTTTAAATAAATAAACACCTACCTACCTAACTATGACGTTACTAGAACGTGTTCTAGGTTCACATGCCGCGTCCCGCATATAAACGGTGCCAATATCCAGGAGTATACCGGAACGGAACTCTTTACATAAAACGCACGACTTCATTAGCTGCAATATCAGCTAATGCTTGTGTTAATAATTAATTTAAATTTGCATATTGTTAGTTTTAGAGTTTTGTAAAATCATAGGCGTCAAATTACAAATTAAGTTAAAAAATTATATAATATTTTTGACAAAAGCGCTTATAGTCATCAGGGAGATTGTGTTACATTCCACGCGTGGCAATAAATCATGTCCTTGAAGTAAAACGTTGAGGAGTCTCCGCGTCGGGGCCAGATCCTGAGTTGGTCACGCTAATTATAAGAATGCATTATCACGAAAACTGAAGTGCCATTGAAATTTTAACTCTGTAGGACCAGCGGATTTAGCTGAAAATTAACTTTAATATGTTATTACTGAGAGACAGACGTGAAAATAGAAAGATCTCAGGAACCAATTCAAAAACTTTTAACAAGAAATATTTTCATAAGTAAATAACCAATGGTTCTCTTTCTTCCAGTTTCGAGAAGAGAAAATGTAGATTTCATGTGTGATGGAAAAGTCCAACTTTGTAAGCTAGAAACACCGGAACTCCAAGAGATCGTAACTAAGCAAAATATCTTTTTTACTTTTAACGAAGTATAAACAAAATCCACAATGATTAATCGATTTTTTTATTCCAATCATTCGATATTTTTATTTGTACTTACATCATGAAGATCTTTATCAGTTAACTTGGGTCTTGGATGTTTATCTATATATGTATCTTTTATGGAATATTTGTATTGTCCCTATATATTTATTTATACTAATTTTGATTTTTTAAGTTTATTTTTTTCTATTCATTTTATACAAGGTTTTATTTAACTTGTTCTGTAAGTGTGGAACAAATTCAAGGTGAATTTTATTCAAATCCCAGATTTATTTAATGTTTGAATACGAAAATTCAGCACAATATCAGTAAATTATTGCCAACTGGGTGTAGGCTGTACCCAGGCCATTTTCCCGATATTTATAATCCCCTCTTGCCCCTATTGACCCATTTTTGACCGATACCGACGCAAAACTAAGCAATTTCCAAGAATTTATTGAAGGTCAAAACGTTATACATGTTATTCCACCGATGTAGGTACAACATAACTTTTCATGCAAAAAGTTTGATATTAATTCTACACTAGCTCTATTTCCAAAGGTTGTTTTTGGGGTAAAATGCGTCACGTATTTATTTTGAGTTTAGTTAGTAAGTACGTAAAATCTATGAAACTTTTTATGTGATCAGTTAACAAAAATAAAAATATATTTAATTTCAGACATAAACGTCCATTCAGATTACAAATCTTACACATCTTAAACTAGCGGCACATCCCGGCTTCTCTCGGATCAAAACATAATTTATACACTTAAACCTACATCCGATTTATTGATGAAAACCGCGTGAAAATCCGTGCAGTAGTTTATTAATTTATCGCGAACAGGCAGTCGCAGCTGAGGCACAGATATAAAGGGCAGTGGACTTTGTTTTATAATTTGTAAGGATTAATTATTTTTTTATTTATGTGCTAAGCACAAATTCACAGATTAGCTCTCTAACTAACCAGTCTCACATCTCATTACATTAATATACTAGCCACTAACTGAAATGAAGTATCACTAAAGTTAAGACTTCTGTAATTAGTTTCATTGTCTGATAAACTTGGTTTAATTATATTGTTACAACTATGTTGTAGACTTGATTTCTTAAACCATAGTAATACCACACAGTTATCTTGTTATTAATAAGAACGTTTGTATGGATTTATGTTCATAACTGCTAGATTCTTCGTCATTCATAGCGCATTATATATCCATTGATACAAAAATCCGAAATTCTCACGAGAGAGAATCTCGGGTTTAATTTAATTTACCTTTCCGCTTAAAATTTTTCAAAACAAACAATCTACCTAGAACTACTAACTTCACAAAATATTTCTTCACGTTTAGCATTTTGTTTTTTTAATAACATCTCTATGTTATTAAAAAAAAAAAAACAAAAATTTTAAACCAGTCTAATGTAGCTGGCTGGAAATACTTTTCGTCCTACATTTTACTTTTAGAAATACATGGGATCTGACTAAATGGGGCGCACGTAATGGGCAAGACCACTGGAGATACAGTCGACAGCACGTTAACTTATCCAAATTCATTGCAAACTCGCCGCTATTACCGCGCCATAGAGGTTCATACAGTGTAACTTGATGTGTTGACTGTACCTCATTTGCCTGACTTACTCTGCACACACATTGTGAATTAAAAAAATATGAAAATTTTATCCGCTCTCCTGCGCAACATGTATATAATTCACTTTTTAACACAATATTTAACTTCAAAAGCCATTCCTTATCTCAATATCTATCTATATATATCTTGTAATTATCCTTTCTGTATAAACATTTTCAATTTGAACAAATTCTCATGTCTTCTTCTCTTAACACAATTTTACTGGAATGGCTTCCGTGAAATTTTCTCGGCATCTAGAACCTTTTTCAGGGAAACCCCTAATTTATTCATTAATCTACGGTTAATATAAATGTTGCCATAGCTCAAAATACCTAAATATATACTTTTGTTAATCCAGGTTATTTGCGAAATATCGTGTGATTATTTCGTGTTTCTATTTCTGTCTACAACCAAAGCTAGTTTAATTAGTAATTAACCTAGACCCAGGATATATCGTATAAGCCAAGCATTACGGCAGCTAAACATGAACTGTCTTTACCAAACCTTGAAGTCTACCCATTTTGTAAAGAGTTGATAAATAGTCTTCTATCATTAGGTAGGTAAAAGATTCTTAGTTCCGGTGGTTACGACCTGATTTAAATCTTACTTACTTACAAACTGTTGTATGCATACCGTTTACAACTAGTCCTTTTGGAAATAGTAAATCCCTTTGTCCAGTAGTGGACTTTTTGTGGCAATAAAGTTAACTGGGTCACAGTCCTTCCTTCATCTGTCAATATTTTCATAAATAGTTAATAATTTAATTTAATAATAATTTTGTAGCATTTTCAATATCGATGTTTAGTTTACCAAAATATCGTAAGACAATGGATTTATTGAAAGAAAGTTATTTTCAGCTACCTATTTATAATTGAGTAAAGGGAACTTACATATACGTATAATTATAATGATAGACTATTGTCGTCTCCACAGATACTAACTCAAGACCTAAAAATATCTGCCTTCAATTCCGGACATTTGCTAATCCCGGAACTATTTGAAATGGAAATCTGCGGTGAATCTTTGCTGAATATCCGCTCTTTTAATCCGTTCGATTTTCAAACATTTAACCTTTTTTTGTTTGTTTTTGTTTTTACTTTCATAAACGGCAAATGAAGGTATTTACCAGCGGAATCTTAAAATCTACATCAAAGATTTCTAGTGAAGTAAAATTTCTAAAAGAAAATAAAAGAAAATCTGCTCGCTCGCTGTTAGTACCTAATCATCCTGTTATGTAGGATGTTAATTTTAAAAGCTACCTACGTCTATTTCTTGAAATTATATCCGAGGTCCGTCCTGTTGAAGCTCTAAAAGTCTTTCATCAAATTAAGCAGAATATAGGAACATTGATACTTTGTTCGGTCAAATCTTCTGCATCACAAATTCAATAAATAAATATGAAATCCAAACATGAAAGCAGTACTCCTCTAACTTCTCTATTCTAATATACCAAATTTTATCTAGCCTGTAGGTGTTGTGTCCCACTGCTGGCTAATATACTTAAATACATCTGTAATATATATTTTCGGCTATTACTGATTAATTAATTGTCTCGACCTCCTTGTTGTGCACTAAAATGGCTGATATTATAACCTTTTTTTCTCTAAAGCAAATCAGTAGAATTGTATTGAGGTTAATCTATTTTTCTATTATATGTCTATTTTTTCCCTCCCTTTTCGCATCGAGTTTATTTCCTGCGTTCTTCAACCCTGAAGTAGTTTTGGATAAAAACCCTGTGTGTTATTACCAAGTTATATTCCACCCGTGTACCAAATTTCATAACAATTCTTCAAGCAAATTTTGTGTGAATGAATAACAAACATAAACACATGCATCCTCACATTTATATTGCATATTAGTAGAATTATATTGGTAAATATAAACGTACGTATAGAAAAAAGCATATCTATTTATACAACAAAGAATCAATTTCCCATTACCTTACCCAGTAATCCAATTTTATCCGCTGATTTATACCAAAGTTTGGGAACCAATACCATTAGCATAGCCCAGCCATCAACTCGGATCCCACTTCTCTGCAATATATATCCTCAACGGAATCGCGTAGTTCGTTATCCATCGAACCGCGAAACCATTTCTGTGTATATATATCAGAAGAAACGAGGTAATGTATGTGGTGTATGTGATAGTTTTACAGGTGGGTTTAGAGGTAGTGTGTGACATGTCTGTGATATGAACTCCTTGGAAATGACTTTAAGATCTATAAACATGCAATGAATTTTGATTGTTTCAACTTCAATGAATCGAATAAATTGAAAATACGATATTTTCCATTACCTGCGCTATATCTATACTGATCCAACGTAGATATGGAAAATATAATATATAATACTATATCATTATTAGATTATTTATTAGAGATATACCTTCATTGAACGCGTCACAAAATAATCATGCCCGTACAGTAAACCGTAAACCTGTAAAGCTCCCTCGTCGGTAGCCGATCCTAGGAATATCACCAGGTCATGCATATAATAGTAATGCATTGTCATCCAAACTAAACGTGTATCTATACAAAATTTCAGCTCAATCGCTTGATGATATTTGCTTCGAAATTAAGTTGTAGAATTCCACTCGAAACACAATCTCCTGATCGTGAGGCATCATTTGCCAAAAAAGCTAATGACAATAGAAATATAACATTATTAACTGTCTGACTTTTTAAAAATTTTTTTTTGTTGATTACACCCACCACCGACTACAAAAGGAGGCGTTCAGTCGAGTGTACCCCATTTGTCGCTCGCCCTTTTTTTTTTGATAATTAACGGTTGTTTAGGTACAATAATTTAAAATCATGTCAAATATTGTTAAATTTAGTTTTTTTTTTTAATTAGAGTTTAGTTGTTTTTTTTTATTTAAGCACTTCAAGTAGTTAAAAATATATATATAATGTAATAATATAACTATTGAAGGCTGCCCTACTTCTTTGTACTTCTGGAGGAAAATGGCAGCTTCTGATGAAGCCATCGAAGTGGCTCGGTTCTGGCAAGAATATATTTAGCACCCAATAGAGCGTTGATTTGCCATCGACACGCAAAGATGAGGAAAATATTAATGATATTTTTTTATTACAAACAATTATAATGTTACGAAGTCATTCAATACGATTCTTAATTGTTACACGGGCTCGGGTGTCTCAGAATAAGTAATTTGCACGAATTTACACTCTTCTTTAATTACTTGAGGTATTGTGTTTTGTTTAATTTGACGTAACTCTGATAGTATCGGAGAAGCAATTAGTGTTTTACGTTTTAATTATCACATGCCTATGTTTCTATAAATAAAAAGCCGACACTGCATCATGGCTAAGCCTTTTCGATTAAGTCATCTTTTAAAATAAATAAAATATATCAAAATCGGTCTAACCGTTTGGGAGCTACAGTAGTCCAGATACACATCTAGCGCATTATTAAGTTTTTGTTCTAGCTATATAAGATTGAGAAAGCGAGAATGAGAGAAAAATAGTATTGATGTTAAAGCCTTTAGTCTCTTTTTTTAGTATTTTCTCAGAATTGTCTGTGGTTTTTATATCTTCATACATTTGTTGCTCTTCATCGTTCATACAAAAATTCATACAGATTTGTCCAATTTTATTTCTTATTTTATTAAAACTTCGCTGATAACCGGTAGCTTGGATCTTATTGCCTCAGTGGACAATTTTATTTGTGTTTTAAAATGTGACAAACAAAGGAGAAACGAGTGTTTAAAAATTCGAATAGTAAAATAAAGAGTTAGAAACGATTTTCGAAACGGCTGAATGCACTTTTTTAAATAGTAGCTAAAGCACTCGCGATAAAATTCTCTTTCAAATAAAAACCAAACTAGATCGAAATCGGTTCAGCCGTTTGGCTGCCACGATGCCACCGACAGACATACACATTAACGTTAATCACGTATATAGTACGTCATAACTCCTTCTGCTGTCGGGGTTTAAAAAATATAATTATATAATTAAAAATAATATAATTCCACACACATATATAATAACAGACCGCCACTCTGATAGCTTCAAAAGATATGTATTGCTTGAAAAAATATATTCCATATTACGTATTCGCAGCTCATATGGTTTTCCTTATGAAAGATACATGTATTCAAATTAGCCATTCTGCACCCTTTACGTATTCCGCTAGGATCCCGACCCTAACTATTGAACTATTCACGATTTTTCGAACCAGAATCTAATGTACACATGTTATAAAAAGTTTTGATAACCTCGAGATGTGTCTCGTATATAATATGGATTTATGATCAGAAGAGAGCAGGGTCTTATGCTAGCTTTTGCCGGCGGCTTCGCCTGCGTGACTTTTTCTGCGAACGCTGAACAGACATGATTTTCATACAAACTTTCACCCCTCATCATAGTCATAAGGGAGTTGATTACGCTGAACTACTACGCTAAACACAAGTTATGTATGTGGTATATACTCGTATACAATAGATGTGAATTTATCCAAGGTACAATTGAAATACACCTGGCTTTTGACATATGGAATTGAGCATATTTAGAGCTCTTGTCACAGGAGCAAACTCATACAAATTAGCGCCTTATAAAATTGATCTTAAAGTAGCGACACCAATCGCTACGTTTCTTGCTAGAAAAATTTAACATGGAAATATATTTTCAACATTTTTCCAATTCCGGCCGTCGAAACAGGTATCCTCGTGTCATTCTAATGTGTAAGTAATTAATACAAATGTTGTGTTGTTACAGAAAACAACTCGCAGTTGGATCGAGAGCACGTTCCAGAAGCGAGAGTGCAAGTACTTCGTGCCGAGTGCTAAGGATGAGCACGTGTGAGTGAATTAAAATAAATTTATAAACGTCAATAAATGCATTCTAAACTGCTTGAAACATTTGTTTTGTGCGGTTCTATCAAATCTATCTGTTCTAGCTTAAAGTAAACTTGTAAATACAACTTTAACAGATAGATTTGTGTAATGCTGTTAAAAAGTTTAAATAAATAAAATAAGTATAAAAACTGAGCTGAAATTGAGCCAAGGACAGAGAGGTGTGGCAAATACTCCACCGATAAGAGCATAGCTCTGCTGTTAAGTAAGAAGAAGAAGAACTGAAATCACTAGATACATACATAGGTCAAAAAATAATTTAATTTCAATTCCTTACACTTATATCTTTTATACTACTATTATAAAAAACTTTCACCATTAGAAAGGAACATTATTCAAGATTGCTATAGACTATATTTTATCTCAAAATTCCCACGGGAGCGAAACACAACGCAACATCTAGTCTCTCATAGATGTCTGCATCCTGAAGTTATTCAGAATTCGTTTTGTTAAAAACGCCTCATGAATATTCTAGTTCCGTCTGAACCTAGACTTCCAAAAGCGCAGTCGTCTTCAGTCGCTTCGTATTTTGCATCTGAATAATTATCCTGAATGTTCTGAATGCAACTAATCCCTGAATTCACGAATTCTTAGATCTTGCTTATGTTTTTACCCTTTCTGAATACAATTTTGCCGTGCTTTGATGCTATTTATAGATTCATACTTTTGTTTTGGATAGTTTTTAAAATAAGAACATAATATTTAAATTATGAAGATGTACAAAGAATATTTAGTTTTATTTAGGTGATGTAATTTTTTATTCAGTATTATTTCAGTTGAGTTATAATTAATTAATTGGTTATTAATCATATTTCCATTATTTTTCTTGTTTAATTTTTTATGTCATAAAAATAATTGAGAAGAAAACTTTTTCCAGCATATACTTTATGTTTTTCTTTATATACTTACCACAAATAAAACCAAAAATTTTAAGTAAAATCAAAAACATTGGGTAGGGTACTTATTCTTCAAAAATCTTTGATGGATTATGATACGAAACAAATTTCATACAATTGATTAAATTAAAATTCTCAATCCATCACACAAAGTAGCCGTTTACATGATACGGTCAACAACCTAGGCAGTGTTAAGCTTGTGACATAATTGTAGACACGTAGAAAATTTCGTAGGGCGTTAATTCCACTTTTTATATATAAATTAAGTCATTTTGTGCGAGAAAGTTTAAATAAATACCAAACTTTTCATAATATTTCATTGCTATTATAATTATATTTCAAACTAGCTGACGCCATCGTCGGCGTGGCCGAACAATTTTTCTTAAAGAGTCAAAATTATTAGAGAAATTTAAAAAGTAAGTTTAACTAATCTAAGAATTCCATATCAGATGTACCAGATCTTCGATGTTTTAAACATTTATAAACACAATGTTATAGAAACAAATTTAACTGCACAGACAAAGCGTGACGACGACATATCTGCAGAAGATGCTCATCAGACTGAAAAATGTTTTTTAAGGTGTCATTTCTATATTTCCTATACTTTAAGCTGGACCATTATATCATTGTTAGGATCCACGAAGCCGACAATATTGTCCAAAAATGTCTGTCGATTTTTAGTCCCAGGTTGTGTTTATGGAAAAAAACCATTCACAAATAAATAAATAGGTGTTCCAAATCTTCGATTTTTATACTTCAATAGGAAATGTTTATCCGGCTGGACAACTTTTGTTAAGGCGTCATTTCTTTATTTCCTATAGTTTAGCTGGATTATCATGGGTTCAAATTTACTATTTTTGTTATGTTAGCACATAAACCACAATGTAGAACAACAACGAACAGAACATGGAGGCAGCCCGATCTGACCATCAAAGAAAACAAACAAACATAATAACAGTAAAAAGTTTCTATTTTTCTTTCCACTGCTTTGCGTTTTCCCGTTCGATAGTGCAGCGGTTTGGACATGAAAAAGCTTTGCAAACATTTTGTACGGCTACATTCTGTACAAAACAGTTTTAGATCGAAATACATTTCGTTTGGTCGTTAGAAACTCATTTTAACTTGCTACAAACATAAAAGGTTTCTTTGCAATGCGTATTATTTTTAAATTGCATGTGAAACTCGCTAAAATTAACCTTTGATCATAATTGAGCTCAAAATATATTCCAAAAAGAGAAAAAAAGAACTTTACGATCTAAAATAATAGCAGTTTCATAAAATCGATAAATAAAATGTAAAAATAAATAAAAATACATAAAATATGTATACATTTACAATTTGTAACCCAATAAAAATAGAAGGTTATATAAAATCGTGTCTATTAATTAAATAGTGCAGTTGATTTGCCGAAACTCCTTGATTTGTTGTATCAACATTGGTCTGAAAAAATACCAAAATTATCATTTAAATAATAGTTTGTACCTATAGCATAGTTATAGTTTGTTTAAACGCGCCAGTCTCCAGAGACAGACAGAACTATCAATAAGATTAAGACTATATAATTTGTGTTCATGATAGAAACATTCATGAGCATTATTAATTGATGCTATCTATATTTCCTAAATTCCTCTGGCAGCGAAATCCCGTGTTACAACTAGTAATTTTGTATGCAACCTATGAGCTCTCATGGGAGATTCTGGTTCTCATTAAAATACATCCTATTGTCTACTATTCCAAATTTAATTCTACAAATGTTATTCGTTCATTGAAATACATTGTTACATTAAATTATTCGGGATGGCACGACTGATTTGACTGGTTCTTCGTCGTTCGCTTCCACAAACCATAGTTTGTGGAAGCGACGAATGAAAATCAGGCGAAGTGACTATGGTCACTTCGCCTGATTTTCATTCGTCCGGCATAAAGTAAACGGACGGTAATCGTGCGAACTCCAAACAATACTTATGTGCAAGGTATGCTAGGTCAAACCATTGAAATGGTTTAGACTTTGAAGAAAAATTGACTTTGGACTTACTGTTTAGCATATACATACATTATATATATACATACAATAAAAATTAGGTATCGGTACGATAGTAGACGACAGTTAAACAGTGATAGGTCGATGTTGTTTTTTGTTTTTATGGTATAGAATGGTCATCGATGCTCAGAAACAATTGAAACTGATGTAAATAAACCTACAAAATACAGGAACTCTGTACGGTTAGCTTAGCTTCCCGCATACAACAAGATTTACTTACAGGCTCTAAAACCGGGGGTCTCTTGTGGACAGGTCTGAGGGTGTCCGCGTAAATTTGCCAGAATTTGGTCACGTGGTTCTTCGTGATGTACCGGTCCTGCAGCCGGCAGTTCAGGCACCAGCCTTCGTCGCCTTTCGTTATTATTTCTGTTCAAGTTAAGATTAAGGAAATCGTTCTTATCCAAGCGCTCGCCGGTTTAATTCATGGCTGCGATGCCCTGAATTCCGGATTCCGCTTAAAAGACAAATCTTAAAAGTTTGGAGATTTATATGTATTAAAAGTAATCCAAAGATAAAAATGCAAAACAATTTTCTCATATTTTTTCTTAAAGTTTTTTAAGCAAATTCCTAATCAAAAAAGCTGTTTGCGATGCGTTTCATACTTTTTTGTAATTATTATTGTGATTTATGTTAATAGAGAAAGTGTGTTAAACCTTTTTTTTTTAAACTGAGAAAATTAGTCAAATATCTGACAACTACTTTAATTTCGTGAGAATCGGCCCCCAAGTTGAATGATTCGGCAATGCAAACGCCCTAGGTGAGCATCAAATACGACAAGGCTACAAGACGCGATGCGTCACCATCAAATATATTTATTTACTTATGGCCATATCGATGTATAACCAGTAAAAAACTGACCGGCTAAAGCTGCTATGTCCAGTTTCTCCTCTAGTTCTTCCATCAGCTGCATTTCGTCAGGATTCACAGGAAAGTTCAACTGAAAATACAATATGAAATAGGTACATAGATCTTTTAAATTAAAAATTGAATAAAAAAAATATTTTGACGTTCAAAAAGTCATAGTTTAACTTTAAATATATGCATACATAATGATTATACATATTTTTAATGATAGCTATAACCAAAATCAAGGTTTACATTAACCTTATTATATTTATGCTAATTAAAAAAAAACTGAAACGTGCCGTTGACCTTATGACCAGATTTATCATAAGTGTAGACTTACGTAATTAAAATAGTCATATATATCTCCCATATCTCGAGGGTCTCGAGGAATATCCAAATGTCTCGTATGTTGGCAACCCTATTATATGGCTCAATCCCATAAGCACATATGGGATAAAAACCTTTCAAAATCATGTGAAATATATTCGCCCCGTCACGTGAAAAATGGGAGTAGGTCCAGTGCGCGATTTAGCAGAGTGCCTCTTTGTTGAACCCTGCCTTTGTGCTCTGTAATAGCAGGACGCAAACAGACAGTTCAAATGGGTTTTAAAATCAGACTTCTATCTCTTCAAGGTAAGCGACTAATGCAGCAAGGCAGCGCAGCGCAATATCAAAGTCAAAGCATTTGTTCAGATATTATAGAATATATATATCTGATATATATAGCAATTTCTCAGAAAGCTACAAACTACTGGCATTTTGAAACGACCGCCCCTCACTCGAAGCGATTCCTTCCCCATCAGTATCTCAGCTAGACTTCAGTTGAAGTATTCTATGTTGCTGTTGTAATCAGACACGTACCTATTGTTAGAGGATGAAAATATTATAAGGACTGTATTTAATAGGGCTGAAGGTCCTGAGGTGATGAAATGCGTGTATTCGTCCAGAAAAAGAGGAGGAGAGAGAGCGCGAGAAAGAGAGAACACGCGGGATACATAATCAAAGACAAACATAGACAATACTAAAATGTTGCTATTTCCAATACTTATTGTGCCATCGTAGGGCCATTCAGTTTAGTTCTTCACCTTAGGTTACAAATAGTGTAAAGGAAAGGAATCGACGAGATTGAAGACTGTTCTATTTATATCACCGATCATTATTTTTCAGGTGATATTACAGAAATACTTAGATTATGTTGTTTCATAACAAAAAATATAAAAAGATTTAGCTTCTTCGAAAAAATAGACGAGAATGGACGAGATAAATGTTACGGCTAATGCAAAAGTTCTTGTTCGGATTCGATTATACAAAACAAAAGAAACATTTTATAGGCTTTATCTTACAAATACAATAAAGATACATACCTTAACATATTGAAATATAGCTGTTGTGAGCGCATACTGTCTCCACATGGTGAGTTTTCTGACACTGTCGAAAATCATCTCTGGGGTAATCTGTAAAAATGCAAAATTATTTATGCCAGGTAAATGAATCAGGTGATTTTTACCTAATATCACTTGCGAATACAGTTGTGTCGCATACGCTAGTATGGCCACGTCTTGTGTGAACCGACAAATTGCGTAGAAGGGGCAAACCTAAGTTGAGCTGGCTTGATATCATCGTTAAGGATGACAATTAACGATGTTAAAGATCGAGCGAAGCGGACACTGGGCTCTAACGATCAATGGTTAAGAAAGAAATCGGCCTGCGTTTATATAAATATGAGGTTATTATGTACTTATGTGTGTGCAAACTAAAAACTACAAATAAATGTCATGGAAACTAAATTCAATTAAGTTATCTCTATCTCATTATACAATATTTAAAAAAGGCAAAACATATTTTGCCAAAAATAGCTTATTTTTATTATGGTTAAGTTATGTAGATGAAGTGAAATACAAGCTAAGTCAATTGGGATATGTTTGCCTCATGCAGCCTCAATGTTGGCCGATTTAAATAATTAGATACTCATCGTACAGTCGACCACGTATCAAGTTACCCTGCATGGATCTTTATACCGTGGTAATAGGGACGAGTTTGCAATGAATTTAGAAAGCTTGATGTGCTGTTGACTGTACCTAGTTACGAAAAGAGGAAACGGGGCTGACCAAAGAAGCGTTTGAGCGAAGCTATGAGAGAATTGGTTGGATTTCGCATTGAATCGAATAATTTGAATGGATACATATGGAAAAAGGTCCCCCTTTTTCCAGCAGGATTAGTGGGTTAGTTATTAAAAAGAAATGAGAGCGAATCTCTGATGTAAATTGTTAATTTTTTCATAAGCCCCATAAAGTTTAATCCTTATTGTGCAGTTTCCAACAGTTTTTCCATTGGAAGGCAAGCTTAATATAAGCTAATTGCATACAATCATACTCATCGCTGAAGCAATCAGTGCTCATTGCAGGGCAATGTTCCGAGTAACGAGCCACGCGTGGTTTGAATAATGTGATTTTATTGCTCGATTATTAAATAAACGGTATTCATCATTGTGGCCTGTCATTTTTAACCCCCAACGCAAAAACACGGACGTTATAAGTTTGACCGATAAATGTGTCTGACGGCTATAACCGTGTGTCTGTCTAAAAAAAAGACCGCTAAGTCGGGTGAACCGATTTGGATGCGGTTTTTTTATTTATTTGATAGCATAAATTTTTATGCGGTGGTTTTTAGATATGTTTGATTAAAATTGGTTCAGCCGTTCCAAAGTTGTAGCGAAATGAATATTGAAAGTCGGGGGTTTTTTAATTTGTCTAACAATAAATTTGTTATTGATTTGAATTAAACTGGAAGTTCTCCAAAGAACTGGCAAGAAGTAGACTAGTGGAAGAGTGAAAAATTTTAGTTTTAGAAGCCAAGATTCTCTTTGGGGTGAAATACCTAGTTAAGTATTCCGTATGGTAAAAAAGGTCAAACCGATTTTATTTGAAGAAAATTCGAAAACGTCGTCTTTCATTTTAGTATGCTGAAAAATAGTATTTTTGTTGTAGTTTTTGTTTTTATTTTTTTTATAAAAGCCTGTTTTGTGTCCCACTGCTGGGAAAAAGCCTTTCGGAAGCAAAAAGGGGCACAACCGCATTGGATCGACGACTACGGAAGCAGGGTTGGTGATATAACGAAAAATACAAAGGCAGTTTAAACACAAAACGAAATCCTTACAACTTCTTATGTATAGGAAGTACTTTGTTATATTATGTATATATTGTATATAATTCCTTACTTCACTGCACGTCATTCTTTCTTCTTGTGGTTCAGGTACTGCGGAATTAGTATTGATGAATAAAGGTGACAACATATTGGCCCTCGACCCAGCTTGGATGCTTTTGGCACCTGAAAAAGATTAGAAATACATTTTAGAAGAATAATAACAATAGAATATATACACCACGCGGGCCCAGTGGATTGGCGAGTTTTAACGACTGCAAATACAACCTCGACCAACCGCTTAACGTGCCTTGCGAAGCACGGAGGTACTCAAGATAATACATTTTTGGTCACCCATTCAATGCATTCAATTGGACCTATTAAGAAATAGGTCCAATATTTAAGGTACTACTAAATACTAAAGTTTGCAAAATATGAGACAGTAACGGAAGGATAAATACCGGCTATGGTGTTAAGATAGGTTATGGTAACGCATCTTTTTTTGGTCAATTAACAAAACTATATAATAACATAATTATAAACGCTCTTATCATTTAGCACTACATATTTGATCATAAACCGTTAAATAGCAAACAAAATCCGTTCCAATATGGCGTTTAGAAATAACATTTCAATTCCACAACTGCAAATGGTTTTCCAATCCTGAGGAATTCCGCGCGGAATGTTAAAAAATATTGCCGTTTGCGTTACGTGCTTCTACGTAACTAAGGGCTAGAACAGACTGATCTTTGTTCCATTATGTACATTATGTACTTTTTGTAGCTATTAAGAATTTGAAGTGAAAACTTCTTCAGAGATGTGAAACTTCTTCAAAAATGTGAAACTCGCGTCCGGACACGAAAATTCACGCAAAACGTCAAAAATGCACAACGTTAATATTCAAGTTTACACTTCTACCGGCACTCACGGAGTGCAACCAGTTTTATTTTAACCTAAACCCGCGTCCATTGTGAAAAAACGGCGCGGTGTAACGCGACGGAACGCGAAAATATCAAATTTATGGATATTGTAATATCATATACTAGCTTTTGCTCGCTGCTTCACCCGCGTGAGTTTCTCCGCGAAAGCGGAACAGACATGAGTTTCATACAAACTTGGGGGTACCCATTATAGTCATTTGGGGCTTGATTTTTGACACGTTTAACTTATAACTACCGATAGAAGGACTATCGTCGGGGATTAAAAAAACAAGCCATGATAGTTTATTACTTAATACGTTACATTACATATGTAACGTACGTTACGTACATTACTTAATATGACGACCTCGGTGGCGCAGTGGTAAGGTTCTTGCCACTGAACCGAGAGGTCCCGGGTTCGATCCCCGGTCGGGTCATGATGGAAAATGATCTTTTTCTGATTGGCCCGGGTCTTGGATGTTTATCTATATATGTATTTGTTATAAAATATAGTATCGTTGAGTTAGTGTCCCATAACACAAGTCTCGAACTTATTTTGGGGCTAGCTCAATCTGTGTGATTTGTCCTAATATATTTATTTATTTATACGTGCTCTTGTCTAAGGTCAAAAGTTGCTACGTTAGAATGTTAATCTTGCTTTTTTGCGTTTAGTTTAATTTTCTAGAAAATTCTTAATCTTGACATGTATAAGTTACACGACTACCAAAAAGAATATCTTGGAGTTTCGATTTTGGTGTGTAATCTAATCCGATAATTTTTTTCCTTTATTATAATAACAAGGGTTCAAGAGCGTGCGACTGACGAGCTATGGACATACATTTATTTAAACATTGACATGGGTTACGGTTTACTATACAAGCTAGGCTTTGGAAAATAAATATACTTAAGTAGGTATTTTCTTATTCCATTATATCTAACTTTGCTGTGGTGAGTCATTTAGGATTTTTAATTATTTAGCAATCCAACTTCCTACTAAAGTTATACACGTCAGAGTGGATCTATGTTTGTTGCTCCATGGCGCGAAATCTACTGGATGGATTTTCATGAAATTTTGTAAACGGGTATAATTCGACCTATTAACGATATTACTATAGACTATCAATTTTTTGATGCCGAAATTCTGACAAAAGCGTAGCTTCGGGGAGCAGTTGCAGTGAGCAGCAGAATATTTTCTCACATTATCCCATGGAATTAGTAGATACTCCGTTGTACGAAGTACTTATTAATTCCATGCATTATCCACTATTATGGAAATAGCGAAATTTAATGACAATTATTGCTTGTATATATATTATCAGTAAGACTATTAGGTATGGTTGGTTTCATCCTATATATTGCTAAAACATAGCCAGCAAGTTAGAACAAGTGTACTTATGCTTATTATATCCACGAACATAGCTTAAACAGGGAGGAAATGGAGGTAATATTTAAACAGTTTGAATGAAAATGTTTCATCATAATATGTGCTCTACGCCTTATTTCTCATATATTACGATCCCGGCAAAGTAGACTCCCGACCTGTGCTACCGACATACAGTTTGATGAAAATTAAATGAAGTATTGTAACAATATGTTGCAAGAAGATCTAAGTCTAATGTACCTAATCGTATAATTAGGTAATAACGTTTCAACATCTGAACAAAAAATGCTTTATTAAAACTTTATTATTAGCTATCTGGATAAAAGTCTACACTTTTGAGCCATCTTTCAACATCTAGTCATATTCCTATTAGATTTTATATGTGGCCCCGCCCGCGTTAATTTCCAACGGGAAAAATTATTTCTGAAATTTCCATTATAGGTATCTGAAATGGACTAAATCCGTTGTACTCGAGTTGGTTGGTTTTCGTTAATTCATTTGCTTTAACTCATCATTTTCCCAAACTTTTAGAAACGTCGTATGTATAAAGCGTGAAGCTGTGAGCCGTGATCCTTCCCTGCTAGTCAAACATACCGATTAAAAGTTGTACTCTGCAGTGGTACCACCATTTTAAAAACCTATCAATTATACCTTAATGGTTGTATGGTACAAACCCTTTCCGACAAAAGTTCGATGCCCTATAAATTTGTCGGTGAACTCACATCTGTTGATGAATATCCAGTACCGCTCACATCCGAAAATTCTTTGAATAGTTTTTAATTTCCATTTATAAAGTCAATATTCACTTACTCCTTCTTTCCTCTTTCACAGAAACAGCCATATCTTTTCTTCTATCCACTATTCTTTTCTTCTCACTCTTGTATCTGATGAAAAACATTCCATTCTGAGGACGAAAGCTTGATCGGCAAAAAATCAAACGACAAAGAAAAGTGACAAAACTTTAATCAAACACGTTACAAGAAAAAAGGTATAAATTATTAAAATTTTTAAAAAATGTTAACTACCTTCTTCGGCAGCAGCGATGGCCGCAAAAATTACAACCTTGAGAGCCACTCCCTGATGTTAACCTGAAAAAAAAAACCGTTAATGAAACGAAAGTTTGAGGAACACTGCACCTGAAGTAGGCGTCTATCCACAGTGTAAAAATTTCGAGTTTTGAAGTTATTGATGAATTAAATTAATGATGTTTTTATGGAGGATGTAACCAAAAGGTTGAAAGAGTAGACCCGAATTGTAAAAAAGGTACTTAGTCAATAGTTCTTGAGGTCATCAATCAGAAAGTTCTCAAACGAATTTGTTAAATAGACTCAAGTGATGGTATATTTGATCCCGCGCTGTGGGTCAACATCAACAGTTTTGCTCTTTGATGGAAAAGGCAAAACAATACTTAACTTAGTCACTGGGTAAATCTCAAAGACAAAGAACACCATGACGAGGTTGGGTTTCGTGTGGGTAAAGTAAAGAAATAACCAGATCTACAAATATAAACATTATTATAAATAATTTATTAATATTTTTAAACTATGATTGGTTTATCTCACCAAATTGCTCGTGCAAATTAGCTAAACGACAATGTTGTCGTATTTTCACAGCTATGTAGCTGTGAAAATACTGAAAACCTGATATTTTTAACTTGCCTACGCTTTGGTGACATACAGTCAACAGCACATCAGGTTCCTCTGCATGAATCTCTATGGCACGGTAATAACGGCGTGATTGCAATGAATTTAGGTAAGTTTATGACTGTACGCTGTTGAAATGACTCCAGCGCCAAAACAAAAATGAGAGTTCACGACTACAGATAACAGGACTTAGCACAAACATTTTTAAAGTAACGGGTACTGTGAGTAAGCGGACTCTGACGCTCAACGGCTGAGGAAGGAACAAAAATAACACTCAGTTGAGCGATACAGTGTTGTGTGCTAAATATGACTAATAGTTTTATTGAGAACCTTCGCCCATCGCCGTAACTTCACACCGCAAATACTCCAATCTGGCTGCCAGTCCAGTCCAACGAAACGTCAGCTACACTAAATAAAAATAAATTTGTGCGAAGTCCCGTTAACATATACGTATTCGAACTTTCAAAGCGTGAAAGTATAAAAAATACTACACCTAATTATTACTTCAATTTTTTGATTGACCTGGTGAATATCGTAGACACAGAAGGGTCTCGGTCTTTCCGCAGCCTTGGTTTGCGTTTCGGTGCCTTGCGGATAATTCGGCGCCTCGTCGCAGACCTGGTCCTTTTCTCAGCCTTCCCAATTAGCCGTTTAGACCTCTTCTTCTTCTGACCTTTTGTCCCTCTTTGCCTAACATCCGCCACATCTAAACTTCTAGCTGAATAAGAGGAAGTAAACGACACGCTATTCGAAACAGCATCAGTGCCTCGTTCATCATATTTTTGGCTAGTGTCATATTTCCTTTTAACATCGTGTTGCCCGTGCTCGTCTCCCGTATTCCTCAAATTTTCCTTCTTACTTGACGTCGCCTGCTGCTCCTCTTTTCCGGTTTCCTCGTCCATTTTCAATCTCTTCCAAAAGTAACTAATAATTTTGAATTTTTGATTTTATAAATATACCATAGAAAAACGTACGGAAAACTGATATTTGGTACTTGTCAAAAAAAGCATCGAACGCGATTCATTTGTTTCTTGTCAATTTCATTTTTAAACTGGCAGATTTTTAGAAAGAAATTTTGCGGACCTCTTTGTAACTTTGTGGCTCATTTCCATAGACAAGAATTGTGATTTATTATTTCATTTTCTACTAAAATAATACTTTTATTTATTTATACTATAGTGGAATATTTTACTACTAGTCTTGATAGTATATAAATAGAGACAAATACATCCCAACTTAAAGTATCATATTTTCAGATGTTGGTGCGGACTGAGCAAGACAGCCCATGGCTCTAACACGGCCGTGGCCGCCCCGGGCGAGGCCTGGGTGCCGGCTAGGCACACTCACGCGGCCCCCACTGATGCATACGGCACAGTCGAGTTCCAGGGAGGTCCACATCCTACTAAAGCACAGGTAGAGGAACATTCGATCAAGTACAATGTATACTTACTACTTTACTGCACCGTCTTAGTTTACTTATTTCTCCTTCCACCCAAAGGTCGGCTGGAAGAAATTGCATTAGCGATAAGTCTGCCTTTGCACTCATTATGTTTGAATATCTTGTAACTTTAACTCCTTTGTGGTGTGGAATGGTGTACGTAATAAAGAGTTTATCTGTCTACCTACTTCCCTATAATAACCAATTTGTACATAACGTCTGCTTTACCTAAATGGCAAGTGGATTTTTTGTAAAACACAGAGACGCAGAGACGGATTTATCGCTAAAGCTATCTCGCTTTAAATCCGTTTTTGTGCCTGTTATTTTTGTTTATTTGATACTTCTTTTCTGTACTTTTATTACAATAATAATAAAGAGAGAAAGTTTTGGCGTCAGGTGTGAGATCAAAAATCACAACCGAATCTTGTTAGTTTTATTGTTTACCTTTAGCTTTTGCTTTGCCTTTGGATCAGATAGAACCAGGAACGACGAACTCAACCACTGGTAATAATATGTCGATCTAATGAGTCAAACCGAAACAAGTTTTATACAAAAATGTAATTTTTGCCACCACAAGCATTTATTGTCATGTCGTTAGCGAGATCCTGTGGTCATGTGAAAAAATCCATGTGCGTGCTGTAAACCGTTGAGTTCCCTCGTTGGCAGCCAATTCTGGATGCACTGTATGGTCATGCTTACTATAATAATGCATTGTCATGGAAACTGAAGTGACGTGGGAAATTTCAACTCTGTAAGAAAACCGGAAGCAGGAGAAATCTAACTTGATTACAGGCAGACAAGCAAACATCAAGACAGGTGAACTAAATAAAAGCTTGTAAAATAATTCAAATTACTTTATTTAACTTAGGATAATTCATCAGTACCTAACTGATGTCAAAAATTTACTTAAAACTTAGTCTACTTAATACATACTGCCGGTCTACTGCCGATTTACAAAGCGCAGGTGAAGAAAATGCGGCATAACAGACTTAACGGTAGCCTGTTCTTAATAGTAAAATATATCTTTCATCTCCTTCTAGTACGTCCGCCTGTCACACGACACCCGTCCCGAGCTGATAGTCCAACTGCTGACGAGGGAGTGGCAACTGGAGAGGCCGAAACTCCTCATCACCATCCAAGGAGGCAAAGCCAACTTCGACCTAAAGCCGAAGCTGAAGAAGGTGCTCAGGAAAGGATTACTCAAGGCTGCTAAAACAACTGGCGCTTGGATTTTCACTGGAGGAACGAATACAGGTGACATACTCATCGCATTTATATATTTTGCCCGCGTCTTCGTCCGCGTGAATTTGAAAGAAACATGTTTTTCATAGAAATTTCACCCAATTATAGTCATTAGGGGGGTTATTTTTGAAAACAAATTTAGCCTTTTTTGAACGGGGTTCTTTAACTATATGCATACCAAATTTCATTAAAATCGTTCCAGAGATTTAGCCGTGAAAGCGAAACAGACAAACTTTCACATTTATAATATTAATATAAATTATGGCAACACCATGTGTAATGTAAGAATGGGGCAGGTCATTGGCGCCGCGGTTCGCTCGTTCATTTTCACAAGGTCATTGGATGGGTGATCAGAAATGTATTATCTTCAGCTCCTCCGCATTTCGGAAGGCACGTGAAGACGTTTGGTCTTGGTTGTTTTTATGGTGGGCTTATTTCAATGAAATCTATAAATTATAGTGTAAAACTTTGTTCGAGCACGTAAAACATGACTTGTCTATTCTATTATTATAAAGAAGTAAGCGATTGTGAGTTTGTATGTTTGAGGCGGGTAATCTCCGGTAAAAATTCTTTCACCATTAGAAAGGTACATTATCCAAGATTGCTATAGGCTATATTTTATCTCAAAATTCCCACGGGAGCGAAGCCCCGGCCAACATCCAGTTTTTGATAAAATACTCATCAAATCATTTTAATTCAGCTGTAAAACTATTCAAAATTTAATAAATTACATCTGTTTGCGTTGAGGAGCAAATTTCGTCGTTAGGTACCTACTTAATTTTCATTTTGTTCAAGCCTTTATAGAATCTAGAGAATAACCGGGAGATGAGAAAAGTAAGTATTCTTTTATCACGCTGGGGCAATAACGTTGAAAATTTAATACGCCAAGCAACTATTACGTTTGTCAGATTATTATTTAGGAAATGTTAGTGTTAAACGTAAGGTTCATTAACGTTCATTCATTCAACATTCCAATAGAATAACATACAAATTGGTAGATTTAATTCATCGATAACCAAGATATCAAATTTAAAAAAAAATTCATCATCAAGACAATATTTGAATTTGTTTTATGAAAAATCTTTTTGTTTGCTGTATAATATAATATGGCATAATTATCCTTTGTTTAAATAGCTTTGGAATACCTTAATTAACGTATACACGGCAAAATTTTATAAAATATGCTGAAGGTCAACACGCTATAGTACTTAATTAGTTAACAACAGGTAATTAATGACTTTCATTCCTGACTAGCGTTCGTCCGCGGCTTCGACCGCGTAACTTTGTGGCTTTATACACTATATAGTCAATAACTCGGGTTCTGAGCCACGTATCGCAATGACACAATATAGACCATCCGCCATACAACTGTGTAAACTGGCTCAAATTCCATCCAGTCGTTTTTGCGTGATGCGCGATGATATGATATGATGATGATAGAAAAAGACGTCTTGGCGCATAATGTCCTTTTCTCACAATATCCTTTCTCAAAATGTCATTTTCTCAAAATGTCCTTTTTTCATAATGTCCTATTCTCAAAATATCCTTGTGTTTTTGATGATAATTTAGATAAGCAACTGATTAAAACAGTTTTTTTATTAAAAGGATATTTTGAGAAAAGGACATTATGATAAAAGGACATTATGAGATAAGGACATTATGAGAAATAGACATTTTGAGAAAGGACATTCCGAGAAAGGACATTTCGAGAAAAGGACATTATGAGAAAGGACATTGTAAGAAAAGGACATTTTCAAATGACAATTTCAAAAGACAGACCGACGAACGGTCTGTCTTTTCCATCTTGGCGCAATTAAGAAAAAAATTGTTTTATATTCTGTTAGTCCCACACAATTTAGTCGAAAATTTCTTTGTCATTCATTGACAGGTGTAACACGGCAAGTTGGAGATGCATTACAATTGGAGAGGTCACAAAGGGCAGGCAGGGTCGTCAGCATCGGCATTGCTCCGTGGGGCATCGTAGAGGGCGCCAACGAGCTCATCGGCAAGGGCAGAGATGTCCCCTACCACGCGATTGCTTCACCAAGGTAACATATACTTTTGTACCGTTAATTGATTGGCATATCAACACTTGTTATTAATAAAAAAGTTGAAATTTGGTAATGTGGTTGAGTTTAAAGAATTGAATGAGATAAAGTAATTGTCCCCTTCTGTCAATCGCAAATATTATAAAGTGTGATAGTGACAAAACATATAAACTAAAAACTAAAAGTAGTTTTAACTTTTGTATGATGGTTTCGCCCTAGAATAGATCATCCTGTGGTTCATACGCGACAAAATAGACTTATCAGTTGATAGGCAACAATAGTTTTCCCAAAAGGGGTTGACTTTAGGCAATTTAGGGTTTGTTTTTTACACTGACCCTGGGCTTCGCGTCACAGACGGATTTTAATGAAATTTGGTACACGGGTAGAATATAACCTAGAGCAACACATATACTTATTATTCCGCAATTCCCATGGAAGCGAAGCACCGGGGCGCAACTAGTATAATAAATTCCAGCGATAGCTTCTTTAGAAATTGCTTTTGACGAAAAATTTAATTAAAAATATTATTATTATAATATTCTGCGTTTTGTCTAATGCCGAAATAAAAACACGTACTAAAACTTTAGTCTTTATTGCTGAAAACGTAATATATGTAAAACTTTAAATTACATCAAAATATTACGCTACGTATTTTATTAAAAATAATAAAGATTTTTATATATTTACTATAACTATAAAACTTGTTACAGAGTTCAGTAATTCCGCTCCTATTCCGCTCTGTATCTTTCAGTTTTATCTCTTTATAGAATCTTTGCATAATTGAAAAACTTCCTGCTTTCTGAATGTTCTTTCTTTGAATTTTCATTGGAATTTACATGAATTTTGTCGTATCAAGAAGTCTACTCTCCAACTAGTCAAATCAGATACTATTTCTAATGTCAAAAACAACGTTTTATATGGAACTTGTATGACAATAATGCGCGACGCCACACGTCACGGATTTTCTAGTCAAAAAGCATTTCTAATTCCTGCACTATGCAAATTTTTAATTTCCTTATGAGACCGAAAAAATAGTAAATCTCGTAATCAATAAAGTTAATCAATTAAAGTGATTTAATTATTGTATTCGGTTATTTATATATACCTATATGCATATTATTTTATACCCAGTCAATCGACCAGTTAGCTTTGGAGAGAGCAATGGAAGAAACTCCACGGACAAGAACCTAGTTAAATTTGATGATGACATTGATTTTAACCGTTACTATCATGTTTAAAAGGATCAGTCGTTGACAATACGGTAGATGAATTCAGTCCATTTAACTGTGCTTGAAATAGGACATCGTTGATAAGTTTCTCAGCGATTATTCTTATGTTGGGACCCAGGTTGCGTAGTTTAGCTGCCACATTTATTCCTGAAAATATAACAGCTTTAAAATGAATAAATCAGAGTTAACATGGACAGAAGGGATTACAAAGCAGCTGCAGGGTGAACCACAGACTGAGTGTGCGGTAGACATTGCATTTGTTATGCATATGTATGTGTAGTAGAAAATATACGTAGAAAATATTTATAATTGTTCCAATCTGACCTGATCTCAGTCAATGTTCTTCTTTGGGCATGGATAGAGAATATAATAATTAGAAATTTAGGGAATCCATTGAGAATAATCCGTAACCTCTATTATATAATGTTTCTCCTCAACAGTGTTTATTTACAGTTCATATTAAACGTGCACTCACGAATACTAATATAATCTTTCAGTAGTACAAACTCGTGCATACGTATCACAGTTATGAGTTAAACATTAATTAGCTAAGCTGCTCAAGTTTTAAGCTTAATTTTGAATTATGTAGTGATTATTGTGTGCCGTTATCATCTTCCATGCATAAATCTACTATAGCAATTAATTTATAAATACGAAAGTAATTTCGTATTCTGGCTTTTCGGGTAGTACTTAAGTTTCAAATAGCTTCACCAATTAATGTTAATTATGCTATAGAACATGGGACGTGGGAGATAAATAAGCAAGTTTTTGTTCGAAATTTGTTAAATAGTTTGATGTTCGATATTTCACGGAAAATGTGTACTTTGGCAGACTTTCAAAAGCAATACTATAGACATATTGTAGGAATGATGAAATCGCTGGTACAGCAAAAACAGAACCGGGGATTACTAGAAGCGGGCGAAACAAGAAGCGGTCGAAAACAGAACCGGGGATTACTAGAAACGGGCGAAACAAGAAGTGGTCGAAAACAGAACCGGGGATTACTAGAAGCGGGCGAAACAAGAAGTGGTCGAAAACAGAACCGGGGATTACTAGAAGCGGGCGAAACAAGAAGTGGTCAAAAACAGAACCGGGGATTACTAGAAGCGGGCGAAACAAGAAGTGGTCAAAAACAGAACCGGGGATTACTAGAAGCGGGCGAAACAAGAAGTGGTCAAAAACAGAACCGGGGATTACTAGAAGCGGGCGAAACAAGAAGTGGTCAAAAACAGAACCGGGTGAAACAAGAAGTGGTCAAAAACAGAACTGGGGATTACTAGAAGCGGGTGAAACAAGAAGTGGTCAAAAACTGAATTAGTCGTATACAGAAGAGGACGTCACAAGAAGTTGTCACAGACCGCCTATAACGCACAAAATGTGTGTAACAAAATGTGTAATATACCTCTTTCGCCTGGTCCTGTTAGAAGGAGTAAATCCAAGCTAGCTTGGAGGATGATATGAAACAATAAAGGACGCCGCAGACCGCAGAGAAAAATAGGAAAGCGGACCTTAAACTCCGACGCTCTATGGCGGCAAAAGCAACAAGGAAATCGCTCAGATGAGAAAGAAAGAGAGAGACTAGCATAGACGTAAATCAAAGTAGACCCCAGCTCGTGCTATGATACATATTCTTCCGTTTTATTAGTACAGATAATGAGACTTGAAAATTTAATCGTTGGAGAGCTTCGACACGGAAATAAGTTTATTTATTTATTTAGTTGATACACAAACAAATTACAATCAAAACGGGTCTTAAGTATAGGCATAAAGAGAAGTTAGGCATTAGATTATATTCCAGTTACATGTGCATACAGAATCAACATATTTTTGGGCAAAATCACAACTTACAAAAGAAATTAAAAGAAAAAAAAATTAAAAAATAGTACATATTAAAAATCTCCTCACCAATAGCATCGTACTCGTCTTCCACCTCAGTCCATTGCCGCTTCCCGCTCTTGGCCTGTTCCTCAAAAGTGATGTAACCCTTGGAGGAACTGGAGTCGTTCATGTCCACAGCCACGTTGTTGTAGTCCGCGTACGAGTGGGTTTCGAAGGTTGACTCCTCGTCTCCTAGTATCTCTTCGTGTTCTTCTTCTGATTCCTGGAACAAGTTCATAGTTGTTTTAATCATAAAACAATCAAAAATTGTGTTTGAAATTACATTATAAATAAATTTAACACTAAAGGAAAATCAAAGGTATTAATAAAATAGATTAACGCCTAAAATAGTTAAACTATACCAATACGTAATATCTAAAATCATATAATAATTTAATGTTAACATTAGAAACAATACTTTATTTGACTTGTTGGGTATTTAGATCAATAGAATTAGATTTATACTGGCGTATTTGAGTCACAATAAACACTCTATGGATTAGAGAGATACTTATTTCATTTATGAATTAAAAACAAAACACGATTATACCTCTTATGAGTCACGCATTGATAAACACACACACTTTAACTTTATCGATGTTTCAATTAATATTTTCGACTTTCTACATTTTACAATATTATGAAACTTCCACAAACGATCAATGTCAAGACATGGAAACAATAATTTATATCATGACTGAAAACCCAATTTTCAGTTGATCCATAGGTAAAGTAAATATATTGTATCCAAATTAGTAGTAGAAACAGTTTGTGGTATTACTGAATCTATCGATTCTATTACAGTCCGACTAAGCCATAATTGCTTCATCGGACTGCATTAGAACCTATTTCAATTAATTTGTCTAGTCTACATTATGACATTCCATTTAATATACAAGAGTAAATTGCTTGTCTATTGAAATAGCTATACATGCACATATAGGAATGAATTTCTTTATTTCAGACAATTTACAGTCCATGCATGTTAGTATATTTTTTTCATTGAGTCTCTGAACAAACCGAGATTTATGTTAACGATCAGTTCAAGCGATAGCAAGATTTCTGTCATTTATCTATTTTACTACAAAACTAACTAACAGTTTGACTTTCACGAACAAAATCAGCTCTAATCGACTTTGCGAACTCTAAAGCTGGGCGCGAATATTGTGCAACAACTGGCTCGCTATTTTGTCCAAATAGACTTAAACTCAATTCAAGGATTTCAATTGTATTCGCTGTTAATCTATACTATTATTAAAAAAAATATATCTATACTATTATTAAAAATAGGTAAGCGTTTGTGTGTTTGTATGTTTGAGGCGGTTAATCTCCGAAACTACCGGACCGATTTCAAAAATTCTTTCACCATTAGAAAGGTACATTGTTCAAGATCGCTATAGGCTATATGTTATCTCGAAATTCCCACGGGAGCGTAGCCCCTAGCAACATCTAGTAAAGTTATATGGTAACCGGTAGACATAAAAGATCAATTCATCTTATTTGTTAGATCATCTAAATTATTATACAAGATGTCACTATAGTAACGACACAAAAATTTGTTGATGGACTTCGCAGATTGCCTCACCACTTAACACCTAAATGATGTTATTATCTAAATAGTCTTTTTAATGATTTATTTGTTTCACAATTAGAGTAATTAGTTGCTAGTCATGTGCTTCTATTGTATTTTTACTTTAAGCCTCATCTGCACATTATAATTTTGAGCGTAGTGTAGACAGTTATGTTAATGTGTTGTGATAATGTATCCAAGATACTCCTCTATTCGAAATATTCTGTTCATGTCCATACAAAATCTTCAGGGACTAAAGTCTTAAAATTGAAATTTACCGCGCCGACACATCTCAGCATTTTGTGCACGAACTAATCCCCTGATCGAATGTACGAATTATAGGCAAAAGCGTCTTAATTCCTACGAGACTGGATGAATAACGACATTTTTAAGAGAAATACATCTACGACAATTCCAATTCTAAAATTTAGTAAAGAAATGATTGACAAGAGAAATAATAATCTATACTATCATTATAAAGACGTAAGCGTTTGTGAGTTTGTATGTTTAAGGCGGGTAATCTCCGAAACTACCGAACCGATTTCAAAAATTCTTAACTATTGTAAAGGTACATTATCCAAGATTGCTATAGGCTATAGTTCATATCTCTAAATTCCCAAACATAAAATGAATAGATAATCCGAAACTACGCAAACTGGTCCCGACCTAAAACATAAAATTTCTATTCAATATAGTCTGTGGCTTAACAAACTAATCTCGAATTCCATAAGCATCCCGAACGAATAATAAATTGGCGAACAAAATTATAAATCCTTCTTGATCAAACAAAACAAAAAAGTTTGATATAAGCCGATCCTCCTCAAACACGGGATCTTTCTCATTAGTGACGTCATGTGACAAAATCCAAAAAGGGGTTTTAAGGAACAGATTATTTATTAGAGAGAAGGTGAACGATTGTTTGAATGAAGATTTCAATCTTTAAAATAATCTCTTTAATAAATTTCTCTACTTTAATCGTGTGTCATTCGCTCCAAATGTTTATTATTGGTGTTATTTTTCATATTTTTTTATTTGAATGAATGAATGAAATTTATTGCCAAAAATTAAAATAGTCGCGTCTGTCTGTCATATACACCTACGCGATAAACTCCAAAACTACCAGACGGATTTTTGTACAGTTTTCACCAATAGGTAGTGTGGTTCCTGAGGAAGGTGCAAGTGGGGCAAAGGAAATATGACATAGTTCTTAATATTTTTGAAATGGGTCTTTTTGTTTTGTTCTCTTTTTATCATTGCAGAAATAGGAAATTGGTACAATTTTGATTAATACGTGTACTTTTATATATATATCTCAATAATATACTTATTATATTGAGACTTATTGTTTATTTGTCATACGTCCTTGCACTACTACCACAGAACCTGTTGACGTGTCCAACATAAATTATATTTATTTCGTCCAAGTATTTGTATACTAAAAATATCCACGTAGTCATAGTTAAAAACCAATATTTGCTTGTGTATATTTGTATAATAAAGAATTAAATCAACCTTTGTAGGTACTCGTATTTTGAAAGTACGTCATTACAATAACACGTTCTAATCTAACAAGGTGACATATCAAAATACGCATGTCAAGGATATTCATGGGTCAGCGTGAAAACTTTCCTAAGCCGAAACTAAACTATTTCATGTTTTCGAGAACTTTCCACTTGTTGACGGAAAAACATTGTAACTAGGTAGGTATGTGCCAGCTGCGTTGTTTCCCGTGCTTCTCGATTAGAGTAACTATCGATTATTTGCTAAATACCCTCTTTAATAATTAAAAAGCCTGTGTACGAGTTTTTGTCATTACAAGTTATTTTAATATGTAGACTATATTGTACTACAATTCATTTAGAGGACAAATTTTCTTCTGTTTTTTTACTTATATCCTTATTTCTTTGCATAGTCAAGATTTCTTGTATCACAAGAAGATTTCTTGTATCGGGGGCTTCTATTACTATTGTTTTTCAAATTTCCCATACATATAGTTAAGAGCATAGCACGGAGAAAAAGACTAAGTAGAATTACTTTTCATTCCGGAATAAAGTACCTATTAGTCCCGTAGGAAATCCACGCAGGGAAAATCACAGGGAAAAGTGGTTAAATATAAGTATTTGACTGGATCCAAGGGCACACCATATACCTAGGCTCTTCCACACTATCTGCGAACTCAACACAGATGCCGACGTTAATAAACGTACCTACATTAATAATAATAAATCATTTATTGCAGGCACTTGTAAAATACATGACCCATATGCCATATCTATAGACTAAAATAAATAAAAAAAAAAATAGAAATAGTACCTAATAAAATAATACATTGGGTCGTTTGTAAGCTTTTTACCGCAAGAAAAAAAACAGCAATGTACGTCAAAGCTGTAGAAACTGACGATAGTTAGGGCCGTCATGTGACAATATTTTTTGTAATTAATCATGCGCAATATTTGTTGTTCCAGATCAAAGCTAGCAGTTCTGAACAACAGGCACGCGTACTTCCTGTTGGTGGACAATGGCTCAGTCGGCCGCTACGGTGCGGAGATCGTGCTGAGAAGGAAGCTGGAGAAGTACATAGCTGCGCAAAAACTACACCCTTGTGAGTCTCTCTCCGTTTTACCGATTTTTTATTCAGTGGTGTTAAGTCACAGTCGACTAAATCCAAAATCCGTTCAGTCATCTGTGACCACATTGTACTATGGAAAAATATAGATAATACATGTTTACCATGGGTAATACATTGTACCTACAAAAAATATTTATCTAGTGTGGCGTAATCTGTTAAAATATATATTTTTTACTTTTCTTCTCCACTGTACGGTCTTCGACATGCTTGGATGACTACTAGGTACCTACGAAGTCTATTTAAAACTGCGACTGAAAACTCAAACCAATGTTAAATTAAAAAAAGAAAACAAAAAAAATACATACAACGGAAAGAATGCTCACAGCGTGATCTCTCTTCATCGGGAATTTGTTGACTTCGTCCTTGAACATAAACGAAAATAGATCGTAATACCACAGCTGAGGGACGTAAATTTCTCCGCCATTCGACATCTGCCGACTCTCGACCACTCGCTTGTGCTCCCTACGCACACATGCTCGCAGACTTTCAATCTTCCTCAAAACATGCACGCGCGTGGCGCTCGTGTCGTACTTTTGGACCAACTCCGTCAATTTAGAAATGGCTTCGTGTCGTTTCTTCTTGTTTTTGTACGTTGCGCATTCGCGGTCCCATAGGCAAGGCAAGTTTTGGTACATTGCGATGAATTCGGTGAGGAGTTTGCGCGGGAATACGACGTTGGAGACGTCCATTTTGTTTGAAAAGCGCACGGTCTGAGTAGACGTCGAGCAAGCCGCGCGCCGCGCAGGTCACTGAACGTGTTGGATGGTTGGGCGCGGCGCGGGACGCATGCGCGTCATACTGCCTACCTCCGCGCACCCCTTCACCTGCCCCCTCGCTCGCCAGTAATCGAGCGAGCCACGCATTCAATGCATGCAAGCATGTTTGATTTTACTTTATCGCCAGCAAATGTTTTTACATTGAAATTCGCTGATTTCGCGGTCTCTGTTATGCCGGCTCCACACTATCGCGGAGAAGTTCGCCGAACTTTGACGAATCCGGCATACATTGCTGATATTTCATTGCGTTAAATAAAAAAGTATTCATATAAATACTACTACGCAATGTTTATGCAATCGCATTGGCATTCCACAATAGTGTGGAGCCGGCATTAAATATCAAATTAATTCGTAAAAAACCGTCATTTCGAAGTTAATCTACCGACGTAATTTAACAAGATACCAGCAATTATTTTATGCAAAATCAAGCAAAAAAAAAATGCCTATTTGCAAATCTTCCTTTTCATTTCGGTAGGTATACATCGTTTCAAGTAATCTTTGATCTTAGAAAAAATGATTCGATAAATGGAATTCTGCGAGATTTTTCTAAACAAACAGAAATTAATCTCTCGAGGGATGTCCTTTCATCAAATTACCCTCGTGTCTGCGATTAATTTAACATTGTTGCTTGTATGAATTTCTAAACATACCCGTTTCTTGTCCTTATTTAAAGCCGTAGGTATTACTGTCTAAATTACTACTTATCTAAGAGTTTGTGGAGCTGACGGCCACTCTTCAGTAAAATAGGCTTGAAGATCTAAATTATTGTGTTCCTTCTAGAAAACAATAGTACCGACTTTTGAAACAAGGGTAAACATTTCAAGTAAGTAAACAATTATGACGTATAAGTTATATGTTTAAGTTATAATAATATATACTATACATACTTATAACTACTGTAATTTCTGAATAAACATTTGCTTTTGAACTGAACTCGTAACCGCACGAATCCAGCGACCGGTTCCCTTTCCTTGAGTCAGCTTGAGTAATGAAGAATTCGTCTTTCTCTGTGCTTAGCTTAACGATTCCGGAGAATACAGCTATAGCTATATAGCTAACAAATAGCTTGAAGCTATTTGGGAAAATAGTACTTTGTTTTATACCCTCTCTCTCTCTCTCATTTGAGAAGTTCCCGCTTTTTCCCAAGCCAAAGAGCGTTGGAGCCCAGGGTTCACTTTCCGCTTGTTTTCCAGTTCGCACTTTTGTTCAAATCGTGAGCGGTCTAATAAAGGTTTGCATAATTTGACCTTTAAAAATCCTGTCGATTATATTATAAATAAGCCAAGGTATTGCCAAACAATTTTAAAAATGATCCAAAGGGAGGCGATCACTTAAAAATACATCCAATCAATCAAATAAACAAATAAATCGCAAAGTGCGAGAGCAAAGTGATTGACACTTCTGAACGTAACTGTCCGCGAGGGCTACTGGGAGCGGGTGAGGGGAGAGGGCTCTCCTATTGGATTCATTGAAAGAGAGTCGTCGTAAAAACGTCATGAAAATACATTTTTATTGGTCCAATAAACAGGAATCAGACAGCGACAGGTGGGCGGCGGGCGATATTGGATCACAAAGGGCACACACACACTGGCCGTTAACATTTTTCCGAAGAACATTTTATCAAGACAATTAGAAAAAAAATCTGGTCTAGTACGAGTTGAACTCGCATGTAGAGGGTTCCGTACAATGCCAAAGCTAATGTTTTTATTCATCTATTTTATTTTATTTTTATTGAATTCTTATAGGTTCTGTATTCTACAAGCAATGAACTATATTTTGTATATTTTTTCAAAATTTTAGGCACTGTAGTTTCTAATATGATTGGTGGCCAATTTTCATTGGTTAATTTTCACCTTTTGTCATGAAACTGTTTATTTTACAATAATAATAAAATTGTATTTGATATCCTTTTAAAGATCCTTTCGTTTGATATGACTACATTTTTTTTTTATTTCCTAATTTATCAGCAGAAAATTACCCTTATTTGAAAAAAATATTTACTTTCTCTGCACTATATTTGGGTCATAGGACCATCTTACCAAATTTCATCTGATTTGGTCCAATAGATACGGAGCAAATTGACTGTGACACACAGAGAGACGCACACGCACGAGTAATCTTATAAAGGTTTCCTTTTTTACTTTTTGTACGGAAACGAAAAAAGTATTTTTTTTTCTTTTTTATTTCTAATTGACAAGCAGAGTCCACAGCATGCAACACATAAAAACTCGTCTTTTATTTCCGTATATTTAATTCAACTCAAGACAATTTTCTGTTGAATATACAATCGACCTTGCCTTCGATTGTATATTCATATTATGTGTGGATGGTGATTTAAAATTTGTAAAGACAATTTCTTTTTATCTTAGCTAACCTCAGTACTTTTGAAGAAAAAACTGCAAAATGTTGCTCTTAAAAATTCTTAGACAGACCACGCCCGCCCCGATTTATGGGTCTACAGAAAGGGACGCAGGTATTTGAAAGAATGAGATGTAGGACGACCTTCCGTTTCTATACGCGCATTTCCTTCTTTAGACCCTAGATTGCCCTGCGGCAAGTGTGTGAGTAGCCTGCCTTGGCAACGTTTTTTGTTTTTAAAAACTTCCTCGTCATTATGAGAAAAACATCAATGTGAATACAGCTTTAATTCTATTTCTAGTCGGCCAGCGTTCACGTTTGTCGCCTACGAGCGAAGCAACACGTACATAATATACATGCCTATTTACCACAAAAAAGATGGTTCAAATGAACATAATAATATGTACTAAAGTTCACCGAAATCACATTTCTCTGTCCGTTTCATTACATTTTATGGTTATAACTTTTTAGCGTGCCATTGTGATATCCATATTCATAAATGACTTTTTAACAAAAATTAGGTGTGTTCAGTTTTAACGGCATCATGGTTTATTATTGTCACATAAAGATTGTAATATAACATTTTCATTAAACTTAAATATGGTTAACAACATAACAACACAAAAATGGTCTAAGGTGATCTTAGATTTAATGGTTAAGAGGCTCGCGTAAAACGAAAGGTACCAGGTTCGAATCCCACTGTCAATCTGACTCAAGTATAGTAGTTTTTATAGACCACCACATGCTTGCCGTAAAGGAAAACATTATGAGGAAATATGGACCCTGGTTGATCATTATTGATAGTGTGTGAAATGGAGAAAGCCATGACAAACCACTCTATTAATATTGTCAAGTAAGTTGTTATTGTGTGCTATATTCCACTCAAAGACCACGACCCTCTGCCATGAGGAATACGACTGAAGATTTTAGATTACATTTGGCCACATTTATGGCCATATGCACTACAGTAGTCATGATTCAGTGGTAGCTCACTCTCACTTGATTAAGCGTTCTAGTTTCTTGACAAATTTACTCAAACAATATCATTACTGAGGCAATATCAAATGATGAGAACGAAACGTACAACAATCATGCAGAAGCATAGCATTAATATCAAAATTAACGACACGCGTTACCCGAATCTTTTAGTAAAAGTTACCAAAAATACAATACACTCTATTTGCTTCCCCATAAAATCCCTAATATATATTTTATCATCCCCAAAATAACCCCTCTGCTCTGCTGGACTCACCCGCTTTATAGCCATAAGCGCAGATTTAAGGTACCCCGCTATTGTGTAGCGAAAATGATAAAAATACCGACCCCGAGAGTTGGTCATCGCTGATAAGAAATACCTTTGGTTATACGATATTTAGTATCGGTGGTGTATCTGTATAAAGCCCGGACTTCACTAAAGAAGCGATGTTTTAAGTGTATATCAAAGGAAGAAATTTCCTAGTCAATCGGAATTTCGAGTGATCAGATGATCACTTACTACAGAGAGAGAGACAGAGAGATCTCTGTCCTGTCCTATTTGTCGCTTTGTAGTTTGCGATACCACGAATCCCTGGATCAGTTTGAAAAATAAACCATCAAGTATTAAATTTCGACTGTGTGTTTACAGCCGGTCCTGATACTCGTAAATTCTCCTTTGGAATTCTATGGTTGCCAAGAATTCGTGTCCCTTGTATGAGATCCACGGTCTGCTGGAAGAGATTTCCTTAAGAATAACCAGCGTCTATGTACAAATACTCTATGTATTCTATGTATGTTGTTTCGTATATACGAACGTGTAAATACTATCCCATCAAGAACATCCTGTTATAACTAGCAAGGTCTCGACGGGAAACCTCTATAAAAATTTATGAAATCTTTAGAAATAAAGAAAATATTTATTTGCCAAAAACATGAGTACAAATTGATATCTAAATTAATTAAATCTAAATGTTTTACCTAATATAAGTATGCAAGTACGAGTATAAATAAATAAAGAGGAGCTTGCTATCCACTACAAATAACAAAAAAAAAAAGAATTATAATGTATACTAGCACTATATTCTATCCGAGTCTATCATTAAAGAAATCATTTAAAGTATATTAACATTATCAGTTTATTAACGACTTGAGGTGCTTTTGAAATAGATTTAAATTTAAGCTTTTATATTGATTTATTATTTTTAGGTAAAGCGAAGTCTAAGGTTGCTTACTGCTATTTCTTTATTAATATAGATTTTAGGGTATTCAGTTAATTATCCATCAGCGACCACCCTCAACGACGTGTCAGGTGTCTTGCAGTTAGTTCCATTAAAGTTTTATGACCGTACCGTACTCTTGTCGTATGCTTGCTATAAACATCTTTAGTCTAATTAAGAATGTTCTTTGCAGATGTGTGTCGTTTTAGCAAGACCAAATATCGTTCAAAATGTGCATTGGATTTTATGTCTTTAAATAAATAAATAAATAATAAATATATTAGGACAAATCACACAGATTGAGCTAGCCCCAAAGTAACTTCGAGACTTGTATTATGGGCTACTAACTCAACGATACTATATATTTTATAATAAATACATATATAGATAAACATCCAAGACCCGGCCCAATCAGAAAAAGATCATTTTGCATCATGACCGGGGATCGAACCCGGGACCTCTCGGTTCAGTGGCAAGAACCTTACCACTGCGCCACCGAGGTCGCCCTTGAAGAATAATTTAATTTCTGATTCCTTTACTGATATATTCCAAATTACAAGCTTTTATTCACTTGCAATATGTATGTTGGGATGGAATGTTGTAACTCAATTTTGGAGCAGATATTATGAACTAATCGAGCTGAAATTATGTACCCACGTTTAGCTTGAATGACATTGCATTATTATGATAAGCATGACCTGATAGTGCACCCAGGAATAGCTCACACACAATTAATGCAATAAAATCTCTCTGACAACTAGAAAAGCTTGTCTCAAACATGCCATTTTTTATAAAAAAGCTTATTGAGTGATTCTTCAAAAAGGCATCGAGCCGAAATTAAGTTCGGTAGCCTATTGTCTATTTAATATATACCTCCATACCTCTTTATTCTGGAGACTGGCCGTAAAGGGGTGGGCTGTGTACGTTAAAGGACGTCGCACCGACGAAGGTTATAATTAAAGATTGTAGCGGTAGATTGTATTAGGGCGCGGCGTTGATTACAGAATGTTGTGATCTATCATTTAGATTTCAGTGTAAAATATTAAATTTCGTAGGTAATTTTTTTCTTTTCTTGCGAACAAAAGCAATGGTACTCCCCCTGTTTGCTTAAAGACAATTTTTTTACGAATTATCATCAATTTGTTTTTTTATTGTTATGTTGTATAGAATACAAAGCGAATAGTAGTTAAGATTTTAAAACGATTTTGTATTCCAAATCCTAAATAAAGTCTTTTTTATTATTTTATTTTCCATAAAGTTTAATTTTGACGTCATATCTTAGCGATACTAGCTATAGTCCGTAGCTCCGCCCGCGGTAACTTATGTTCTCGTTCTCGGATCGTTTACACTGTAAAAAAAATACCCTGTACATTTATTCCAAATTTCATCAAAGCTGGTCCAGCTAACCCGTGGAAGCGTGATAGACAGACGTTCACATTAATAATATTAGTATACGTATCTAACTCATAAGATGAATATCAATGAATCTCCCAAAGGACACCTTAATTGTGAACTTAAGTAATAAAATTATTATGACCAAGCTATTGTTTCGCCTAAATGAAACAAAACACGTGATCCCAAAACTTTGCCGAGGGCCTGAAAACTAACTTCTGTTGATTTCATTATGATTATACAAGTATTTATTATACTTATTTAATATATATGCATGTAGATATACTACCTATTTATCGATACTATCTCAGGCAAGCGCGCTTGTGCCATCCCTGGTACTGCAGGTTATGGTGACCACTTACCATCAGGTGGGCTGCAAGCCTGTTTCCTTGCTCAGCGTATAGATGACAATTTCACTTGGAAAAAAAAAACTAACTACTCGACAAATCTGCTTAAAGTAATTGGTCAATTAGCGCTTTCCAACACTTGTATATCACAACTTTTAACGCTAAGTATCTATTCAATATGTTACAGATAGACAGACTATCAGATACTTTATCAGCTAGCAATAAAATAGACCATAAGTCTCCATTTTTAATTTTGTGCCGGTTCCCGCCATTAACGGCTTGTTTCCACTCATTTCCATAGGATATTATTCAGACTGAGTTTTGAAAATTTTCCAACTTTAGCGAAGTTTCTTCTATTGCAGTCTGATTAAATTTTTCCTAACGTTTCATTTGTATTTTTTTTCTTTTACTGACATCATTTTAGTTGTGCTAACTTTTAACTATTAATAAAGATCTTTAAAAGTCCAGTGGTTAAGAGAAAAGTCTTTAATCGATAGACTTTTTTACAGATTTTGCTATTTTCAGAGAAATACCTTGTGTCAGAGAGTCGACCTTGGTGGCGCAGTGGTAAAGTGCTTGCCTCTGAACCGTGAGGTCCTGGGTTCGATCCCTGGTCGGGTCCTGATGGAAAATGATCTTTTTCTGATTGGCCCGGGTCTTGGATGTTTATCTATATATGTATTTGTTATAAAATATAGTATCGTTGAGTTAGTATCCCATAACACAAGTCTCGAACTTACTTTGGGGCTAGCTCAATCTGTGTGATTTGTCCTAATATATTTATTTATTTATTTATTATTATTAATTAGCTCTATATATCATTATCTAAAAAACCGAGTCTATAATCTGTATCCATACAAATATTATGAATACGAAAGGCTGTCTGTCTGTCACACCTTCACTTCACTTCATTCCGATGAAATTTGAAATAGATATAGTTAATGATCCATGGTCAAATATTAAATACTGGGGGCAACAGCTATTATATCAAGTAGGTAGTCTTAAAGGAGACGATCAATACATTCTATGTCGCCTGTCTGTCTTTTCATGCAGTTTTCACCAATAGATAGTGATTCCTGAGGAAGGTTTAGGTGTATTATTTATTATGTTTTTACCCGAGCAAAGGCTGGACGGGCCGCTAGTTATGTATATAATATTTCTATTTAGAAAAGCAAAAATATTTGTTTTAGAAATGTGTAATTTGCGTCCCGACCAATGGCACAGCTGGTGTATATTGATGAGGGCGATATCGATAAAAACTTTTTGCTCCGAAGCATATTGAGTAATCATAAAAATGTCTAGGTTATTTTTATAGAAATATTATTTATTCGATTTATATTGAAACTAGCTTTTTCCCGTGGCTTTGCACGTGTTGTTTTTCACCAAATTACCATAATGGGGATTATGGTAATTTGAAGGATGATTTTTGAAAAAAGTAACTTATAAGTAGCCTATGTTTGAACTGGGATATTTAACTAGCTGCATACCAAATTCCATCAAAATAGGTCCAACGGTTTAGCTGTGAAAGCGGAACATACAGACAGACAGACTAGAGAATTTCGTAGTATGGAAGTATGGATAGTAAAACTATATCTGCAACAGTAGTGACGGTTAAGACTCTCTCACAATGGTCGGCCATTGGATGGGTGACCAAAATTATCTTGAGCATCTCCGTGCTTTGGAAGGCACGTAAATCCGTTGGCACCGGTTGCATTTGCAGTCGTTAAAACCTGCCGATTTGCAATGGGCCAGCGTGGTGGGTCATGATTGATGATGGTGAACAAGAAATCATAGCGAGTTTTTCGATAAGATTTATCAAACTCTTATAATTCAGATCCGCAAGGGGTGACTGAAAATAAAGCTTATCTCGAAAAATACATCTTTTTAGGAATAACACAAACTGAGCCATTCCTTTGTTTACTTTACGATGTTACGAAGTAAAATATAGTCCGATAGCATTGTTAGTTAATGTGTCTAACAATGGTGTCAGATTTTACAAGATACCTGAAGACATTATAACATGTTTTAATGGCAGCCATGTCTTATGACAATAGCTGTGTTACATTATTTTGAACAGACAGCCTGGACAGGCTTCTTCACCATAGAGAGTCTGTTTATACACCACATACAGGCATGACATGTCTTTATGAAAATAGCTGTATTACATTATAATGAACAGACAACCTAGCTAAAATGTGCTATAGTCTTCACCATATTCTCTACAGCCAGTAAATATACCGACTAGGCAAATACCTTCGTTTTGTCTTCCATATTTTTTTTTATATTTGGCAGTTTGTCCTTTCCCGTCGTTATCTATATAATATTAAAGAACAAGCGTTTTTTACTAATCAACGCCCAACCTAAACCATAGAAATTATAAACGCGAAATTAGAGCAGTAGCTTTAGGATATTAGGTAGTGCTCAGATAAGAAAGGAATTTTCAAAATTCGTCCCCTAAAGGGGTAAAAGTTTGTGTGAAAAATAACTAAAATCTTTAATGATCTACTTGAAACTTGGCACAAATGCTATGCAACAAAAATAATGAATCCCGTTTTTAAAGATTTTTAAAAATTCGAACTTTACGAACTTTTCGAACGTTGAACGTCGAACCTAAACTATTAGGGTGAAAAGAAATAACGAATAATCCCATTCAAAATTTCGTCAACTGAAGATATGAGTAGACAGCTCAGCGGTAATTCACGCTGTTACTGGTGATGGTTCGAATCCTGAACTTCAATTATTTTGAATTAAATCTGTTTATCTATATAGGGTAATCTGAGAAAGTTTTATTATGGTTTTACCCTAGCGAAGCCGGGACGGGCTGCTAGTATTTTATATTTTAGAAGACCCTTTGCTTAATCTTTGGGAGAGAAAGACTTCCACACTTTATAGACTTCCACATTGTATTGTTTCAGATACCCACTCCTCAACGCCCGTGGTCTGCCTCGTGATAGAAGGTGGCACGAACACAGTGAGAGCTGTGTTGGAGTACGTCACTGACACTCCACCTGTGCCGGTCGTGGTGTGCGATGGGAGCGGCAGAGCAGCTGATCTTATTGCGTTTGTGCACAAGTAAGTTTCTTTTATGCCGGCTCCACTGTCGTCGAACAGTTAGCTAAACTTTGGCGGATTCGGTAAATAAAAACATACTATGTTCTCGCATTCGCTTCGGCATGTGTCTGAGTTTATTGATTATTATATATTAGCCACATGAGCCTTCGCACGGGCTCATTTAGATATGTATAAACCATTAGGAATAATTTGTGTAAATATCAGTGAAAACTGCATTAAAATTCGTTGCGTAGTTAAGAAAGCTTAGGTAGTTACAGGCGAGCGACTTTATTTTTGACTATATAGCGATAGTGATGACTAACAATTGCGACTTCTGAGACTCCAACTAGCCTACTCCTCCTCCTCTCAGACTATCTCCAAACCGAAAATCACCTTATGCCAAGTAGGACAAAAGGACAAACCTTTAACATTTATAGTATTAGTATTACCTAAATACTTTCATTTAATAAATGAACATATATGAATCATGTCTTCTAACTTTGGATCAATTTAATTCAGTTCTTGATAATCACTCTTTCTCAAAACGCAAAACTTACTATATATAAGTCTTACACTGTCAGCTTATTACAAATATTAATTATTTATTAATTATATAGCACCATATATACTAAGATACATAACAACCAAATTATGTATATTTTTATCGAAGCTTAATAACTTTTTAATGAAATATTCCCAAGATAATTTTCGATCGTATTAAACGTGTAAGCAACGTCGTTTGTCTGCAAACAACTGAACGACACTACAGAGCATTGTCAATATTAGCTGGAGATATGAACCGCTTCTTAGGAACCGGGAAATGTTGTGTATATTTATGTAATTTTATCGAATGAATCTCCGATGAAAATATAATTTTCTTTTATAGAAAAAAATATTCGTTTAGGTTTCCAAAAAATACTGCTTTGGAACATTATTCGATCCTCTTCTAAAACGGCGTTTTGCATTTTATATGGAGGTCCCATACATTTTGAACTCAAGATTTTCCAAGCCTATTTAAAATACTTTAGAATATATATATATATATATATATATATATATATATATATTTAGAATATATATATATATATTCTAAAGTAAGTAAATATAAGATTAATAAAAGATATTGAAATAAGAAAAAAACGGGTTCCCATATTGTGAGTGGGGCGAAAAATTTGAATGGAATTTTACACATAACAAGATTACTTTGCCATAGTTACCCAGCTGTGGTATTAGTTATATACTAAGTACTGAAATTGTGAAGAGAAAATAAACGCTTTTAATTATTATTATTATTATTAAAAATGGAATTCACGAGTCCAGGGTCCACTTTCCTACTTTTTCTTCCACTTCCACTTCGTAGAGATAATAGTTTAACTTAATAGTTGTCAGACCATTGACCACAATATAACCAATATACACACAAATCGAGTATATAGACGTAACTTAGGTAGTAGATATAGAGTAGAAACAATTAAAGCCTGGGAAACACAAGAAATGTTGGCTTGATGTCGTCAAGGATGACGTGCGTGCCAATGGTCTAACAACCAGGGATGCCGACGACCGTACGATGTGGAGACGAAAAAGTAGGAAAGCGGACCCTGGGCTCCGACGTTCAACGGCTGAGGAAGAAACCGGGAATACGCTCAAATAAGAAAGAGAAAGCGCTAAGTTCCTCAATATTGAAGTTTATAAAATCCGCAACACCCCCGAGCGTGATACGAAACATGGGGTAACTTCGACAGAATCTGTTAACACGATCGGGTAACTTTAACTTGTATGTTGTAATTAGTCCGCCCTGTAACTGTTGTTGATTAATCGCCTATTAGTTTGGGGAAGTTTTAGTTGAAATATGTTAAGACGTGTTTTGATTTAAACTCTCAATTTTCTCGTATTAATATTATAATATTCAATCTAACCAAACCTTCGTAACTCAGGTATGCATCAGAGAGCGGCGAACAAACAGTGCTAGAGTCTATGCGGGACTTCGTCATTGGCACCATCCAGAAGACGTTCGAAGTGGGGCTCCAACAAGCAGAGTGTCTATACGGGGAGCTCCTGCAGTGCACCAGGAAGAAGAACTTGGTAAGTGACATCTTGTTTTCATCATCATTATTCAAGTGTCAGTTGTTTCTGGACAACGGTGATCGTTCACTATCTAGTAACCCGTTCGTTTACCGCTCTTTTTCGTAAAACAGTGAATAGATTGGAAAAAAGAAAATAAGTAATATTTTCATCACCGTGAATACGTTTGTATGGGCTCCAACCTAACGTAAGTCTAATAGGGCATATTACGCAAAGCTTAGCGCAGATGGCGCTACTAGTACAACTAAGGTACACAAACATTTCTAATGAAGGCAAAAAGCGCCTATCTTCAATATTGTTGCAGATTTACGACCAAAAATACCTTCTACGCAATCGTGGTGGGAGTTTAAAGGAAATAGAAGGATTTAGTTGATTATCCTGAAAATATTATCACAATTTTAGGTTACGTTCTGCATTATTTGGTCACTGTGGTCATAAACTGGTATAAACTTTATTTTGACTGAAGATCTTACCTATTTGAAGTCCATATTTTAATATTAGTATAGTCTACACGTGTGAAGTGTTTCGAGCTTCTTTTCGACCGTGGAGCGTATTCCATAGTTTTTGAAGTTTTTTTATCTTATGGAAAACTATATTTCCCAATATTTCGGCACCCGAATATGCTACATTGTTGTATATTTTCACTAACAAATGCTTACATAATGAAAGGATTAATAAAGTATTCTAAAATAAACGTTTTAATCGATATTGCAAGAGGCGGCTATTATTCCGTAAACCAGTTATTGGCAGGAAGGACATTTAAAACGAAATTTTGGTTTGCAAGGTATATTCTCACGCGAACACACCATATATCTAAGCAGTATCCGCCTGTGATCGAAAGGTCCTAGGTTCGAATCTTACTCGTGCCACATGAGTTTGTATACCGATCTTACTTAATGTACAGTATTTCCAATGACCACCATTTGCTTCCGGTAAAGGAAAACATCGTGAGGAAATTGCACATTGATGGATAGTTTAGTTCACTAGTGTTTATTCGACTATACCTGCCACTGGGTGGTGGTAGGTAGCTGTAAAAGTCATATCAGAAATCTGTAGGCGTCTTGAATAAAATCTGACACCAGTGTTAGCAATAACACACTCGATATGTTGATGACACCGCACCGCATATATTCAAACAAAAATATTTTGGCTCCGTCATCCATCCTCTCTTCTTCTAATAAGTTTATCCATACTTTCTCTCTAATGGTCCTGAAAAATTCTGAAGTTGTCTGAAAATGTCCTTTAAAAATCTGTTCCTTTCGCATTTCCAAGTTTAATTCAGTTTAAATTACGTTTAAACTCTTGGCACACCCTAGAAGTGATTGTAATCTATGAAATGTCCCTTTGTACGTGAAAGGCACAAACGAAGTAAATAGCACCCCAGCTCATCTGTTTGATCCCTTATCTGCCCTGACATTATTCAAAAGCTTTTATTAGATTATTTTAATTTATAAAATATTTGTTTGTTTGCAATTACTTTATTGCACAAAAATAAATACATAAATTAAAATTAATACAACATACCATGTACAACGGCGGATTTATCCCGTGTAGGGATCTCATACTATTTAATCGTTTCTTGAAGTGAAAACTTCTTTAGCGTTGTGCACTTTTTGTGTTGGGTAAAAAATGTTAAACTCGCGTCAGGACACGTGGCTTGATCGAAAATTCGTAAGAAGTCAAAAATGCATAACGTTATTATTCAAGTTTTCACTTTTGCCGGCACTCCCGGAGAGCAACGCGTTTTTTTTTTTTCGGGTTTTTTTCTCGACTTTTATTAATTTGATTCAGAAATAGGCGATTCACCTCAGGTACTCGATAGAGGTAGCTGCAATACGTATTACCGATTTTAAACCGGCAATAATAAAAAATGTAAGTTACAATGGGAATAAACGACGGCCGTGGTAAATTCAAGAAGTGGGCCCTCAGACCACACGCACATAATTTTTTGTCATTTTGACGATGTAATGTTCCGAGAAAATTTGTAGAAAATAAGTTATACAGTACTTTCGATTTCTATTCAAAGATAGCTTCTGATAAAAGACATACTCGTATTCAATTCGAAGTCTCATAAAAATATAACTACTTTATAGTCCAGGGACAATAGTTTACGTCGAGCCAATTTCCCCTTCGGCCACAAATGGAAAGTTACGGACAAAGACCGGAAACCGTGGCCGAGGACCGGAAATATCCGGAAATACGGGCTGACTGAATTTATTAGGCTGTGTAACAAGCGGCTTTGGAAATCTTTTTAAAAGATGAATTTCTTTGAAGTGCCATTACTATTATACAATTTTTGTGATGAATGGCAGGTCAGAGCCAAGGTGTAACTAAAAATGTATTTTTACTCAAATTACTCATCTCTCTCATGATCGTTTTCCTGGTTTTTTCCCCCGTTGAGCGTCGAGCGTCGGAGCCCAGGGTCCGCTACATCAATATACATATTATTATTTACCTCAACGATTTGATTTTACTATTTGACGACCTCGGTGGCGCAGTGGTAAAGTTCTTGCCACTGAACCCGGAGAGGTCCCGGGTTCGATCCCCGGTCGGGTCATGATGGAAAATGATCTTTTTCTGATTGGCCCGCGTCTTGGATGTTTATCTATATATGTATTTGTTATAAAATATAGTATCGTTGAGTTAGTATCCCATAACACAAGTCTCGAACTTACTTTGGGGCTATCTCAATCTGTGTGATTTGTCCCAATATATTTATTTATTTATTAATTTACTATAGACCAGCTCTTGACCGCGGCTTCGCCCGCTAAATTTTCCCACGGGAACATTTATTTTTCCGGGATAAAAGCTCCGTACTAGGTAAGTGTGTGAAAAATTTTAAGAGGAATGGTTGAGTGGATAAAGCGTGAAGAGGTACCAATAACCTTACTATCGCATTTATAATATTTGTTAGGATTCGGGTGCGTTTAAACTCAATCTAGTCTAATGGGTAGGAAAAATTACGTCTAAAGTCAGATCAAAGAATGCCAATTAATTCTTATCTTGAAGATCCCAAAATCGTAGTGTTCTGGAAAAAAGAATCACAGACGGAAAGGGAATTCCAAAACTTTTTAATATTTATTCGAAACGTTGTCGATGTAATGGAAAATATCATTAAATATTGAGATACTGAATAATTGATGCCACTCTATATAATGACCTCGAGTGAAATGAATGCGTTCAGAAGATTTCAAGATAATGAAACCGGCCAAGTGCGAGTCGAACTGGCTGGAGGGTTCCGTACCATTCTGTAAAAATATTAAAAATATCACTTTTGTTATATATAAATATTTATTTTATTCTGTTTAATCGCTGTTCATGAGATACACCTAGTGACAGACGGACTGACCAGTAATTGGGTCCCGTTTTACTCTTTGGACACAGAACCCTAAAAATAAACACTTTGATTGAAAAATAAATACCAATAGGTTACGCAATTACAGTGCATTTGAACCTTTACTCTCTCACAAGCTCGTATGTTTTTTTATTTCATGGCTCCATCTGGTTACATGATTAGATGACATTGACAATGAAGTGACATTACATTGTTAGGTAACATCACGAAGCAGGGCTTAGTGTGAAAAAACTAACCTTTTGACTTTGAAGATTAAGATTCATCTGAGATTTTACGACCGGCCGCCGCTTACCTGACACCTACCCAGAACTCCTCAACGGTGTCTCTACAGTTTCCGTCATGCATTGAATGTAATAAGATCTCTCTGACAACAATAAAATCTTGTGTCAAAAATTACATTTTTGTAAAGAAAAATGTGTAAAGTTAGTTGGAGAGTGCTGGAGAGTGGCAATGGCTACTTTGCCGTGTATTACCATATAAGTATGTTTATCAATTAACGTACAAAACTGTTCAAGCAAAAAAGGGGTCAAGTTAAGCGCCTCTTGTACAATACGTTCAAAGTTCAGGAGTTACGGCACGGTAATTTATATTCGAGATAACACGGGTCACTGTTATGTGGGAGTGTTCAGTTTGACCGCACGTGGCGAATATTGCGTATATAGTATTATATAGGTGTTTCACTTGTATAATGACATGCTCAAAATAACATGTTATATGCAAATGTATTCCGGCAATAAATTATAGACACATTTGCCCCCTTCGAGCCTAATTGAACAACAGAATCGCAGACCTATATGATATAAAAATATGATATAAAAGATGCTATTATTGAAGGATTTTCGTTCAAATAAAAAAAAAAGTAAATGACATAATGAAGTAAACTTTAAAATATGTAGTCACCTCGTAGACACACTCGGAGCACGCTACGTATTGCTGCTACACAAAGCTATGAAACGCTACGAGGGTCTACGATCATCTACGCCAGCTAACCACTATGACAAGCTAACAAAATACCTATATAGATTTTGTAATTCGTCTAGATATACGTTTTGTTTCGTACTAAACTCATTTCGTACTAATTGTACTAAAGTTATGTGAGCATGGAAATTAATAATTTAATCATAATATGCTGTATATCAGTAATCTTATTGTCTTCACTTATATGATTAACCGTATTGATTCGCTACGAAGAAGAAGACGACATCACATATTATTACAATATTACAACTTAACATAGAATTTAACACAAAAAATTAAATTTAATATTATTTAATATTGCAACAGTTTATGAAAAATATGCCATCCACATCCCTACAAAATCCCTAACCAAACTAGATCTAGAAAACAGAAATGATACAATTTTCCCACTAGAGTTGGTATAACATTACGAGTTAGATCCCAAACAAAGACTAGTATCATTTTACTGCTGTTTGTAAACTAATATGTAGTAGTGTTCAAAGTTCAGCTTAGATTAAGTACTTGAAGCAGTTTGGGGCACTTTAGCTAACTTCGTGACGAACTGAGAGGCTCGGCGGAGTGTCGTAAAACCACTTGCCAATCGTGGGGGTTAAATCGTGAAGTACCCCGCGTTCACTCTATTTATGTGCATTGATGATTGATTAAATTGCGTTATAATATTTTGTATTTTTAATACATCGGCTCCCAACCAAGGAACTTCTCAACGGTTTAATGCTCGGATATGACTTTTTTGTTATCTGTTGAAAGCAACAATATCTTTATCTTTGACGACAACAAAAGCGTAATTTATGTAGTGACAAAAAAATGTAATTTATGTAAAAACGTGTAGGTATCTCATTTCATAGGTTATTTTCCATCTACTAGAAAATTATGCAGAATGTTCCAAAGCACGCAATGTTTGCCTTTACATCGCCACCAGATTGCAGCGAATCGTTACAGTGAGGAAAAGAGACGGAATAAATTCCCTTTACGACCCGTGTATTAGAATAAGGGTCCTTGAAACCGTTCCTCGGTTCATATTCCCAAATATTGTTATATCATTCGGTGCAATAATATTTTTCGCCTTAAGATTTTCCTTGTTATTTTTTTTTTTATTTCGACGTGCAATTTAGTTTCAATATACTGTAAAGTATTTTAGTATATTTTTAAAGATTGATTTTGAAATCATGTTAATATGCTCACTAAAATCTGCGTATTTTACTTAGTTACCTACAGAAAGTGAGTGTTTCCATATTTTATTTTTAATCGCTTATTTAAATCGAATTGCTTGCCGTCTTTGATGGTACAGGCAAGGCACATCAAGTCTGATTTTATGTTCTATTCATTCTTATCTCTGAAACAGAAAACACACATGTAAATTTTACATTAATTACAAATATTCTGTAATTTAAATTTTCATTAAAAAATTTTAAAAAAATTAGATTATAAATCATAGTCATTTAACACAATCATCAATAAATTATAATAAATATACCACCCTAACATTGCACGAGGCCTGATGCGCTCTTGACCAGTTTTTTCTTTTTTTTTTACATACAAAACCTATCCACAACAAGCTTAATCATACGAAAATAGTGTAAAACACGCAATATGTTTCGTAATTTTTTAAATTTGTAGAATACAATATTGTGCAAGGTTTTCTCCTAAACATTGCAAATGCAGTAACACGGAATTATAGGCAATTTTTACAGTTCTGTTTCACGAGCACAGAGCGGAACAAAGGTCATGCATGCATATGCATAGCCTGAATATTTGAATGGATTGAGGTACCATTTCGTTTTTTATTCATTTGTTTATTGTTACATTTTGAGGATTTATTAACATTTAAAAGTGATATTTCCTTATCCTCCTCAAAGATCTCTTTCCTTGCGAATGCTGAAGTTTTGTTTGAATAGAAAGTATATAAAATAGTAAAGATAGTGTCCCCTGGCACGGCACCTGTATTTCCGCCTCGAGGCATCCATTACCGCGCTAACGAGCTTCCTGTAAACTCAATATTATTGCGGGTATCTTCAGTAAAATATGTGTGTTCGATATATATATTTTTATTTAAGCTTCGATACCTATCCTTACTAATATTATAAATGCGAAAGTAAGTTTTTCTTCTTCACGCTCTATCTACTCAACCAGTCTTCTTAATATTTTGCGTACATGGAGTTTGAAGTATTGAGAAGGACATAGGGTATCTAACTGATGACATGGGACATTCACGAGGGCCAAGCCGCCGGTTAGTTCAATATATATTCAATATAAGCGGATTTGAAGTGTTAGTTTTTTTTTTTTTATTTCACATATAAAGTACAAATATATATAGTACATAATATAAGTACACTGACAAAAACCACAGAGGTTTGTCCACAGTGAGCATCAACGTCAGCAGTAGTATAAAATATTTTGTATTAATCACTTAACAGTAATATAGGAACCACGTACGTAGACCATTTTAAACAAAACAAGTACCTAGTAGTGGCCGAGCATCTTAACCATAAGGCCACTATGGTTAAGATGCTCGCCTGTTAGCCTCTATTCCTATAATTTACTCCTGTGGTTATATAAGGGAAATAAATTAAAACTATTTCAACAGGATCTCATATTGGTACCAATATCATACCTACGCGAAATGTATGTCACGTATAAATCCAATACCTACCATACGTTCTTTGTTCAATCAAAAGGTTCAAACGAAAATACTATCTCAGTGAAAACCGGAGATGAAATCCCGCACTAGATCCTCTTATATATATATTACCTACTTTCGACCTTATCTCCTAGGCCTTAAGTTGAAAATCTGTCTTTTTTCTTTTGGAAAAAATCCCATTGAACGGTTGCCCTTTTATGCTAAGCGCAATTAACTGTCCTTGACGAGAAATCTTCATGACTTTGTGTTTGTAAATAAACCATTTTGAGTTGTAACATTTCCGAATAAGGTTTAAATTTCTTGGAATGTTTCTACATTAAAACTGGCTGTATTTTCAGTTACAGGGGTTGGTTTTGGAAAGGTTAATTAGTATTCAGTAAAGCATATAATGTCGATTCTATAAAGATCTGGAGCCGTAAAGTCGGAACCGCGACTTCCCGAAGCTACTTGGCGCACCAGTCAACTTTGACGTTAAGTTTTACCTGCACAGAAAAACGCGAAGTACGCAATTTTGCCTAGACATCGGCGGCGAGCAGGTTAATGTCAACGTTAAAGTTAAGTGGTACAACTCACCCTAAATCTAAATTATTCTATCAGTCTATTGAATCGTCAAGCCAAAGTCAAGTCAATACATTTGTCATTTGTGCAAGCTACAAATTGTGTTTTAAAAATTTACATCTGAGAATATACGACCCGACGTCGATACGAGATTGGAACCTTCGAGAAACGAGTATAAAACTTCTTAAAGAGGCCGCCAACGCTCCTGAGCCCCTGGCATTGCAATTATTTCTGGGCAGCTGTTATCACTTACCACCAGATTACTCATGACCCACTTGCTCGTTTGGCGTACATATCCTACAAATATTATAAATACGAAAGTTTGTGTATGTTTGTTACTATTTCATACAAAATCTACTGGATGAATTGTTATGAAATTTGGTACACTGGTAGAATATAACCTGGAGTAGCACATAGGGTACTTTTTATCCCGAAATTATTCGAGAGCTTCGCTCCTGTAGGAATTTCGTGTTAAAAAAAACTCGGGGTCTAGTCATATAATAAACAATATATTTTTGAGTATGTGTCCAATCCCGTTCTCGTTTTTAAAATTGATTATCGGAACAACTCCAATAAAATTAGCACTAGCACTTGATGGATGACCGTTATATGTCGAAGTCAAATAAAAAATATACTCGGTACTTGCGTAACATATTATTTTTTTAAATAATCGTCTATTTAATTAATCTACATATCGAAACGTCATCGTGATCGTAAAATAGATATTTTGTGCCAACGTCTGTAAATATTGGCAGAAGCCATGAAACGTGGTCTTTATGGTTTGCTTCCGCTTAAACATACCATTTTGTTTGTTCTACAGACCCAGGTGTTACTCTCAATGCTATAAAATAAGTTGCTTAATTTACTACGAGTCAAATCAGATATTTCTTTCAAAGGTTGCAGGGCCTAGAACCATTGCTCGTGCTCCGTTGCGCTTCTTTGTGCTCCGTTGTTTTTACATAGGTTGCCACGTTGGAATTCTGTCGACTTTGTCGAAACTCCATACAATTTGTTCTTGATATTGATGGAGGTCAACGCAACGGAAGACGACGAAACAATGGGGCCGGACTCTAAAACAATATATTATTATGAATTGTATGACAATGATGCCGCAGTTACGGACGGTTTTTACTTAAAAACCTTTATGGCTTTTCCTATGTTGATGATTTCATCAAAATCAGCCCAGCGTTTTAGCCATGAAAACGTTACAGACTTTCACATTTATATTATTATTATATATATAAATAAGCTACTAGTATTAACTTTTTTGAGTTGGAATCCTTAATCAATGTCTTCTCAATGCAAAACTAAAGTTCACTCTCGTCAGTGTTTAGATAATCCTTGAAACTTTTCAACACTTGAAACCGCTTGATACTATTAGAAAATGTTGATCGGAATTATTTTTCTAAATACTTGTGAATTTAAACATTATTATTAAAGCTGCTTTAACTATATCATGTGAATAATTCTTGACTTCACACCAATTGAAGTTAAATACAATTGTGGCAAGGGGTACCGACATAGGACCACTCCTTATGCTCCCGTGGATGTCGTTCGACGAGAGTCACACAGCCTTGACAGCTGATAGGCGACAATAGCATTCCCAAGGAGGCTTGACGTCAAGCAGGTGGCCGGTTGTAAAATCAGAGCCGAATCTTCAAAATTTCGTTTAACTATGAATAATTTAATCTATTTATTGATTTAAAACATTATTAAAAAAAGCTTATACTATGAATATTTTTTCTCCACAGATCACAGTATTCAGAATCCAAGAGCGAGCGGAAGGAGGCGAGGTCCAAGAGCTTGACCAAGTGATCCTCACGGCGCTGTTCAGGGCGCAGCACCTGTCTCCGAGTGAACAGCTCTCACTCGCTTTAACATGGAACCGAGTGGACATTGCACGCTCGGAGATCTTCGTATATGGTCAAGAATGGCCGCCTGGTAAGTCTTCAGATTGATCTTCCTCCATGATTCATTTGTTTTATTTCATTTTGATCACCCGAGTGAGATAATCTTTTCACCCGATCGAAATGATATAAGATTTACACCAGATTACTACTTCTAGGGTACCAAATTATACATTTATTTGCCCCCAAATCTCCCGCTATAAAATCACCTGGTTGATCATTGGGTGATTAGACCTGAAGTTATTAAATCTCACAGTTGGATATTCACCTTGGAGACCAAAATCCACAAGAATTTTAGGTCCAGGTAGAAGGAAAACGTGCTTAATGTTATCAAATTCAAATTATTTCTTCAGAAATTTGACATTCACAGGCACTTTTAAACGTCAATTTTTATACTAAATAGTAATTTCTCACAAGCTACAAACTACTGGCAATCTATCTAGCTAGCTGTCAAGGAGGATATTCCAGATTAAAGATGACGAAGACCGTGTGCAGTGAAGAAGACGAAATAGTTAATCTGTTTTGACTTTGTCGAGAAGATACCGCAACAGCCATCATTTGATCAAAAAACCTCAATGAGGAGAAAATAATATGATGAAAGAATACAATCAAATTTTATTGCAATCATGCAAAGCGAAATTAAAGGTACAATTTTGCTTACCTGCCCACGGGCATATTTTATACAAAACTCACCGAGTTTAATTGTTGAACATGTCCGATTGCTTGTAAATGGCAAACATACAGACCGGATCCAAATACACAGGCGAAAAAAGTGTTCATCAATACCCGTTACGTTAGTGGGGAATAAACCCTTAAACTTTTCTAATTATAAGGTTTATTTTTCCACTTCATTGTATTGTAAAATTATAGGAAATTCTTTAAACATTACTGTTAAGTAATTGCAATTAATTTACTTTTTTCGTTGATTAAAAATACAGAAGGCAGTCTCCTCTCGTGCCAAAGTCGAAGACTTTGTAAGTGTAACAAGCTATTAGCAACTTATGGCTATTAAAAACTTACGATATCAATCTTTATCTAGTTTCGAGTTGAGGGTTCATTTTAGTTCTTTTTTTTTCTTTGCCAGTTCAGAAATTTCCTAGATGGCTCTCGAATTCTCAATAGTTCTTAAGGTTCAAAGTTTATTTTAATTTTGTGAATACGTTTTTAGCTTCTATTTTTTGTCTATCTTTCTTATTTTTTAGTTTGCAGTTTTAAAAAAACTTCATTAAAAATGTTGTTTTTTTTATTATTCTGCTATGATTTTACAACTGGCCTTCCTGAGATCAATTTCTCTTTATGTTTGACATGCCCATTTACGCAAGGCATAGCCGTACCAGCGTAAGCGGTACTTCTGTGAAGCTACCATGAAACATAGAACATGAAGCACGTCATTGCGTCCACATGCTCTCTTTTTTACACGATGCGTCCACGATATGGAAAAAAAGAGACAGCATGTGGCCGTTAGTAACGAGCTACGTTTTTGTATGTTTCGTGGTAAGCCTTCTGGGCTTAGGAGATCAGAACAAAAATTTATCGAACTTCGTCGCGGGTTATTTATGCCTAATCATATATTTATAGACTTTTACTGATATCAGAAATCGATTAAGTACTTAATTGGAGGTTCTTAATGGCTTTCACTCGAATATCGGGTTCAGACTGTCATTACCCTAGTACAAAATAATGAAAGAACATAAGAATGTAGCCTTAGCTTAAAAACTTAAAAATGAAATACTAAATACCCGTATATTCTCCATTTGCAAGCACAAACAGCCTATGAGTTTACTCTATTTCATATATGCTTAATCCTTACATATTATAAAACAAACTCCTCTGGCGCGTCTGTTGCGCGCGTCTGTTCGCGATAATCTCAGTAACTAGTGCACGGATTGTGTATGTGTGGTCATAGTGCGGATTCCTGAAGATTAGGTGTATAATGAATTATGTTTTTACCCGAGCGAAGCCGGAATAGGCCGATAGTTATAAATATTTGTGACATTCTACGAGTACAATTACCTTATGGCCGATTTTTAACTACTCAATAACTATTTAAAACAAAAATAAAATCACATACAAAAATACCATAATTATTATCTGTGGAACATCACCTGTGCCTTTATTATTTTTTAACAGTTCACTCAGACGTAAGGAACCGTTTTCTAAAACTAATGAAGATCAGTTTCATTTTAAATTTGTGGAGTTTTTAAACTACCAATTAGTTAATCATTGTGAATTTAAAATTTATATGAAGTTTGAGGATTGTTACGTTCTTTATTTTTTTTTTTTACAAAAAACATTTTCAATATATCTTTACTAATGTTACAATGCAAAAATCTGTATGTCTGTCTATCTGCCTGTCTGTCTATTCCACTTTCACGGCTAAACCGATTTTGATGAAATTTTATATGTTTATAGTTCAAACATAGGATACTTTTTTAAAATATCGCTCCAAAATTATGAAAATAATGTTCCTTTCAAATTCACGCAGGCGAAGCCGCGGGCAAAAGCTATTATTTACATATATTTAAGAAATGCCCTATATAAAATGCTATTTTTCTACTAGTCAAACTTTTTCAAATGTCAAAATCGCTCATAATACACATAAAAAGCAACAAATAACAAATAAAAAGCTCATAAAATAAGTGAGTGTGATCTGTAACGTCACGACAACCATTTTGGTGCCGTGAGCTGGATGCGGTTTTATGGGAAGGTTTTGTATGGAATGATTTGTTCAACGAGTGCACATTAATGCATTTTCAAAACTAATCTCGTTTGCCAAAGATGCATAAGATTTTTTTTTACCATAGGCGGATTAGATCGTTTTTTTTTCTTTTAGCTGTTCAAATCTCTTTGACAACACTAATCAGAAACCAGCTAATTTTTCATTATGAGAGCAAATTTTCAGGTTTCGCTTCTCGTCTCTTGGGAAATAATAGGTGCTTACCACGCCGCCGCCGCTCCGATTGCAACATATCTAAAACACAGAACATTTACTCTTGTACATTATGAAATTTTAACGATTCATATTTTGACAATGTAAAAAGTTTGCAGAAAAAGTTTTAGTTTTATCATAAATTCCCTATTTTATGTAAACAGTACCTGAAATCCATTTAAACATGTTAAGGTTTAAAGAACTTTATTCTCATAAAGAAATTACATTCCATTTAAAATGAGATGAGTAGGGTACATTAAAAAATATTTACAAATCAATTATATGGTACTGGTCGCGATGTGTAGTCTAAGTTTTTTCTTAAATACATTTATGCTCATACTTGTTCTAAGTTCATTAGGCAACTTGTTGTACAGCTGTGCTCCCTCAAATAGTATCGTCTTTTTTCCGTAGTTAGTTCTTGGGATTATTAAGTTTGTTTTTTACTCTAAGATTGTGTGTGTATTTTTTGGGCTTTAGTTGTAAGTTAGATTTTGTTGTGTTTGTAGTTATTTTCCTAATCAAAATGCAAGTCTTATATATATAGAGTTGTTTAAAATTGAATAATTTAGTTTTTTCATAAAGTTGTATTGTAGGAGTGCGCAAAGGATAGTGGAACATGGCTTTGATGATTTTATTTTGAGAAGTCTGTAATCTTATCAAGTTAGTTTGAGCAGCAGAACCCCATATCTCAATTAAATATTCAATGTGAGACTTAACTAGGCTGTTATATATATTCTTAAAAAAATTCATCTAGTTTTTCACGGTTTTTTTATTATTTCATATATAATAAGGTCTTTCTGTTATATTTATATATTTAGGCAACATAGTACACAAAAGCCTTTATCAGAATGTGATATATAAATCTTCTTCTTCGTGTCAGCATACCAACATGCTATATTCCATACTGAGAATGAAAAACATGAGATATTCTTCTGGAATGACTATAATTTATGACATACTGTGAACATATATCGCTGGGTAATATTATGTCACAGGCAGTACGCGAGGTAAAAGTACACATAATTCTTGGAAAAATACGCGATTCAATTTATTATTATTGGCACTTATACTACTTACAAGTACTCCTTTGCAGTACAATATTTTTTTTTTGTTTTTTTTTGTTAAATATTACTAATGTTCATCGTTTTTGTATTACGAAGTCGCTTTTGTTTATTTGACTTTAATACGATTTGTTAACCTTTGAGCCCAGAGATAATAAAGACAATTGTCGCTTCCCGCTGTCTGGTTCTATGTATTCTTAGATCTTTAAAACTACGCGACACATTTTTATACGGGTTTTTTATTAGATACAGTGATAGCTGAAGAAGTTTAGATGTATAATTTATAATGGTTTCGCCCGAGCGAAGCCGGGACGCGCGGCTAGTCAAAATATAAATTAGTAATCTACCCTATTGATTGATTACTAATATTTTGATAGATTAGCTATAACATTAACCATTTTAACAATACAATGTTAAATAATACCACTTCATTAAATTTTAAATTTTCCTTATCACAGGAGCCCTGGACGAAGCAATGATGCAGGCCCTGGAACACGACAGGATAGACTTCGTGAAGCTTCTCCTCGAGAACGGAGTGTCAATGAGGAAGTTCCTCACGATCCCTCGTCTGGAGGAGCTGTACAACACCAAGAGTGGTCCCAGCAACACCCTGAGGTATATCCTGAGGGATGTAAGGCCTCATCTTCCGAGGGGATATGTGTACACGCTGCATGACATAGGCCTGGTGATTAATAAGCTGATGGGAGGAGCGTACAGGTAAGATATTTATAATAGATATTGGTACAAAAGAATCCGCGTGTGTAGCCACACACGCGGATTCTTTTGTACCTATATTCTTCGTAGCTTTGTTTATTTCGTCATGAACATGGTTATTTGGAAAAGGTTTTTAAAATTTGTCTAGTAGTTTTAATGTTTCAGTTGAGTATATTGCATTAGTAGTTGGCTACTCTAGATTTAAATATATTTTTTTGAATCGTAATTCTAATTAAATTAAAAGCAGATACCAATAAATAAATAAAATAAATTGATGTTTTATCGAAGCCTACTTGCAATTGGTTGCTATGTCGACCTTTACTGCTTAACCGGAGGAAATATGGCGACGGTCACAAGGACCGTACAACCGAAACAGTAACAGCTCAAAGGGCTCCCAGGTGGGAACGAACCTCGGCTTTGGGCGTTACTCGAAAAATGGCCAGAGCGGTATATTGCTCAAGGTGCCTGACGGGCCTATTGAGAGAAGTGTCCTGGTGCCGCCGGGCGGTGCCGAGTGAACGCTGAAGATGTCCTATTAATATTATATATATATATATATATATATATATATATATATATATATATATATATATATATATATATATATATATATTACCTCGCTCTCGATTCCGGCGAGTGCGGTTTCTGCTATTCGAAATACCCTGGGCCCTGCGATTACCTCGTGAGTTTCGGAAGGGGGATTAGCAACCGGGGGGTCGTCTGGATCTGTAAGAAAAAATGAATATAGAAATACATGAGTACACTACTACTCATTAAATACTTTAATCCCAATTTTACATAAATTATTTTAAATATAACTATTTAGTTGAATGGTAGAGAAAACCATAGATTTTTATTTTTTGTCAATTTGTTTTAAAAAAATATTCTTACTTGGAAATAAAACTAGTCATTCCACTTTGCCTTTATGACACGCTCATTTCTTATTACAATGAAGAATTGCGAGAGACACCGTATTATATCAGAAAACGAGCATAATCATTGTTCGAACCGCGCCATGAAAACTGGAAAATGCTCGCAGCTTTGAAATAAAAGAATAAATGTATAGTCAGCAGCGCAAGTCATTGCAATTAAATATTGACACTATGTAGGATAACTTTATGTGCTGTCGACTATACTAGCGCTTAATTCGTATTATTTATTTTTTAACAATAATCTATACTATTATTTTTATTATAAAGAGGTTAGCGTTTGTGAGTTTGTATGTTTGAGGCGGGTAATCTCCGAAACTACTGAAGCGATTTCAAAAATTCTTTCACTATTAGAAAGGTACATTAGGTACCCAAGATTGCTATAGACTATATTTTATCTCAAAATTCCCACGGGAGCGAAGCCCCGGGCAACATGTAGTAAATTATAATTGTTTATGGGCTTAGTCTCAAAATGTACGTACCTTTATATTTCTGAATTCGCCTTTATTTATGATTTTTTTTTAAATGGAATGTCTCAAACAATATTACTTTTTGTACCTACAAAGATTTTGATATTCACAATAGATGTGTTAAAAAAACAATTCATTAATGTTTAGGAAAAATTATTTATTTTACGATATTGCTCAATATTTGTTGTTCTATTACAAATACATTAGGAGTCTCCTAGAGATGGCGTTGTCATGTCTGTTCTACGTGTTGTGTTTGAAATGTTAGTTCTCCTGCATACATTGAAATGAAATATTTTTTGCATGTTGTAAAAATTATCCTGTTCCTTCTATTTATTAATTTCCATTGCCAACTGTTTCACTTCTTAATACTTCTTGATAGTGCTTGATAAGACATCGCGAATTTTTTCTTTATATTATAAAAATACATTGTTAAAAAGTGCCTCTGAAAGTCTATTATTTTATTCTATTATTATAAAGAGGTAAGCGTTTGTGAGTTTGTGAGTTTTTTTTACTTTGTGAGTTTGTATGTTTGAGGCAGGTAATCTCCGAAACTACAGAGCCAGTTTTAAAAATTCTTTCACCATTAGAAAGGTACATTATCCAAGATTGCTATAGGCTATTGCTTTATCTCAAATTTCCCACGGTTTCTAAATAAAGGTCACTTTAACTAAAACTTAACCTTCAATGATGTTTTTTCGGTCCTAAACTTCTCATAAATTGCGAAAAGAAATGTTTTCTTACCAGAACCGAGCCACTTTGATAGCTTCACCAGAAGGCAAATGGCAAATCCTGTTGGCATTTGTAAGAATACTTTTCGTAGCGTGGTTTCGTAATAATGAACGTTGATGCCTTACTACAAGTTTCAATTTCGAATGAAATTTCTTCGTAGACCTTCTGCAACTGCTTAATATTACTTATTCTGTACCGGGATTGGTAGATGCTGTAAAGTTTCTACTCCATCGGTTCGGAAATAACTATCTTTTCGTCTCCTCTGGGAAATATCCAACATTCCAATGTTAGCATATTCCGGAATTCAGATTCAATTTTCAGTCGCCGCGTCATGATGAATGAGCTCAAGTTTTAGGTTATTTGCAGTGAAATCACGATAAGATTCCATTTTAATTTACGATTTCGGCTAATATTGAGAATGAAGATGTGAACAATGATTATGTTTATCTCCAGTTTTAACAGCCATCATTTTTTCACGATTTTATCTAAGCAAATCCAGGCTGATGACATTTTTTATTTTTTCACCACACTTGTACGTAGTACCTATATATCTTAATGGATCTTATTAACTGTATTTCAAACCCAAACCATATATTACATAGTGCTTTTTAGTATACATCAAAATACAACTAAATGCGTCAAATTGGCTACTTTTTAACTAGTTAAATCAGATACATTTTATATGAAACTTGTATGGCAGTATTGTGACGTCATGGATTTTGGACTCAAAAAGCATTCCTAATACTCGTGTACGAGAACGACAAAATAGTGAATCTCGTAATTCATAAAACTGACCAATAAGAGTGACATTTAATTATTGTATTATACCTATAATTAATTTTTGTATAATATCATTAATTATTGTATGTGCATCAGTCGATCCATTAATTTAAAACCTAAAAGATTTTTAATATTGGTATGATAATAACTTGCGTAATAACTTAAGACAGAATCTGAAGGTCTCTTAAGTAGGGACTAAATAAATTAATCGACTTGGTAACATGGATCTCGCAACAATTTGCGGTAGAAAAACTGATCTGCTGAAGTATGTATTAAAGTTTTGTTTATATATTTTAGAACTTATTATTATTTATTTGTACATTGCATTATCTGTATGTACCAATGGTTGACTGTTAGATAATCATTTTGGGATTAAGTCCACCTTTTATATACAAATTTTATTTAGTGCAATTAAGTTTAAAACAAATAAATTTCGCAGATGCTACTACACCCGCCGCAAGTTCCGTCCGATCTACGCGAAGGTGATGAACAAGAGCGTGAATGTTCACCGAAATAGCGCTTCGTTCACTCGGCACAACGCCGGCGGCCTCTCCCTCATCACCGGGTTTATGCCTGTCACCACCGAGATGGCGCTGTTCGACTATCCCTTCAACGAATTACTAGTAAGTTCAAAATAGTCGGTCACTATGAATCACTTATATTTTCAAATAAATATTACTAGCGACCCTTGAGTGCAATATTATGCATGTTATATTTGTTTGTCACGCTCTATCTACTCAACCAATCCTCATGAAATTTAGCATACATATAGTTTGAAGTATGGAGAAGGACATAGGATACTTTTCATCCCGGAAAATTAACGCGGGCGAAGCCGCGGCATAAGCTAGTACATAATATAAAGCTATATTGAATCACTATAGTATTTTTTAAAAAGCCCGCATCAAAATCCGCTCTGTAGTTTTAAATATCTAAGCATATATAGAGACAGACATACTGCGGGAAATTACTTTGTTTTATATTATTGTAACGATCATGATTCATTAATCTAATTTATAGATAACTGCAACTAAAATTAAGAAGTGAAAAAATACTTGTAAAATAATATTTTTTTAGCAAATGCCTTTAACTAGAAATGAATGGCATGCAGTCGTAAAAGTGTAGATTATTTTCTATAACATTCTATGGCATTTCAAAACTTTATGATGGTAAACGTCGTGTTAACGATCTTTTTTTTTTCCGAATCGTAAATTTCTGATAGACGACGGTATTAGCAGTGGGAGAACTTACATAAATAGTACTCTCCCTGCTAAGTTTTCGCTCGTTTTTCTCAAATGCAACTACGGTTGTTAAACTGGACTTAACAGAATACTGAAAGCGTGCAGAACTCCACTCCGCTGAGCTTATATTTATGACTTCTGTTTCAATTTAGTGGTTACAATGTTTTATAACATTTTATTGATCCATTTTGTTTTCAAACCAGTTCTCGCAATGTGAGTGACATAAAACCGAATCAAGTTTGTATGTTTGCTTTATATTTAATTTTGGTTACATATTTTCAAGGCATCTAACAAGACTCAGTTAAAGTTATTATTGTTGACCGAGCGAGCGACGCGACCGAGGTCTACAATTGTACTTGGGGCAAAAATACATTTTGTGTATGTAACACGATAAATTTCTTGAATTTGATGAAATTTAAAAGGTAGGTATGTAGAATCTGCCAATAGAATTTTTAAGTTCCTGTGACAACAAAATCGGTTAAGCCGTTTTTGAAATTTTCACAATTTTGTAAAAATGTATTGTGTTCGCGGCGAACAACTAGTTATTTAATAGATATGTCTCTTTCAAACAAAATACAAAGTACATTTTTGCATTATATTGCTTCACACAGGAAAAATATTTAGTAAATTTTTAATACTGTGTGTAATATTGAATATGTTTTGAGTCTATTCAATTACATAATGAAATCATATGCAAACCTTTCTTAGGCTAATTCCACACGTTACAAAGTAATATGAATGAATTTCTTGCACTATATACACTCCACAAGTGCCTGTAAGCACTCCACCCCAGTTGAACATGAGGGCCTTTAAGTGTTACGTGCTTCACCTAAGTGGATATCCCAGGTGAAGCACTGGCCTGGACTCATCGAATCATAATCAGAGGGCGAAGTGCTGGTTTGCATTTTCATTTCTCACCATCGAATCTGTTCGAAATGTGCCACAGCGAACCAATGACATTGCAGTGTGGTTGTCGTTGCGTAACAATGGCGCAATGTGATTGGTTCGCTGTGTCTCATTTCGAATAGATTCGATGGTGAGAAGTGAAATGCTAACCCGCACTTCGCCCATAGCTATTATAGTGAACTGAACGTATCGAATCATAATCAACTATTGTAGTTAAACAGAAAATTTATCCGCAATTCCAGTCTTCACATTAAATGATTAAATACGAGTAACTCCGTAAAAGTTGCGCCTCTTTCGCCAACTTTATAAATAGGCTAACTAAATTAAGATTCTTCAGACGGAATCTTTTGTAATACTTAATCTTTCGTTTATCAACTTTAAAATTGACTTAATTGTTCCATTTTAAAAGTTAATAGGTAAAGTCGACACATTCAAATTTATTACAAGTTCGCCGTTAATTTATGATACATAAAGGTCCATATTGGACAACTTAATCTGCAGATGACTGTACATTGTTCATTATAACATTGTAATGAATATAGTGAAATTGGTGGCTCAATTTCAAATTGGTGGACCAGCTCGCAAATTCAGCTTTCAATTTAATTTGAGTCCTAACTTTAATCAAAGTATACTATATATATAATGTAATCGTTACATTGATTGAAATTTACTTTTAGTTTAAATTTCAGTTTTAATTGTAGGTATATTAAATACGTAGAAATATTAACAACAAGGTCGAATACAAGTTTATTTTTTAGACAAATAAAAAAACCCACTACTTTCAATATTTATTTCGCTACAAGTTTTGAACGGCTGAACCGATTTTGACCAAACATATCTAAGAACCACCGCGTAAAAATTAGCTATCAAATAAAAAAACACCACATCACATCACCTGTTGATGACGCAGACAGATAGACACACTTAGCGGTCAAACTTATAACACCCCTCTTTTTGCGTCGAGGGTTAAAAAGAGTCATTACAATTATAATTCTAATAGCTAAGGCCCTGTCCGCACTGCGATATTCTCGCGTATTATATTCCGCAGTCGTACCATACTTCCTCGTGAATTTACCGCCTGTGCGAGCGAATACTCTACTAAGACTCATTGTGTTACTGAATTGAGATAAAAATCACTCTTCCGCGTCACGCGAATGAAATTACATTGCGTATAAAATGTATCAGAGCTTGTAATTTATTGACCGCAAGAAAAAACCAGCAATGTCCGTCGAAATGTTAGGCGAACTGTTTATCAGTGTGAAGCCGCCATAATGCCTCCTTCACTGTCATCGAACAGTTTCAAACTTTGTCTGATTCGGTATACATTGCTGGTTTTTCATTGCGCTAAATAAAAGCACTCATACTAACTACGAAATGTTCACGCATTCGCGTCGGCATGTGTCCTAGTTAGGGGACAGTGTGGGGCTGGCATTAAGGTTCTAGACGGTATAATTTTGGTTCTAGATGTGGGCAGTGTTAACGAAACGGCACCAGATGGCGTTGCTAATGTGGACACATGGCGAGGAGGCGCTGGCTAAGTCACTGGTGGCCTGCAAACTTTACAAGGCTATGGCTCACGAGGCTGCCGAAGACGACATGGAGACTGAGGTGTATGAGGAACTGAGGCATTATGGCAAGGAGTTCGAGAATAAAGGTATGTTTCGGTTATTTACCTGCCAGTGTTTTGTTTTCAAATTTTATGGTACTTACAAGACGGCGAATCGAGTCACCTGATTATAAAATGACGGCAAATGAGCAAGAGGGTCACCTTATGGTAAATGAAGTAGCCTATGTTTGAACGAGTCTGAAACGGTTCTCCGACAATTGCTTCGTCTACGAACGGGTTTAAGTACAGTCTGCCACAGAGAAATCTGACCCCCTAAGAGATGGTGTTCAAATCGCGGGGGGGTCAGATTTCTCTGTGGCAGACTGTACATGCATACCATATGCATATATTATTGACAAAATTGCTCCAGCATTCAGCCGTGTGAAAGCGGAAGAGACCGACTGGCAGACTTTCGCTTTGAGATATTAGTATGGATTATTGGGTCTACTTGAAGAATATAGTCATCACTTTTAATCATAGATCAACACGGCTCCGCATTTGCAATGAATTCCTGAAAATTACCTTGAGAGCAAAATTGGGTCAGTCCCGAATGGAAGACAACATTTCAAAATTACGGCAAAAATAAAAGAAGAGAACGGACAAAGGAAAATTCAAATTTTAAACACAATCTGCGTTCTAAATCAGTTAAAGCCATTGTACTTCTGTTTTACGAAAACAAGAAAATTGTGTCGTAAAAATAAAATTAAATGATACACAAGTGGTCTTCCAATGGTTAATTATGATTTACAGAGAAATAAACTTTGTAGATTGTCCCTGTGGAATTGAAATCTTAGAACTTTTAATTACTTTTAACTTTATTGGACAAACTTTTTTGTTGTTCTTGGAAAAGTAATCTCTGATTGTCAGTTAATTATACTTTGATTCTCACATTTTATGAATCTTTTGTATTGTTTACTGTTGATTCGAATGTTATAGGTTCGCTCAGATACAATCAATATAAATTACACACCTAAACCTTCTTCAATCACATTATCTATTGGATTGTTTATTGTGGATTGGTTTATCACGTTCATACATACAGACGCGACCAGAGAACCTATTATTACAATATATAAGGATATTAAACGATTTTATCACCTACCCATATTATTCGACACAAACAAATCTACAAAAAAATATATTTTTGCTCCAAGTAGAATGGTAAACCACGCTGGCTTTGCTCGGTCAATAAACCAGCTGATTTATCTTAGAAAAGATCTAATTTTCCAATATTCTTTCAGCGTTAGAGTTATTGGATTACTGCTACCGACAAGACGACGATCAAGCCCAGCAGTTATTGACCTGTGAACTCCAAAATTGGTCCGGACAAACTTGCCTAAGTCTTGCAGTAGCTGCTAACCATAGAGCATTATTGGCACATCCTTGCTCACAAATAATCCTGGCCGATTTATGGATGGGAGGTCTCCGCACTAGAAAAAATACAAATTTAAAGGTAAAACTTTGTCTATGGTATCTTTTTTTCTTTTTCTTTTTTCATCTTATTAACGCACAGACTTATATAGGCACGAGCATTGTAGATTCAGTGTTAGTATGTGGTTACACGTAGGTGAGTTTAAATTGATCAAATCGTTGACGTACGATCTGTGTGGACTTCTGGTTAGCATTTAGTATACATTAATAACAACGTCATTTTGGATAACAGGGTATATCAATGGGTAGGTCTAGTATTGTTATTGATACTCCCATTCATATCTTATCCCACTTTAAATGCGTCTTGTGTTTTAATTTCACCAATTTACTAATGACTTAAATATTCATAGCTTTTCTAAACCTGATGTCCAAGAGAATGCGTTCTTATGTCAATGATTACAAATTTTATAATGGATATCAAATCATTGATAGTCCCAAAATTTTACACATTCCTTACGTGGAGCCCACATGTTAGATAATAATGTTTTAACGTAACTTGAAACCGTAATGAGTAATTACGAAAGTTTGATGTCTGTGAGTCAATGAGCTTCATATATTGAAATCTGCATGCGATGCATTTTACGACGCCGATTATGCAAACACTAGGCCAAGAATAATTTGAAATTTTAATATAATCGTTGGCATAATTAACGTGTACAGTTGACCTAAGCTTACGTGCTATGAGAGTGACCCTGAAAGTTATTACTCACATTTTTAAATGTTCTGTATTTTTCAAATCTTTCCACGATTTTATATAATTTGCGATTTAGTTTTGGAGCAATTTCACTAAGGAAATTTAAAGCGCACTCTTATTTGAAACTATACTTTATCTTTCTTCCTATTTAAGAAATCGCGTTTTCTGCACATTCATCAATAAATTTTCCAAGTCGTTCTTCATCAGTTTCTTTTTCATTAGCAACAATTAAAATTACATTGATTTTGCTTTAAATTTCTTTTCGTACTTGGCTGTCCACTTTCGCGTAACCGACGTCCACCTTTCGAATTAGATGATCGTAGCATGAACGCTTAAGTCAAAGTGAAATGGCATCGTTCGAGCAGCGTTTCTTTGCAACATGGGCTTTGTCGTGATGTCAAGGTAATTCTGTGCCTGCTGTGTCCACTCTACCTTCTCCAACTGGAGTTCAAGTCGAAGGAGGAGCTGCAGCTGATGCCGCAGACTGAGGAGGAGCATCTGGAGAACGAGAGCTTGGAAGACGATAGGAGCACGAAGGACCCTAATGACGCGGAGGTAATGTTATCATTTCTGTTGCCTCCCATTTTGCTTTTGAATCATCAACTGCTGTACATGAGGGTAATGGGTTTCATTGCAGATGCTCTGCTTTTAGTAACCACAAAATACCCGTACTAAAATTATGAAAATAAAACTGTTGCAATGGAATATATTTAAAAATTAATGCCCGGTTCAAGCATTGAAGTTTACAGTTGCACTATGCTCGCTCTGCATAATTGTGTAGTCTTTCATTTAAAAAAAACAATATCTACCATGGAATCAAACTGATGAAACTCATAATTTATCGTGATTCAATTTTCTAGGCAGAGATTAATATCTTTGAACACTACACAAATGTCCAAACATTTTGGTATAAAGAATTGAGATTAAAGAATTGCTTTTACCTGAAAGTTGCTTTCCATAACGATTGAAAGATTCAATTTAACCCTATTGCATATGTAGGTGGGAGTTGTGAAAAGGCGTACACTCTCTATCAAGAAGATAATCCCTCCGGGACAACAGAATAAGCCCGTGAAGGTAGTCCTTCAGCCTGCTCTATTGTGATACGAACACAGTGCACCTCTTTGTTTGGTGGGAGCTAAATTTACACACACTATCGAAGGAAATGAAAGAAGTTTTGCTGTGTTGTTTAAATCCATGCCTGTTTCGCGAAATGCATCCTAGAAATAGTTTTTGGTTTGATTATTAAATACAACAAGTACCAACCATATATCTACAAAACCCAAGTAATCCGTTAGATGTGATATACCAGCAGATAATACTGTACCTACCCAACCACTTACATTTTAGTCACACTGTACATAATGTTTTTGTTACATATGCAATAAAATGTCCCTGACAACAAAAAAAGCTTCTGTCATAAATTACATTTTTGAAAAAAAAACTTAATGAAACTAATGAATCAATAGGCACATAATACCTACGCAATATATTTTCTTCTCTCTACGGATATGTAATATACTGTATGTATTCTTCACGAAATATATACATTCATTCATAAAGATTTTATGTAACTCATAAAATAAGATATAGTCAGCCACAACCCCAAACAAATTATCCCTACCACCGAAATTACCATTATCCTAAATACTGCTAAATTGTAAACTATATCCATACGGTACATGTTGTATAGTAATAGTCACCTCTCTATCAAATTCACGATATACGTTTCAAAGCAAAATGCCAAAGGAAATTCGTTCCAATTGTGTTTGTATTACGGTGCAAGCACTCGCATCTGTCGTAAGGCGAGCCGAGCTATCGTCAAAGTAGGCTTCTATTCCGTCTCATGTTCAGCCTCTACTCTCACACCTTTAGTATCTTCGCTGAGTCTTTTATAGGCTACGTTACCCGTTTATGGTTCACCTTGAATTTTACCACGTTCAGTCGGGGACATATAAAGTTACTACCCGTTTCTAATATTGGAAAATATCCAATCTCCATTTCGTCGTTCAATATTTTAAAACGGCTAAATGGGGCCCTATCAAAATGTTTTTTACTCTTACAATGTAATGGAGAGCCATTAGGTAAAAAATATATTTAGTGGCGAGGCTAAAATGTGCCCTTAAATTATGACCTGTACTATAATATTTGAATTCAAGGTGATACATAAAATGGTGGCATTGAAACTTTCGTGACTTCAGTTTTCGTCGATGTGGTAGTTAGTTTTGTTATTGTCACAGATTGGTGTGAAGCTATTCTGTCGTTTCGATATTTTTTAGTATATTTATGCGACGCTTTTTAACATTGCAAATTTGTGATCTATTTACCTTTAAACTTTCTTGTCGTGTTTTCATGCGATGATTACATGGGCTACTGTGACGTCATAATTTAAATTGGCTTTCGCTTTTTATCCTTCCATTGTATCTTTTAGATGATTCAAATCTTTTGCTATATCGATTTTAATGACTAATACACTGAATCTAAGCTTATAGATACCGCGAATGCTGTTGAAAATATGATTTATTTTAATTATCACCAATTGGATCATATGTAATGTTTATGTGTCTCGACTCAAGCAGGCGTTGATTGGCTCAGGGGCCGAATGCGAAACTCGAGTTGATCAGAACGGGAAAGTTGGGAAAATAGGGTGGGAGCCCTCGTACAGGGAGCTGCCTGAACACCACACCCCCGAGGACAAGCGGATGAGGCCCCTGCGGCTGAGGAAGAAGATCTACGAGTTCTTCACCGCGCCGATCACCAAGTTCTGGGCCGATTCGGTGAGATACCACTTATATATTACTAGTTGCACCCGGAGCTTCGCTCCTGTGGGAATTTCGGCATAAAAAGTATGTGTTATATTCTACCTAAGTACAAAATTTGATAACAATCCGTCCAGTAGATTTTGCTTGAAAGAGTAACAAACATACATACACACATACATCCTCACAGCCTTTCGCATTTTTAATATTAGTAGGATATCTTATTACTTTATCTGTCTACAAAGAGTAGAAAATACAGGAAAGTTTACTAAAGAAATAGGTACAATAAGATTTAACCTTTTGAATTTTAAGATCTTAAATTCCGCAAAAGTAAGCAGCCATACAAATCAAAATATTCATATTGTGAAAAAAAAAACTGTAACAGCACTATTAATTTTATATAAAGTACACTCAGAAAATGCACTGAAACCAGGTTGATTTCAAATTCGCCTCTATTACCACGGCATAAAGATCCATGGGTAACTTTGACATCGGTCGACTGTACGAAACAAAAATAAAGATGGGACGCCACATTCGTCACTCCAAAGAGTACCCGCTGAATATTACATGTAACGCAGAGTACAGCAAAAAGGTCATCATTTTTAACGAACTACCGGGATTTTGAACGCTTTGCTAAACAACAAAATTATTTATTGGCATAAAATAAAGGTGGCGCTTAGCAAGCAGTGCAAGTGCAGTCTAGTTTGCATCAGGTTACATTGCAGTTATGATATTCTCAGCACAATCATTTCTTTGTCATATCGTGTGTGTTATTTATAAATAATACTAAGTAATATAACTTATGTCTAAATTACATATCAAATGAATAGAAGCTTTATAGTGCAGTAGTTAGCGCGATCGGCTTATGATAGTGGCGGTAAGTCACTCTTATAATGGTCGGCCATTGGATGGGTGCCCAAAAATTTTTTATCTTGAGCTCCACCGTGCTTCAAAAGGCACGTTGGGCCGTTGGTTCGTGTTTTATTTGCTGCCTTTAATTTACATAAACTATTAAGATTTCGCATCAGTAGTGAACCAATAAGTCAGTCAGTTTACAGGTTTTCTCAGGATGTTATCCTTCAAATTAATCTGTGAAAACTATTTCTTAAGTTTGGTTGCGTTTAAAGTATGAATTTGCAAAATCACAAAAATGTTCTACATACAATAATAAACAAATAAAAAGCCTAGTGAGCAAAACGCGACATTTTTGTAACAGATCGTCTCTGCCATTTAATATGGCCCCATCATTGTTATTTAGGGGCTAATTCAGCGGAGATATTACTACTTTGTCACACGTGCCAGCCTTTTATGAGTGAAAGAAATATATTTATTTGTTGTTAATTCTGCGAATTGTTTTTAAACTCCATATTTTTTTCTTACTCTTTGAAAATAATTCAGTTTGAACAAAATAGAAATAAATTTATTCATAGCATACAAATATACATCACAGAAAATAATGGAATAAAATATTTTAACTTTTTGTTCCAGATTGCCTACATATTGTTCCTACTGATGTTTACATATACAGTATTAGTCAAGATGGACCCGACTCCCTCTTGGCCGGAAATTTATTCTATATGTTATATATTAACGTTCTTATGTGAAAAGATAAGAGAAATCATTACGTCCGAACCAGTAGCTATTAGGTAAGTGATTTAGAAATACTAAAATGTCTCATTTATATAGGAATATTTTTATTTTTGATAAAAATTGCTCAGTCATGCTCCATTGTGATGACGCATCATGTTGTGACTCAGTTGTTTTCCATAGATTTTGACACTAACTTGCGTCGACGTACCGTAAACAACGGCGCGCAACATAGCAATGTGGCATGGCTCTAAGTAGGAATTACATTTTAAAATCATCGACTGAAAAGAAAAGTTACCAAAGCGTGCAAAGAAACGTAAACGATCAAAGCAACTTTTGTAAAGGAAAAATTCTTCGTAAAAATATTTATTTTTTCTTTTTTATCGATGTTTAATATTTTGGCTTATACTTTGATATTGAAAAAAAATGGTACATTTTGTTAAAGCAAAGCTTGAATCTGATGATTATACCTCTAGTAATTAATCAATATTGATTAATTTTAACAGCTGCCTGGGCTATGTGTTCTTTAGCCGCCTCGTACGGTATCCACGTGGAGTGGTCCTATTCTATGGCGGAACCACACGCCAAATGACGTCTTCTCTATTGCAGACATAAGTTCAGTGTATGGGCATGGAACATGTGGAACACGTGCGACGCGGGTTTTATCATTTTCTTCCTGGTCGGCCTCACGCTGAGGCTGCGCGCGGGGTCCATGGACATCGGCAGGGTGATATACTGCGTCGATATTATATTCTGGTATTTGAGGATACTCAATATACTGGGCGTAAATAAGTACTTAGGTAAGAATGTCTTCGTCATCAATACTTATGGTATAAAGTACGCGTAACTTGATGAAAACCAGGTGCAAACTACTTATAATACTTTCTACTAAAATTATTTGCTTAGTGTGGCGTAATCTGTTAAAATATTTTTTAAATTTTCGTTTAGAAATAAAAGAAATTATTATAAATGTGAGGTGGAGCTAGTGTGCGGGGACAAAGCGTCTTAAGTTCGTCTTGTATCATTTATGATTTCACCTTGTTTTGTGTGCACTTACGTAACTACCCAAATGCTTATAAAATTTTACCTAAATGTACATTCGTGTGTAAAATATTTTAAGTTCTTTAATTTAATTCTAATGGATACCTGGCTCTCACCCAGGAGGCTCGGGTTCGATTCCCGGTATCGCGAGACTTTTTTTTTACTTTTTTCACGGCACATCTTTATCTTCAAATGAATTCAGTTAATATGCTATAATAAGTCTGTTTTTTAAGAGCAGTGTAGTGATATAACAAAATGTCGACAGGTCCTCTAGTCACAATGATGGGTAAAATGGTGAAAAATATGATATACTTCGTGGTGCTATTGCTAGTGGTGCTGATGTCGTTCGGAGTGGCGCGGCAGGCGATCCTCTACCCGGACAAGGAGGCTAGTTGGTACCTCATTAGAGAAGTAAGTATCCTGTGCTAGACAGACAGAGCGGTGAAGTATCATTCATAAAATGAGCCATAAGATAAAGTATGATCCAGCAGAACGAGCGACTGACCGACAACGTCGAGCGTACCGTGAATACACAACTAATATTCGGTTTAACGATTCCCTGTGGTGTATAGGAAATAGGGAAGCACAAAGAAGACTGGAACAGAAAAATGACGGGGTTTTTACACGCGTACTGTCGGTTGCAAAAGCTAGTAAGAGGTAGACCTGGGTACAAATATTGTCTGCATGGGTATCTCACTCTCATCTATTTCTGTCGCCAAACAGCAGCTTGCGTTGTTGCATTCCGGTTTGAAGGGTGAGAGAGGCAGTGCAATTTATAGGTAATGTGGCTAAAGATCCTAAGTACGCAACACTGCGCGCGGGTGTGATACCCCTGGTCTTGTAGGCGTTGATAGGCTGTGGTGATCACTTACCATGAGGTGGGCCGCATGCCTGTTTGCCTGCTTGGTAGTATAAAAAATCATATTATGATGCACATTATTACGATATGAGCATACTAATGATTAAAATAAAATCATTTCAATATTCACTCATTAATAGCCTCACTTCTGTATTCAGAACTGATCAAAACGCATCGACGATAATGAACGAATGGTAATTATTATCTAATACTAACATGTACACCACCTACACTCTCCACTAGCACTACTAACATTTCCAGGTCTTCTTCCAACCGTACTTCATGCTTTACGGTGAAGTTTTCGCCGAGCAAATGGCCCCTCCTTGTGGTGGCCCAGGCCTCGAGGAGTGCCGCGTGGGCCACTGGGTCCCACCGGTGGTCATGAGCGTATACCTCCTCATCGCGAACATTTTACTAGTTAACCTCCTCATTGCGGTCTTCAATAACATCTTTATCGAAGTCAACGGAGTGTCGCATCAGGTTTGCGCCTGATAAATGCATTATTGTCGTAGTTTCGATGTTGTATTTTCAGCCGCTGATAGACTTGAGCATTCTAACGAGTGATTTAGCGAGCATTCTAGCAGACGACAGTAAACTTGTGACCAAAATAAAATTTACAAGCATTTACTGCTATAATCGGGAAAATGATAGTAGACGTAGTTTCAAATTTCAAAGCGACGAAAGCTCGACATCATGTTACAAATAAATGCTCAAATGTTTGCGGCTTTAGTAATGCGCCTGTTGCGAGATTTGATTACGTAGGGCATTTAGCACCATTTTCTTTTACATTTAAGTTCATTGTTTACTTTCATTGATCAGTAGCTAGAGTATTTAGTATGATTTCATCTTTTTGTCAGTTTATATATTTTTGTTGATTAGCTCCCTTGTTTGTAGATATTCTTCCAGCCGTACTTCATGTTGTACGGTGAAGTATTCGCCGGTGAAATCGACCCAGTGTGTGGGACGGGCATCGGCGATGTCAAATGTGTTACCGGAAGATGGATCACGCCCGTTGCAATGACAATTTATTTGCTTGTCGCCAACATTTTGCTAATAAACCTTCTCATAGCCGTCTTCAACAATATATTTAATGAAGTCAATGAAGTCTCGCATCAGGTTTATTTTTGTTTTTGCTTTATTTTACTTTTGAAGCTCACTTCAAAAACGTCTGTGCTATATAATTATATGTTAAAAAATGTTATAAAAAATATTATTAAAATATTAATATCAATTTCAATGTTTATATAGGAAATGATACTGTAAATGTATCTTTATGAAATTAAATTTCCAGATAAAGACCTAATATAAACAAAACTGAAGGAGAGCCCATTGATTTTGTCAAAATGAAAAATAAATATTGATTGAATCTTCAATTTAATAATGGAACTTGTAGACGTAGCATCAGCATTTTATTGAATTTAGATCGTATTAATAAACGATTGGTCTTTATGACAAACGTTTTTGAAGTGATCACGTTTTGAAATTCTAATAAGATGCTAACATTTTTGCCTTTGTAATTTTAAATGTGAAAATGTGCTTCTTAGTGGATGTCGTAAATCATACGCTTTGGTATCTTATTAGATTTATTAGTTTTAATTGCAGTTATTTATGTTGTTTTAATTTAATTAATTCTTGATGTTTCGTATAGTTCAGTAACTAAGTTTTTCTTTTTTGATAACCCTATTGATGTAGAAGTTTTTGAAATATTTGAGACAGTGTACTTATTCAAATCCTTGGCCATAGCTTTTATAAATTTGTATAGTAATGATAAAGTTACGGAGACAACAAACGTGTAAACTTAAAAGCTAGTACATCTTTATTACGAAAACACTCATCTCAGCGTCCCGTTTCCTTCCTCAGCGTAGGAGCCCAGGGTCCACTTTGCAAATTTTATCACGAAAATACTGAACTGAAATATTTGATAATATATACGTAATGCTTGCAATACAACAGCAAAATACCAGTTCTATAAATCAGGCTAAAGCCAGGCCAATTACACAAATACATGAGATAATAACCCCAAACTTGCTTCTCCAGGTGTGGATGTTCCAAAGGTTTACAGTGGTGATGGAGTATGAACGGAAGCCCGTGCTCCCACCACCACTGATCATATTCTGCCACATCTACGCGACCGGGAAGTGGATCACCAGGAACGTCTCCCACAAGAGGTTCCAGTATGACAATGGACTGAAACTGTTTCTGGAAAAGGAGGATATGGAGAGGCTTTATGATTTCGAGGAGGAGTGCGTCGAAGGGTATTTTAGGGAACAAGTTAGTTTCGATATTTTTTTTTATTATCGAGTGATCGTGTCGAATATATTATAAGAAACAATAGTGTCAAGTTTTAAGTCGCCCAAAAGTATCTCCCATAACAAATTCTGGCGCCACCATCTAGTAACAGCAAACGCATTTTTTTGGTTCGAAAATTGTCAACAACGAAACGATTCCATTTGTGTGGAACGTTTCAGCTCAATTGAACCTCAAACCCGCATTGCAAAATTTACCAAATAAAATCCTTTATGTAGGCTTTCGTTCTTCGCTTTCAGTTTTGGATTCTCAAAAAAGTACTACTAGAACTTTTATTCTTTTAATTTTCTTTTATTCCAGCCAGTTCTCTTTACATCTACATTATGAGATACTAATAATGATTGTTTTTTATTTGACATTATGTCGTTATTTCAGGAAGTTAAATTATCTAATTCTATAGAAGAGAGAGTAAGAAACACAACTGATAGGGTAGAAAATATAACGACCAAAATGGAAGACTTGAACCAGAAAGCTAATTGCCAAATACAATCAATGCAGGTGAGTAGTGAGCATTTTTCAGAGCATTTTTCAATAAATTCAGATTGGCCCGTGTCTTGGATGTTTAACTGTAATTATTTGTTAATGTATAATAATATGTTATCACATTAATTTTAAACAAATGTAGTCTTAAAATGATTTATTCATGAATTTAATCTACCAGGTATTAAATTATTCATTTTTTCAGAGTGTAGAATTTAGGTTAAGAAAATTAGAAGATGTAGCTGAACAAACTATGAACCACCTGGCCGTTATACACCGTTTTATGGCGACCCATCCCTCGCTGGTCAACCGAGGGTCCACGGATACTTTGGGCCCCCCTCCCCCCACCTTCCAGTCCGGGGCTGCAAGGCTCAGAACCGCCAGCGATAGATCCGAGGTGAGAACACACGAAAAGCTACTCAACTGTAAACTAAATAGGGGTGAATTTTCAGTAACGTTTGTTTGTGCCTTGGGATAAAATGTTGAGATATAAACAAAAATAAACTTTATTTCCAGGACCCTAAATTTGAAATTCCATGTAACACTTTTATAACCTAAAACAATACGACTTGTAATAGACATTCTACATAATTTCGACTCTATGCGACCGCAACAGTGTAGGTTTTTGCGTGACACGAGAAATATTTCCGGGTCCTTTATGCAGCTCCGTGAATATTTATGGAAACCGATGACTCTCCCGACACTCGCAACTTGTGTGATACTGGAATTTATACCATGGTTTCCATAAACTAGACTAAATGTGCTCAACTCTGTTACAAATATCAGAAATAGGATTTAAATCTAAAGGAGATAAGTACGTTTTATCGTTAGTTATAATTTTAAAAATCAAGTTTTCTTCATATTTTTGTAATACTTATTGCAATCAAAGCGAAAGTATAGATATGTATATGGACAAACAACAATTAAATTTCAAAATATAACCAGGAATAGTATGTAGGGTAAATGTTATCCCGAAAAGCGCGAATTAAGCATAAATATATGTCATATTTCCCACTAACACATAACGGCACATTAAAACAAAATAAAATAAAATTCATTTATTACAGGATACCATAGACAGCCAGACCCATATACAAATTCAAGATAAAAACTTATAATATTGGATAATAATAAGTCTCGATATATTAGATAGATATACATCCATTAACTTTCACTCTACTGCAAAAAGTAATTAGTTATCTTAAACACACGTTGTATAGTGCGCAAATTTCTATCTTCAAACTCTTAATTTATTTTTCTTTTCAATTGGTTACGTTTGGCCGCAAGCTCGCGTATCCAATAAAACTCCTCAAAATTAATTTTGAGTGAAATACAATAAACTCAATATAAAATTAATTCTAAATAGTTCTAATTCCAACTAAATATTATAATGCGAAAGTAAGTTTGTTTGTTTGTTACCTCTTCGCGCTCTATCTACTCAACCAATATTTTTGAAATTTTACATACATGTAGTTTGAAGTATGGGAAAGGATATCAGGTTCACCTAGTGTTTACATTTCACCTCGAAAAATTAACGTGGGCGAAGCCGCGGGTAAAAGCTAGTAACAAATAAAGCCTCTCAAAGGACCGGACTGACCCGATAGTAAACCACTATCTAAAACGAAATGATATGAAAAAATTCAAATTCAGTGAAATCATTTACAAATCTACTTAATATCATGCTTCACTGAAGTGAAATATGCTGACAGGTACGCAATCTGTCCATATCTACCTTATGCCTCTATCCTTAAGCCGAATAAAAATGGCTTTGGGTGTTGCACCCTCATATTCTGTAAGGGATGAAGATGGGATTTTCGCCAGGAACTGAACTATATGTAAAATTGCGTGAAAGAGGATCGCCCGCTTGTAGTAAATCATGTGATATTTTCCATTAACGATTTATGTAGATCAAAACTATAGCATATATATATATATATATATATATATATATAATCCTAAGAGACACTTTCTGCCAAACCGTGTTGTGCGTTTGTGGAATTCTCTGCCAGAAATTGTGATAAGTGCTCCTAATATAAAGACTTGATGTATATATAGGTAATAGATAAAATGTTCAATTTTGTGTTTTTTTGGCTGAATACTCAAACGCGGCTTTAATCTTTGGCTTTATTTGTAAGACCAAATGTTTGATACGGTATAAACAACAATCGTTTACTAATAACCTATATGAATATATATTATCTAAATGAAAATAAAGATTAATAATAAACTGAAAATCACTGAATTATTTACACGTTCGTATAGTTTCGTCAAATCGAATCAGTCAAAATTCGTCAAACTGTATCGCGATAATGTGCTGCGTGCACAGACTTATATATTAACCGCAAGACAACCTGCTTTAGATTATTTGTTTCACGAAATCACTCTCTAATGTTCCATATCGTATTAATGTATGAAGTTTAGTAGGTATAACAATTTATCTTCCCTTCTGAACTCGAGCGAAGTTCCGTGTTCTCGATAACAATAGGAACACAGATATAATGGACACGATTAAAGGAAGTTGCCCGATTATCGGGACAATACCATATACACGGCAAAGATCAGGAAAACTTTGTACAAAAGCCCCTCGAATATTTTCTCACAGCATATACCTGCCGATCGACCACGAAACATATAAACACGTAGCATTGTACAAACGTTCTTATGCTGTCCCTTTTTCCCATATCGTGTACGCATCGTGGCTTATTTTGGTAAAGTGCTTGCCTCTTAACCGAGAGGTCCCGGGTTCGATCCTCGATCGAGTCATGATGGAAAATGATCTTTTTCTGATTGGTCCAGATATTGGATGTTTATCTATATATGTATTTATTAGTTAATAGTATCGTTGAGTTAGTATCCCATAACACAAGTCTCTAACTTACTTTGGAGCTATCTAAATCTATGTGATTTGTCGCAATAAATTTATTTATTATTTTATTTATGTGATTGGAAATGAAGTTACTTCAATAAAACTAGTAGGACAGTCTAGACTATATTCAATTAAAAATAAGACCTTGGATAGTTTTGAGTGAGTAATACACAGGTTTCTCAATGTCATAATTTGAATTACATTGTTTTATTATTTTTTTTAACATCGATTATGTCTTAAGTTCTATTCACAAGAACTTAATTATTCGATGTTTTTCACCCTTCCAAGAATGCTTTTAAATTAACTCAACGTTTTTGCATATATTTGTAAGTAGACCGTCAATTTTATATCTGATATTAGAAAAAAATCATGCTTCTATAAGCAATTTTGTAGCTCAATTATACGTTCGTACCTCTGTCCTTTTTATATGAAATTGATGGTCTATAAAAGCATGGTTAATTTATTTCTCTTGATCCTATGTTGATGCCAATCGTCTAACATCCTATATTATGTGTTGTGTCATCTGATTGTCAGAATTATTGATCAGTCTCCTATAATATCAATTATTATTAATACATTCACAATTGTCTGAAAATTATCAGATTTACAACAATCAATTTTATTTATAATTAATTGGACTTCATTATAATTAATTCGAATGATCTAAATCCTGACAATCTAATCGTTGAGCATATTGTCAATTCGATGATGTGACATCACTAAAATAGTGTGGACTTGGAAAAACTTAAAGAAATAATTTTAAAGTTTAACCACATTGTTAAATACAACTACTATCTACTCGTGTACTATTATGACTAACCTGAGATCTCTTTGATGAATAATTTTGAAGGGATCTAATATTATAGTAGTATACCATCGTGTGGAAGCATTTGTTTCTTGTATTTAATGTTCAACAAGACCATCTAGCTAAAAAGTTGTACCACGTGTCACTAAAATGTCTGTTCTTAAGACCTATTGGGACGAAACCTGCTTAAAACTTAAAGGGTCGGTAGTTAAGTGTAAAGTAGATGTCACATCACCGAACACACTCAATGGATGTGTCGCTGGGGAATCTTGCACAACTGGAACATTTAGAACAATCAAAATTGAATTTAATGTTAAATCAACACTATGTTTAACCAATACCAAGAGCTACGGAAAGGAGGACGAGTGTTTTGGATAATTAACTTTGTCATTAAATTTCAAAACTAATTAAATTTTTACTGTTGCTAAAACACATTAGGCTCTGATTTTTAATCCATCTTCAACGCGATCGAAAATTTCGGAGCTAAAACTTTATAAACCGCAGCCTAAATATTCAGCAACATTAATGCCAATTGTGTTGGTCCAAATGTTCCACTTGTGGATGATGGTTTCCGTGGTGACACACAGGTGCTGTCTGACTCGGATACAGGCGTGGCGCGCTTCGCGGTCCGCCCCGTGCAGGAGGAAGACGAGCAAGCCTCGCAGCCCTCCGAAGTAAGCTCTTCTCTTAATCTCGCGTACACTCATAACTGGTTTCATCGTTAAATCATTTAAAATTACCCCACTCTTAACTGAAAATTTTTAGGTAAATCGTAATAAGTTAATTAGGAATAGTAGGGCTAGCAAGGTCGTTATGTTACATTCCACTTAAGAACACGATTGTATCTCTTCCGGTTGAAGAATACAGAATCTATCATAGACAATGTTTTAAGCTCGAATGTACCAACTTTTAATTTTAAATACATTTTTAATTTCCTAACAAAATGTCTTAAAACATAAATTTTATGATTTTAAAATTATTTCCTAACTTGGATTGTGAGTGGCTATTTTTAAATGATGATTCTGAATCAATTTACGAGTAGACACAAGAACATTCAATTCGATATAACTCCGCGTTTTCACTGCCTAAACGAAATGTCCGCTCTCTGCCCTCCCTTTATGTCTTCCAAAAAGACAATGTCAAAATTGAATCAGCGCTTCCCGCTAAATGGAATTTGGAGAAGCGGGCTTGTTGCTTAATGCACATTGAAGTTTCAGATTGTAGATATTCCTATATCGTAATGTTATTTGCAGAACGAAAAGTCGAATAAAGAATCAGTTGTTGTAAGTAATTATTTTCTTTTTTTTTTCTTTCTTTTTAAACACGTATACACTTGGAATACTTGGAGGTTGCAAATGATCTCTAAAGTTTAGATAGTGTTCTGTTGTTTGGGCAGTAAAATGCGTAATTCTAAATAATGTTAGCCATTACTGGCAGTGCTATATAACGCCTTATAACCGCCGACAGGACCGCAAATGGCTGCCTCAACTCGTCTCAAACGGCCTGAACTGAGCCATGAAAATATTTGCAAAGAGCTTTATGTGTCGTCTGAAACAGCGCTTCTGTAAAGTTTCTCAATTTCTCTCAGATACGCTTGTATGTTCTTTTACGTATTTGCTTAATATCTCTTACTTTCATTTTTACTTACACCTGATTTCAAATGCTTCTGTACACAGATTAAATTTGACGGCTTTTTATTGAATCTAGTCTTTCAATTTAAATCACTCCCATATCACGCTTTGTACGTAATTATTAAGCATGTTAGAAATAACGTTTAAATAATTTTCTTTGATCATGTACACAACTTAATTTTTCATTAGGATGAGTTGATTCAGTCTGGGCCCGAGGCTATAGTGGAAAAGGAACCGGAGGCAGATTCCATCTCAACCTCATCTGGTGGAAGTGTTGCGGGTCCTGAAATCACGGTCATAAGAACGCAGCCACCCATTACTCCAGCTCGGCAAAGATCTTCAGATAGCAATAGAACTGAACCAAGTGAAGAAAAAAAAAGTCAGTATCCAATATATTTTTTATTATGGAATATATGGATATAGAATGTCACGGAGTAAAGCCAAGAAATTGTGTGACCCCATAATTTCAGAACCCAAATAATAGAAAAAAAATGGATAAACCCTATTTGCTTTCTTATCCTATCCCCCTCCTATCTAAAGAACTGAACTGAGATCGTCGCACCATTTCTTGAACTTTCCTATCTACATTCTAGGATTTATTTATATTGAATTAAATATATGATACCAGATACTTGACACAAAAGTATTGGTGAATGATACTTCACTTACGACCCCTTATAATATATTAGATCTAATCAAAACTTCTTGAAATCTAGTACCATCATCAACGGATGACGCGTTCTTGCCAGAAGCCCAAGAAATGCCTTCAGACCTCCAAAGCCTCAGACCTCGGACCACATCCGCTGGTACGCGACGAACAGCCAACACCAGAAGGTAGGCATTTTCATTTATACCCTACAAATTCATCGTAAAATGTAATAATTTCAGGACATATAGGTGTTTTCTCGGTGTGTGTGGAGTAAGTATTATATTATTATAAAAATTGATTAAATGTTAAGTTATTGGATTTATTGAAAATACTCGCTCTACCCCAGAAAGAATTACACTTGATTCTCATAAATTCTATTCGTGAAGTTGTTGTCAATGTTGTCAATTCCTCAAGGTATCCATTTGCTAAAGTAATTAGAATACGGTGTCCTCATATTCGTACAAGCATGAATGCTGTTTCATTTTCATTTGAAGTTTTTCATCCCACCCGATCGATACCAACAAAAGTGTATCAACCATCCATTTCTTTATCACGAATCGGCAAAAACTTTATTTCAATGAAAACAAAATTTATCATCATCATGATTGTTTTAATTTATTTTTTGTTACCTTCTTGCATCTGTTAGGAGACGGTTGTGGAAACAGTAAGTCAAATAGAGTCATATGATTGGCTTAGCTTGTACTTAGCGTTGTAGATGTAGTACTTCGATGTATAATCATACACTCGTAATCGCTTGTCACACACAAACACTACCGCTTGGATCATTAACAGACTATTGCACTTCTATAATCACTGACATTACGCGAGTCTATGTATGTGTGACTACTTATGATCGAATTGTATACTATTGAATTAAATCTTGTTCTATTTCGCAAATAAGTAAGATATTTGTGTCTACTATATTTCTTCTATCTCTCTCAGCTTACTTCTCTTTTCACGACTACTACTAACACTTTAACAGAATTGATTACATCTTTTATAGTTTTCACTATTATTTCAATTGAAAAACTATCTCCACTTTCGTCTATTTATTCTAATAAACAAATTTTCTAAAATAAGTCTGGTAAGTTATTAAGGTAATTTTACACTTATCTATTTTCTCTTTGCGTGCGATCATGCATTTTCTAAAAAAATGTACAAGTGTTCAATTATTTACACTGAGACATTTTACTCTAAACACTTAACTTTACGTTTGTTGTAAAAACTGGACTAAAATTCTAGAATTCGATTTGATTGCTGTGACGGACGAATACACACAAACACACATTAACGAACGCAAAACAAATTGAACTACAATTTTAGTCTTGATTTTCCAGTACAATTAGCACACATTTGTCGAGTAAATGAATCGCCCAACTGTGAATTGTTGATGGGAAAAATAAATATAATAATTGTTGTTTTTGGAAATAAACATCCTATTAAATTATGACACTTCAAACTTTTACAAACACATTGTGAATGTGAAGGATGCAATCAAGTAGTCTTTTAGACATCTCCTATTGTGTAGACCCCTTATAATATATTAGATGATTGGAAAGAATATACCTAAATAGAGGACTGAAGTAGCTATCAGATGTAAAATTAAATTAAACTACCATCACAGAAACTGCAGATATTTCCGCACATAGCATCATTCAATACTGTTGGACGATTCATTGCGAAACTGTATATGAGCATAAATCCATACAAATTCTCTTACCATCTGTACCGTTTTCAGGCGCTCGGAAGGCGGCAACGACTGCGGGATGGGTCACCACTCGACGCAACACTTGGCTCCGCGCAGACAACACAGCCAGACACATTCTGAGCCTGACAACTCCGCTGTCGACGCTGGTTCTGTTCACAATTCTGTCACTGGTGAGTTGGTTTTATTGAATAGGGATTCATCCTCACACTTTGAAGCCCAAAGTGTCTCGAATAATACGCTTTTTAAGGAACTTCCTCCCGCGTAATTTGAAATTGTGGAAAGAACTTATTTTCATGGTTTTCCTTTTTATTGCCAGCTCTGAATTATATTTCACGCGCTTTTCGAAGAACTCCATCTTGTAGTCTATAGGGAAAACCCTGTATACGATTGGTGGAAAAAAAATAACAAAAATTACTTCGTTTACTTAACTTTTAGTATGGCTCCTTGCCCCATATATTATCTCCCTAAAGGACAACTACTTGACCAGGGCCTGCCTCTGGCTGGGAAGCTACAGGAGGCGCAGCGGGTGTACCAGGACGCTCCAGAGTGGGAGCTCCTCCGAGGTCATTGCTCCTGGCCATGCACGAGTATACCAGCATCACTGATGAGCTGGAGACTGTCTATGGGTTGTTCTCGCCGCCTCATACCCCTAGGTAAGTGTTGTTTTTACAATCCAACGTAACATTGAAGCGGTGGTAGTCTAGTGATTAAGACCTGCCTTACCCTGTCTACCTGTAATCAAATTAAAAATCATATCATTTATTCAAAAATTAGACTTGTTAAAGCGCTTTTTCTCGTCATATTGTAAATTATTTACCAAAGCTTGGAACTACTAAATTCATGTAAAGTATGTTAAATTAAATCGTAACTATAACTTGTAAGATGTAAATCATAACTATACTTATAAAATGTAAGGTCGTTGAAACGTCAGCAACATTAAATATAAGTTTTTTAAATATAGTTGATGCTAAGTCCCGTTAATAAATATGTACCTAGTTTTTTATGTGTTCAAAGCACGAAATTTTTGATGTTCAGACTAGATAAAATGCCTCGATAAAATTTTTTCGTTGGACGCATGTATGCCCTACAGGAAGGACATTACCTATCATAGTCTATCACTTCCAAATTGCCCGTCAAAATCATCCCCGGATTCAAAATTGCCGTTGAATCTAGGACACCAATCACGTCGCGTCTGCTCTCCCCTGCCAGGGCTGCCTCCCCCTCGGTGAGACGTCGCCACGCCAGCGAGATGTCCAACCCTGAGTTCGCACTCTTCATGGAGAAGGAGCATCTACGAGGAGCGGAGGAGGACGATTATATCATGATGGAGAATCTTATCCAAAGGCGGTGAGCGTTATTTTTATAATTCTATTTTTGTGGTCTTCGAGTTTCACAACTCTTGGCTTTGTCAGACATAATATTATGTGTTTGTATGTGTATTTTTTTTATTAAATATATTTAGAATTATATTTTTGTAGAGAAATCATAAAGGTAAACAAATTAAGCGTTCTAATATTTAATTTAGAACATAACGCTACTATTGTATTCAATCTAATGAATCAGAAATAAATATAATTCAGAATCACTCATATTCTTTTGTCAATTCTAATTTATTCTGTAAAGAGATTTCATTACATTTTACATTACTTATATTGTCAACAGTGTTAATCTGTCCAATCTATCAGAGTCCTTTTTGTATGGCATATTATAAAAACGAATATCTATTATAAGAACTAAACTATGCTTTTAAAATTTTGCTATTAGGACCCTTTTAAATTGGACGTGCTGTGGTGATGGCTCTTATATGCTGGGTTGCTTTGGTTGTTGTTTTTGATGACAGTCCCCTATCGAATACTAACAGAAAACAAGTAATTCACCGATAGCTTTGTTATGGAAATATGTATGGTATGCTAAAATGCAAATATTGTACCATTTGTTGCCAACAGATGGATAGAAACTGTACCACTAATACACAGAACTTGTCCACACTAGTGCGTGAGATTTAAGTACATCATATTCATTCATCTATACCTATAAATGAATAAATCCTACTAATGTTATAAATGCAAAAGTTGAGGATGTGTATGTTTGTTACTCTTTCGCGGAAAATCTACTGGACGGATTTTTATGAAATTGGTACACTGGTAGAATTAATCTCGAATAACACATGGGGTTCTTTTTATTCCGAAATTTCCACGAGAGCTCCGGGGCGCAGCCAGTTATATCTAAACGCACAAGCATTTTGCTATTATAAAGTCCATGTCACAGTCTAAATATTATTGCCATCTAAACTGTTCTCAATTTGAAACTACAACCATACAATCTGCCAGTAGCCTAGAATTGGGGTGTGTGCTGGACAGATACGACGAGGAGGGCGGGGAGGCTGAGGACGGGGGGGAAGTGAGCGGGATCAGCATCAGCGTGTGCGTGAACACGAGCGGGGAAGAAAGAGAGGCAGGATTGCCTCAGCAAACGACTACGCTGCTGACCGTCAGCGATAGAAGGTTGCCGCATCAGCGGTGAGTCTCTCTCTCTCTCTCATTTGAGCGTTTTGGCGATTACTTTGAGTCGTTGAACATCGAAGAGGAGGGCTTTTCTACTTTTTCGTCTCTTCTTTCTCCGCGGTAGTCGGCATCCCTAGTTGTCATCGTGAGTATGAGGTGTTTCAGAGGGGGTTACCAGAATCAGCGGGAAGATGCCGCAGCAGACAAAAAGTTGTTGCTGATTGTATCGATAGAAGCGTACCAGCAGTGTTACGAGTGGAACACCGGTGTTAGTAATATACTCGTGGTCAATAAGAACGACAAAGTGACTTTTTATAGAATTTAAAATGCAAGCTGTGCAACAACCACAAATCAACAGCAAATCATTTGCTTCGATGTCTAGAACTTAGATCTGCTTAGTGTAAACTAGCTTCCACCCGTGGCTTCGCCCGCGTGAATTTCTCTGCGGAAGCGGAACAGGCATGATTTTCATACAAACTTTCAACCCCCATAATAAACAGTTGGGAGTTGGTTAAAAAATTGGCCTATGTATGATCGGGGTTCTTTAAATATATATGCATATGTACAAAATATCATCAAAATCAGCCCAGCCGTTTAGCCGTGAAAACGGAATATACAGATAGACAGACATACAGACTTCCGCTTATAATATTAGTATGGATTCCAAATAACCTTACATCTTTTATTAAACATGATTGTTTTGACAACCAGGCGGGTAATATATTTCTTGTCTACATCATGATATGATAATCTATTACTCATGTGGTAACCAAATTGGTGTCTTCCCGTGATTACAAATTTTACATTTTTATATTTTAAAACAATAGTAGTACTTAGTTTTTTTTTTGCCATTAGTTATATCAATTTCCAAAAAAGAGTATCTTGGTTCTGTCTACCCTGTAAGAAATACGTGATACTGTATATTTTATGTTCAAACTAATTCATAAAAATGATTTCGCCAGACATTCGCTCAGAAGATCATCAGCTATCGACAGCCGGGAGCTGCCCTCCCCCCTGCAGCCGTTGCTGGGAGACGACACGTGTGGAGAAGTGTCCTTACCAGTCCCAAGGCAGCCGTCAGGTATACTATTTACAAGCTTTTAACTTACAATGTAACTACACGTATATATGGCCCTATATAACCTATGATACCTAGTGTTTATTCACTTGAAACATAGCTAAACAATAATGTTATGGATAGACAATGGTATGACCTTACATATGCCGCCAGGAGTATGGCATGTAAACAATTCTCACAATTTTATATGTTGACTCTTTTATCGCAGGCGACACGAACGCATCAAGCGAACTGTCTCTCTCGCACATGGTGAGCGAGAACCTCCCCCCGCGCCCCTCCATCGTGCTCGACTCGTCCCAGCTGCCGCGCCAGCGCTCGGCCGAACAGCCACAGCCAACACCACCCACGCCAGCTCGTCCGGAGACTATGTGCTAGACCTGGTGAGTCTTCCTTCTTAGTGTAGCATAGTGAGCTGTCTCTGTTGCATATGGTGAGCGAGTACCTCCCCCGTGCCCCTCTATCGCCGCGACTCGTCCAAACTGCCAAACCAGCTCGTCCGGAGACTACTATGTGCCGGGTGAGTGTTCCTTCTCATTCTAGCATAGTAGTCCCTTGCGCACGTGAACGAGAATATTTCCCGAGACCCTTCGTTGTGTTCAATTCATCCCATCTACTGAGGCGACAACGGATGTGAACTATATGGTATAATAACATACTTATGATCTAATTTCGCTTGAAATATTGCTCAAATGATCATCACTTATGAGACAAGAAAGTAAATTAAACAAGCTAAAATTATTACATAAACGGCTGACTAATATGTACATGATTCGCATTTATAGTTCAAATAAAAGGTAAATTGTGCACACCGAAAGAGAAAATTGTTATTTCTTATAATAAAACCGAATGGAAAATGAAGAAAGTATCGTAAATACGACCAGTAATAACAAAAATTTCTCTTGCAAATGTAACAATGCTCTTACACAAATATTTTATTCAGGTACCAACCTGCTGATATTACGAATCCAGCGAGCTGCGACTAGCGAAATCTCATAGAAGCACACAAGTGAATCTGAGAAGCATAATCGTAATAATAAAAACACCAAATGTTAATGTTTAACCGTTTTCAGACAAACTTTTCCTGTTTCCATTGAGAAGGCCATTTTGGAACCCCTTTTCTATATCGAACCCATAGAGTTAAATTAAGATAGATGCCGCATATTATGCGACTAAACGTAACTATCTCAATAATACGAAATGAATTGACTAACGAGTTATGGCGTCTCGTTTTAGAGTGGTTTTTACATAGCACCATCAATAGTCTCGAAAATAACGTATAAATTCAAAGCAGTAATAACAATTTTCACACGCGTGTCTATGGGGAGGTTATGTCATTTTTTTTCTTTGTATGCAAGAATGTAAGTGACGGCCGTTTCTATAGTATTTTGTGGAGATGCGCCGCATCTAGTCTAGTATAATTCTATGGTTTAACCTTTAGAACGTCGTACTCTGTTACGTCTTTATCTTCAAGATTGCTAGTAGACTGACCTACAACTAACCATATCGACATTGGATTTCATATTTTGTGACTTATTGTTAGTAAAAAATTATAAAGGCAAACGAATTAGACAACTTTATATCAATCTACAATATTCTACAAGCTTAAGACTTGGGCAATTCTATTTTTATCGCCTCTCTTAGTGGCACAATATCGCTGTAAATAAGCTCAATGTTGATCTTTTTAATGTTTACCTTCCATATTATAAGTATGGTCCAACGCATGTCCTTTCATTCTTATTCGCTGTTGTCAGTGGGTCTTTGAATTTGATTATTAGAAATTGAGTATATCGCATTTTTTTTATTTAAAAAAGGGGAGATAATTAATTGAAATTACTGATACTCAAGTTATTTCAAAAGATTTTTTACCTGTTCTATTTTCAATTAACTTGTTTTATTTTTACATATTGCTGATTGTTCTATATTGCTAATGAAATTATTAATTTTTGACACAATTCCTTTTAATCAAATTCAACGATCGACCACATGATTTAATCTTGTATGCAATAACTTTCACTTTAAATATAAAGTGCGCGGAAGGCTCTAGCGATGTTTGAAATAATGTAGAAACTTCTAGAACAATTCTGTACAGAATACGAGGGATGACAATCGACAATACATTAGTGCTCATGATGTAAATACTTATTGTCAGGGAAGCCAGTGGTTATCAATAAGAGCTTGGTGGCAACTTTTTTCAATTACAAGTTTCCAAGTGTCAACTGAAAGACAAAACTTAGATATTGACTTTTTTAAAAGTTTGATTTGCAACAGAAATATGTTCGATAACACAGATATCGAGCAGCTACTTTAATAATACATCGGACACAGTTTACTTGTTCATAGTACCTATAGTGCTATGTATAATAAATCTTATTTTGTGTCTCGTCGAGCGTCCGCTATTTATATACCCTTTACAATCTTTTAACTATGATTATATCTGTATTTCTTAGATTTAATTTTATCTTTTCTTTTTTTCCGATTTATTTATGTAATTTAGTTCAATTTTTTGTTGAAATAGATGTGACGATTACTTTAGTCAAAATTTGCTAATATAGGTACTGTGTTCTGAAAACGTGTTCGCCCTTACTAAACAAATTACTAATAAGTAGTAGTCGACATTTGTATATAAAAAACTAGATTTCCATAAAGGTCGTATAAGCCAGCGTACAATAAATATATTTAACACCTACTGAACTGAAAACTGGTGTGTAGGTAAGCGAGTACGATCTAAAACAATCATATTTGTGTTTTTTCACAACAATATCTACAAAATAACAAAATTAACAAAGGCTCCAACAGAATAGTAGCTAAAATTCAAGTTGAGACGAACTTTGACTGAGAACAGTTGCCACAAGGCTGTAAGATAATGAAGTCGGAACTGAGGATTAAAATAGAAGTAGGATACTATAGATGTATAACCTAACAATAAGTACAGTTATTCAGTTCATGCCAATGAGTAGAAATGAGTCTGACGAGTGAATTTTAACTAAATTTACTTTCAAACCCTTTGACATTAAGTATGCTATTATATTTGAATAATCTGAACATAGATATACAATATGTTGATAAATATTAAGCGGCTTGTGTGCCACTTTTAAACTCGCTTTTATTCTCATTAACCTGTAGCCTTACAATTCTACCGCGGCCCGATCCGATTGCGATCCTATTGTTGTTTTTATTATCTCCAGTTTCGCTATATTTTTTATTGATTTGAGAAAATCGTCGAAAAGACTAACTGCCATATCACATAAATCAATTAGATATATTTACTCAGAAGAGGGTTACTACAGATACTTAAATAGGTTGACGAGTTTCAAATAATGACCCAATATAAGTTTGGCTAAATTGATATAAAGGATCTAATATTTATTTATTGTATGTCTATGGATTTTACTGTAATATTGTAATTGCAACATGGCTATTAATTTGTTTTTAAAGGCCAAAGGGTTAAAACAGTGAGCACTATGAGGCAATGTTCTACGCTTGTTATTAATAAAGTTACAAACTTTCCAATATAGAAGACATATCAGTGAAGCTAAATTCGTTAAATTGTTTTCGTGCAATTTTTCACATGCCGCTGTAAGTTGTTGACCAAATGAATTTTATATAAAACGTGAACGCGCGCTAGTTCAAATGTCAAATATTGATGGCAAAATAAAAAAGTCACTTTAATGTTTTTAAATGCTACATATTTCATAGATGCCTTTTTAAAACTGTCCCTTAATTTTTTTCTGGCTATAAAATGGTCATCACAATGTGTTCAATTATACCAAATATTTTGTGCAAGTTTCCATTTATACTATATTTGCAGTACAATTAATCTTTCATCTTTGTATATAATTGTAGAGAATTAATGTTCGATGATGCGACTATGTATATTAATAGATTTTTTAAAATAATTCGATAATTTTTTAAGACAATGATGCAATAAGTTATTTTAATTTGTAGATTAGTGAAATGTTTTATCATGTCATAGATCATTGAAGAATGTTGTGAAAAGCAATAAAGATGGACAACTGACTTCCATATTGAAAATACGTTTTAAATTTACACATTATGCTGTATGCGGTGTTGGTTAAATTGAGTGTTATAAGTATAATCTATCCTATTTTATGAAAAAAATCATAAAATGTCAATAAACTTGTATTATAGTTTTCTAACCTTATTTGGTAAGATTTCCGTCCACATAAATATACCTAATAATGGAATCATTGATTTTTTTTTACAATATGGAGAACGAAGTTCTTAAATTCAATTAATGAAAATGTATAAAAAACCTGTACTTATCTATTAAATTGATTGATATCATCAGCATAATGTATAAATACCAAGATCATAAATACGAATACAAAATTACAAAATGCTTAAAAAAATTGAAAAAAATTGACGCGTCACAGTCTTTTTTTTTTAATCTGTCGTCTTACCTTCGAGCACAATATTTTAACTATTAAAAAATTAATTATCCTTATTGGGAGTTTTCGTATTTCATAAAATTTTTCAGAGTGATTAGATATCTTCGTCTGTGTTATGTAAACATATGTACAATAAAACAATAAATATATTTGTGATATTAATAAGTTTTTTATTGCCATGCTATTTGAAGCAATCGGTGGTGTAATCGTTAAGATGCCCGCCTGTGGAGCGAAACGTCAGGTTAGAATCCTACTCAGGCTACATGAGTTTTATAACAAGCTGCCAAGAAAAGCAAATATATCAAAAACTACCTATAACAAAAATAAATAGCTTATCAAGGTCTAAAAATAAATCTGTATCAACAGAAAAATAACAATTTACGTCTGTCTGAGCCTATTACTTCAATTAACACAATTGTCGTTAGCTTTATTTTAATTACTTAAACGTAAGCAACAAATAAATATTCAAAAAATTAACCAAGTTTTATTCTGTCCAAAGAGGAAGTCCGTTTTCATTAGAAAAAAAAACAGCCAAAATTTCATTCTGACGAAAAAGGAATCTGACGAACATGTATTAAATCTACAGTTTAATTAGATTAAGTATCTCTTACTAAACTTTTCCAAAATAGTGCTAAGTACTTTACTTATTTAAATATTAATAAAATGCTAGCAAAAACAATACCTACCTTATAAAAACCATTAAACTCAGTGCTCAACTCTCTGGCGCAGTAAATGCCTGTATATTCACATGATTTATTCCGTAAGTTTACCCTTTGTGCTGGCGCGAATTTATACAGTTTTCCCAAACTAAACCACCGCTAACGACTCGCCACGATATTGTAAAATATTTACACTGTGGTCATTTTTATTCCATTTTTTAAATTTGCTTCCGTGGTCACTCTCTCTCTCATCTGTTGAGTCGTTGAGAGCCCAGTGTCGCCTTCCTACGTTTTCGTCTCCGTGACGGATTCGTGGTCACACTGCTCCACTTCGCACGGTTCCGTGGTCACTACAAAGTAGGTATTCAATTAATGTTTTCATATTTATTATATTCCTTATAAATACAGATTACTTAAGACGCGCTACGCAAGAGTAAATTCCGCCCACGTTGTTGAATAAAAAAAATATCTATTAATTAAAATTATTTATTTTATAGGAAATCTGATCGAATTGACGTTTCAAATACATGTAGGTATTTATAGCATATAGACTTAATTTTAATACATCGGAATATTTCGTTAGTTTCATAAATAAGTATACTGATTCATTTATACATTGTACCTACTTAATTAAGTTAAAAATGGCACACTTAAAGAAATGTTACAAACGTAAATATCAATACTTAAATTAAAATAATAGATATCTAATGCATATTTAAATCTATTTATGTGTAGATGAAATCGTGATCAACTTCTAGCTTTCTCAGAAGTCTTGTGGGTATTTCGGGTACTATGTTTGATGGGATTTTATCTGCAAAGAGAAATATACCATATATAACTATATTGATACACAAAATATATCAGGAATGAGAGAAAAATCTATTTTATATAATTAGTTTGCCCTCAAATGTCTTCGTCGTATTCGCAACTTATGCAATGATAACAAATAAGTACAACCGATTTTAGGCATTTAAATGTTTTTGCTCGGGATATATCTACGCACACAAGTACGTATAATACTATTGTTAAATTACACATAACATTGAAACCACGAAGTCAAGCCAGTCACGTTTAAGTCAAGCCAGTCACGACGAGCCGGCTATTCTCGTAGATCTTCAGTCGAATGTACTGACCTTCAGCAGAGATAGCTCTAGATGTAAAAAAATATAAACGTACCATTACATCTATAAACCAAGTTGGACCAGATAATCATCTCTTGGGAGAAGCAGAAGACGCCAAGGCGACCTCCTCGCAGCGTCAGATCGTACACGTTGCCGGAGTCAGCCACGAGCCGATTATTCTCGTAGACCTTTCAAAAACAAGGACGAAGATTATTTATTTGCAAAAACATGAATATAATATAAATAATATAATATTTACAGTATGGTTTAGTTACCTTCAGTCGGATGAGCCCGATTTTAGGTCTGTGTAGCAGACGCCAGCGGTAGGCAGTTTTCTCGCGCCAGCCCACGTTGCGTGGGTCTTTCCATAGGAGAGTGACCTGGAATTGAGTGGATGAAGGTAAGTTGTCTCTTGGAAGAAAATTTAATTTATCATCTTACTATACGACGTCTATCATTCCATTTTGTTTTACATGTTCAAAAAGAAATTTAATTCAAATTATCAACTTTCGAATTGCTATCCTTTCTATAGTTAGTTTCTATACTTATTGCTATATATCTATTAATTGCTATCCTATCTTTTATCTGAATAATCGTAAGAACAACTGACTGTAAGGTAAGTGTTTTCATAACATAAATTGAGGATAAAAAGATTGTAAAAGTGTCGATAGAATTGCACCATTTCTAAATATAAGTTAGTATTTCCTCATATTTTAGAACTGACCTGATCAGGCGTGGATTCAGTATTCCACAACGCGTTTCTCAGCGTTTTCCCCGGTCCGGTCTTGGACTTCACCAGCTTCAGCTGTATGCCCGGCTCCGCGACCGAACGGAACGGCGTCGTCTGCCAGTACGTCTGTGTGTTCTTCTTCCACATCACCACGTAGAAACGCTTGTTATTCTGGTAACTGTATGAGTGTAAAGATGCTTCAGTTAATGCTTGCTTCATTGATCACCCTTTTTTCACCTCACCCTTTATTTAATGTTTTATAAAGGTGCAAGATTATAAATTGTAATAGACTATTTCTTTAGTTAACTTAAAGCCATGTATTTGTCCAATTATTTTTATTATTTCTTTTCGTCTCTTGTATTATTAGTGTACAATTAGTTTATTGACTGACGTAAACTTAATTTTTAGTATAATTTCAAACCTAAATCTTTCATTATGCTAAGTTAATTATATAATGTTTGTAAGATCTTTTATAAGATTATAATTTAAAAAAAAAAACTATAAGAAAATGTTTTTTTTTTAAGATTTGAGACCTTAGTATACTCCTGTTTATTATAATTAAAAAGATCACCCAAATATGAATCCAACGTAGTCATCATCAATCTGTGTGTCCACAAACAGGGTGCCCTCGAAGTCTACGCCCCCAAAGAACTCGTAGCCCACCGCCAGGCCCGGGTCGGAGTTGAGGGTCTGCAGGATCTCCGCACCTTCATTGTTGACTTCCCAGTTGGGGTCCTGTTGTGATTCGCCCTCCGGGTCCAAGCGCACCGTCATGTATTTCCTGGGGGTTGTGTCCCGAAATAAATTATAGTTTTCACTTACTACATAAATACAAACACTGTGAACCAAAAGGATATTTATTTGTACTTCTCATCGTATACGTCGAATTTGTGATGTAACTATTACCCTTTGTTTAATCGTCGTTTCAGTTAAAAACCAATTCAAATCCTGGATATTTATTTATTTTCTTACCTAAAGTCAGTGCGATGAATCTTAGAGTTGTTGGGACAGTTATCCAGCTCGTTGATTATCGTATCTCCATCGTAATCATTATCACATGCGTCTCCGATGAAATCATCTATAAAATATCAAACTTACTGTAACTTACATCTTCCAATAGATTAAATAATACATTTAGTACAGCATCATTATTTTTGTATTGTAATAATTCGACAGTGCTTAACGTACTGTTAGAGTCCCTCTGATCTGGATTGGCTACAAGTGGACAGTTGTCTTGAGAGTCAAGGATGCCATCACCATCATCATCGTCGTCGCAAGCATCACCCTTTTCATCACCGTCCACGTCTTGCTGATCGCTGTTCGGCACACTGGGACAGTTGTCTAGACCGTCTTGTATACCATCCCTGTTTGTTTTTAGATTATTTGTATCTTCGTTTAGTTCAGTATTATCTGGTATATTAACGTTATATAATATTTAAAAAGACATAAATAAAATAGCACAATTACCTATAGAAAATTGTTTAAAATCACGTTTTAAAGGGTTTTTTTACGCTGATTTCTTACTGTTACCTAATATAATGAGTACTTTTACTTTTACCTAATATAATGAGACCATCGTATCAAAAAATCTATTCTTCTATCCAAACCTAGAATTTCTTTAAATTAACTATGTATTTGTGTTTTTCAATTCAATTTAATTTTCTATTTTCTTCTGGACCTTGTTTGTTTTAGGTGAAGTAAAATAAAATCTCATTATACAATTGTATCGTAATCATACCTATCCCTATCAACATCGCTGTCGCAAGCGTCACCAACATTGTCGCGGTCGATGTCCTCCTGGTTGGGGTTCCGTACTCGTGGACAATTGTCGCACGCGTCACCCACCCTGTCGCCGTCCATGTCGTCCTGTCGCGGGTTGTATACAATCGGGCAGTTGTCATCATCATTGGAAACTCCTGGATAATAATATTAATAAACATGTGTAAACAAGCTTCACGATGTGCCTCCACTTGATATGAAAACATCTAATCTCAAGTTTGACTAACTATAAACTTTTTTATAGTTTCTTATAATTATATTTTTTTTATCATACTTGAATCATCTAAAGCAGAATTCAAACACTTAAATGTTTTAACCTTTTCTCTTCACGATCTCTGTTTTATTTTCTGTTTTGATTGTATTCTTCTCGTACTGGTTGATTTATTTTTTACTTACCATCGTTATCCATATCAGGATCACATGCGTCACCAACGCCATCATGATCTGTATCAGTCTGTTCTGGGTTGTATCTTCTGGGACAGTTGTCACAGACGTCTCCACGTTTGTCACTGCGGTCCTCGTCGCGATCCAGTTGGTCAGGGTTGGCGATCAATGGACAGTTATCCTGGAATTAATTAATAAGTACTAAAAATCCAAATGTGCGGGCTTCATGTTGTTAAGGAGGATATGCGTGCCAACGATGTGGCGAAGACTGTGCGGAGAGGAGAAAAAAATGCAAATTAGGGCTCCCATGTTTTGCCTAAGGAACCGGGAAAAAGTCTCAGATGAGAGCATCAGAGACTTTTTAGAGAGATGGAGCAATTCTATATTCCATCTCTCTCTCTCTCTCGTCCGATATTATCCTTTAGAAAAATCTAGTTCTTTCGAGCATCAGTTATAATGAAAACAATTCCAAAAAACATATATCTAAATATTTACTGGATGATTAGCGATGCCATCACCATCAGCATCCGGGTCACAAGAGTCTCCCATGCCGTCCCCGTCCGCATCTTCTTGTCCAGAATTGGACACGTCTGGACAGTTGTCAGCCTTGCAGTGGATCTCGGCACATGGCAGTTCTTGATCAGGGTATCCGTCCAGGTCGCGGTCTGGACCGCAAACTGTGCCGTTGCCGGCCCAACCCGTCTATAAAAAGAAGGATAAAAAATAATCTAGTAACGTATATTTAACACTATAACTTGATGGACCTGCTCAAGTTTTTAATATTTTCGGTCAATTAGGAACAGGGTTCCTAATTTCTATTAATGCATAAATTTTCAAATCTTTCAGAACGGATTTCGATGAAATCCTGGCGCAAATTCGATGAAATAATTGAACAACAACATTCTTTAAAACGAGGCTAGCATATTGTAAACACTGTTAATAATATAATCTTTGTTAAAAAACATTTTTGACGTGACAACGTCTTAAATTAGGTTGCGGCTGGGAGTCACTTATGAAAAAGTGTAACGCCCGGTAACGTTACGATGAGTCACCGTGGGAGAGAGACGCAAGGCATTCGGCGGGCCTCTCTCTCGTTCGTATATTCTACCGAGAAAAAGACGTTGTCACGTAAAATCTTCGCCCGTAAAACCGACTTTACAGGCAACCATTTTTTTTTCTACTAATTAATGAAATGATTCTGCTTATGTAATGAAGATTCGCATAATTGACCGAGAATAAAATAATAGAGGACCTAATTCAAATAAAAAATATTCAACAAATTATAGCTGCTCAGATTTTTTTCAGTAAATGCTGGAATAAATAGTTTCGTCTCGGTTAATGTTAGTCGCTGCTTTGTGATGCAAAGTTAGCACTTGCGCCGGGAAGTACAAAGTGAATACCAGTGGCGGTAGCGGCTCTCAGTGGAAGCAAATTGCATTCGCTCGTAAACGTAAAAATGATCGTGCAAATAGCAGGCTAAATGCGGTTTTTGTGCACCCCTTAATATACTATTCTTTAAGTTATACACGTAACGTCTTTTCTTCGTTAAATTGTTTAAAAATTAAACACTTAAATTTATCGAAGGTAGCTAACCCACGACCGGGTTAAGATTTCGATTCAGGATTGGAATAATCCATCTATTAATTGAGTTTTTAATTGAGTTCACGTAGTTTTATTTGCCATCGAAACAAGACAAACCAAAGAAAGGTCTAGAAAATACTTTGCCAATCAACAGCCCATATATTTTAATGCCACACTCGTCCGTGACTCATTCGCAGCCACTCCGTTGAAAATCAGTTACTATATAGGAAGTGTAATAGTCGGTGGTAGTGTAATAGTCAAGATGCCCGCCTGTGGATTAAAAGGTCCCAGGTTCGACTCCTACTCGTGCCACATGAGTTTGTATACCAATCTGACTCATATATACTTAGTAGTTTTCATCAACCACCACTTGCTTCCGGTGAAGGAAAACATCGTGAGGAACTACCTGCACACTTGTTGATAATTATTAACTGTGTGAAATGGAGAAGGCAATTGCAAGCCACACCATTAAAAGTGCCAAGAAAGTTGACCACGACCCTCAGACATGAGGAATAGGACTATGATGAAGCTGATAAAATGACTGGCGTTAATAAAATCTATTTTTTTATCTACCAATCATACAAACTTACAGCACAAATACACTTGGCTCCATAGCCGCAGACCGCGTTGTATCGCCGGCAGTACGCGGGGTCGCAGCGGATGGTAAGAGACTCGGGGTCGACGTCTGATCGCGGATAGCACGGCCGCGTAGTGTTCACGTAGTAGTTGCCACCACAGGGGACACAGGTGTAGGATCCCTGGGAAGAAAAAAAAAACATTGTATTCGAATTATTAATTATACTAATCACATCAAATAAAATTACACCAATAATATTACTTATGTGCTTCAAGACAGACAATTCAGAGACCTAACCGTGTTGACAATACAACCTAATTCTTGACAATGTTCTAAATCCAGGTTTCAACAAGGAACAAATACAAAGCAGAAGAGACAGATCGTCTTTTTGTTTTATCAGCTTTATTCGTTCTTAACTAAAATTGGATGTCTCAAGGCCTCTCTTGAATTTCGTCAAAAGTTATCTTAATAGCAACTCACCGGAGTATTCACACAGAGTCTTCCCCTCGGACAATCAGCTCTTCCGTCGCCACATTCATCTATGTCCACACACTGCTCCCTTCTCTTCTCATCTCCAGACCCTCTCCAGCCAGAGCTACCTTCATATCCTGGAGGGCAAGCGCCGCAGGTGAACCCTCCTTCTTCATTCCGACAAGAGACCAGGTCATCACACGGACGAATGAGGTCACACTCGTCTATGTCCGTACATTTGTATCCTAGAATAAATGTCATAATATAAAATTACTCTGGTAACAAAACTTAAAAATCTGTAATGTCATAGTGGTAGGTTTCCATAGGTAAACCAGCAAAAGTTTGTCAAACTGTTCGATGACAGTGTGGAGCCGGCATAAGACGATGATAGTGTGGAGCCGGATAAAGACTTTAACTCACCATTCCACTCGTATCCGCTGGGACAAGACTCACAGTCGTAGAAGGGAGCGTAAGTGCTGTGACGACACGGCCGGTCCCCGCAAGGTCTGTGGGAGTCGCACACGTGCTGACAACGGATCCCATCTCCACTGTAACCCTGAGGACATGCTCCACAAAGGGGCCCTTCGGAAGATTCCTGGCAGTCTACTCCTGAAATAATAATAATAATAATTAGATCATTAGCCGCTGTTTCGTTTGAAGAGAGAGAAGGAAACAAATCTGCCCCAAATATTTTATGATTATCTTTTAGCGCCACAGAACTTTGCTGCGATGCGAATTTAGGTATAAAATATACCCATTGTACTATTCTCGTCATACCCGTCTATCAAATTTCTTCTTCTATGCAGCAATCGTGCAAAAGAAAGAAGGAAAGTTTACGCTACAACGTATTTATTTTATTACTTTAAACCCCTGGGAAGGCGAAACTGAATAAAAATAGGCGAATAAGTAATGCCGTTATGCTAATATTGAGTAATAAGACACTTTTAGGGACCTTTCCAACTGTGACAATATGTAAAACACGAAAAAGAATAAAGTTATCTCGTTTTCGTATATAGGATACAAAAAAATTATGTAAAACTTTCTGAACTAAGATTAAAAATAGTTTTATTATCAAAGTTGGTAAACTATACGCAGTAAGTACCCAGTCTCCTTACAATGTCGGAGCACAATACGGAAACTTGAAAAACTCGTAAAGGAATTCCTTTATGTGTAGGAAAATTCAAAGTTGTTGTGAAATAGTTTTTTAAATAATTTTAGTAAACACTTAGTCTAAAAGCGGAAGCTGTTTTTCGCTATTTTTAGTTCAATCGCCACTCTACAAATATTTCTCATATGAAAAGTGTTGAAATAAACAATTTTTAATGTACAAAAAGACGAATTTTAACATTTCAATTTGGTGGAGTTGATACACGAAGATTGTTTGCAACACTGAAGTACGTGTAAAATGTTTTATTTTCAGGTTTTGCTATTGGTAATTGCAGTTTCAATACCGACCATACATTTATGTATAGTATTTTCCTTAATCAAATTAGGGTGAAGTTGAACATAAGGATCACGACTCTTACAATACAAGGAATGCATCAACATTGTTGTGGACCGTCTTGAATTAAAATATTTTTTCTTCTTGATTTCTTTATTTTTCCTTACTAAATACTACTACTACTAGTACTAATTTACAAAGCGAACTAAACTGTACTGTACTGCACTGCAACTGCAACTGCACTGCAACTGACCCTAACTTTATTATATGCAATTATTACACATGACATCATACACCAGTATTGATATGAGTAACGACTAGGGGTGGGGGTATGACGTAAACAGCTAGTTATCCGCTTCAAACATTGTACTAAGATTGTCCGTTTGTTACCTTTTGATCAATATCATCTGCAACCCTCCGTGACGAAAACGAAGTACTGCGAAAGACATAAGCTACCTTTGATCCATGAAAGTCTTCATGTTCCCGTGACACGTCGATGAGAGCGAAGTAGCGGGAAAGATCACCAACTGTGCACCCGTCACGCGAAGCTGATTAAAATACCTGATTATCTTCTTCGATATTATCTGCAAGTAATCCGTCGATCATAAATCTAATTACCTTGAAAGCAAGAATTTTGAGTGCAGGTTATCCTACTGCATTGTTCACCATTGCCGTGGTAGCCTGGTGGGCAGGACGCGCAACGGTAGTTGCCATCAGGGAGGTCTTGACACTGAACACCTACACAAAGAAATCAAATCGATCAAAACTTACTCAATCCAGTTGGCAATAGTCTTGTATGTGAATCAATCACAATTGATGTTAATTGTAAGAATATTAATAAGCTCTTAATATTGAATCATGGCTTAAGCCCTTGATATTGAATAATGGCTAAAAAGGACCATATAAAACAAACAGATATACAGATACGGCAAACTTACAAATCCCCTCTGTTTACGGTACTTGAAGTACCATCTCTCTCATCCTAGCGGTTTTCCTGTTGCTTCCACAGCTGTTAATCATCCAGCTCCAGTTCGCACGATCATCGATAATCTTAGTTATCATACCAACATATTAGATTTCAACAAATTAAAAAGAAATATTACACTTTATGAAATCTGAACAGTAACCACATAGCTAGCGATACTCACGTCCACCGAAACAAGGGTTGGAGCTGCAGGGTGAGAGGCAAGTCTGTCCATCACTGGACTGACCTCCAGGACATCTCTGGCAACGGTAACCACGCTCGCTGTCTAGGCAGTACTCGCCTGTGCATAGAAATACGTATTACGATTGCATATTTGAAAGGACCTAATGGTAGTGTTTCAAATCAAGATTGAAAATCCCCAGATTAAAATCGTACTCCACATGAATTTGTAACCAAATTTGACTTAAGTATATATAATAGATTTTATGTTTAACATGTACTAGATTTGGGAGGAAGGAAAACATTGAGATAAAACCTGCATTCTAACTGATAATTTATTTATTTCACCAATTATATATATCTATTCTATTCGAATCCTACTCGTGCCACATGAGTTTGTTTACCAATCTGACTCATGTATAGTAGTTTTCATCGACCAACACTTCCGGTGAAGGAAAACATCGTGAGGAAACCTGCACACTTGTTGATTCTTATTAACTTGTGTGGTGAAATGGAGCAAGGTAATGGCAAACCACACCATTCCACGTAATAACCACGAACCTCAGCCATGAGGAATACGACTATGAAGAGAAAGAATTACAGCGATAGATAGATATTACAGAGATTAGGAAGTGAATAGATTTACCTCTAGAGCATGGTCTTCTATCGCATGTGATGGGCCTGCATCTTCGTCCATCCCCTTCCATGCCTTCAGGACACGGTCCGCACTGCACACCGGTCGGGATATTGTGGCATTCCACCCCTGTTTTAATTTTATTTATTCATTCCTTGTTTTCTCCAAAATAAAAGTTCGTTCATTCTCAAGTAAATGACGTATTACGCTATTTGAAATAATAATATTATAGTAATACTTACCCAATTTATTTTATTAGTTGTAACATAAAAAGTGCGTTTATGAAATCGTGGTTACAAAGAACCTACGCATGCAATTCAAATAAAAAAACATCATTAATTATCTTGATGTTATTTTCCAAAATCACTCTCTTTACATATTATAGAATAAGTCCCCAAAACTACCGGACGAATTTGCACTGACGAAGATTTAGGTGTATAAATATAGTTTAATCCGAGCGAAGTCAGGACGGGCCACTAATTAAATGTTATGGTGATCCAGCAGACTTGTTTATTTAGTCTTAGTTATGACACTATCCAATGGATTAAACAATTTGCACTCTCTTTTTAATAAAATTTAAAATTAATTTACTGAATGAAATGTAAATGCCATACGATTAAAAAATAATATCACCAATAAGCACCAAAATAATACTAATATGTTGAATTTCATTAGCATTAATTAAAATCTGCATTATTTAACCAATTAACTTATGCAAATATTCGTCGTGTCGATTATTCGTATGTGTAATTTCCTATGTATTGTCATTTAAATTCATTCTGATCAGCCTACAGAGTCACTAAGCCCCACTACTGGATTCTATTAGTAATGTGAGTTAAACTTAAGGTATATCAAGCAATGGAGTGGGTGCCAAATTACTCTGTAGGCTTAAAGGAGGAGAACTTAGAAATAAAACAAGTAATATGTTACAAATATTTAATGAAAACCCACACGGTTGCTTGATTTACCTTTTAAGTACACAATAATGGTAAAATTAATATTGGTAACTTGATAGTAGACTAAATTATATCTAAAAATAGATAATCTAAAAAAGTGTTATGATACAGATAATAAATGCAAAGATCTACATTATATACAAGTTATCAATATGGTTAAAAGTATAGAAGAAGTAAGTATTGTGTATATTTAAAAGCCTACCTGATAAAAAATCGATTTATATGTTATACCTGAACTTATCGCACAAATATTAATACAAATCGGTTGTTTTAAAACAAAATCTCCATATCCAAGAAGGAAATACAAAAAAATATTATAAAAATGAAAAAAATACAATTCCATTAAATCTAAAGAAAATACCTAAATAGAAATAAGATTAAGAAAGAAAAATAGTGAAAACTGTTCAATAACCATCGTAACAGGTGGAACCAGTGCAGGTTTCCACTCGAGGTTGGTTGTTGCAGCACTGACGAAGCTGGCCTCTCAGGTTGTCTATGGTTCCTTTCTGGGCTGCGATCTCGTTGCGCAGATGATCTATGGTCTGCCGAAGCATTTGTAGTTGTCGCACCACTTCATCTACAAAAAGAGGAAATTGCAATTGAATATTGTGCAAAAAATTCATGCAAGCCGTAGACTTTATCATGTCGATATCGTCGTGTGCATCTATAATTTTATCAAGAAAAATTGCTAGTTTATCATTCATCTACAGTACATCACATGTAGTCTTATTTATTATAATAAATGGTCTTACCATCACAAGTTTCAATAACCCCAGAAGGTATGTCTCCCCTTTGGGATTCCGGCTGAGGCGCGCGACTACCATCAATATAATTATTATCACTTCTATAATCATCTCCTTGCATTTGTTCTCTTTTTCTTCTAGCTTCTTTGGCTTTAAAATCCTTTACTTCTTCAACGTCAGATTCTTGGTCATCTACTGTGAGTAATGCTGGTGGTTTTATGAGACCATCTGGAACGTCACAACCCAGGGAATTGAGTGCTGCTCTTTCACTGTTGTAGACTTCTACTGGTGCATTTTCTTCGTGATACTGGAAAATATAGAAATATCAAATATATATATAAATACAAAAAGGTCGCGCATTACGGTCTAAAATTTTCATCAATTCAGCGTTCTGGTTGAAAGAAATATAAAGATAAGGGCGAAATATAGTTATTTTAAAATCATAAACTCATAATAAAAAAATAAAACCAGTTTTAAAAAATGCATTCAAAATCTGAAATATTCGCTATTAATTAGTCTCACCAGCTTCAATCTCAGATTGCTGAACAGCCCGATCATGTTATGTTTTCCGGCCATCGGGTGCCAGTGCAGAGTACGGCAGCCGACAATCAGCTTCACTCCGCTTGTGGTGCTCACCAGTACCAGGGTGGACTTGGGGAACGAGCCGAGACTCCAGGAGACGGAGCGGAGGAAGCCGCCGTTGAGGCTCTCCAAGGAAACTGTCAAGAAATTGATGAATTAATATCCAATTAGCAAATATTTGCGGCAAAACGCTTCGTACACATTGAGGGCGCGTAAGTAATTATACTGTTTATAAGTTATTTATTCTAGAATATATTCTAACAGTATACCAAATTACAACAAAATCCATGCATGATTGAGTAACATCTTTGCACAAACAAACTTTTGCATTTATAATATCGATAGTTTTTTTTTTAATTTTTGAGTAGTGGAATTAGGAGGACGTCGATAGCGCAGTGGTTAGTACTCTACATGGTTTTGTTCTATCTGTATTTACTGAGGTTAGCCTGCTCACCTTTATTAGTCTTCTTGTTATAATAGAGCGAGATGGCGTCATCGTCTGCCCCCTTCACGTGAAGGAGTTCCTCCCTTCTCGCACTCTTTCCATGTGGACCTCGAACTACTATCGCCACTTCTCCCGTCTCGTGGGCAGAGCTTGCCGAGGATACTAAGTTGTTTGTGGCATCTGAAAAGAGTTGATTATATTTATAGGCATTGATAACTTGGACTCACAAGGAATGTCGCATAATGACAGACGCACAAGCTGAAATAAAACCATTAAAAAAAAACCAAAGTTGTATTTACATTTTAATTATAATTTCATAATTAATTAAATAAATATATTAGGCCAAATCACACAGATTGAGCTAGCCCCAAAGTAAGTTCGAGACTTGTGTTATGGGATACTAACTCAACGATATTATATTTTATAACAAATACATATATAGATAAACATCCGAGACCCGGGCTAATCAGAAAGATCTTTTCCATTATGACCCGACCGGGGATCGAACCCGGGACCTCTCGGTTCAGTGGCAAGAACCTTACCACTGCGCCACCGAGGTCGTCAAAATTCGTTCATTCATAGTCTACATTTATGTAGGCATCAAACGTTAAAATTCGCCTGTGAAAAAGCAGTAATTAGCATTTGTTTTGGATGTTGGATTTACACTCGTAATACTCATAAATTATAAGAATAAACTTAGAACTAAACAATAAGTTTGGTCTTTAGACTTGCATTGAAACTCCTAAACAACAAAAAACTACAATAAATTCACAATCAAGTTTACAAGTGTAAAAATAAGGTCATCGGGCGAGATCATGAGTTCGCTGATAATGTCAATTCGTGAATTGAGTGATAAGAGGACTTTAGCCCAATGAACTCTATTTTCTAGGCCGAATAATTGTGCTTCATTCATAGCTTCATTAGAGGAACAATAGTAATATTTTTTTATGGCTCCGACGCTCGATGGCGGTGGAACGAACCGGGAAAATACTCAGATGATTTAGAGTAATATTTATCTGTATTCAGAGTTTCGTAAGTATCATCTTTGTGATCCTCGCTTATTACCAATTCTATATTTTGAAGATTTGGCTATAAATTTATTACTTGAAGCTAATTATCTTTGGAAATGCTATCGTTGCCTATCAGCTGCTTAGACTTCCAGTCGCCTCGTACGACATCACGGGAGGATATAAAGTACTATTACTCTAAGGCAAAACACCACGCCACATTATTTTTATAGACAAAGACAAAGATTATTTATTTGTAAAAACATGAGTTTACATTTTTTTACAATATGGTGTTAAAAGAAAAGTTTCAAAAAAAAAGGTAGGAAAAATCCTACATGTTTCACCGTCCACGGGTATGCAAATTTAAATGGAGAGCATGCTATCATCCCACAAAATAAAATCCAATAAATAAAAGTAACTAAATTAACTAATTTTTAATCTAAATCTATCATTTAAAAAATCGTTCAAATTATAATAACATTTATCAATCAGCAAGGACCTGAGGTGCTTTTAAAATAAATTTAATTCCTCTTAAATAAGAAGTAAATCACTGAATAACATATGTTAATTATATTTGATGAATACAGCGGCTTAAAGCACATAATAGTCCCAAAATTTTCTTAAAAACGAATGAAATTACATCACAAAGAGTAGCAAGAATTCGTCATTCCCCTGACCTCAGGCTTATAAAACAGTTTGACATTATCGTACATTCGTAGGGCGAGGCCATTCCTACGGCTCTTTATCCTGTATAATCTGTCTTTTGTTCGTTATTTTGCCGTATCACCGCCTAAGAAAGGACTTTTCTTGGTTTATACGGCGAGCTCCATAAATTCATCTATTTGTCACAATTCATTCTCTTTTTTGGGTCTTCTAAATAATTACTACATTTTTTATTTTAACCGACTGAGATAAATAAAAACTAAAACTAATATGGTTTATACTTCTAAATTCTGTTAGTTTATTAATGTTACATCAACGATACTTTTGCTATTCAACTGTGGTCCAGGGTTTCGCGTACATCATCTACTTGTACATCCCGCGGTTGCTTAGTCTCTACCCATTTATCATTATTCCAACTGAAGTCCTTCCAATATATTAACGTGAATACTCAAACAGCCATAGTTTATTTTTTACGCTGACACCAGAGTTTGCGACTTCACATCCCCGGATGAGCCCAACAACACGCCAAGATAACAGAGAGTCTAACATACTAAAATACGCACAATGGATTTCCCATATACTTATGTGGAATACTAAAATAATATTCAAAACGTGAATATTTCAAGCTTTCAACATATTTGAATTGTATTCAAATGTTATTTCCAAAAAGAAAAATATATACTCGGTACCAATTTTGCACGAAAGATAAAAAAGGAAAAGTGTTATTTCTGCTTTATACAAAATACTATTTAATACTCCTCGATACTAAACTCAACTGAAAATACAAGTGAATTACTAATGTTTACAAAGACGACAAGTTCCACAAGTCGTTTAATTTTGTGGAAAAGTTCCCAGACACAGTATAAATTCAATCAAGTGAATATACCCGAGCAAACATTACTGAATCCCTGTGCAGCTGCATACAATCCAGTCACGCAAAAAGAGCTCTTACCTCCATTTATTTTGTATGAAAAACAAAATTAATTTCGCACTGAGAAGTAAAAGAATTTGTTTTACTCAATTCTAGAAGTAATGAAACTTGAAATTTGTTTTTTTTTTAATCGAGTGCAATCTTCTATAATCTGTGCCAATTGCTGACAGAACCCACAAATGAACTTTCATTGTATATATACATCTTATTAACTTTTTGAGTGCGTTAAAGTATTGAGCAACAATATTAATTTTATCGATGTAATAATGTAATTCATTTTAATACGTAAATCTATTTGTTTGATTATAAATAATATTGAATTTACCGAACCCTGTTAAAAATTTTGGAATCATGAAAAGTAACCTAAAAGTAAAATAAATAAATTTTGACATCATGCCACTAACACATGATGTACTTAGTTTTGTAGGAAAACAATACTGAATCACAGCTGGCACAATATATACAATAATCAAAATGTCAACCAAAGGAGCAAAATGTCCACAAAGCTGTGAGCTAATCGCGTCGTGAGTAGTGTCACCGGCCTCGACACTCGCTGCTTTATTTTGCCGTTCAATGGGAATACATACACAACGTATGAATAGAATGAGATATTTGTGGACCAAATTGACTTTCTGTAAGCCAATCTATAATTCATCATTTTCATTGTCTGTTTTGACCCCTTAGTGGGAACTAAAATGACAATATGAATGACTGAAGACTGGTACGATTGCAGCACTGAAAGTTTATTAGGCCACAGCCCAAGGCGCGGGGTCGTTGGAGCCGTACCCTCGCAAGCACTCTTGCCTATTTGCAAATAATGATAAATTAAATAAGAAGTTCATAGTGAACTTCATAGTCGTATTCCTCATTTCCAACCAGTCGCTGTTTTTTTTATAAATATCTACTTATTAATAACTTACTGGGATGAACTAACCGTTAGTCAAACTCTGTGTCACCAGCGGTGTGATGATAGAACTAAACCATCTTGTATCTCCTTCTCATCTCCCGTAAACACTTATTTTTCTTTGATTTACCTAATTTGTGTTAAAAATTCATATCATTGTATTATTTACATTTGTAGTAGAAATGAATTCGTATTTATTTTTCCCATCCGTATCTCGATTTAAAAAACGGACTAATGCATACTCATCAGAAAGTGCCTAATGCTTAAATTTAACTCGAAATATATTTGTCGTGTGCGGATTTCAAGTTTAACTGGATAAGGGATTAGGGATCCGCCCGATTTGTTTGCATTTTTTATTTCAACAAAAATAACAATTACTTGACGTGATCGTTGAGAGTTACTAAACTGATAATAAAATGGTGGTTATTAGAATTTGTGATCCGCCTAGACAGACATGTAACATTGGGTATAATTTGAAAGAAATTTTACTTAAAATCCTTTAAAAAAATCGATAAAGTTGTAGTGGCCCAGTGCCCCGTGGTTAAGACTGTGATCGAAAGGTTCCAGGTTCGAATCCTATTCATGCCACATGACTATGTATATTAATCTGACTCAGTATAGTAGAGTAGTTTTCATTGACCACCACTTGCTTTCGGTGAACGAAAACATCGTGAGGAAATTTGCACACTGGTGGATAGTTTAGTTCACTAGTGTTTATGCGACTATTTGCACTAGTTGGCGGTAGCTAATTGTAAAAGACATATTCGATACCTTTAAGCAACTTGAATAAAATCTAACACCAGTGTTAGCACTAACAATTTGAATGAATAAATTCGATAAAGTATAGACTGATATGAGATCCATAACAAAATAAAACGAATCACAAATCTAGGGATAAGGGCCGTGCGTTATATGAAGGTCGGTCATTTATGTAATTTATACATTTATATCAAGTAGCTGTGAAAAAGAGAAAAATAAAGTTTAGAATTTGCGCCTACAAAGCTTAAGTTAATTATTAAATGATACTTAATAATGAGAAAAATCTCGACGGACAGACGGACAACGAAGTGATCTTATAAGGGTTGTTTTCTTTTGTAGTACAGGGCCCAATATTAAAAGGCATTATTCCACTTATTGAAACCAAGAAAGAATATACAAGAAAGTCACCATTTTAAAAACATCTTCCACCACCGCCACCTATCTTCGGGAACTGCGTAATGTATAGTATAATACGCAAAATTATATGCTAGTATGAGTAAATCTTATGGTGTATTGGCCAAAATCTTAATTGACCAGATTACTTCACGTACCAGTGATGTCAGCCAACCAAAGATTAGAAAACATTCTGGACCATAACAAAACAGGACTAGATTGTATAAAAAGGCCAGTTTAAACCTGGCTTTAAATCCATTTAAACTCGCCTTGGATTCACATCACTATTACATCTGGCAACAATTTATCGTAATTTCTTTTTGTGATATAATAAAAGCAAAATACTTTATTGCACGTAATATTAGATATGTATAATCTATATTGTTCATTGCATTAAAATAAATAAATTTATATACAATTCATATACAACGGTATCTATTTTCTAAGTTACATAAAGATATATCTCTCTCATCTTGACGTGTGTTGTTTCATTCAGAGATGTGATTTTAAAACCAGCCGCTTCCCATACGTCAACCATCTTTGGGAATATTACTGTTGCCAAGCAGCTGCCTAGGCTAGGCTAGGTCACTTAGATATGTCATCGCCACTAAGGGACTATTAATTTTCAACTCCATAAGTTCAGTAGTGACACAAACTAATTGTGAAGGTAGAATAAAGACAGCCGCACGAAAATGAAATATCGTAATGTGGCGTATATAATCAGCGTACGGAACTCTCTCCACGCGAGTTCAACCCGCACTTGGTCGATTATTTTAACCTATGTCAAATGCCTAGCCAAATGGTTCAAAAACAGCAGAAAAATGTTTTCAAATTAACTGAAACTAGCCTTTTTGATAACACCCGGTTCTACTTCATTGCCATCTAATCACGCAGCCCTAACGGTGTCTACAAAAAGTGGCCCTTTCCTTTAAAGCCCTATATGGCCCTCTGTCGCGTCCGATCATCCCGCTGGCACAACTGTACTTAGTTACTGGACTAATTGCTTGCGGTATCTCCTTAAGTATATTATTGACTTGCTATTTTTATCATAGTGTAAGTAGACTTATGGAAATTTCATTTTTGGTACAATTTTTTATTGTGAGCTTAGCTTCTAGCTTAGCTTCTACAGGTTTTAACACTAAACAATGGGGCATGGCTCTAGCTTAGATAGAACAGAGGGTAAGTCAAAAAAGCTCCCGATGATGACGTATTTAAACGCTTTCCTAAGTCTAAACTTTCCAGGTAAGCTTTCCAGGCAAGTAAACATTCAACATTTGAACGTCATTCGGACGACCTTTAAAATACGACAAGCGTTGCGGTATAAGTTTATTGTAAGTACCTATATAGTACCTATTATAGGTTGTGTTTTTCTGTTATTTTACATAGTAGGTATTCAGTTCTCATTTATTCATGTTATAGAACCAATAATCGAATTTCGTAATAAAACCACAATACATTTACTTAAATGAAAACATATCAATTAACTTGAAATATGTTCATAAATAGTATAGGACAGTCATGTCATGCCCTTACAAAACACAGAAGTGTGAGTGGGTTTGATCTGGCCTAATATGGTGACCAACACGGCTGAATCAGCTGGTTGATAAACGGGCTTGGTCAAACAAACACATTTTGATATGGTCTTCGTTTTATAAAGACTCTGAGTTCCACGAGGAAAATGCGTTTCAGACATGCTATTTTTATTTTATTTATTCATTTACAAATTCAAGGACACGTATCAAAATACATAGGATAATAAATAGTATTAAGTAGTACATTAAAACTATTTCTAAAGAAATTTCTTTAAGCAGACCCTAGAGAGTAAAGAGGAACAAAGGCTATAGTTACATCACGGAGTTATAGGGCTATTTTCTACCAAGTCAACTCGGTTTTGTGAAAAATAATATGATTAATGTGAATCGAAGAATTTTCACTTATAAAATTCTGCTTGTCTATAAGAAAACTTGATAAAGAATATATTTTTTCCTCTAAGAAAAAATGTACTTCATCAATTCTTTATTTAAAATATCTGTATTTTTTATTGTTTTTCCCATATAAACTAAATGATATTATTAACCTATTCATAGTATACATAATATATATTAAGTAAGTGTATAAATCCTTGGTCGTTAACTCCGTCAACAAAGCGTGGGTGCCGGCGACATGCAATGATGTCACTGCGGTGCACGCTGCAATACCGCGAGTTCTGATTACTATTTAGCTGACATTTTCCTTAATATTTCTACACAATTCCACACTAAAATGTCTTATTGTCCATCTAACCACTTAGAGGAAACGAGTGAGATTTGTCAGGATTGTGGCGAGTGTAAATCTCTAAACTCTGCCTACTCTGGTACTCAAATAAAGAAACACGATTCTCATCTGTTAAATAACCTTAATTTTAACAACCGAACATCTGCGAACTCAATCATAAAATTCCCACACTGATATTAATATCATAATTATCTTTAGCTTTTATTATCTGCTTGACAGTTTCAATTAACAAAATATAGAGTATTATTTCGGCAGACGTATGGTATACATATCAACATTATTTAATAGCAAATGTATGAGATTTACTCCCGTGGGAATATTACTGCCTCCATTTACATCTATCCTCTGTCATCGATTTTACCTGCCACATGACCTAACTCCTGCCTATTCCTTCAACTGACCCTTGGCTTTCCTTAACCTCTCCGTGCTTAGACTTTTCCTTCTATCAGCATTTCATAAAGTTGTCTTGACGTATACGGTGGCCAAACGTTTTTTCTATTGAATTAGTATTAGATTATTTAATTTCGTATCAGAAAATAATGCTATCTTACATATTTTTGTGTACATAAATAAATAAAATATGAAAAAACCTTCGAATCTGTCTCGTCGTCGAGTTCATTATCCATCACTTTATACATGACCATATCCATCGCATTACGTTTATTCTTCGTTACGCAAACTGTCAGAAATGGCTGCGGCTCCAACCATATGTCCCGTGACCCAGCTTTTGATTGCCCAAAAGGTTTTGGGTGTGATTGTGGTGTAACTTTATGTATATTCATGTTAGTTATTGGTATTAAAACCTAATATTTTGACACCAAACAGAAGACACTATTGTATGTCTTCTGTTACGTGTCACTGAAAATCAGCCTCATGGCTCTCGCGCCGTGGCCAAAGACTAATATTTCCATTCCATACGAATTCCCGGTCCATCTCATACAAATTGAAAGATTGAGCCTTATAAAACCGGGCATCTATGCAGGACAAAATTTATTAGTACTCTGTCCCGTTTCTTCTAGTGTATTTCTAATATGCATTCCTCTTTCTTGTAGAGCAAAACTAAATTATATGTATGACGAAGTTTTACAGTTTTCTCTGTCTATAGTTGTGTCGTGTCACATGCTGGCTGAGTGATGCCTTATAATATTTTGTTAGGAATTAATATAATTATATTTATTGGCCTACCCTCATAGGCAGCCTCACACTTATTGTAACACATTTCGGTAATTCAATAAAGCATTTTTTTACATCTAACAGATCTCCTCACAATAGGTTCTCCTTATTCCCGTAGCTTGAGAAAAGAAAAAGTTATCGTATAACTGACGAGAAGTGCTCACTTGGCGACATGTATGCCTCACAACTAACTGTGACAAATAGATTAGACAGCGTTTGTTTAGGACAGGACGAGGAGATTCAGGAGTTTTGGGCCTTTGTTCGTCTCCTTAGTCGTAATCGTAAGGTTGTGTCTAGGTGGCTATTGAGGGAGTGGAACTGAAAAATACGTGATATGTGGATTCTCTTTTATTTTTTACCCAATAAATAGGTATGCGGAAAAGCGATCAGCGCACCGCATTAATCCTAAATAAATATTTAATTTTATATTCTAATCACTATCTTGCTTCTATGATATAATGTAGTGTCTGTGCAATAAATCATAGATGCAAGACTAACAGAAAATATGACTATCTAAATATGTCTTGCTCCTAAACTCGTATGAACAAGGCACAAGTGTTGAATTATATATAACGCCCTCAGCATGTTAATTGGAAAGACTGGTAACACGATATGTAATTTCGGACTTCATTACGTGATGATCTTTAATTTACCCGTCAGCAGTGGTTTTGTAGTATGTAGTTTCCAAGAATATGACCTCTGCAATAATGGATATTATTTTAGCCTTTAGTCGACATCCGTGGATGTCCACTAAAGGACAATAAAAGCCTTGAAAGACTTCATGCCCAGTGTCAGAGTCAGGAGACCCTGACATCGCCTTCCTAGGCGGCAGGTAAAAAAATCACAACCCAAGTTTTCAAAATTTTGCTTTATTTTTGACGCGGAACCCTTGCTTCATCACGGGGTCAAAGATATCGAAAAACATTATTTAGATATCTATGTAAACCGATATTTTTTTTAAATGACCCTTGCCATTATAACGGTGAATATATACTCTTTTCTGGCTGTTCATATTATTATATATATTCACTTTGCAGGCAGAACGGATCGTCCAATTTTGTTTTTTTTATTAATATTTTTTTAAAATTGTTAGTGGTCTTTAGTTCTATTTTCAAATTTCTCGAAACGAGGGTACGATTCCGCTCTCGTATTCGGATGCAACATATAAGTAGGTACTACTTTCTGTGTAGGTGTACGTACATGAGAAGTGAAAATTGTGTTGTGTTCGTCAACTTTGTATTTATTTATAGTCAGAATTCTGATTGCTTATGCAATTCATGATGTTATATCGTTGCTTTATATCTATTCGGATAGGGTACTAGGCCGTATCCCTGCCTACACATACATAGTAATGAGAGAATGGAGATCTATTATCCATGAACCTCATTTACGATTTCGGCCTCTGCCACCCATTAAATGATATTACGTCAAATTCCGTCAGATTAATGTGTGATGCATAAAATATTTTAGGTAGAGGTGTGTTAATTTATCATTAAATTTTATGAGTCCGGTATATTTTTATATAGCTTAGTTTCATAGTTTGCGACATTGAGTAATTTAGAAAACATAAATTTTGCATATTAATATTACGGGAGTCCGTTTCTACACGGGGAGTCCGTGGTTGATGGTGAGAGCTATTTCCAACCATATTCGTGGACGTAATAACTTCAGAGGTTAATACTGTTGTTATCATAGTCACAGATTGACAGAACATAAGTCAGTGCCTGATCAGCCCGGTTATAGCAGCCCCGATTATGGATGAACTATGGATTACAGGGGTCTATTTTGAAGGAAATTTTGGCTTTATAGTAACTCGTATTGAGGACGAGTATTGGAAATCCGGCTTCATAGAAAATGATTAGCAATTCGTGATCATCACTGTGTTTCATTCCATTTAATTACAACTATCCTCGGTTATGCGAATTATGTAACAATAACAATAATAATTTAAAATTGCATTTCACTTCACACTATCGAATCGATTTGAAGTGAGACTCAGCGAACCACTTACAGTGCGTTGTGGTTGTCGTTGCGTCACAATAGCGCACTGTAATTGGTTAGCTGCGTCTCATTTCGAATCGATTCGATGGTGAGATGGAAATAGCAAAGTCGCACTTCGCTCTCTGCTACTATTATTATTATCTACATATAACTACGCACACAAAGCTTGACTCTAATTTGCTATAAAACTTACCATTTACCTACTAGGTATTGAGAAAAAGTTCAATTTTATTATGTATAAGCAAAATGTGCAATCCACATTAAAGAAATTATTTCGGTCCGAACCTACAACTGTCATTCGTATAAGAAAGAAAAAAAAAACAAAAGTTGTCTATCGAAAATAGCACGAAACACCGGAATAGAGCGGTTAATCATCCTGCTCCGGAGATGGGTGACACGCGGAGGTAAGTATGAAGAACTTTCAAGTTATGCTTTTATGTCTGTGGAAGAACTACATTTATCCCATGGAATTAGTATCTAGGTACTCCACGAAGTACTTACTAAATCCATGATTTATCCTCAGGTGCACCTTGCACCAATCAGTTTTGACGTGAACTTTAATCTGCGCATAATCACAACAACAAAGTATGCCATTTTACGACTTTATCTAAATGGTGGCCGTGTGCACGTTAAAAATAAAATGTCAAAGTTGACTGACAATATTTATTGTAAGTTTATGTATTTTTCCAAAACAAGCTCTAGGTAATTTTAGAATTCATATAGCAACAAATAATATCTTGTGGAATAAAGAATTTCAATACATATACTCCCTTTTTTGGTATTAATGTTAAACGTGAGCTAAAACGGAATGCGATGCGTTTTCAAAAATCCAAACGTTAACATAAGTGTTCCGCAGTTTATTCTTGCGTAGGTATTCTATTCTTGAGTGTCTGCTAGGGTTGCCAGATGGGATGACCAAAATAACTGAGCGAAATGTCAAAACGTCATAATTTCGGGATTATAGTCGTATAAGTAGGAAAGTGGACCCTGGGCTCCGACACTCAACGGCTGCGAAACAACCGGGAAGACGTTCAGTTGAGAGAGAGTGAAATCAGAAAAAAATCAGGAAGGTAACTTATTTTTAGCAGTAAAATTCTAGTTATTAGGTGTCAACAAAACAAGTTTGCCACAAGTATTTGTTCAATCTAATTAGTGTAGTAAAACGCGTAATTTAAAATTTCTATAATTTTGTGTTTTGTTATTCGTCGGGAAGCATTTTGTGTCTGGATTAGACACTCAAAATATCGTGACAATCCTTACAAATCCCGACCATCTGACAACCCTAGTCTCTGCTAATGAGCACCGAAATAGATCGGTCGGCTATGTTAATTGCTAGGTTTCAAATGTCCTAATTCATTGCAAAACCGAACTCACAATACCTACATGGTTAAAATCTTTTTCTTCCCATTTTGGTTCTGAGTCATGAAAATTGTCTTTTCCGTCGACTTTATGCCAGCTCCACACTGTCGCCGAACTCAGACACACGCCGACGCGAATAGGTGAACATTGCGTAGTTAGTAAGAGTGCTTTTATTTACCGCAATGAAAAACCCGCTATGTATACCGAATCGGAGTAGACATAGGAGTAGCTCGATGATTAATAGGCAATTTTGCTATTGGCAAAACAACAGGAGTCGTCGTTCGTGATGCGTATTGTATTGCGTCGCGTCGTCGCAACGGAGCGCGACTGAGCAATGGGGTATGGCTCTGAGTAGTAAGACATTACCTTCATCCATGGTGAGCGCGCTGGTTACGCTCGCCAAGACCAACAGCGCCAGGCCACACGCGGACATGGCTTGCGAAGCCATTTTATGGACCTGAGGAAAATTTGTTTACTAACTAAAAATAGTTCATATCACTACATAGTATAAAACAAACTGGCTTCCCGCTGTCCGTCCCTATGTTTAGATCTTTAAAACTGCGCAAGGGATTTTGATGCGTTTTTTTTTTTTAATTGATAGTGTGATTCCCGAGGAAGGTTTATGTGTATAATATACTATGGTTTAACTCGAGTGAAGCCGAGACGGGCCGCTAGTAAAAAATAAAAGTATTCCCGTCGGCATCTACCAGACTTCGGCGATAGTTTGTGTAGCCGAGGCATTACATTGACAAGCAACATGACGATCTGGCAGCGAGCGGTCTGCTAATTTGTTGTTGATCTAATCAAAAGACGCTATAAAGCTCGCTTTAAAGCTGAGCTTTAAAGCTTCCTCTGTATGACCTCCTCGTTTGGATCGGACAGACAAATGTGTATTCACGTCACTTAGCATGCTGTACAAATAATACGGAACCCTAAAAAGTAAAGCTACAGCAACTTTATTAAGCTTTCTTTGTATGTGCTTCAATTTTAACCTTATAAACATTCAGCGGTTTAAGTTCACTTCAACTTGTTCATATAGTTCCGATGAAGGAAAACATCGTGAGGAATCCTGCACACTGGTGGACAGTTTAGTTCACTACTTAGTTTGTATACGATTAGATGGCGGTAAGTAGTGGTAAAAGTCATATCAAATGCTTTTAGGCGACTTAAATAAAATCTGACACCAGTGTTAGTAATAACACACTCGATATGATGATGATGAGTTCACTTGGAACAGATTATTTGCATGAGAAATATTAGATACTTTAGACTTTCATATTAGAGTAATAACTATTTAGATTAAAGATTATTTTGCTGAACCTTGATATTTGTACAATAATAAAACTATAATAATAATAATCATTTATTTCAGAATCAAGTTCCGTATAAGTCAAAGAACAATTTGAAATTAAATTATAATATTAAATAAATTATTTTACATTATTAATTCAAAATTATACAAATAATTTTAGTACAGCCTTAGTCAAACTACTGCTGCGACAAGTCTAGGACAGTCCAGTCAAAAATCTTATTCGGATTTTCAGATCAAGTCTACGTTTCACATCTCATTATGACATCAAAGCCGGTGCCTCTAATAAGATCTCAAGGGCTTAACTTGCTGAATCTATCAATTTGCTGGACAGTTGCGAACTGTTTGTACTAACTTCAAACCCAACTTAGTCATAACTTTGTATGAGCTGAAGGCTGAAGTTTAACGATCAATAAATTTGACAACAAATTGGTTTATTTTAATTAAATTGATGACTTCGAGGCATCACAGCCCAGCCGAATTAAACTGAGAACATGCGATGAGAGAGAAATAGACGTGACTAGCGGCCCGTCCCGGCTTCGCTCGGGTAAAGACATAATAAATTATACACACAAACCTTCCTCAAAAATCGAACTATCTATTGGTAAAAACCGTGCAGTTGTTTTTGAGATAATCTCGAACAGACAGACGCGGCAGAGGACTTCGTTTTATAATATGTAAGGATAAGAATATGTACAAATAATGTGAATATACATAAATGACATTAAAAATACAGTAAATAAAGTCCTAAATGTTGCCTAAAAGTTAGTTTATTTTCGCCCGTCATTGGCATGCCAAATGCAACTGTGTATATCGTGTAGCATAAGAAATATAATAATAAATAGAATAAGATAAATACAAATTTATCTTATTCTATTTATTTTTTACTTTGTAATATAGGTGGGTAAATGTAATAAAGCTAGATACTATATATATTCCGATTTGCTTTTTTTATAAGTATCATTTAATTTAATTATCATTTAAGTTTTGAAACTGTGACCTCTAGCTCCAAACAGAATAGCTTAGAAGATATCATTGACGTTGTTATCAACATATTCGCTCAGTAACCCGATTTTTGTTATCTATTTCAGTGTGTTTAATATTTGGAATGGATATAATAAGTAAATTACTGACATACCAATAAAATAATTAAACATAGAAAGAAAGAAAGGAAAAATAGTACCTATAATTTTTCCATTGATATTTCTCATAGATGTCGCACATAAAGTAGAAAATTTACCAAAAAAATCAAAAGCAAACATAATTTTTTCATAAAGTTGTTGCTGGTCATTATTTACACACGACTAAATTGTATTTTATTTTAGTGACATGGATGCAATAATAATTGAACAACAATAAATTATCATCATCAATATCATCATCGTTTCAGCCACATCCTTAATCGACATTTCTAAAATCCTCAGGGTTGCCCAAATATTTCCAAAATGACAAATGTTATATTAATGTTAAAAATACAACTTTTTTTATTTGCACAAAACTGGCATTAAAACCTCTTAATTCTTTTTGTTGATCTATGTTAAAACCACATTAAAGTAAAATATAATTACCGCGTATTTGATTTTCCCTCGCTACCACAAACTTCCCGCGCTTTCAATTTCGTATTTCGAACAAGCGATCGTACGAGGGCGCACGCGCAGTCCCTCGTCTCTCGGCTGACTGGCCTGAATGCCGTTGCCATAACCGTTTACAACAAGCTTTTGCCCGCTAGTTACGCGCGTGAATCCCGTTTATCCCGTTCCCTTAGGAATTTCAGGAAATCCTCTCTTACCCAACTATCCAAGGAACTACTAGGTACACTTAGCTGCTGCTTATGATAATATTTAGTTATATTTTGTCATTTACTCATACAAAATTAAAAAATGACACAAGTTACGAAACTAGTAATTAAATAAAATAAACAAAAATGCCACCTCGAATGGTATCAAGTTACGTTTCATGGAACTCTATGCGATGGTAAAATAGAGGTGATTATGCGATGTTTTTGGGTAAGCTGATGTGCGGCTATTTGTACCTGGTGCAAAAGTGCTATAACGCTCGCTGTTACCTCTCTGCGGTTCTTTCCTTCGGCAATGGACTGGATATTCTTTGAACCAGGTACCATCTAGAGCGGTAGTCAAAACCTCAGACTTTCAAACTACCTACTTAGGTATATACTTTACCAGGCCAGGTACCTACTACTTACATACCAAAGCTCTTTAGCTTTCTACGTTAATTACCGTTCTAGTTACGAGTCTCCGTATATATACCATTGTAATTAGTCAGTCTGCGTCCAATTGTATTAATTAATTACCTATGCACTATTTTATTTAAATTAATAAATATATCCATATACATATAAAGAAATCTAAATATAAAGGACTTTGGCTAAAACCTTACAAGAAAAGTAAAGTATACAAAAAAGTAAAGGCATCCAAAGACTCTGCACTAAACTAAAAATATAAAACTTATAGTTAGTCTGGGCTTGGGATTTTGAGTGCCTAGGTCATCCGACTTACTACTGGGACGATTTTGATGATATTTCGAATATGAATACGAGAAATATTATTATTTTATTATGACTCTATAAAAAGTCGGCTATACACTGTCGCTGAACAGTTCCCCAAACTTTGGCCAGAATACATTGCTGGTTTTTCATTACGGTAAATAAAAGCTCTCATACAAACTACAAAATGTTCGTGCATTCCGTAGGCGGCATCCGAGTTCGGTGATGTGTGTAGCTGACAACGAACAAAAACGTGGAATAGAATTAATTATACTCATGTTTACTAATCTGCTTGTCAGTACTAGATGTCGTTATTTCATAGATACATACATACATAGTAGGTGAACTATGTATGTATGTATGTACAAGGTAGGTGGTAAACTATGTAATAGTTTAAGTATTAGACAATAGATGGCGTTAGTATAAAAGCCACGTCAAAAACCATAATACCTAAAACCCCTTCCACAGGACACAATCTGATTGCCCAATTTGATTGCCGATTTAATTGGGTACAATCTGATCGTCCATCCACACGTACACAACTATATCACCAATTTCAGTATTTGACTGGCCAAGCCTAAATCGGGCTATACTGACCACCCAATGACCTTGAATTTCATATTCCGTCCACACGCTCCAATTTGATTGTCAAATCATCAAATTGGGCGTAAAATTGGATACACGATCCAATTTTACGCCCAAAGGAATTTAAACGAAGGGATTTAAACGAACATAATAAAAAATAATATATGTTACTTTTCTCTCTATTCTTCGTCTATTGTACTCTATGCCCAAATGGCTGTATGGGCTTAGATTCCTTTGCCTTTCCTTATGGATAAACTAAACCAAAAAAAACTCTATGCTCAACTCAACCAATGTTTGAGTTGAGTGAGTGATTTGTCTGCAATCTAAATGTCATACTAGTAATTTTTGAGCTCAATATTATCAGGATGGCAGAGAACAGAGAGGAAATTTTAGCAAACTTTCAGGTAATAAAGATATTTATTTTCAAACTGAAGTATTAAACACACTCTGAACTATTTGCTTTCCATTACTTGAAGGTTATGATTTTAACAACAACAGTGACTAGGAATTCCTTTTTATCTCTTTGTTGCTACTGCTTACAAAAGGAAACTTTAGTTTTTGCGCTAAAACGTAGTCAAACGAATCATTTCTTTTTAATTTTGTGTCCATAACATACACGATAAACCCACAAATGTTGTGTAAAAATGATTATCGATACCTTTTCCTTTGTACCTAGACAATGATAATTTGAATCGTAGTTTCTACGTTACAAGGTAAAATGTGTTCAAGTTAATTGCGTATCAATCTTATACATTTTCCTTTAAAGGCGTTGACGAAGCTTGATGTGTAATAATTAATCTGTAATTTGAAATATGAAATTACTCTTTTGTTTTGCTTTAGGGTATAACGGCGATAGAAGATGTGGCTGAGGCTATATACCACTTAGATGAAGCTAACTGGGACTTGCTTGTAAGTAAAAAACGTATTATGCACGTAGTTATTCCTGCAATCCTTTGTTATGAAAATTTGTTTAAATTTACATCATATTAAAGCATCAATTTAAAGTATTTGTTAGTTTCTGTAACATGAAATTTTAATGTTATGAACTTGATGACTAGTCTTTTATGATTAACGTACTCATTCAACCTATTGGTTCAAAAAAAAATTTATACCTTGGTCCTACAATAGATCTATTCTTACCATTGCTGTGATAAATCTTTTTGTCACAGCAATGGTAAAAATTATCCAGTATTTCCCCTAGTAATAAATAGGTGGCATCTTCAAATCAATTATAATTTTCACATTCCTTTTTCTATTAAAAAGCTTCACTCTTGCCTGCACCGTTTCATAGCAACACATAGCATTACAATGCAACATTTCACTCATCCAATTTCTTGTCCAATAATGGACCTAAATCTTAACTTTGTTTCTTTCCGAAGTGATAATAAAAATGATATATTCAAGTCCTGCATATTTACCACAAATTGTTGTGTGAAATACATTATAAAATGTGTTTACCAATGACATGATAGATGTTAAAAATAACCTTGGCATAATATTCTGTAGTTTTCCACTCATAGTTTCCATTTCCACATATCTCATAGTCTTCCTTTATGAACATACTAGCTGTTGCCACTGGCACCTCACACTCCGTTTTTTGTCATCTATAGTATAGTTGATAGAAAATATAGTGAAAAATGAAATGATGTGGAAAGACAAGAATGTCTACTCATGACCTGGGACAAACAAATAAGTAAACACACTTTAACATTTTTAATATTGGTATGGAGTATGAATATACATATCATTAGAGAAAATGTCCTAACTAATATTATAAATGCAAAAGTAACTTTGTTTGTTTGTTACCCCTTCAGGCTCTATTTACTCATCCAATCTTCTTGAAGTTTTGCATAGATGTTAGTTTGAAGTGTGGAGAAGGACATGGGGTACCTTTCATCCTCGAAAAATAACTGTTCCCTTGGAAAATTTACTGTGCATGTAATAATTACATAATAGTCAAGAATTTAATAAATGACAGTGGGCATTTCTGATATACTTTGATAGTATTAATATAATATTAATTGATCATTACGAATGTCATAATCAAAGTACTTATACATAAGACAACTGCATGGATTTTCACTCACGGTTTTCACCAATATACATAGATAGTGTGATTCCTTAGGAAGGTTTTGTTGTATAATAGGATAGATGACAAATTTTTATTTTGGTGAGTATTCAAAGGTATACATTTATATGCCTTCAAAGATATGACAAAAATAACATTTTTGGACTCATCCAAAAAGCTCTAATACTAATACTAAATGATACTCTAATATGATGTCACAATTGAGTAATATCTTAGTGAAAAGTGGCATTGTTACAGTCTTTAAATTATCATACATATTATTTACAATTTTCTGACCTCATTGCCACCAACTATGGGTTCATAGTAAATTTTTTTTTTTTTATCCAAGAAAATTGACAAGATTTTCATACTTTTTGTTTTGTTTATTGTTTGAATAAAATTCTGCAATAATAGTAGGTAACCAAGAAATGAATGAACATGATATTATGCAACTAGACCAAACTATTCTGAAGATTTTTAATACTCACAGCAATTTATTTGTAACTAGATGTTGCCCGGGGCTACGCTCCCGTGGGAATTTTGAGATAAAATATAGCCTATAGCATTGTTAGATAATGTACCTTTCTAATGGTGAAAGAATTTTTGAAATTGGTTGGGTAGTTTCGGAGATTACCCGCCTCAAACATGCAAACTCACAAACGCTTACCTCTTTATAATAATAGTATAGATGATAAGATATAATTTAAATATCTGTAATAGTGATAAAAGTATACAGCTGTAGCAGAGTTAAATCGGCATTAAGTAATTGGCTATGACAACAAATCTCTTAGTCATTTAATTTGATAAAATTTTGTGATTCTATTGATATTTTCAATACAATTGTAACTGCATAAATGAATGTGATTATGACAAATTAACTTAAGAATTAATATTTTCATAGTCTTGGGAATGACTGATCAAACATTTTATGCAAAGTACTGCATTAACATTGCCAAGAAAGTGTGTGATCGATCACCCACACGCAATAATCATGATCTACTAACATGAGAACATTTCTGATGTAGATGAATGACCCCAACATGGCCCAAGGGATCTAAAAGAGTAATCATTTGTGTCTGATATATTTTTTAAAAACATGAAAAAATTAATTTGCTATTATTTAGATTACTGAGGACTAACCAAATATAATATAAATAGATATATTAGGACGAATCACACAGATTGAGCTAGCCCCAAAGTAAATTCGAGACTTATGTCATGGGATACTAACTCAACGATACTATATTTTATAACAAATACATATATAGATAAACAGCCAAGACCCGGGCCAATCAGAAAAAGACCATTTTCCATCATGACCCGACCGGGAATCGAACCCGGGACCTCTCGGTTCAGTGGCAAGAACTTTAACACTACGCCACCGAGGTCGACGATAAAATAATAAAATCTAATAAACTTTAATATTATAACTTTTTTGTTTTCGGAAAAATTAAAATACACATATGTATTAATAGTAGTATAATCGGAAGAAGACATTCCAATAGTTCTGTGACCAAAGAAATATTAGATAAAATAACATGTGTGTTCTCTCAGGCCGCCATCAACCGAGTGATGCCGCAGGACGGCAACAGGTCGGCGCCGGCCGCGGACGACACTCACGACGTCGAGATGATCGACGACGATATATCTGTGATAACTCCAAAAACTCACCCACCTGGTAAGACCTCGTGCCCCCTGTAGCTGAAGTATGAAATTCATTTTAAATTTATTTAGTTTCAATTATAAAATAGCACTATTTGGACAGTAACACAATAGACCGTTTCAGCAAAACAAAAGAACGCTAAATTACATTATACTAATGCTCTTGTATAAATTGATTCCTACTGAAATTGTAAACAGGTAATGGAGTGTCCAATCCGCTAGTACCTAACCTAGGCCGAGCATATATCATAGGCACTAGGATCTAGTGACATCAAAATCTAACTAAAATATAGTTTCAGCATGAATGTATCATAAAATATTTTTATATTATCTTTCGCTATTATATATAGGACAAGGTTTCATTTGCCTTACCTTGTCCCATCATCTGGGGTCGGCGCAAAATGTCTGTTCCCTCCACAATTCTCTATCTTTTGCCATATTTGGATTCACCCCTAGTAACTTCATATCCTCCCTGACACAATCCATCCATCTCTAAGCCCTTCTCGTCCTCTATATCCATGTACCTTCTCTCTATTGCTTTCAATAACTTTCTTCTTTCTTTGATCTTGTCTAGTACTTCTTCATTTGTAATATAGATTTGATAATGTTTGCAGATCGAGACAGTAATCAAGCTTCCACCTCATCGCCTAGGGTTAATTCTTCGGATATGGTAGAGCTGCAAGTCCACTATAACAATAAGATGCACGAAATCAAAATGTCCGGGGTAGCCACAGTCAGTATGTACACTTTTCATCAACTGTTTTTAGTGTAGTATTTAGTATTTATATTGTAGCTGCCAAATCCATTTCACTTCTCAATCAAGACCTTTCTAATTGAATATATGTATGACAAGCCGAGGTTCACATATACATTTTGAAAATGCTCTGATTTTATGACCGGCCGTCTGCTTGACATCAAACGGCTTTGAGAATGCCCAAAGTTGGTTGAAGTCAGACAGGCGTTAGAAACAAAGTTCTATCACTTTATATTCCTTAGTCACCTTGTACGAAATCCACGAAAGGTTATGAAGTGATCCTGTTCCGAGCCGGGAACACGTCAAAATGACTTAAATGGCTAGTGTAACTTAAAATATTTTAGCAAAATTTTTGAGGATTGAAACAAGAAGGCGTATACTAGAAATTTAAGATTGTATATCCGTCACCTGTAAGCTAATAAAGATACAACAACTCACTGATGGGTTACAACTTTAGATTAGCTCTCAACTTTTAACTATGTAAATTCATGTATGATTTACATCTTGGCTTTGAAAAAGTTTTTAGCTATGACCCGTTTATCTTTTTTTTTTTTTTTCAAAAACTGGCACTGATATAGTTCCATTTTCAAACAGGTGATTTAAAGAAAAGACTACAGTCAGTGTGCGGTATACCCGTGTGCAGACAACAGATATCCGGACTGGGGGGCTCCCGGGCCACGCCCTCTGCCCCGCTGGCCAGTCTGGGGCTGCCACCCAACGCCGTGCTGCGGCTGAAAGCTGCGGACCAACTGCTCGACGACGAGTGAGTTTTAATCCCAGACCGCTAGATGGCGGTAGTCGTAAAATTCTGTTGCAGGCAACTTGAACTTAGCTCGTTTGTATTCATATAATAGTGCTCATCCAGATAAATTTCATTTCAAAATCTTGTATAAGAAAGAAAAATAGTTTATTTGGTACATAATGACAGTTAAAACTAAGTTGACAATAAAATCCGGAATTAAAACATGCACCAAAGTGGGCCCCCACTCAGTGTGTCGTGGCTGGGCCATGACGCTGGTTTTCTGCGGGTACCATACTTAAAAACTAAATTTATAACTATGTAACTAGATTGCGGCACTACGCACCACTTATGTTAAACTAAATTAAATTAGAATCAAATCGTAGATATAAAAATATTAATAAACACATGTGGTTATCTTCAACCATTAATATTTAATTTTTGAAAGGTACTTTGATTTGTTTTTATTTTTAATCTAACACCGACTGATCTGATCCTTTTTTTTATCCGGGTTTGACCCTCAATCAAGTCAAGATGTACTTTGATCCTCGGGGTCTTAGATGTACATCCCATACAGGGTGACTATGTAATCACTGGGAATTTTTTTGTCTACATGCTAAATCCATGATATTAAATAACTTTTTGTGTAGGAGTTAAAAATAATATAAATAATAACACCGAGTTAGTATCCCACACAATATCGATCTTCGGGCCAATAAAAGTAATTATTTTAACACGCATCAGCAATATAAACTAACAATTTATGTTGCTGTTACGACCTGTATATCTTTAGGATGATAGTTTCAAAGCTTGTTCAACTCATTAACACCATGTTACCACTACTTTAATATGTTAGTATTTTACCCAACTGTATTTGTCGTAACGACTTAGTGTTAATTAGTTTTGCAGATACTATTATACCAAAAACCAAACACTGTAAACTAGATTTCTCATACATAATACCGGATTAATATATTTGTGAACCGCGGTGATACTCGTGTGATTGTTCAAAAACAATAGTCACGTTTTTATGCACAGTAGCGTCATCTGCTTCATGAAGAAGAAAACGATTGTTTATTATTTCACGAACCAACTTAACCAAATTCATTGCAAACTCGCCGCTATTAGCGCGCCATAGAAGTTCATGCAGCGTAACTCGATGTGCTGTTGACTATACACGCAAATTAATATTACGTAGACCTATATATAAATTAAATTTTTATCATACACCGGCCTTCGAGTCATCACAGCAGATAATGTACTTAACATGCTGAGATGAGGGAAAGTGACTTGAATAATTTGAAACCGGTGCACACTGAATGCATATGCAACAATTCTTGAAATAAACTGCACCACTAATAATTTCATTATCGACAATAGTTCTTGTAACAAAACTGAACCACCAATGTTGCCATCGTCAAAATTACATTCGTCAAAAATCTTGGAAATGAAAAGAAACGAAGCTGGAGTTTTTATCGCGATTGATATTCTACGTGAATTATTTTTTTAATGTCTCTAACTTTTCCCTTACAGAGTTGCAGAGCGTCTAACAACAACATACGTACTCCATGTAAGACATAACGATAAAGAGTACACCCTCACATACCCCGGCACCAAAACCGTGCAAGAAGTCAAGAACGACATGTACTCGCTAACGGATATTCCTGCCAGGCATCAGGTATGTTACACTAAGAAGTAATTATTTTTGGTTACTGGTCATAGTCCATATTTTTACACACTCTATGCTCCAGAAGTGGGGATGTGTAAATGGCCGGTGACACAGACCCAGAAATGTAAAGACTACGGGCACCAGCTCGGTTATACCAATAACCAAATGACATAGAACATTTCCATACAACTTCCTGGCGAACTGTTAATTTTTTTTTTTTATTTCGTGGCTCCATCGTTCGCCAAAACGATGATTTTGCCAACGTCAAGGTTGTAATTGACACGAAATATAATATGTTATAATAATGACAATAAATCACTGAAGTTTGTCTATAAGTACAAATATCATTGAATAAATAAGATACAAACCATTGTATATGTACTTATTTAATTGCAAATGTAATAATTTCCATTATTTTTTTTGTACACTATGATAGTTTGGTCTTTCTCAACACCTTTCTGTGATTTAACGATGTTAACTTCACATTTACTTAAACTTTGTGTTAAAGATTTTCATATAGATTTAGTGTGAAACTGTTTGTTTGGACTGAACTGAAAATAAATTTACCAAAATTAATTAAGTTCTTACATTAATATTTTTTAAAGCAATGGACCGGGTGGCCCACCGTGACGGGTCTGGACGACACGGTGCTGGCGATGGTGGGCCTCGACCTGCCGCAGCACGAGCTCTCAGTCAAGCGCGCCGCGCCCGCCAGGCAGGAGAAATACAAGAGGGTGAGTTTCATAAATTGGTCGTGACTTACAGTCTTACAACTCGGCCACAGAACAAAAACACGTCGAGATTGAAGTGCAGAAAATTATGTAATAATTATTTTCACACCTACTTAAGTTTGGGCGTGTATGAGGATGTAATTAATTGCTGCTAGTCTAACCTGTATTGCCATAGGAGATTTTCTTTCCCATGTCTACACACCGGTGCCCGGCTACTACATAACAATTGCTTATTTATTCTCTCGATTCTCGATAATCGGCTGATTATGCAGGCACAAAATAATTATAAATGAAGTTCATAAATTAGCGAAATTTTCAAAGAAAATCTACCTATTTGGAATAGGAGTTAAAATATTATTGCGGCCTGTTTCTTTCTTTTTTATAATTTTTCTTTTGACGTTACATCAATCAATATCAGTAAAAAATTCATCTTTTGTTTTGATATCAGCTGTATGCATGGATGGCATATTTAAAAAAAACAATCCTCAAACTATTTTTTTTATTTTTTTTTCCCAGTTTTTAAAACTAGCGGCCCTTCCCGGCTTCGTTCGCATAAAACCAGAATAATAAAAAAGTTGCCTTCTGAAGGTTTCGTCTATCTCTGTGCCAAATATAATCAAATTCGGCCCAGAGTTTATTAGTTACAAACAAAAATACAAATCTTTTCTCTTTATAATATTAGTATGGATGTGTGAAATTGTCCACAGATAATAGTAGAGAGTTCGGACAGCGAGAACAGTTCCGTGGAGGAGGTGGAGGACCCGGCGGACGTGTTCACCGCAGATGACGACATGTTTGTGGATCTGAACACGGAGCGGTTGCGGCCGCTAAGTAACTATACATATCTATACATTTTTTTAGGGTTCTGTACCCAAAGGTTAAAACGAGACCCTATTACTAAGACTCCGCTCTGTATAACCGTGAAAGTTAGACAATTGAAATTTTCACAAATGATATTTGTGTTGCCGCTATAATAACAGATAGTAAAAAACACAATCTTCGAAATTATCCTAACTAATATTGTAAAATGAGAGAAAGAAAGAAAAATTGTCTATTTGGCAACATTAATGTCATAATTAAAATTACATAAAATTTACACAATATTATGCACCAAAATGGCCTTCGCTCAACATATGTGCCCGTAAAATGCGGAAGTAAGTTTATATGTTACTTTTCAGTCTCGGTGAACTCAACCAATATTCTTAAAAATTTGCTTAGATGTAGTTTGAAGTGTGAAGAACGATATAGGATACCTATCATCCCGGAAAAATTACTATTCCCATGAGAAATTTACGCAGTCGAAGCTGTGGGTAAATAGCTAGTATATTTTTAAGCGTACCTCGGGCTTCGGGGCGTCACAGCCCAGAATATCCCCGAGGTACGCTAAGAAGAGAGACATGTTCTCGTTAGTAAGCCAAACATGAATGCTTCAGTGTCAGAGCACGTGGAGGACGAGGCGCTGGGCTGCATAGAGTTCGCAGCGCGGTTCCGCGCGCGCTACGGCCCCAACACGCCCAACTTCTTCGAGGGCACTCTACAGGACGCCATCAAGGAGGCCTGTCTCAAACCCGCTAAAGAGGTATGTTCTGTATGTTGCGAAGCTCCTTGGGAATGCTATTGTTGCCTAGGCTTTGTGTCCCTTAGTCGCCTCCTACGACGTCCACGTGACGATATGGAGTTGTCCTAGATATGTTAAAAAGGGTTAGAGTTAATTTGCTAAGGTTTGTAATTTGCAAGGAATTAAAAAAATATGATAAGAATTTTTAGAATCACTAGATGACGGGATAAAATACTTTTTATAGGGTACTCCCTATGTGTTATTCCAGGTTATATTCTAACCAAAAAATAGATTTTGCATGAAAAAGTAACACACATACATATACACACACACACACACATCCTCACAAACTTTTGCATTTATAATATTAGTAGGAAGTAGGATTGCAACTAGATCATTTTACAGTGATTTAAAGTTAATGAAGGAATGCCATTTAAAACAAAAATTGCTTAAAAGACACATGGTACACGGGTAGAATATAACTTGTCATAACACATAGGGTGCTTTTTATTCCGAAATTCTCACGGGAGCGTGTCCCGGAGCTCAGCTAGTATTCATATAAAACCTCATATTCATATGAATAGTGTGTTTCTAATATAAAAACATTAGCATAACCTTGAGCATAAACTATATTTTTAACAAAAATTTCCTTGTCCAGAGGAAACTGCTGGGGCTATATTTGCACCACGAGCAATCGGTGCTGTCGAACGTGTTCTGCGCACAGCTGCTGGGCTGCGAGGCGGTGCTGCAGACGCTCGCCACCAACTTCATAGTCTACGGCTGGGACCTCACGCACCCCGATAATAATAACATGTAAGTTTTTGAAGTGAAAACATCTTTAGCAGCGTTGTGCACTTTTTGTGATGGGTAAAAAATGTTGAACTGATAGTACATTATAATAATAAATAATTAGTGATATAGTGTTATTAAAGTAAATGAATTGAAAGAAAGAAAGAACGAAAGAAAAAATGTTTTTCATTTGGTACATGCATATAAATAACACTTTACAATAATACAATTTGCACCAAAATGGATTTCGCTCAACATTGTGTCCTGGCGTGAATCGGGACGCTGGTCTTCCGCGAATACAAAAGTACTTATATACTAAAAGTTAAAACATAAAACAAAAAAAATATATTTATACATTTAACAACTAAACGTTTTGCCAATAGCTTCTCCAATTGTAACTCAGAAGGTTTAAGTTTTCAATAGTATTTGTTCCGCATTTAGTCAGTTTTTCCAAGTGTATATAATTATATGTATTGTTATCAAAAGGCGTAATAGGCGAAGTCTTGTAATTAACTTAGTTTTATATATTTAAACATATATTAAGTTTACCCTATAATTCTCTGTAAGACCCTCGGAAATAAAATAAATAAATTATGTTTATTTTGTGCCATTATCCATTTACAATTGACTAGTTTCTAACTAGTCAAATCAGATACTTTTTCTAATGACAAAACCAAAAAATATCAAGCTTGTATGACAGTGATGTGATATGACGTCCCGATTAGATAGATGGAGTCAAAATGCATTTCTAATATACTTGAATGAAATTGAAAAAATAGTTAAATATGTAATTTAAAAAATTATGTTGAATGAATGATGTTAAATTTTATCATGTTTTAGTTGATTGATATCTGTACAGTCTGTCGAAAAAGTGAATGAAACTGATTTTTAACTTCATTTTTTTGCCATTGCAACCTGGTGTTGCCAGTTAACAGGAGACAGCGGCGCATTTATTTTCTTCACTTGACAGTCTGTAACTGTGACTAATAATCTGTACTATTATTATAAAGAGTGAGTTTGTGGGTTCGTGAATTTGTATGTTGAGGCGGATATTCTCCGAAACTACCGAACCAATTTCAAAAATTCTTTCACTATTGGAAAGGTACATTGTCCAAGATTTCTATAGCCTATATTTTATCTCAAAATTCCCACGGGAGCGAAGACCCGGACAACACATATAAATTATATTTGCTGACGATTTTTTTTTAATTATTTAGGTTACTAACGTCCGTGGCGAATGCTCTGGGTCCCGTAGCGAGTATGACAATACGGAGTATCCCCATGGACAGACTACCGGCGCTAGTCATCATAATGCGAGTGCGGTCTAATACTGAGATTTATTCCGTTATTAATGGTAAGTCGAAACATTTTGATTATTTTCAGATCTACAATGAAAACAACTGACAAGACTCGACTGAAATCAACCTTGAAAATAAGATAAAAGGAGATATTTTATATTGTTCTTTCTATTCTGAATGCGATAATTTTGCAATGTTCTAATTTACTGATAAAATTGGACGATTCCAAATTTGAAATCAAAATGCTACTTTCATCAGAAGTGGGATTGGTACTGCTTTATCAACGCGTATGTTATAAGCTATTTTCTTATTCAATCCAGCTTGACGTCAACAAATGAAGTGCTAACATACTATTATGATGACCGTATATACGTAATAAAATCATCATATTAATTATATTTGACAGGAAATGTAGGTGTGTCAGAGCTACTAGGCGGACTAATGGAAGCGTTAGAAAGGTTCGCGTCGCAAAGAGACGAGGACGCAAGAGTTGAGCGCGAGCGAGATGCAAGACAAAGAGTGAAGTTGGAGCAAGATGAAGCTTACCAGCTGAGCCTTGAGGCTGACAGGTAACTGTATTGTAATGTGATTTTTTGCTGAGCCGGAACCTTTTTTCATTGACAACTACTTTGCTACAGCACATCGTGTCCATCCACAAAATAATGGTGAATAAAGTTCATCTATGAGGTAGTATGGGTATCTGTACTGTATCGATACATATTTGATTCGATAATCGATTTACTCGAGATTATATACCATGATTGTACAGGTAGGAGTTGTCGCACGTGCGTATCAATATCTGCTATTTAAATTGAACCATATCGCGATCGCGCGCGAGATATTAAAATTAATGCAATGGGGCGGAATTTGAGCACTAAATTAAAAGCCCTATAAAGCCTTTTAGATTAATTATCATTTTTGTTCATCAATGAGTATACCGCTTGATGTATTTTTTTTTATGGGTCTTTAATTTTACAGAGCAAAAGAAGAAATTAAAAAACAACAAGAATTAGAAAGAAATCAAGAGTTAGAAAGGGCAGAATCTGAAAGGCAACTAGAAGAAGCTAGGAAAGAGGTAAGATTTGTATCATCATTTTATGAAATCGTAATTATCGGCAGGTTGAATAATCGTTGTTTTTGCTGATCACGGTCTTCGTGGCGTTTAGACTCTCTCTCTCATATCTCTGCATGGTTCCGGTTGAATTCATTCAGTGATCATTGTGACGAAACTTTGTATAAAGTGTATGTTTTCAGATATTAATCCTCAAAGAATACTAATAAAATATTATAAATTATAATCACTTGCGAGGAAATTGACAACAATATTACAATGACGTATTCTAATATTCATACCATGTACTTACGCGCCTTTTTATCTCGGCCAATTAAATCACTGCACTTATAAGATGTAGATTTTATTTTTTTGCGTTAGAGCATATAATTTGAGATTTTATTTACGATCGTGAGCAAAACGAAATTAATTGTGGAGGAATCCTCCTCCAGGAGGAAATTTAAAAATCTAATCAGCTTAAAATCTAGTTTCAGGCGGCTCACGAGCTGTATAAGTGAAAAGATATTTGGTATACGTAAATGGCTATCAGTTGCTATTTTTGTTATTACATTATTTGTTTAGCCGATAGTCTAAAAATCTTGAAATATATAAATGAATGTTGTGTGCAGGCGATGTGTGCTGTGGCGGCGGCGCGGGTGCCCTCGGAGCCGGCGAGCGAGGACGACGTGACGCGCATCCGCGTGCGCCTGCCGCCGCCGCACCATCTCTGTCTCGAGCGCCGCTTCCGTCCCACCGACACTCTCGCCGTGAGTTGCGCTGCTGGATAATACTCATTACTCGTATTCGGTGTGGGCCAAGAACGTTACAATGCAAATATTGCAGATTTGCAAATGCTCAGGTTTGCGATATGACAGATGAGTAAAATGACAGATTTTAATTTAAAAACAGAGTTACTTTCGCATTATAGTAAGTAATATTTGTATTTGTTTGTATTATGTATTTTTTAAAAGGACACCATCATCCACCATTTTACTGTTAATTTCAGTTTTTGAAAATGTATGTGGATTTATCCTGACAAAGAATTTTGTTAATAATAACGTTACTAGCTTGTTAAATTTATGTAGATTTATACAAACAAATAAACGATCTGTGAATCTGTCATTATGCGACTCTGTCATTTCGTGAATCTGTCATTATGCAGCACCTGGCATTATGGGTTTCTGACAAATCGCTGAACTGACATTTTGCATCCCTGACGTTCTCCGCCCAAACCGTAAAAATACATGTATACGGGTGGTTTTCAGAGCGTTTCGACCGAAGCGGTCGCACTGTCATTGCAATATTTAAAATTTTAACATTAGACAAGAATTAGTTTTAATATCTGACTTTAAAATAATCTGTGCTCTGGTTAGGTAAGTTCTAATGAATTTGGTAATGATCGAACAAACGTAGCATTTGGACGAAACAAAAAATGTTTGATTTTATTTTTATCAATCTTGGAAAGCATTGCCACGATCACAGTAATCACTGGTTTCCTCACGACTGAGTATCATAGCCATTCTGAATGTAACACACAACGACTTCCTTGGGCAATATTAATGGAGTGATTTGCCATTACCCTCTCCATATTCTTAATTCGTTATCAAAGTGTAAACTTTTGGTTCATATGACTTTAACATTATCTTAAAATTGTATTTCTCTTTTCACACCAGGCATTATTAGACTTCCTCGCGTCAAAAGGTTATCCACAAGAGAACTACAAGGTTATATCTAGCTGGCCTAGGAGAGACGTAAGTCATATTTATATTATAACCAGGTTTTGGACCGCGGCTACGCCCACGTGTATTCCGGGATGAAAGTTACCCTATGTCCTTTTCCGTAACATTTCAAAAAGATTGCAGATGAGCAGATAAAGCGTGAAAACAAAATTACTTTCGCCATTATAATATTAATTGGGATATTTTTGCCTATCTTCAATCAACTTTAGAATCTATGACTTCTTGTATGCCGGGTTTGATCCCCGGTCAGGTCAAAATGGAAAATGACTTTTAGATTGACCTTGTTCTATCTTGGTTATATCTTGGGTGTATAATTAGTATTAAAAAAAATGTTTCGATCTTTCTTTGGGTTAATTTAATCTGTGTGTTTTGTCCATATATATTTATTTCTTTATATTATTTATTCCCAGTTAACGACAGAATCTCACAGCAGTACACTGAAAGCCCTGAAACTGTACCCGCAAGAGACGGTGATGCTTGAAGAGCGGTGAAATGGCACCGCCGCCCGCGCCGCGACACTATACCAACTCTTATCCCCTCACACATAAAGTGCAATTTCCAATGACGCCGCGATGCTACATCTGATGAAGATTTAAATTTGCCTTCAAGAATAAGAATAAAACGCTGATCTACTTTTAAAGTTTTTAAAATGATTTTGAACTGAAACTATGCATTTTCCGACGGTCACATTTGATGTCTTTGTTGATGTTCAAACTATTTTGTGCTTTAGTTAGTGGTTGTAAGGTTCATTCTTATACATCAAGTATCCTGGCGATATACATAATGCATTCAAGCATTTAGATCTTTGTCAGACTAATTTGATATGTGATTTTTAAGACACAAAATGCGACATGTTTCATATTTGTCACAATACATGTATATTTTCTGGAAGTTTTTCCAAAAAATAATATTTATGGGTGAACATATTTGCTTCTCTTACTACTTCTACGGTTTATTTCTTATTCCGATATTGTATCATATGGTCTTATAACTTATTAAAATGTCGACCAAAAAATTGTTTTGTGTAATGAATTATAATTGAAAATATTTTAGGGATACAGATACTTCGTTATCTGTCCTTAATATAATATCCTTTAGATTTGATGAAGTGGTAAAACGGTTCGTCCAAAACCTTTGTCCATTTGTTCACACCACAACTTGTAAATGGTAATCCGAGAAAGCAATAAATTTTACATACAAGATTATATTACTCCCTTGAAATCAGCTCAAAAACATTCTAGCTTTAATTTATATTTAAAAGCTTAAATCTTATTAGGATGTTGATGACGAAATAATAATGCAAATCCAACAGTGGAACCTAATATGTAAGAACGAGAGGCAAATATACATAGGTTTCATTTTTATATTGGCTTATTTTAGTACACGATTGTCGTTGTTACGTACGATGACCAAAAATACAGTATGTAAATGTTTACTTATTTCTAACGGGATTCGTATACCATTTTGAGAGAAAAAAATTATATACAGTCTGTCAATAATAGTACAGAAGGGGTCTGTTTCTAAAAGGAACCTATATACTTTTTTTGGAGATTAGAAATTATATAATGGAGGAGTGCCAGACTGACCTAATGTACTGAATGATCAAGATTGATTGGTAAACCCACAATGTTGCCAGCCAAGAGGACACAGCTCGCTCTTTATTTTCTCTACTCTTTATAAACAGACTGTACATGGACACATTTCTATATATACTTCTGCTTATCCGTATTGTAACAATAAAAAAATACACTTTTCGTTAAGTAATCGTGTTCTAAACATAATTTGTCTAATAATTCAATGAGGATATTATTTAATTGCAGCCTTATTGTATAATATCTTCCCACAACGTGTTGTCCACGGCCAGCGGCGCCGGTTCACAATTCCAGATGCTGCATTCTAGTAGCTGACTTACGTTAAACCTCCATTTAAATAAATATACATGTGAATATGAGTCTTATGTGGTAAAGTTTGGGTACTTTTTACAATAATGGATCTTGCAGTTTACACGCATGCGTCAAATTTACTTGTGAAATATCCCAGTTCATAAAAAGAATTAAGGAATATGATAAAAGTATTGCCTTGTCTCTATCGCACTTTGCAAAATTTGGTATTGACAGAAAGAGACAAACTACTTTAACTTCAAATATGCTTTATTTATTTTATGAATAACAGATATATAAGGTATATGTCTACTTGATGTGTATATTTGTATGTATATTTAATAAATGGAAGCGTTGTGAGTTAGATACGATCTCAATTTGCCGAAGTGTAATATTATTTAGAGCAGCGTTGTATGTTTTCTTCATTTATATTTATCTAAATGTTTATAGCTTAATATAATGTAAATTACTTATAATTAAAGAATGACTGAAGTTTCTGATTACTCCGTATGTACCGATTTATGTTGTTTATTTGTTTCAATGTCGCTATTCAGTGTTGCCTGTATAAAGGTGCGCAGTCGCAATGTACAGTTCAGATATGGCAACACTTACCGGCTGTCAAAATATTTTTATTGTATTCGGATAACATTTTTACTTGTTCGAATATTTATATGCGGGATTTCATATAATTCGATTATATAGTAATTTTAAGAAATTATGTTTTAGTAGCGTGGTAAGGTTGCCGTGTCACACCTATACTATTAGGGATTCCTAATCGCATTTTTGATCTTTGTAATTTTTCACACCACAGAGATGTAACAGTGTATCGCGAGGGAGTTATGTACCCGAATAAATAACAGAATGATTATTTTTTTTTATTTACGTTAAGCATAAATATTATATTTTATGGTGAAAGTTACTATGACAATTTGCTGTTGCCACCTCTACAAGTCACCAGCCACTTACAAAACGCCTCTTTTGATTATTTGGGTTTCTAATATCCGTAGTCTTGGACTCCCTATCCTTATGGGCTCCAGTTATACATTCGCTGGCTCCATTTTGGTGGCAATGTCCAAAATAATGCAAATCGTGAATCTAGAATTCTTCGAGCTACTTGTTCTTAAAATCTATCAAACGTTGGTTCAGTTGGTTCAAAATATTTCTATTTTGAACCCTAAACCAAACAATTTCTCCCGCCAAAACGATAACAGCTGTCACCATGCCGACGCACAGCGCCACTAGCGCCATCGAAAACTCGCGGATGGAGACGGAAATTAACTTGTTGTTGGCGTTCCGCACGCATTGGGGCTTCGGCTCGTCCCATACCGTGCGGAGCCGGTGTAGCAGGCCCGCTTCGAACATTTTTCGGATGCTGCAAGGAAAAAAAATGTCTTAAACCAGACTACAGCCGTATTATGTTAGCTCAGTAGCGCAGTTTTGATAATTTTGGAGATAAAATTAAAATACATTTAATAAGCAACGGCCTATATACTTTAATTTCTATTTGCCTTAAGTAGGCATCTTTGCGTGGCGATGACGATTGACAACAAGAACAATTGAAATCATGTCTTCCCAAAAATTGGCTACCTATTGGCAATGCCTTTATCTGCCATCAGATCAGCCTACATTCGGGCTGAAACACCTGAGTTTAAGCATTCAAGACAAATGAGCATACACGTATGAACCATTGTTTCCGGGGAAACACCACAGTCGCATGTGTTTTCGAGTTACAAGTTAAGTCTTAATAAACAATAGTTTCCAGTGGCGTCCCCTGGGGTACTGGAAGTATGATTAAATCTGTGCCAAGAGTATGTTCCTCATGTGCCTTGGGTCTAAAATGAGTATTTTGGAGGAAATGAAAATTAGCCAAGTGATAATGTTGAATTAAACAAACCCGTAAGCAATATGTTGTTTATACGGCGACCGCTTCGGCATAATGACAGCCATCTTCTGCGGGGCATACATCGGTATCTCGTGTGCTTCGCAAATCTCGCGCTCTGAGAATGTCTTCCTCATGATCCGGTAGGCCACAACACTGTCGACGTGGAAGGCGTACCCGCCGCGCCTCACCAGCGCCATGCCGACTTCGGGCGTGTGGAAATTACCTTCTGTCATTATTTTCCGTTGGTATATTTCAATGGCTGAGGGGTCTGTTGTGCGCTGAAAATGTATGCTGTATAAGTGCATAATTATTTTTAACTGAGTCTGTGCTGTATATTTACATATTTTAAAATCAATATGCACGCTATCTAGCTAGCGAATCTTTGCTCTGTCTATTCCGTGTGAGATAAAGACGTGATAAAGTATTTTTTTCGACGTGATAGGTACACTATTTTGAAATGATTCTGATTCTGTATAATTTAAATATATATAAGTATATATAAAAGGTGATGCCTACAAGGTTCTGTTTGGTTGGCTTTATGTAAATTAATTTTGAAGTGGATGCCGTGCCTCATTAAAGAAGACTTACTGAATTATAGATAGCGGATTGTGTGGTCCATTTCAAAATATTAGAAGAAGATAGCGTATAGAATAGTGTACCTTGAAGAACTCTTTGACATAGACGACATCCTCGGCGCCAGCTCTCAGACCGCTGCGGGTCAGATCCGCCAGGGTACGAATATTTTTCGGCGGCTCCTGCAGCAACGTGGAGACCACTGCCGCATTGTAGTACTGATACAAGGTCACAGAGCATACGAACGTCGTTAGGACTAGAATCTTCACAGGAGCTGATTTGTGGTTGATTGACATTCCTGCAATGATGCATATAAAAAGTTGTTCCTGTGTCTTGGGATAATTCAAACGTTGGGTATCCTTCTATATTCCGCAGACAAACCATAGACATTTATTTATTTCTTCATCTTATTACTACCATTACAGTTACAAACTATTGCGATAGTGCAGCCTTAATGCCAGGTCCCAAATCACATGGCGCAAACTGTAACTGTTTTTGTGTATAACAGCTAAGTATTCGTTGAAGACAGATCAATAGAATTGAGAAACCAAGTATCATTCAGAAATATAGAATTATTCCTAAGGTAAATCAATTTTCACATGTGCGAGCGAAATGAACTTTCCAAATGTGAATGTAAGGAATATTTAAACCAAGCGAACGAATGCTCATTATATCCCCACTCTCTGGCGGTCCAACCAATGGATGGCCATAGCTCGTAGCCACCATTTACATGTAGCGTAAGGTTAGAATGAGCATTCGCTCGCTTGGTGTCAATACTTTACCCTGTTGACAATTCGCACTCCAAGTGAAAAGCCAAGCTAAGCTGATAGAAGAGTCACTGTTCCCGCGAAACCGCTTTAGTGTGAACGCCATGCAAGACGACGTAACGACAAACATGGCAAAAATGCAATACCATACATCTGCAGTCAGAGGGCGTGTGTAGATGGAGAAGTAGCTGCCTGGATGCTTTGGGTGGCGGAAGATGAAGCATTGCCTGAAAAATTATAATATTTTGTCGGTAATGTCGTCGTCGCAATATATGCCGAATCCAAAGTTGGCGAACTATTCACGGATAGTGTGGAGCTGGCATATGATGGCGGTTTTCTCTTGAATAAGTTATTGTAAAGAATTGTTCCATCCCACTACTGGCCAAAGGCCTTCCCCCCTCCTCCCCTTTCATAACTTATTCGAATTTTTCTAAAAATATTACCTAGTCGGCCACGTTTCCACTACGTAGTCGAGCAATTCCGCCCTGTCGCTCCTGAAGAATAATGTGCTGCCTCCGACATCTGCATCGCCGCGTTGTAAGGCTCCAACCATTCCATCAAAACTACCGTTGCGAATATATCCCCACGAATTAACTCGTATCAGTTCGTAGCTGAAAATGTATCCAAATGATGAAGATTCTATAAATGCGAAAATCTGTCACACTTTCACAGTTAAACCGCTAAACCGATTTGACGAAATTTGGGATAAATGTAGCCCGAGGACAACAGCTAGTTCATTATACTTCTAAATATACCTATGATTAACTTTCATCCTTTACCTGTAATTAAACATATCTTGTAAGTAGAGTAGAACAGAATAAAATTTAAACTTATTTACTGAATCTATATGAGGTTTTTTTCCAGCCAAATAATCATCGAAAGTTTCATTTTCAATTCTTTCAGGAATAACAATAGGGCATTTCATAGTGAACCCAGACAAATCCCATCTGTCCGTTTTATTAATTTGCAGTCCTGAATCCCAAAACCCAACATTGTTTATTCGAAATGACTGTACATTCAACCCAGTTTTATAGATTTCAAAAAGTTCATAATTACTATCATTTTTATATGCAATAGTGACATCTGAATTTAGTAGTATTTCAAAATTTAACATTTTCTCAATTGTATTGTTAAAATCATCTGTAAAAATCAGCCATATAAATTGTGGTTGAAACATGAATGGTTCAAATTGAGTGAATGCCTTATCCCATCCATCACATGATGTATTCAATAAAAGTCCAACTTTATTGGCATGTAAACAGAGAGAATCATTTCTATTTAAAGCCCTTGATGAAGAGTAAAAATAATACTTAGAAAGTTCTATCTGCATGTTGATTATGATCTCAGATTGATAACAATCGAATAAAATTATATCGTTTGCACTTTTCCATTTGAAAAAATCTATAACTAAAGGCAAAAATTTAATCAGGAATGCACTATAATCCATGTTGGTACGAAATGAAACTAAAAAGAAATAAAATCCACCATTTATTTGTGATTGGCAACTGACAAGAAAATTGGTATAAGTAAACAGAAAATTAGCTCTATTACTGTCAGCAACTAATCCATAAAAAAATAAACAACAATGTTGACAACAAAATTGCAGTCATTTCTTGCATAGAAAGTAACAGAAACCTCTGAATAAATTATACACACCTCTTTGAACTAATAAACAGTAAAAACATCTTGGAAGGGAAATTCTGCTTTGTCAGGTACAAGAAGATCTGCTAAAAAGCAAACAGTGCCTGCTGTCCCTTCATAAAGACTTTCCGGATTGTCTGGAAGCCTAGCATCTCTTAGAAAATCATCTGACATCATAAAATCAGCAAACAGCTTGGCCTTAATCAAATATTTCTCATCTCCAGTCAGCCTGTGAAGCAGTAGAAATACGTAACCATTCCCGGCTACTCCATGGCAAATACCTGGACCTTTACGCAGCAAACCCTTTTGCCAGACTAAATCACCAGCTTTGATGCAAGCATTCATAAATCTTTTATCCTTAAACATTAAATAAGCCTTGGCCATGAGATAAATAGTGCCAGGAGCCCCGTGGCACCAATGAACTAATTTGTGGTCACTTTGACCAATCTCATCCATACAGCATGGCCAATTGCCATCCTCAGTCTGCAGGGAGACTATAAAATTCAGAGTGGCTCTTACATCATTTAATGCTTGAACATTATGTTCAAGGTAACCCGGCACATTCATAAGCATTTGCAATATGAAACTGATGCCATGAGCTGCTCCAAGATATTCTGTATTGTAGTAGTGATACATCAGAGGACAAGGACTCTTGTGCTTAGCTGAATATTCCCTTCCTGATGCTATTATCATATCACAAATTTTGTACAGCTCCTCTTTAGATAACACCTGTGCCTGCAACTCACGGTTTATCCATAATGCGCCCGCAATATAACCAGCTCGACCAACGAAAAATTCATCACCTCCACATTTTAAGAATTTCGGATTCAAATAGTAATTCTGAAGCGCCCTGTACTTGGCTAAAGCATCAGGGAACTGATTACCTCCCAATTCTTTGTTCAAAACAGAGGCTAAAGCAAGAGTACCAGCATCTCCAAGTAAAAACGATGTCTTGTCCCCGGCTGAAGTTTCTAGAGCAGGCTTCAAATAATCAAGGCTTTTTTCAAAATAAACGCCTTTGAACTCGGAGAGAAATGGATTTTTTGCTAAATAATAAAACATGTACGATATTCCAGTGCAGCCAACATAAAGACCTCCGTTTACGTTCTTTCGTGAAGGTGTCAGGCGTTTAGATATACTGTTCACATGGTCAGTAATCTGAGTAAGTACCTCTTCTTTATTTATAGGACTTGCTGTGGCGATTGAGTCTTCATACGGATTAACAAAGTATCTAACCATTTTAAAAATACTTAAATTGGAGAGAGTTCGAAGACCTTTAAACAAATTTTTCAACATATAGGTGTAATCATTGAATATTATTTGAAATTAAATTTGAAAGAAATCTGCCATTGTTTTTGTTTTGTTTTCTTGACAGAGTTTACTAGGATTTCTTTCTCCTTTTTCGTTCTTCGAAATTCTTTTGTAGTATATTATAGAATTGATAACACGCTAATATGCCTTTCTGACGTTGAGTGATGCGTCATGTCATGCGACAGCATGGACCTACATGTTCCGGGGCCGCGCGCGAAGCCCAAGTAGACGTACCGAAGTACTTAGTAAATCCATGTCCCTTCTAAATCTATTGTTTTTCTATTTGAGGCATGACAAACATGGTTACTAAAGCTAAAAAAAAGAAAGGACGTTTTCCTATTTTCTGTTTTCTGACTGTATGAGCTAAGATCCTTTTTCCTTTCTATATGGATTGGTTGGAGCCATGGAATTAGTAGGCACTACGACTACGTAGTGATTGGTACTAACCAACCTGATTCCATGATTGAACCATCAAATTGAAATAGGTAGGTACCTAGCATTATTCTCCATGTATAATATATGAAAGTCAGTGGTACCCATGGAACACATACATGGAGTACATATATTATAATGGTGGTACTTACCTATGTTATGTAATGTTCTTATATCTTTGTATTGGACCCGCGTGCGGGGTTAAATCTAAACCAAACAAAAATTCCAAGTTTATTTATCTTTTTATGAAAGTATGTAATATGTAAGTATATTTTATAAATAACTCCTTACCGAAAATTGTTCGGCCATGCAAACGAAGTCGCGGGCATCATCTAGTAAATAAATAATAAAATAGATGAATTAATTATATTTAGGCAGTGTTCGGACCATACAGAGTATATGATCACTACATCGGACGAGCGTTATTATTAATACGTTCAGAATTGTCGTCTTCTTTTTATAGCCCAAACATGGTCCCAACATTAATTAGCTTTGCAATCTGAAATTTTGAGCTTTATAAGTATTGAATTACCTATATTAGTCGAATTCTAACACAACGTAGTATTCACGTTGTTCCGAACACGGCATTAAACAAAGAAAAAAAAGGTTCTTTGTAAAGTCCGCGCCACGAAAAATTGGCTACAATTGTTGAAAACACAACGTAGATAGGCTGTTATTCTTTTCAGCAGCGATAGATTTTCATTGTACCGCGTTATAATATTGCCGCGACATTTCTTTTGTGGCGCGAACTCTAGCAACTATCACAAAAGTTATAAGTAGGTATGTATACGGTATACGTTCATTAAATAATTATGAAAGTTGCAAATTGGCCGTAGCCAAGGTGGTTGACATTGTCAATACGGCAACGATCGAAAGATTATCACGAGTTTACTTGTTTCCTAGCAACGATTTTGATTTCTTTCATTCAGACACTGTCGTTGAACAAAAACTGCCTAATAAACGAATTTATTTTCATTATAAAACCAAATCCATTGTGGCCAAGTACATTTATAGTTTAAATTGGGTTTAATACCTCTATAAAATAAATAAATGAATACAAATGCCGATCACATACAACCGTGGCAATGTAAGTACTATTTCGTTGTGTAGCGGCACCAATACGAAAATATGTAAATTTTAGCTATTCTCACCGACAATGTTACCGAATATTATTGATTTGCAAAAGTTTTGTGATGACGATGTTATATATCAATTTGATTTTTGTGCGCCACTGGAAAACCATAATCTCCTGCTGCCTACCTATACCAAAGAAAATGGGTATACTTAGATAACGCACAAATGGCTCTAGTGATGTATTTTTTTTATTGATATAGATCAAGTCGATGTAAGTAAGACTCCATTAGAATCATTAAATGTATTATTTTCTTTAGTCCCCTTGATATCAGAGGTCCCAAGGGGCCATCGTTACGACTGCTGTCGATTGATCTAAATTATAATCAAAGGTAACAGTCTTGAAAATTTTACAAGTATTATTCAGGAATAAAACTTTTATAATTATTATCTAAGAATATTAAGTTATAAATTACAGATAAGAAAGATAGCATTCCGAACGAGAGGTCGTTCAGCACAATCGTTGGACACAAGTGCTCCTCCGCCAGACCCTGGCGCTGCTGGGGACAGTCGTCTTTTCTTACAAATTAAGCCGGCAATCGCTGATCCCAAAGGAACACTTACACGATCTCACACCACTTTATCCGGGTAAGACATAAGAATATAAGTCAAGGCTTTAGAAATAATTATTTTTATTTTATTTTAGGTATCTAAGAAGGTACATATTTCAGGAAGTCGGTTTTTTTGGTATACCTATAGCATGTTTTCCTTAGGGTTCTATTTGATCGGTAATAAATGTTATAAGAATTTTAATTTTATTAAAATGTATTAGCAATGATCTACTACGGAAAGAGGACGGCAGAGACGAATCAATTGATTTACAAGCAGTGGGAGAAGGGAAAGTCCAACTTTATCGTACACCACAGGAAAAAGATCGGTTACCCGATAGGATAACACTTGACAGGTGACAATAATTGTTATGTATCTCTAAAAAGTATATTACAATGACGATATATTCTAAGTTATTATTAATACAATTTCAGGCGCGGTTTGTCATCAATTCCTCATATTGTTGGTGAACCAGGTCTCCGGCTGCTCTCGCTGCAACACAACTTAATAAACAGTCTTTCAGGACTAGTGCCTCTGGATTTAAGCAAATTAGTCTTTTTAGATGTATATGATAACCAAATAGACAAAATCACTTCCTTAGAAAGATTGTTCAGCTTACGAGTGCTCTTATTAGGGAAAAATAGGTACAATATAAATAACATTTTGGTTTATTCAATTCCAAATACGAGATTTATTTAGTTTCTTATTTCGAATTACAGGATTAAAAGGATAGAAGGTCTAGCAAACCTAGTGAAATTAGAAGTTTTGGATTTACATGGAAATCGAATCACTAAAGTGTGCGGCTTGTCAAATTTGAATGACTTAAAAGTGTTAAACTTAGCTGGAAACCAATTAAAATGTATAGGTGCCACAGATTTACAGGGTTTGGTATCACTAAGAGAATTAAATTTAAAAAGGAATCGCATAAGACGTTTGCTTGGATTCCAAAATACCCCAAAGCTTCAAAAGCTGTATCTTGGTAATAATGATTTGCAAAGGTTGGTATTTTCATGAGGTTTCTACAAATTTGGAAAAAGTATTACATTAATTTTAAAAAAAGCTATTTTAAACTTAAGTGTACTTTACTTATGCCAAAACTCAGAGATACCAACGTTTTATTTAAAAGTTCTAGAATAGAATTCTGATCGAATCATTTTATTAAAAATAGCTGCGAATTTCAATCTATGTTACTATAATAACATTATTATTAAGTTTAATGCGAAGTAAAGACTTCGTTATTTTCAGTGTAGAAGACGTATCATCATTAGCTGAAGCTGCATCACTAATTGATATTTCTTTAGATGGAAACCCAGTAGCCTTGGGTGGGGACTGCACTCCTTTTCTAGTGTCATATCTACCAAATTTACTAACTTTAACCAATATGCACGTGACGGAACAAGTAAGTACCTTACTTACAGATAATTACAAGTGGAATGTCTGTTACATTACTAAGATATGCTACATTAATTTTGTGATAGGTTCGTAGAGCAGCTATGGCTTGGAGAAGTAATAAAGAAGCGGCACATGCAGCCTATTGTGCGCTTGGAGGGTCAGCGCAACAAGCAGCCCGTCGAGATCAAATCATAAATAACGCAAGGACCAATTGGGAATTACTAAGATCTGAAAATAAATGCTTTACAACCCCTACGACACCAGTAAAAAATGTTGAAATGGAAAAAGTTTTTGTTATAGAAGCTTCAGCTACTACAATGCAAAGCGCAACTCAGACGATGGATTTAGGAAACCTTCCAGATGTTGTAATATCAATGCAACAAACTGAAGTAGAAGATTCAGATACTAAAAATACTAGTGACAATAATATGAAATCAATCAATGAAAATGGGCCAGTCGCGTCTCCAATGAGAAAGCTTCAAAGAAGTGCTACTGCACGAAAAACTTCGGAAAGGCGAGTCAACTTCTCAGATAGAAGCGCTTCACAAGACACAGATGTTTCGCATTCTACATCTACTAGTAGTGACTTAAGACTACCACCCATACTGTTGCCAATAATATCAACATTAGAAAATGTTAAACTTTCTGACAGTAATGAGCCAATATTAAAAAGGTGGGAAAGTATATCCAGTGTTGACCCTATAGTTGATTCATCCTTTAGTTCCTTGCCTTCGTCTTCAAGTGATAGTGAAGAAGAAAATAAAAGACAAGTCCGACGTATGCCAACGGCTTTACGCAGGCGAGAAAATTTTAGTACCATGCGGTCTAAATCAGTATGTGATCCTGAATGTCGAAGAATCAAAACGAAAAATTCTGATTATAGTGAAAATGGCAGTAACATTTCAACGACTACACATATTGGCTCAATTGCGAATTCATCAACTTCTGGAAGCGACCATAACAGCAAGCTTTTGAGACGGGAAGGATCTATAAACAGTCGAACGAGTAACAGAAATATTAGAAGTGCAACTATAGCTCGAAGGAATGAACGTGCTTCATCAGCAAGTAGAGCTTCAACAGGTAGAGCTAAGTCGGGAAAGAGTCTAGCTAGCCTGAAATCCTCAGAACCTGTTCCGAAAACAATGCCTGTGTCAAAAGATAGGGAGCAAGGTGCATATGCTTTCGTAATATATTTGGCACTCTACCATATGCTTGACCAAATTCAAATGTTCATTATAATTCCAGGAGTGGATTACTTAGTGGAAGTATGTGACGGAGTAATTAGTGCATGGGGCGCTGGGGCTGTACGTCGGTTAGCCAGAGATTGGGACTGGGAAAGAGCGAGAACAGTTACTAAAGCCGCATTTCACTACGTACATTTCAACGCAGTTGCTCAATCTCTCCCTGAATTAAAATCCAAGTTAGTGTAATCTTTATCGTCAGCAATAGGATCTCGTTTTGAATAAAGCGTGGTTTTCATCTTTTTCCTTATATTTTCAGATTTCCAAATGTAGCACACTTATCAGTGCGCGCAACTGGTCTCCAATGGCTTGGTCAACTTCATGCTTTGGCCGAATTACGGGGGCTTTCTAGTTTAAATGTTCTCCCAGAAGGTAACCCCATACATGGGAAAATTTGGAGAGAATATGCGATATACAGACTCGCACATTGGGGTCTAAAAGAGATAAATGACGAACCGGTAATGGTATTAAATAGTCAATCACTACACTGTTTAATCTTATACTTTGCTTATTATTTTCATTTATGTACAGGTGACTGATGAGGAATTAAAATCGGCTAATGAAACATACGTCGGTTTGAGTGATATAGTGCTGAGAGCTCTTCCAGATGCACCGTTGCAACCACTGCTATCACGACTCGGCAGGAGTGGAACTAGTAGTGTCAGTGCAAAAGCATGGCTTAGAGCTGCTGACCCAGCACTAAGAGATGTTATAGCTAAAGAAGCTTTGCAATATAAGAAGGGGCATGTGTCACAAGTAAGTGCTCTAGATTTTTTCTATGACTCCAGATAAGAACTACTGCGAGAAAATACCAAAGTAGCTTATTTCAGTGATGTAGCTGAATTCAATTTTACAGGAAGATATGAGTTGGAGGGTTCGAGGTCGTGGACAGTTGTCACATGCCATCGAGTTGGCTTGTGGAGCTGCGCAAAGACTGAGATCGTTGGAAATGCAATGGCCGAATATACTTGTGGAGATGATCGAAGATATCTTGAAAGATTTCTCTAATATGGAATCACATGTAAAAGAGCAAATGGCCATGCTGACGGATTCTATGTAGATTAATTTAAACATTAAGGATATTGATTTCGCATATGTACATCGATCATTCTGTATGCAGTCATATTATTTTTACTCGTGTTTCGTGTTAAGTCAAAAAATATTAAAGCAACGCACAAGTATTGAGATATAAGTAGAACTTGTAAGGGAACTTTGTATGTAAGCATCTAAAATAAGAGCGTAAGTAATATTAATAGCACATTGAAAAATAGGTTTTTGAATTTGGCAGTAACAAATAGACGGAAGACCACATAATCCATTATGGTAAACTATCAAATAATGCTATTATTAGTGCTTACAAAAAAGAACTGAAATTATTACATTATAGTTACTATACCTAAACTTGCTCAAATGCTCAATGCTTTAAAAAATATTTAGATACCTATCATACTATCCTAATAGTTCTCCGTTTACTTTCTAATATATTGAATTTTATTATATTAAGTAGAAGACTGCCTTCTTTTTATCTGTTTCTGCATCAGCAACTTTGAAACAAATAGAAATAAAAATATTTATGATCAAATCTGTTTTTTTTCATTATTGAAAATATTCTCTCATCCGCTGTTACCATCATAACTTTTTCATTGGGACACATAATATTTCTGTAGAAATGTGGACACATTTCTCTGGTAATATTGTCCATTTATATTAAAGATTTATCCCAGCCACAATATAAACTATAGGTACCTTGGTATCTATAGTTTTTATTTAAAAACTATAGGTGTCTTGGACCTATGGTTTATTGTGACTACAGGAATGAGAAATTTACTTGTAATGTAATCTGTGGTACCTATAGTAACGAATAGAACCGTATATTTGTTACAGTCATGGATTTAGTAGGTACTTCGACGGAGGACAACCTACTCATGCCATGGTTTTTTTTTCTTTTCTTCTTTGTGGCAATCAATAGAGCTTAATAATAAATAAACAATAATGGCAATCAATAAACTTCTTCAATAGAGCTTATTTTTGCCAGTGTCATTCCATGGTTACAGTTTATCAAACGGATTTTGTATTTGTTTTTTGACATTGCGATACCAAATAGAATGGTCAAGATTGGTTGATAAACTGACCCAGTGTAGCCAGCCCAGCCAACCAACAGGAGACAGCGCCTTCTTCACTTTCTTGATAGACTGACTGATGAAATATGTCCAGTAATACCTACTGATCGTTCTATGAATATGTCCTTTTACGGAAAATATTTATGAAGTTTGTTTATGGTTCTTTTCACTGATGACACTGACAACTGAATATAATTTAACAAGTTACTTTGACATTAACCAAGAAAGACAACTTGCTCGCTCAATAGGTAGGTATAGGAAGAAAAAAGTTGTTTTCAGATTCTTCTGTTTTGATGTAATTTTAATGCGGTACCTACCTATATGTTTTAAACATATTTTGTAATAGCGTAACCTAAACTTGTAATGGAATAGTATATCAGCTTAGTATAGAGCTATGGATGACACTGAAAGTACAACAACGTCTGCTGACGAGAACACTGGTAATTTGTGCGATAATCCGACAAGGGACACACTTGCAGAAGGCCTATTAGGTTTATTGAAACCTACTGTTGACCAATTGGACGATAGGGTCCGAGCAACAAGGTATTTTATCATATTTTTACGGCAATAACTCTTGCATAGACTCTTCCTATTGTTTCATAATTGTCATTATAAAGTTTCACTGTGTAATGTTAATGACCTCTATTGTTAATTAGAACTGATGTAAGAAGTGCCCTTACGAAATCAGTTCATTCGGAATGCAACAGTAGTATAATTTACACAAGCAAAATAATGTCTGATATTTTATTATTTGAAAAATACAAAAGTACATCATTACTTTGCAGGATATCACAGTTGGAATTGAAACAGCAAATAGACTCATTGAATGAGGAGTTACAGAAGGTGCGAGAGGCACTGAATAACCACCCAGACCTGGACCCTTATGTTAAAAAGCTGATAGCTTGCAAGCATAAAGTTACTGTAGTTCTTAATGTCTTACAAGCCTCACAGGTGAGTTAATAGGGATCCCTTTCATTGGCATAATGTGTTTTGTCCTAAAATGGATTGGCATAATTTATTTAGCATAATATTAATTAGACCGAATTTGGTTTTAGCATAATATGTGTAGGTTTAGGTGCGGCGGGGGTGGCCCTTGGAGCACCATGCTAAAAATTGTATGCTAAAAACTGTTGTGCTTATTAGTATTATGCGAAATCATAATTAGTAGTAATTACAATATGCTAACTTATTTTATGCTTAAAGCATATAGTTAATATCTTTTATTAAGGTGGTAACATGTCTTTGCATTATGTTCACCATCGCATATTATTTGAGAATGATTACAAATGCATTAAAAACCTTACAATATTGTTATGTTTTCTCTACGTCTATTTCACATTAATTTTCACAAATATGATTGGAGATTTCATAAAATAAAAATAAGAAATAAAAACACATAAACTGAGCTAACTACACATTTTATATTTACAGGACAGACTTAATGAGATAAGGCGTATGGTTAGCAAAGAACAGAGTGTACGCAAAGCTGTGTTACCAGAGGAGCATCAACAGCCAGAGCAAAGCACAAGCGGCATTGTCTCAGAGCGAGGAAGCATCAACTAACATGGAGACTCCATATCAAAACCACATTGCTAAATCTGACTTTGAACATGTCTATGAGCCAGCTGAAGACAGTTTCCTGTTAATTGATGCCTTAGAAAAAGAACTAGATATTATAAAAACCAAAAACCCCATGTTTTGTCTCGAAGTTGGATCTGGCAGCGGAGTTGTTATTACAGCTTTTGGTATGGCCTTTCCAGAAGCATTTTGTATAAGTACAGATGTCAATTTCAAAGCTTGTGAAATGTCACAGTCCACAGCAAAGTACAATAAAGTTTTGATGGATACTGTCAATATGGATCTCGCTAGTTCTTTTGTTAATGGCATGTTTGATGTGATAATATTCAATCCTCCCTATGTGGTAACAGAAACAAGCGAATGCGGTGGAATGGATATTACTGCAAGTTGGGCTGGTGGCAATAAAGGCCGAGAAGTGACAGATAGACTCCTCAACATGATACCAAAGAAACTAGCACAAGATGGCATCTTCTATATTTTGCTGATTGAAGATAACATTCCAGAAGAAGTAACTGAAATAATGACAACGCTCGGATATAAATCGCAAATGGTTATCAGTAGGAAGGTTAGGAATGAACAGCAGCTTGTGATGAAGTTTTACAAGTGAATGAGTTTGTTATTTTGATTGTTTGATTGATTAATTTATCAATTACTTGTACAATAAGGTTTAATAAAAAATATATTTCATAATGACACATTTCATTTGAGCACCATGTGGATCTGAAGGTGGTGGGAATGGTTGCAAAATGATTTGGAAATTGAAAAGTTCTTAAAACAAATAGTAAAACAACATTTTTGAAAACATTGTATATTTTAAGAAGTTGTAAACTGTGAAAAAATTTATAATAAAACCTCCACCAAAAATTAAATTTTCATGTGACTTTGTCACTGCTTGAGATTCTTCTTCACTGCATCTCCAAATGTCTTTGCACCTTCCAGGTTCTCTTCAAAACCAGGTAATGAGGCACAGTCTTTAAACCAGCGCTGGATGTTGGGGAAATCTGTTAAATCCCAGCCAACAGCCTGAAAGTAATTAATAACTAATCAGAACATATCTTTTGCTAAGTATTGCCTATTTTATACATGAAAGATTAGTTTGGTAAATACATTTTGATCATCCTTATCTTTACATATTATAAAACAAAGTTCTCTGCTGCGTCTGTCTGTCTGTTTGTGATGAACTCAAAAACTACTGTACAGATTTTCATGCGGTTTTCGCCAATAGATTGTGTGGTTCCTGAGGAAGGTTTAGTATGTTTTTACCAGAGTGAAGCCGGGCGAGCCGTTTGTAAATAAGTACAAATATTTTTGGTTATCTGCAATGTAGAATAATAATTGTATAACATAATTAAGTGTTCCACATTTTTTAGGATTAAATGAATTAATAAAATTCCGGTTTTAACCTGTAGAACAGACACATTAAGATAACTTACAAGGATGCTGGACATTGATGCACAAATAGAGGTGTCTGCGATGGTTGGATTATCACCAGCAACCCACTTGGTGTTACTCAGGAACCCATCCAGGAACTTCAGGCTGTTGTTCAGGTCATCTTTAAGGGCTGTCTTTATTTCTGTCTCTCCCATGAAAAGGATGGGGTACTGAAATTATCAAATAAACCATTCTTACATATCTTACAGACCCGATTTTCTAGACATCTTTTATATAATTTCGCAAGCAAAAAAACTTACACATATCGCTCTAATCTTCACATATAAGTTAGAACTATCGAAGTACAGTCTTTGATTCACCACTGCCCGACGCCGCAGGTCCTTAGGATACCATTGGTCATCTTTCCCAAACTTTTCTGCCAAGTAGCTAGCTATAGCTCTACTTTCCCATAGAATAAAACCGTCGTCGTCCAAAGTAGGCACACAGTGTTGGGGATTTATCTTTAAAAAACTCTCCTTTGGTTGCTCTTTTTTCATTAAATCCACCTTTTCGATTTCTATTGGAACACCAATAGCTTTAGCAGCTAAGAAGGCTCCTCGTGATGGGCCACTTCTAGGCTCATGGTAAAGTTTAGGAGCGGACATGGCAATGACTAAATATCTTAATTATTATTTAATAAAAGCTGTTGTTTAAATACATAATATGTGAAAATTTTACAAATATTCAACAGACAGACAAACCGGCCGTGTCGAGTTTTCGTGTTTGTTTTTATTTTCCTTCCTCTCGGTAGGAGCCGATCCGTGTGAGGGGAGGGAGGTGTGTGTAGATTTTTGACAAAGTCAAAGCTAGCAAATCAATTACAAAAACTATCGATATATATCGATAGTAATATATTTACCACATTATTTACACATGATGTTATTAGCTATGCTATTTCACAAACTGGTTGGCTACTGACTGGTCGGTCAGCGACTGCCAAATAGTATCGATTGTTTTTACTCGCGAGAAAACTCGAGTGCTAAGAAATAAAAAGTAATCATTTACTTACTTAACAAATACTTATAACATTATAACTTATGAATAGGTAACAATACAAACAATAGGACAAATATTAATATTAACCTCGAAATGCAGTACCTATAATAATGATAGGATCTTTGATAACGGCATTATTACATCTTGATACGCTATCGAAACTATTTCCTGTCGTGACGAGTTTACTATCGATACCTTTTCAGTCAAAGTCATCAATAATATTACCACAATTTCTTGCTATCGTTACTATCGATATTTCGAGTATTAGTGGCTCGATCTAACTACTTACGTATCGACATGTCGGCATCACTAGTTGTGATTTGTGTTGATTTGGTTGTGTTGTTTTGTTGTCAAAGAAAGAGTAGAGTACCTATGTAAATTATTATGTTGTTGTTGATATCCTCTTGTTTGTATTAGGTATTTACACATAATATTATTACTCAACTCCTAACGAGGGTATTTATTTATGCCTGTTTCAGATGTGAGTTTGTTTAGTGTTCTTTTTTTTTCTTGTCGCTTGAATCGGCGCGGCAAAACAGTCCATGTTTGGCCTTTTAGAAAAAAAATATTTTACGATGGAAATGGAAACGAAACAATGCCGAGTATGCTTAAAAGAGGGTTCCTTGAATAATATTTTCAGCAAACTTGGTACATCTACCATAGCGAATAACATTATGAACTTGGCGAAAGTTCAGGTAAGTAACTAGGTATATTTAGCTATCATTATCTCCTCTTCCTCTTGTCTCTGTTCTAATCTCTCTTCTCATCATCATTTCCTATTCTCTTCTCTCCTCCTCTTCTAAAGACTTTCAATTCTATTTTTCTTTGCGTGTGGTAATGAATTTTTTTTGTGTCGGATCAATTTTTTTAGGTGCTACCTACCAAATTTTCACCAATGGGTAGTGTGATTCCTTAAGAAGGTTTAGGTGATGTTATTAACCAAGCAAATTAGGGACGGGCCACTGGTATACATATAATTTGTTTTCACCACAATATGTTCTAAAACACCTATTTTATTTCGTTTTCAGGTGCATCCAAATGATGGTTTACCTGATACAATCTGCGACAAATGTATAAAAACCCTAGAGACATGCATAAAATTCATTCAACAATGCGAGGAGTCAGATAGAGCATTAAAAGCTTTAATTAAAATAAATAAAGGCAAAACTTTGGATATTTCTGATAATTATAACTTTGAAAATAATGAAGAATTATTTGATGATATAAAATCATCAGTAAATAATGATAATTATGAATTATCCGAGGAGTGCAATAAGAAAGATTCTTTTCTTAGTAATGTACTTTCAAATGATGTACAAAAGTCTATAAAGGAAGAATCAGTTTCTCAAATAATAGATGAAAAAAAGGCTCGACAACAACAGTGTTTCACTTGTGGAAAAGTCATGTCGTCCCGGTAAGTATTCTTTCTTGTTTAGTTTACTATTATGCTATGCTATGCACACTAATTCCTTAACCCATATAATTATTTATATCATTTAATCAATGGAAGGAGTTAGGGAGAATAGATTTAAAAAATGTTTCCAAATTAAATATTTTTTATTTGTATTTTATTTGTAATTAGTAATACACCATAGAGTTATATACTAGTTTTACCAATAAAATCTGTTATCCTATTCCAGGTTTCGCTTAAAAACACATTTGAGAACGCATACTGGTGAGAGGCCTTACTCATGTCCACATTGCAACAAAAACTTTTCTTTGGCCCAAAACCTGAAAGTACACCTTCGAGTACATACGGTAAAGTTTAATTTTCTATTTAATTTTCTTAGAAAAATTCAATGAAGGGTAACTTGACATATGGTTGACTGTACATGAAACAAAATACATTGGATTCAATTAAAGTGGAAAATTTGCATATGTAAGCAATAAGTAAGTGATTTTCTACCCATAAGGCAAAATATTCTGTAAGGCAAAATACTTTAATTTTTTACTTTATTTATCATGTAATGTAACATTAAGTTTAAAATGAAGTACATATCTATGAAGTAAGTATAAGACAAATTTTAGATGTTATTTGAATACTCCAGGGTGAGAAGCCACTCCAATGCCCGACGTGTGGCGCGGCGTTCGCTCACTCCGCGGGTCTGGCGGCGCACGTCCGCAAACATTCTGGCGAGCTGCCATATCGATGTGTGCTGTGCCCACGCAGTTTCCGCACCGTCGGCCACTTACAGTATCACATACGGTAAATTTCAACATTTACCCTTTACTAACCTAGGTATAATGGAATGATAATATTTAACTTAGCATTGCTATTATTTATTTATTACTAGCTAAATCCCGCGGTGTTACCCGCATAGTTATCTTAAAAAATAATTAACTTTACATGCACAGTAGCGCCATCTACTTTATAAATCTAGCGTTATAAACCGCGAGAATCGTGTAGGTACTTTCGTAATAAAAATGTGTTAAACCGAGCTCAGCTTCCTTAATACCAAATTTCGTAAACGCTTTCACACACAGCAGTTTTGCTGTGTATGAAAGCGTAAGAGTTTGTTATTTTGATTGGGATTACGTAATTTATTTGTTATATTTTTATTGAATAACTGTTTTTAAAAATTAAAAAATATATATCTAATTTCAGACGTCACACAGGAGAGAAAAACTTCGAGTGCGACTCTTGCGGGCGAGCGTTTATAACTCGAAGCGATTTAAAGCAGCACCTGCTAACACACACAGGGGAGAAGCCCCACGTGTGCTGCATATGCGGCCTGCGGGTCACCAGAGCCTCGCATCTCAAACGACACGTCCAGCACGCCCATAAAGAGTTGCCATGTAAAGGCTGCGCAAAAAAATTCACACATAAGGCCGAATTAGATAAACATGCAAAGGAACATTGCGAAAGTACCACTAAATGATTGTAAATAATATTACAACTACCTATTGACATTAACTATATTATAGTAAAAAGTGCATTATTATAATAGGTGGATTTTCTTAATAAATTGCTAGGTATTAAATAGTTTGTACTGTCTCTATTTATAATAAAGAATTATTTTCAATTTCTTTTTAATTTGTGACATAGATAAGAACATCGTCATTTTATTTTGTGACCATTTTAAATTTACAAAATTTTTTTCTCATAAACAAAATAAAAGTAGGTTCATAATTAACGAATGCTTATATAAGGAAAAATTAATAAAGTACTCTAAAATAAACGTTTTCATTAACTTAGCAAAAGGCGGCAATGCTTTTTGTTTATCAACCAAACAGTGCTGCACTCTGGCGCGATAAATGCGCAGTAATACTCCCGATTGCAAGTTATGTGTATGATTGCCAGGTGTGAGACGCATGGAATTAGGAGGAAGTACTTACTAAATCGATGGTGAGGCGGTAATAATCTATAGTAGTGGGTCATTTACGTTATACGAGCCAACGAAATTCAACTGTTTTTGTTCAACAAGCAACTAGTTACTAAACAGTTGGCGTTGTTGACCAACTGGTTTGATACAACGTGGCTTTGTTTTTTCATCTGATTCGTAGCGTTTTTGGCTCAACGCATTGCACGTAGGCAAAACAGTTGAGAATAATATTAAGTTTAAAAAAAATAGTTTTTTTCTTTCACACTACAGTTCTACTGTTATAATTAAACCAGTTAGATCGTTGAGCATAGAAAACAGTTGAATAAATAAAACGGTTAGTTGAAATAACGCCCACTAATCTAAGGTTTATAGGATTTCCATTTTACCGGTAGTTACCGGTTTTATTTTTGACATTGACATTTGATGCAATCTGGCAACACATGTTTAGTTGATTTGATAGATTCGAATTTCGAAATACGTTAACATAACGTTTGTTCTATGGCTTTGTCGTGTTATTTTCAATTAAAACGAGTTTTCTTTGTGATTTCTAGAAATTGTTGAGAGCCTTTATTTACAGGAAATCAAGATTCGTAGCTTCTATTGGTGTACTTACAGAGAAGTTAACATTCTGTGATCTAGTATTATTTTAGCCAAAACAGTTGGCGCACAAATTGGTATAATGTCCCGAGATATCTATTATTCCGACAAATATTATGATGAAGAACACGAATATAGGTATTTACACTTTATTTTTTTGGAGGTGTAGTACAAAGTTTTGTAATTTCATAAAGTACTACACAATTATTTCCGTAGGTACATTGCCTATAGGTACAATAGTTAATATTTTTACTCTGCCGGTGCTTTACACAATACCTATTATTTTATATTAGATTTACAACTACTTATGATAAGCAGTTATGGGTGTTTATTGTTTAAAAACATTGTTTACATTTGCAGACATGTGGTGTTGCCCAAAGAAATGGTCAAATTGGTACCTAAAAACCATTTGATGTCAGAGCAAGAATGGCGCAGTATTGGGGTCCAGCAAAGCCAAGGATGGATACATTACATGACACATCAACCAGGTAGGTTGTGCTTACACTGGTAATGTTTTGAGGAAATAAAAATCATTAACAAACAAAAAAACATGAATACTTATCAATTCCTGATCATAAATGTTACATATATTTTATTTCAGAGCCACACATCCTTCTATTCAGGAGAAAGAAAACTACACCACCAGAAAAAAAGTAAAACTTGTCTCTGCAGGTTGTGGTTGAGTGTAAATGTATAGTAGGGGAATGGATTCACCCAAACAGCTGAGACTTTTGATATATTTAAGCATCATGTAAATTGTCATTTCATTTTTTGTTTGTGGTTGCCATTGGGGTTGTGACATCATGAAGGCCAGCATATAAAATGAATCTTAAAATTTTGAAGATTTGGCAACGATTTTATTACAGACCTCCTAGTCTCATGTCAACCCTCAGCAATAATGTTGTTGCCTATCAGTTGCTAAGGTTTACATGTTCCTTTAGTTGCCTCATACAACATTCAAGGGACAATGTGGAGTGGTCATATTTTGTATGTACATACATACAAAATTATTTTGTTTAAATGGCTGAAATACATATTTCAGCCATTTAAATTATATGTAACTGTATTTAGAAGAAAGCTGTTTGGATGTGATAAATCCACTAGTTTTAATTTAGTTTAAGGTTGGCCCATGACAAACTACCTACATGCCATAGTTTTGTGATGAAATGACAATATTGTAAATAATCTTGACTTTGCCACAACATATGTTTACATGTCCTTTTAGTTTATTCTGCTCAAATAATTAACTTTTGTATGCGGTTGAGAACCCATGAAGTAAGGTTTTATAATTAAACATCTTTGGTTTTGTTTTGGACAACAGATCTTCATTCCGTAATTTAATTTTCTTTGCATATAATTTAGTCATTATCATTTAAGAGTTGTGAAAATTAACATATTATGATAAGGCCTTATGACTAAATATTTATCATCAATTTTTCATCTGGTGATAGAATGTGTCAGTGCCTAAACAAATGAATGCCTTAATTGACAAATTGAATGATAAAAAAAGACAGTTTGTCCTGAAGCGAAGAATCAGGATCAGTAATTGACTCCATATTTGTCTCTCCAATCGTATTTGAATTTACGCTAGGTAAGATCACTGACTTTTTCTAAAAATAATTTTAAAAATAATAGGTTTTGGCAGGAGACATCTTTACTATCGAGTAAACGCAGACACTTTGAGAGTATCGACTCTCAAAGCGTCTGTGCTTATGTGTTGTGAATCCCAAAATGAAATAATATTAAAAAACACTGATATGAGGCAGATATTTGCAGTCTGTTACTTATCTATATAGCCCTTAGTAGTAATAGTGATTAATAATAGTGTTAAATATCGTAATTGAATTATATGTACATGTTATTGTTGATATTATCACTTTAGCATTTCACTACAGTGCCTTTCGTGACTCTTCTGTGAATTTTTTTAGTATAAAATATAATGTTCATGGCATTTTGTGTCTCTTTTGACACTAAACGCCACTTGTTGACAACACAAGTTAGCAACACACCTATGTGCTTGAATTAAACTAAAACAATTTTTGGTTCAGTTTAAATTAGTATGTTATGGTTGCTAATTAAACACACTAAATTGTCAGTTAAATAATTATATATGCATACCTACATATTACAAAAAGAAGTAGGTATGCAAATACATTTTTCCATAAACGACTTAACTATATATATACCACGGGCAATGAGTTAAGTTTTAAAGCTGTATGCATTGGCTGTATGTCGACATTTTTAATAATTGACTAATGTTATTCATTTGTAAATAGTTCTAACGAATATTATCAATTAGCATCAATGTGGTGTTTGAATAATGAATCTGAATCAAATAAATTGTTTGGTGCTATGTTGCTGTGAGTTTTTATTTCTTTCTTGTCCCTGAGAATTATTACTCCTGTCAGATGTACAATCAACAGCACATCAACCTACCTGAATTCATTGCCAACCCGCCGCTATTACCGCGCCATCGCCATATAAATGTTCATGCAGGGCTACTTAATGTGCTGTTAACTGTACCCATGTATGATGTAACCAAAATTAAGGTAACCAAAATTTTTTTGTTTAGATAATGTGGAGAAAAATAATAGAAAATTAAATGGTTGATAAACTCAGGTATTAGAAATAAAACTAAAATAAAAAAATAACAATTTTATTTTCTTTTCTTCTTAGCACTAGGTGACAGGGAGGGTATCTTGGCACTGGTGTCAGGCTGGGAAAACTCCATTGGCTCTATTTTGATGTCATCTGCTGTTACTGTATCCAGGAGATCAAGTCCAAGCTGCTCCTGTTCCAGACTGTGCAACATCTGGAAGCCAGGCTCTAAAGATGGGGTGAACGCCCCGTCTAGAGCTGCAGGAAAGTGTAGTTCTGGAACTTCCTCCAACTTCAATTGTGGAGCTATGTCTCCAATCGCCAATGCTTCACATTGACTCCTAAGGTCCTCGCATTTCTTCTTGACGTTAGCATGGTATCTAACAACTCTATTATTATAGAAGTCATGTAAATTTCCGACATTTAAGTCTGCAAATACTTTTGATACAACATCTGGGAAACCAGATTTGAGGCCATTGGCTTCTTTGTCAACAACTGTCCTCATTAATTTGCACATGTTCGTCATGTAGATGTCGAGAGCGTCGGCCACAGCGTTCAGTGCCGTATTAGTGCAGCTTGCGATCCCGACGTGGCCTACAGCTATAGCAGCGCATTGTCTTAAAGCACGTTTATGACTTTCTGGTGTGAATGGGAGAATAACTGGTCCTCTACCAAGAGAAAAGTCACAGTACTTTTTGTGCAAGAAGTTTATCGGAGGAGTAGCTTCATGTTCCAGTTTTAACTCTGGTTCAGGAGGTATAGCAGGCAAACTCATAGAATCAAGTCTAGCACCTTCAAATACGGCATTTTCCGTTTGTTCCAAGATTGCTGATAATTGTCTTGAACACGCGTGCAACTGTATGGTGTGGGTGATCAAATTCGGCTTCGGTAATTCTATCGGTGAAGATTTCACTGTGATTGGGATCTCCGGAATGTTTTGCATACCCAACTCTATTATCGGATTGAAATTCACGTTTTGCTGAACAATGTCCTCGTTTCCATTATCATCGAATTCTCCCCAGAGTTGTGTTTTTGTAGTCATTATTATTAAATTAGGTAGGTACTAAAAATGAAATTAAAAACACTCAAGACAGCCAAAACTCTTTATCAACATGTAAACAAGCAAAAGCTCACTGACTACTGACTATTCATCCTGCTTGACGTAACGTTGATGTTAATAGATGATACGTTGACAGTGACAGTTTTAAGTGCTTTTTCTCAAACAGAATGCATCGAAATTGAAGTAGTAAATTCAAAAAATTAAAACTTGCTAAGATGGGTCGTCCAGTCGTTCATCATACGATTTCTCCTTGTTTTACAAAAAAATCTTTAAGAGCAGCGGTTTCGGCATCAGGTGATTAGCTTTCTCGTTTGATAATAGAAATCTTGATAACATTCTAAAGATTTCTACTACTATTTTATTAATTATATTTCGCTTATATTTTTCCCTGGGTAAAAAAATAATTCATTTGGGGGTTTCACGCGCTCGAAGCCGCAGGTATACAATAAAAAAAGGATTAATAACTACAGGTACCATTTTAATCAACATCATCAGAATAGTCCACGAGTAAGTTTATTAATTTCTCTTTGTTCAAATTAGAAGTAAAAAAAATAATCCTAATCGGGGCTTGTAGACTGAGACATTTTGTAGCAATGTTATTTAGGTTTACCTTTGTAAAATTATAATTTTGTTCATTTTCTGTGATGTATATTTGTATACTATGAATAAATTTATTTCTATTAATTATTTCTCCAATTAATTTGCTTCCTTTATTTATTGCATTACATATTACAGGATTCCACAATATTTTCTGTAAGGAATAAGTATTCTCAGGAATTCGTATATTTTAATCATACGATACAGATACACTCACGTCACGTCCCTTACGGGGTAGACAGAGCCAAGAGTTGCAAAATTCGAAGTCCACAGACTTCAATCTTCAATCTTGGGTCTGTTCATCGATGGCGGGCTTATTGGTGGAAATTAGTTTTAAAATAGTAATAATTTGTTAGACTATTGCCAATGAGAAGATCTCCAGTTTATTATAGCATTTTCTCTTGATTGAATTTTACAATCTGGGAGGAGCAGCAGTTAGCACATTCTATGTTTTTTCGCTGACAGACCGTAGAAGCCATTTTTATATATGAATTTCTGAAAATCGGCGTCTATAGAGGTAGTAGAAGGCAAGCAAAATTTTTTGAGAACTGAAATAGAACTTTCAAATGGTGACCAGATGATACAAAATTGCAAACAGGATGTTGATAATTATCACCAACCGTGGCGAAGGTTGATACAATTTGCGTTAATTTTTTGAATAGTTAGTCGTCTATCCGGCAAATTCAGCATTTAGCGCGAGGACTGATATATAATATGAATATAATTGCTACATTCCACGCGGAACAATTAAAACTAATGACGACGATACAACATAAATTATGTTGTTTTCAACATAGTGTTAAACAGCGAGTGGCTAACGTGTAGTTACAATACCGGAGCCGATTCCGATTGTTCTTCTTTTCTTTTTATCTCTCTCTCATCTCATTTGGGGCTGTGACGTCCCAGAGCCAGGACCTAGCATAAAAATTGAACCTATATTATTATTTTGAAATTTTGGCAGTGATTTTACAAGAGGCCTGACGTCACCCCTTTTTGGGAATGGTATTTGTTACCTATCATCTGCCAAGTGCAAAATACAAACAATTCAAAGTTACGTGAAACTTAGAACATGAATGAGTCGCCGCGTGTCGGCCGTAGTCTGCCGCGGCGTCGCGCGTCGTAGGGCTTCGTAGCATCGCAATTAGTCGTAGCATCGTAGCCTATTGTAGCGTTGTAGCCTTTCGTAGCACCTCATATGTAGCGCGATGGTATATAGTTAAAATACTTTCTTTTTTCTTTCGGTTTCGAATATTATTTTGGTATTCGTTAATATTCAAAGTGTGCCATATTTTTCTAGTTCCTTAATTGAATATAACAAAAACAAATAGGCGGTCAATTTTCAGAGTCCCACTACTGTGCAAAACATTTAGAAGTAGATAGGAATTTCTTAAATTTACCAAGCGATCTCGAACAGTTACCTATTTACTGTCAATATTTCCTATATAACAATAAAATAAATTCACTCATAATGAGTAATATAACTGGGTATTACATATAATATAATACAAAATTAATTTCTTATACTTACGAGTTGGTATCGGAGCGTCATTAGGTATATTTTAACAAAATAAATGTGCACGTAGGACGATATAATCTTTGAATTTAAAATACGTGTTTGAATATCAAATCAAACGCTATACTGCGTTCACCAATTAAGATATTCATGAGTGAGTGTCGTACGAGGCGATTACGGTATAAAACCTAACAAAAGCATTCCCAAAAAGGGTTGATGTCAGGTGGTCGGTCATAAAATCAAGCCGAATCTTAGTTTTTTTACCTCGGGCTTCGGGCATCATCGGTGCATATCGGTGCTACCGATAGTATATTATATATATATTGGTTGAGAGATAGTATCAAGTGTTTTAAGTCGTTTTAAGTTTTCCTCTTGTACGAATACACGTGTTCAGGAAACCACAAGCTACTTTGGTTCAATATCAAGAAGACTAAATAAAAGATATATTTATTTTCTATATTTCCTTGCATATTTTAAATCTAAGCCCTCTGCCGGGTTTGTTTGCGATAACATCAAAAACTACCGCACGGATTTTCATGCGGTTTTCACCAACAGACTGAAGTACAGACTGAAATAGAATGTTTAGGTGCATTATTTATTATGATTTAACCCGAGCGAAGCCGGGACGGGCCGCTTCTTATTACATGGCTAAATGAGCGATGAAATAACTAGAGAGCGCAAAATGTTTCCATTTGCAATTGTTTCCGCTGTCTGTTCGTTGGTATCTATCATATGTACTAGGATACAGCCAAGGGTCATTAAAATAAAATAATGATCCAAAAAAAGGTAACAATTTATACGCAAATACTCCCAAATTGAGTTAACAAGTGACAATTCTGTCATTTAGTGTAATTTTAAGTACGAAATAAATAAAAAAAAGTGTGTTAAATGTTTTTAAAACTTCATATAGATATCATTAAGAGCACATATTGAATACCAACCACGTTTTTAGACCAAATAAATAGCTAAAGCATAAACGTTCGACAAGATACGAAAACAAACAAACGCCTTCGCAAACTCTCGCGTACTACGCTCGTAGGGTCACCGTGGGCGGTTTCATTCAGGACAGAAGCGGCGGAAGTCGATCTCGCAGATCAATCGGCTCATCCCCCCTCCAGCCTCCCCCAGCCGCAGGACCAAAGGAAGTCCAGACAGAGTGGCTTCCAAACAGTCACCTCCCGAAACGCGAGCGCGACGATCGTGTCCCGCGCGATATCAAAACATCGAAAGCTTCAGTTATGCAGTTTTTATCACTCGAAAATTAAAGTGTATATTGGAAACGATACATACGATATTGCTTTTATCTTAAATCGGTAAGATTTTTCATAGTTGTCATTTATATTATAATATGTGCAATAAATGTTATTTATTCTAGAAAAAAAATCACACCTATTAAATCTATTAAATAAATTGCTTAATTTCAGCAAACGCGATCTTGATAACTTGATTTTCAATTTGATGACACTTAACGCCAGTTAGTTAAATGAGAGCGGTTCGGATGTCGTTAAGCTAACAGTGAATGACAGGTTAGCAAATCTGAAAGAGAAAGAATAATATGGAATTGACTTTTTTATTAAATTGCTTTTGACAGAGACCTTATTACTAGGACCATGGATCATGGATTCTTTACTTATTACAGATTTTTGTTTAGATACAAACTTGACGTTAATTATTACCTTATTTTTTAATACCTATATATTTTTTATATTCTATCTCTGTTCTTATGCGCCCATAGAGATAACGTTGTATCGCAACATAAGCAGTTATTGAAATATCATTGACTTGTCAAGTCAAAAATGATTTAGGTGTACCAAAGATTGAGATAAACAAACTGCCCATAAATCCTAATCCTAACTAATATTATTGTCGATCTTCTTGCTTTGTATACATTTTGTTTGAAGCACGAAGATGGACATAGGGTATTCTTTATCTCGGAAAAATAACTGCTGCCGTGGAAACACACGCGGCCGAAGCCGCTGGCAAAAACTAGTAACTAATATTATAAATCCGAAAGTAAATTGATTTGCTTGCTACCTCTTCTCGCTTTATCTGCTAAACCGATCTTCTTGATATTTTACATACATGTTGTTTGATGTACGGAGAAGGATATGGGGTACATTTTATCCCGGAAAAATCAATATACCCGTGGGAAATAGACGCGGGCGAAGCTGCGGATATGAGCTAGTCTACCTATAAAACTTAGGTACTTCATCCGGAGTCATACCTCAGTGGCGGAATAACACAGTTTTTGCCCGCAGGCAATTTAAATTTTGCCGTCCCTTCTTATTAACTGTCATTTCTGCCAGGCATTTTTTATCGGAAGGTTCGTCCGTTCCTGCACCGCAGTCGAAATATAACTTCGCAAATATGTAATATAAAAATCTCTAATTGCCCTAACATCTGCCGCCTTAGGCTCCAGCCAACTGGCAAATCCGTCCTGACAACGACTGTTGCCATGACTGTTGCCATGGCAACAGTCGACAGAGGACGGCAGGTGTGGGTGTACCTACCTACATAGTACTTTTCTTACTTAGGTATAAATAAATATGAAAGTATGGGTGTTAGTTACTCAATTACGGTAAATCGATTGATTCCCGTAAAATCCTAATTTGTCTGTTTAAGTAACTACTGCTACATTTTTTATCGAAAGTATTAAGTTGCACTTACTTTACTTTGTTGTAAGTGCTTCGAGATGTCTTAAAAACATCTTTCACTTACACACAGACGAAGTTGCGGGCAGAAACTAATACCTAATAGGTCAGCGGTTATGTCCATATAGTGCTGTCACTTGCTTCGCCTTGGCAATCAGCGGATATGTTCGTTGGCACAATTGCATTGGTCATAGCTCGTTACCATTGACTTTGTCTAGATGCGAAATCAGTGTTGTGTCGATTGGGACTGATTGCTGTGAAATTTATTGGTATTGCTACAGTAATGTGGCAATACCAATCAATTTACCAGGCAAACGATGTTTCAAAAGTACATTCTCAATTGTATATATTTTATTTACTCACAAAATTTATCGTTGTCAGACGTTATTAAAATATTACGTGTTGATAGGGACTGTGGTGGGCCGCATGCCTGTTTGCCTGCTTGATATTACTACGAAAAAATCCATGTATCTCCTATAGTAAATGAACGCGTTTATTAATAATCTAGATACTTTTCACTTTCTTTTTGTCCATAAAGTCACCTACACACCAGTCCAGTGTAAAGCGACCTTTGCCCACTTCACCCTGCAATTACCCACTCGGGGTGAGAAGCGGTAATAACAAAGTTCAGCGCGGATTGGCTCTCTGCGGAACTCAACAAGTGTCGTACACTTCGAAACCCGCGCACTTGACCCTCGTCCGATTCAGGCCAGGCCTACTTTTATACGACTGACCAAAATAATGTATAGTTTACAATGCTTGTTATATGTATGAGTGAGTTTTACGTCACTAATATCGATAAGCTAGTCTATCTGTCAACCAAGGATTCCGAAGACCGTGCGAAGCGGAATAGGAAAATGCAGAGCTTCGACGATTAAGGAAAGACTAGGAAACGAGAGAAGGGAGAGAGCGACCAAACCGTAGTACGAGTAGTTCGTAATAACCGTGGTAGATGCGTATCTCCGTTGATCTTGCGCGGTTTATGATTAAACTAAATGGATTAAAAAATTGATATTTTTTTAAATATATTTTATTTTTTTCATATGAAAATGTACCAAATTTATTAAGAAATCATTTTTTTAATGGCATTACTATTAATGACACACCAACATCTTGTATCATATGGGTAGATTCTGGTATAATTCATACAACCTAGGTATGACTGACCCAAAATTCCCGCCGTAATGATCTCCGGAGCGCAGGTAATAAATAGTACAGACCTGCCTAATGGATAAGGGAGATAAAACCTTTAAAATTTTCAATCTTGGCAATATATTCATATGGATTTGGGATAAAGGCCGTTATTACGTGTAATCCCTGAATGTGGGTCGACTACACCTTTTCCAGTGGGAACCGGGCTGAGTGCGGATCAGCCCGTGGGAGGACCGCGTAATGTCGCCTTTGTGACGTATATTACCTCGCGTCCTAGCTGCGCTGCTGGACGCTCCACGACGTTCTGCCTGACTAGTTACGGCGACAGCATAGGCTATAAGTAAACACACATATCACTACACAGGATAAATCAGATCGCCTGCCGCCTATGAGTGTTTCTAAGCTTTCCTCTTTTAAATTTAGATTTTGATGCAGCTGTCGCTGTTGTTTAGACAATGATACATATTAAACATCGTAATAGCTCGACACCAGCCGGCTACCAGTGATTGTTCATGCATTGTGTTTCGTTTCTCCGCGATCGATAGTGTTAGATGAAGTTAGATCATGCGAAGCCGGAACTGATCGGTAGTTTGATATAAACGCAACGTGCTGCGTCGTGCTGCCATGTCGCGTTTACCGCCCAGCTAGGACGCCGGATAACGTTTGTGGAGGCAGACCTTGTCATTACGTGTCAAAGGCCGTGTCGCTGACGCCTAGGGGATTATGAAATAAATTATAATGATGTAATAACTATGCATAGATGAAGGGCTTCTGATTATGGAGTATAGTAGGAGCAAATCCAGAATACAATAATTTTTTAAATTAGTCATTTGAGTGTTTTTGACCGCAATCTAACCTGATGGAAAGCATCGATGAGGTTTTCTTATCGGTATATCAAGGTAACGTGGTACATGTATGATGCAAGCTATTTTTAGCTTTTTATTAATATTACTCGTTTTATTTATTTATTTATTGACAAAAAAAAATACATTCACTTAGTCTTATAAATGTGCATAAACCCGACGAGGTTTGAGCGCACATCCAGGTTTTACACTAGCCATCAATAATATTATTTTAAATGTGGGTACATCACAAAAAGAAAATAAAAATAGATCACACAGATAGTGAGTTATCGTTGTACACGTACATGTGATCATGAGAACAAAATCTGTAGTGTGCGAAGTTTTCGGGTTTGTTAGTATACAGGTGATTATTTTATAAGATGTTTTCTAATTTATATCTGATATTTTTAGAGGAAATATTTTGTCTAAGATTTATTGGTAGGTTCATTGATCAATTTTGGTATTATGTATTCTAGGGACCTTTTACCATATAAGTTATTAAAAAACGGTAGATCAAGTTTATATTTTGTCTTTGTTTTAATTTAAAGTTCAAGCTTAAATTTTCAATTCTTATAAAATAATTTTGAAAAATCGGTTCCTGAAAAGTATCATGTACATTTAATGAATGATTATCAATAACCGTTTTGTAAATTATAAATAGATTCGATAAAATTAAAAATGAGTTTAGAAACATCAGTCACCGTGAATGGTCTGACATATGCGTGCATAGATAATTTTTTGATATTACAATACAATATTATACTCGTACGTAACTAGTTAGCCACGTTTTGCGCTACGACGCATGCAACTCGTAGAGGTGCTACGACAACTGACATTAGTTATAAAAGTGTTGTTTGTAGATAACTTATCTATTGTCAGCTGCCGAGTCGGCTAAGAATTTGAAGAGTACAGTCAACAGCATATCAAGTTATCCTGCATTTACCTCTATGGATGTGCGGTTGACTGTACACATTATGGGACTAAATGGAAATAATTACTGGCACGCACCCTACCGTTACCTAACATGTATAAGGGTTGTTTTATAAGTACCTATGCAATTATTTTAATACAATTAATTGTACACTTAAGCGACAAATAAATGAATGTTATATTCTATCGTAATCCTTACACAATATAAAAAAGTGCTCTTCTCACGTCCCAAAAACTACGTGACGGATTTTTGTACGGGTTTCACCAATAGATAGCGTGATTTCTGATATATTTGGTTTAACCTTTGGCCTAGTCGTTAGTATTGCAATACTATTATTTTTAACAATTTTCATACCTTGTCCGTAAAATCATAATCAAATCTTCAAAATTGAGAGAGATTATATAATAATTTTAAATCATCATTACATAGTCTCCGTCCGTATGCTTAAACTTTAAAACTACGCAACGGATTTTGATGCGGATTTTAAATAGATAAATTGATTCAAGAGGAAGGTTTTGCATAATATTACACCTGAGCGAAGCCGGGGCGGGCCGCTAGCCTACGTATTTCAGATCTAGTTATAGTCAGTAACCAGGTATGCGCAGCAGTGCGCACGGTAGGTAGCTGCGTGTGAGCGGCAGAGGGGATCGCGGATTGATCTCGATCCTACTAAATAAAGATTTCCGTAGCAACATCCGCGCGGGGGATCACTCCCACATGTGTACCGCGCGATTTTTTTCAGCATACATTTATCGTCCGCACATAAAGGTCCGATTGTTGTCATGTCTAAAAATGTTATAGTAAAAAAAACACGCTAAACTCCACAGAAAAGTAATATGAATTAATTGCGCTTTATTTCCATTGGTCGAGCGTATTTTAATCGCTAAGTTTGATACTGATTTGTCAAGTAATGGTAAAAATAATAATAATAATAAGTAGTTTCAGTTCAGAAAGCAGGTACAGAAAAGGTCTTTAGATTTACATCTGTAAAAGATTCTATTGCCAATCGTAAGAACGTTATGTTACTCTAAATAGCCTTTTATTGAACGGCAATAGCGGCGATTTTGCAATGAATAATATACTTATTATTAAATAAATATCCACGAAATCTCATCTGAAATATTCGTACTTAATTTTACTTTTATTCATTTAAATTTTAACTTAAATGCCATAAAACATCCTCTGCCAATCAACAAAACAGAAAATGGCAAAAAGGGTGGTGCTATAAAAATAATGTTAGCTATAAACAGGATAATATTTTATGCAAATAAACGGCGAAACTCAATTTAGAGCAATTAGTAATTCGCGTTATATCCGCCATTAGCCATTTCTATAGAAACCAGCGACAATAGCGCGAGCTGAGAGCCACAGACAATAGAGCCATAAATTCTATGCCCCAGGGGTTTTGCCGAATCAACTTTCTGAATACGGAAGATTTAAAAAAAATATTGTAAATTAAATGGTCGATATTTAAGATAGAATAAATAAAAATCAGGTCAGGTCTGCTGTTTTTGTGCGCAACATGCTTTTCTTATTCCCAGGGGTAATATTACTCGTGGACATGGGGAATCAATTCGTAGTACCTATGTTTGTGAAGTGAATTATCTGAAAAATTAATATTTCCATTGATCTATCGGGTTGTTTCGCCATTTGACTATTCCACAGTACTTACTTCTAATTAGTTCTAAAGCTTCATTAACAATTTACTTTCAAACGTGTCGCGCACAAAGGCGCGTGTGCCAAGAGCTAACTAAAATTAACCGAGAACGCCTAGAGATGAGATCAACGTAATTAATTGGTACTTGAGTTAGAACTACAACTAAATTAATGTAACATTATATTTTTAACTGGCAATTAAGTACTTCATAACCATAGATCTTTTATCTATGTTCATATCTATATTTTATTGAACAATCTAACTATAATAAGAAAAATATTATTGAAAAAAAGAATAATTCATATAAATTTACAAAAATGCCAGTCCCTGCAATTCGTTACCTTGAGGTAGCGTGCCCAGAAGGCTGACAGCATTGCCATGTTGAATGGCAATGCTTAATCTCTGGCCTACATATATGCCAGCCTTTTAGTCACCTGTTTTACCTTAATGATTTTAGTGGAGATAACAAATTTCTAAATTATATCAACATCATCAATAGTTTATGTGTAGTTTACGAATTGCTCATCTTAATCCACCGTGCGTTTTCTTTGACCAGTTTGTCTTAATAACGTGCATTCCGACTTCCTGTTACACATTTCCGTCTCTTTACACTACACTTCCATACCATATAGAAATTGAAAGGAAAGAATATTACAAATATAACATCTCAGACCTGTCTAATATCCTATATAGTTCCACGAAACTATCAGGTAGGTGTGTTTTGTATGTATATTTTTGGGGCTCATGATAGCGGTTACATCTTCATAGTAACACCGACAATGCTGCCAAGAGAATGGGAGTGTGAACTAATATTAACCCAGTGAGACAACGCCGCATTCTTACCCACTGACATATAAACAGGTCATGAGTTCATGCCCTACGCTTGATTTCTAGGGTTCGGCGCAAATATGCAAGTCGCTAAGTGAGTACAACGTGTATTTTTCTCAAAATGTGTATTTCTTAAAGTGAGAACTTCGATAAAAGTGTACTACAATTCGAAATATACGCAAAATTAAAATGTTCACATTTCGCGAAGCCTTCGTAAGAAGTTAGGTACACAAAAGCATATAACGACAAAACTAATCTTACAAACAGACCAATATATAAATATATGTATAATATATAGGAAAGTTTGGATGTTGTTGTCTCAATTACTGCTTTGCTGACCGGGTCTTTATGCAATTAGATTTTTTATATATTTACATTATTATGTGTACAGTACATATAACTATACCGTCTTGTATAACTGACGCATACATCCATTGAACGAGTCCATTACTATACTAGTATTTATATCCTTCTTCAAAAGTAGTCGTATTTCTCATGGCCTTGGGTCGTTCACACTCAAGTAATCAATCTGTGTGCAGGTTTCCTCACGATGTTTTCCTTCACCAGAAGCATACAAATTGGTATACAAACTCATGTGGCACGAGTAGGATTCGAACCTGGGACCTTTAGATCCACAGGCGGGTGTCTTAACTACCACCACTACCGCTTCAAGTATTTGTATTAGTATAATCCTATTAATATGCGAAAGTTTGGATATTATTGTGTGAGCATGTTTATTACTAATTCACACAAAAACTGCTGGACGAATTTAATGTAAAAATGCACTCGGGTAGAATATAAACTGGGAAAATTTTCACGGCAGCGAAACCCCCTGGCGTAGCTAAATTCTTTTAGTAAAAATGATGTCTTGTCTCCAGAAACCCAGCGGCGCCAGCATGCCTCTGCAGTTCGGGCGGAACCGGTGTTCCTCCTTCATGAGGGAGAACCTCCTCACCATGTTGACGGTCATCGGCGTGGTGTCCGGCACCCTCCTCGGATGGGGACTGCGCAGTTCTGGGTACATATCATAAAAACAAATTATATTCGAAAATATTGTGTTACGTGTGTAAAAAAATATTCAATATTTGAGTAGTGTGGTGAAAAAAATGCATATTTTAACAAGCCATTGATTTATTCAGTTTTAATCTAATATGTTATAATACCTACATATTAAACTACAACTAAACTAAAAAATAAAAAGTAATTAATATTTTAAATCAAACTTAGGATTTTTACACATTTGATAAATGCATTTGTTTTTATTATACTATTTTTTCTTCTTCTGGCCAGTCTTATGTCTATTATGTATATTTTATTATTAAGATTATTAATTTCCTTTTGTCCATAAACTAACTTCAAAAGTGGTAAAGTGTGAGTTACAGATATATCAAATCAAATCAAAATCTAATCAAATAGTTTATTCAGGAAATTAGACCTTCACACGGCACTTTTTCACGTAAATTTATTTTTATATTAAGTAGTTATTTCTCACACGACCACTGCTGAAAATACATCCACTTTAAACCACCAAGATGAAATAATATAGGATTGGACAAGCCAATTCGGCTTTCTTCAAGTATTGTGTGACCCAAAAATCCCATTCCAATTAAGACACCGCATTATGAAATGTTATGTCTGGTCTATCCTGTTGTATGGCTGCGAGACATGGGTCCTTAGAAAAGTTAGCTGTGACCGACTACAAGCCTTCGAGATGTGGTTGCTGCGCAGAATGTTCAAGATTCCGTGAACCAGTTTTACATCCAATGTTAAAGTACTGCAACGAGCTAAGTGTCAACGCGAACTGATGACCACTATTCGGAGGAGGAAAGTTGGTTTCTTTGGCCACATACAAAGGGGACCCCAGTTTGAATTTCTAAGACTGATTCTTGAAGGCAAAATCCCTAGCAAAAGACCTCCTGGCTGCCCTCGACGAAAGTGGTTTGATGACATAAAGGATTGGACCGGACTTAGATACAACCAACTGAAAATAGCGGCCCAAAGCCGCGAGGGTTTCCTTATGCTGACCTCCAAACTTCAATTCGAAGATGGCACCCCAGTGTTGGTCCCTATCATATAAAAATACACTATATAAAAGAACATTCAATGTTCTTATATCTGTGATGTGTCTGTGCTGTGTCTGTGCTGTGTCTGTGATGTGTCTGTGCTGTGTCTGTGATGTGTCTGTGCTGTGTAAAAACTAAAGCTAAATATAGGTAGACTGGTTCTATTCTATGACTGAATCTCAAGCCTCGTTTTATTCTTATTTTCAATATGACATTATGAAACCAGGTACCAGTGGTCGCGGCGAGAAGTGATGTACTTCCAGTACCCCGGGGAGCTGTTCCTGAGGATGCTGAAGTGTCTGATAGTGCCGCTGTTGGTGTCCTCCATAGTATCCGCTATCGGCTCCCTCGATCTCAGTCTTTCTGGCAAGTGAGTCTGATTTTTATTTAAATATACTGCCAAGCACTTGATGGTAAGCAGTCACCGCACATATAGACGCCTGCAACACCAACACGTGCTTTGCCTACTTTGTGTCTTAGAGTAACTTTCGCGGTCTTCGTATCCTAATAGCTGCTGCCCGCAGATCCGCCCGCGGCAGCCTATAATAACCCACATCTGTTCCAAATTTTATCAAAATCGACCCAGCGGTTTATAAATAAAGCAATGCTATAGTTACCTATTAGTTGCCAAGGCTATGTGTTCCAAAGTCGACTCGGTGGACATCTGTGAGAGGATGTGGAGTGGTCCAATTCTAGGGCGGAACCACACACCTCGAATACTACATTCAAATGTATTTGTCAGGGCAAGTTTTTACTCTAATAAATGCGCTTTACAGCGAAATACTATTATCTCGATAATTTTGAAACTATTTGATACTATAATAGAAGCCATGTCTCCGCAGGGTGGGGCTGCGCGCCATCGTTTACTACATGACGACAACCGTCTGCGCAGTGATGCTGGGCATCGCCCTGGTCACCACCATCAAACCTGGAAAAGACTCTGAGGCCTTCCAACAACCCAACACCACCAAGGCTATTACGAAAGACACCTTGACGTCGGATACTTTACTTGATCTCGTAAGGTAAATAGGTTTTTATTATTAGGCTAGTATTTATAATTATATAACTAGATATAAACTATAATTAAATGTGATATACCTAATTTAATAAATTTTGTAGCCGTGGGTTGGCGACAGTAAATTTGCACGCCATTGTTCCATTGACTAAAATTGTATTTAATAGTTGAAACGAGACTTTAATTTTGCCATCCGGCCGATATGACTGACGAACCTAATATACTTTGTGTTATTCAAGGGACACGCACGCGAGTCATATGTCAAAATAGAATATTTTTCATTATACAGGATATTTTTTTTCACTCCATAAATTTCAATTGGTAATCTACCAAATCAGCTGAGTTGGTTTTTGAAAAAAGTTTATGTTAAAAAATTACGATTCTTTTTAACATATATTATTATACATATATCAACTGATCATATATTTTTTTATTATCATTACTTCAGCCATCGGTATCAGCCGTGTGAATTTTCCACGTAAACAGTAATATTTTCGGTATGATATAGGAACCCTATGTTCTTTGAGGGTTTTTAAGTACCGATTTTACGTTTTGATTGGCTACCTTGATAATAAAGCATGAAGACTGAAGAGGTATTAAAAAACAAACTTACTTTCGCATTTCTTACAATTGTACAGTCAGCATGTAAATAAACGATTTTTACTTACTTTACTTAGCAACACAATCTACCCAAAATCATTACAAATTCCTCGCTATTACATGGCAGTCATGGCACAGAGGTCAATGTAGGATAACTTGATAATTATGTGGTTGATTGTAAAGTCGACAGCACATCAATCTATCATTGTGAATTAACCTTTATTACCGCGGCATGAAGATCCATCAAGTGTAAATCGACATGAGGTCGATTGTACAATAAAGTAGTATAATAAATTGCAATAGCTGAATCAAATAGATAGCTCTATCTCCAAGTGAACATGATTTACGACATGACCCGGACCAGTTGATCATTCACGTCTTGTTGTTCTCAATCTATTAACCCCTTTGTCTTGGAAACAGGTATGATCTGTTTCAATTGGACTCTATGCCGCGGTGTTAAATGCTAAAATACAACAATAAGATTTGCTTTATAGATAGCGGTATTTTAAAATCTTTTGTGTGCATTACTTTTAGTTCATTATTTGCCATATATTGTAGATAGATTTGCTTAGGTTCTGGGTAAAGTTAGAGGTAGGTTAATAGGTAAAATCGGGATACCAGTTTATTAAGCCTTATCCCAGAAAAGGGGCTCGAGAGGGGGTGAAATGGTCCCGTTGTCTGTCCCTATGTATGCTTAGATCTTTAAAACTACGCAACGGATTTTGATGTGGATTTTTTTTATAGATAGTGTGATTCCTGAGGACGATTTAGGTGTAGGTAATTTATTATGTTATGTCATTTATTATGTTTTTACCCGAGCGAAGCCGGGACAGGACGCTAGTACAGTACACTTTTGACACTGTACTAGAACATTGAACACGTTCAATCTTTACCATCCGTGTGACCTACGCATTGTTGCTATCGTAAGGATCACCTTAGTCGAGCAGTTTGTAGGGGCGAACATCTTGTATAATGCTTAGGTAGCATTTAAGTAGAGACAATAACAACATACCCTAGACCGGAAATCGTCGAAGATCTTCGTAGGTTTCTAGGGATGTTAAACTTTTATAGAAATCACATATCCAACGCAGCTAGAAGATCAAGGTATTTTAGACAGATATTTACACGGAGCTAATAAAAAAGATAAGCGGAAGATTGAGTGGACAGAAGAGGCGAACAGTGCGTTTGAACAATATAAAAAAAAAATCTAGTAAATGCAGCCACGTTATCGCATCCAATTGCGGATGCGGAACTTTCCTTTCTTTAATGCGGATTTTTCTATAGGTGGAGTTTTACAACAAAAAGAAAACAACACGTGGAAACCCCTTGGTTATTTTTCTAAAAGGCTGACGCAATCCCAAATGAAGTACTCTACATAGGATAAGGAACTTTTGGCGATTTATTCCAGTATTGTTTATTTTAGGGATATGTTGGAAAGTAGGAATTTCACAGTCTATACGGACCACAAACCTTCATATTCAGGGTAGCGAGAATGCGGTCGCCGACGCGTTATCGAGGATAAAAACAATAACTTGTCCGACATCGACACAATACCTATAAATTGCCCAAGCGCAATCGGACGATCCTGAGTTAGCAAATTTGTTGAGTACAGCAGCTGTGCATAGTAATATACAATTGAAGCATATTAATTTTGGTAATTCAAATGACATGATTTATTGCAAATTCAAATTCAAATAATTTATTCAGAAATTAGAACTTCACAGGCACTTTCTCGTCAATATTTATAGTTATTTCTCACAAGCTACAAACTACTGGCATTTCGGAACGACCACTGATGAGAAGAAATGCCGAAAGAAACTCATTTGAACAGTGTTGGTCCCTATCATGCCAGATCGGCTTACCATTATTGTTTCTTACAATGTTTTTTTTTTCTTTCTAATAATATATAAAAGTACATAATGTACATAGTCAAAAGGTATATCAAAACAGGTTATGATTGTGATCCGAGTGCTGATTATAATATAATATATTATATATTTTGGATATAATATATTTTGCGAAACATCTACTACTAATATTAGGCCTTACATTCCAGTGCAATTTAGAAAATACGTTTTTGATAAATTTCACGGGTTAACACACCCAGGCGCTAGAGCTTCTCGCGCATTAATTTGTAAAAAGGTATTTTGGGCTGGCAAAATCAAAATCAAATCATTTATTAGGCTAAAAATAAGTACGTCGAAGATGTACTGAGATGTAACAGTCATAATATTTTTTGAAAAGGAAAAGTTTTTTTGAATTCTGTTTCCACTGTATTAAAAATCTTATTATAATGTTCATTAGGATTTTTAGTTAAATCTAATTCAGGCAATTTCTTATTTATGGTTTCGCGAAAACGCATTTTGCGGTACTTAGTTAACGGCCTACGGATTACAGGAGCGGAGATAAGGTTAGATTCTAGGTTACGAATAAGTGACACTTGTTGGCCCAGGTCGTCAGACCCCAGACAGGCGAACAGCTTTTCTTCAGAAACAGTACAATCACAGAAAATATTATCTATACATTTGGCTGAGGTCGAGGTTATCCTAGTGGGTTCAAAGAATGTGTGCTTTAAATTAAATGAATCGAGCAAATTTTTAAAGCCATTGCTTTCAGAACATGAAATCAAAATGTCTATATTAAAATCACCACATAAAACTATGTGCTTATTGCTGGAGGTAACTCGCCTGAGGGCTTCCTCTAAAACATCTAAAAGAGTTTCATAACAGGCTGTAGGAGGTCTGTAAACACAAATAATAATATATTTATCCAACTCTACACAGGAAAGTTCTATTTTGCATTCAACTGACAACCGTACTATGTCTTTCCTTTCTTTATGCTTATAATTTCTATTAATTAAAATTAAGGACCCTCCGTGTTCAGAACTTTGTCTTAGGAATATACTTCCTACTATATATCTATTTGGAAAAGCTAATTTAATTTCACCTTTAAAAAATGTTCTATAACACAAAAAATATCAACCTCTCTATGTTCCAAAAATAAACAAATTTCATTATATTTGCTGGTGAAACCCTGTATATTTTGATGAACAAGGTTTATAAAAGAAGGTTTCACCTTTGTCTTATTACCTAGTTTAAAACTAAATTATTAGTACTAGTACTAATATCTGGTGACTTCGTTATATTTGATATAACGGGTCTATAAATATTGTATGCTAAAAGTTTAGCAATAGTCGACTTATGTCTAGTGGGCAGGTACACAGTACCATTGTTGTAAAAGCAATGAGACATCCCTAATGTAAGTAATTGCAAGTAATTGCAGCTGTCTCGAGTTGTTCTATCGATCGCATTATACCTATGTTCTCAAACTTTTTGAAGACTGAATCCTTTTGGAAAGTAACATTTGACGGAACCCTAAATAAAAAATGTACAATTAAAACTTGTTTCATGCTGACTTCGTTATTGGACTTTTAATAAAGTTCATATTTATTTTATCGTTTTATACGAAATATCGTTTTATGCGAAAATAATTAAATTATACAAAAAACATTTATCTAATGTGCTTTTCATTTTATATACCATAAGTTACCAATAGTTTTAAATGTTCTCAATATTTTCGCAGAGCGTGTGGGTTGCATCGTCAAATGTGACGATAACTTTAACCCGCGTAGAAAAACGTAAAATACCTACGCTATTTTGTCTAAAAGTCAGTGGCACACAGGTTAAAGTCAACGTCAAAGTTGACTGGTGCACTTCCCCTTAGATGAGTCCTTGGTTTGTGCACTCGCTCACTCCTCTCGCCCAGCCTGCGGTCTTACAGTAATGACTCAATGTGTTGCAGCACTAGTAATTGACAATTGTCACAGAGAAGTACCGCGACCGAGTGTTCCCTGCTCGTCAGTCTTCATCAGCGACTATTTGTGGACGCCCTACATATCGTTATCAGGGCTGTCACTGAGCATTTATCTTAGAAATGTGATACTAATTGCATGTCATTGATGTCATGCAAAATTATGAATGTGTTATGACACACACTGCTGATTATATCATCTCGTAAGAGGAAAACGTAATATTGGCGTTATTTAACATTTTCATGGAGCTTAAATGAATTGATGCATACCTAGTTATTAAATAATATTTCCACCATAATGAAGTTCTAAATCTATGTCAAACCGAAGGACAGTGCCTGAGTAATTTTTGGACAAAGCGAGAGTAAAATTTTGTCTGTAGATTAGAGAATTACAAAATCAATGAAAAACGGCACGATCTACTCGCTCTATTTTTCATCAATAGAGTATCACGTTTATTACTTTTTCTACCATGAGAGGCACCCCTATTCGATTCAATAAAACAATAAAGAGATTGGCGCGTTGCAAAATGCCAGGTGATATTCCATGATATCTTTTAAGTGTAGGGAAGGGGCGTCAGAATTGTGGGTAAATACCACGGACTTAATATCACAGAAAAAACAATTTGTATTTTCCATTCCGTTCCTATTTTTTGTGGCTTCTATTCTATGTTAGATTGCAATTTATTTTTGGCTTATTCCTATATAAAATAAAATTGTTTAAAATAACTGTATTACACATAACAACATACAAAAAAGTAGATAAAATAGAAACGAACTTATGAAACTTTTTCCCTTACCTTCTTTAATTTTAGGGAGGGTTTCATTAGTTAACCACAAGAGAGTGTGAGAGACAAATAGGTACCTAAACATCTAGAAAAGTAAATTGCCCTGTACTTGATTCACCTTGACGTATGTACGTTTAGTAGGTACTGACGGTACTGTTATTCATATCGAGTAGCCCTAACTTGGCAGTTCCAAGCCCTCACAAATATAGGTAAGCACCATCTGTCTGATCCCCGATTCTTTGCAAATTTGAACACGTGCAAAATTGCTTTGCTATTATGTTGTGTGACCTTGGTTCATTCATGTCATTCATTCGTTTTACATTTTGAATTTGAACAGGTTTTACAAATATAACGCATGAATATTGTTGGATCAATCGCATATAGTATTGGCTCGTAAAGTGATTTTCAGCCAATAATAAATGGGATAGAGTAAAATATAATAATAATAATATAGTAATGAATAATGGTATTTCAAGTTTTAACACTAAAGTGTTATTAAAACTTAAAATTACAATCTATCCCATTTATTATTGGCTGAAAATCACTTTACGAGCCAATACTATATACGCCTGAGAAAAGAGGTTGTGAGTTTGAGGCGGTTAGTCTCCGAAACTACCGATCCGATTTCAAAAAATTTTTCCCCATTAGAAAAGTACATTATCCAAGATTATATAGGCTTATATAGGCTAGATTTTATCTCAAAATTCCCACAGGAGCGAAGCCCCGGGCAACATCTAGTAATTTATTTATTACAAAATATCTTCTTAATAAGTTTTTTACATACTCTTATAGAATTATGCTATTTTATTTTACAGAAACGTGTTTCCCGAGAACATTGCACAGGCGACCATAGCGACGTACAGGACGAGGCTAGTGTACGACAAAAATGATACGAAAGCTAAGTTTGGTAAGTTCATTATTTTAAGATATCTAGAGTAAATCTGAGACTACTTGTTTTATACAAGTCTACCTCAGCGAAAAGTTCATGGCATTATGTTATTCACGTTAAAAAATTATAACGTTAGCAATTAACTGAGAAGAGCGACATGTTAGCTCACTTTAAAACAATTGACAAGATCTGGCAAGAAATATATGATAAGCATTACACATAACAATCTTAAAAAAAGGATGGATGGGAATGGAAGAAAAATGAAGTATTAAATATGTTACACATGTGAAATTGCTTTCAATCGCTTTGATATTAAGTAGATATGTTATGTGACCTTGGTTCTTTCATATAATTCATTCGTTTTAAAACCTTTGTTTAATTTTTTTTTAATATATCAAACTTACATCTATCATAACAGGATCCTAATAAGATAAATGCAACAAGCTATCATTCAAAATCACATCTGGACGAATGATTTAATGTCTTAATAGCTGTTTACTCGCGGCTTTGCCCACTTAAATGCCCTCGGGAACAGTTTTGTCTTCGTATCATAATGGGATTGCGATAGTTGGAATAAAAATCCACAGCGCATTTAAAATACATACAGCGCCATCTAGTGTTTAAAGTTATTAAACGTGCATTTAGCGCCACCTACAATAAAATACAGGTTTTTCGCAAATCCCACGGGTACAATAGTTTTTTCTGGGATGAAAGGTACCCTATGTCCTTCTCCTTATACTCTGAATCTATACTATTATTATAAAGAAGTAAGCATTTGTGAGTTTGTATGTTTGAGGCGGATAATCTCCGAAACTTCCTAACCGATTTCAAAAATTCTTTCACCATTAGAAAGATACATTATTCAAGCTAGCTAAGGGCTATTATATTTCAAAATTCCCATGGGAGTGAAGCCCCGGGCAACATATATATAGCCCCGGGTAGTTATATATAAGCGATTGGTTGAATATATATATCGTAAAGAGGTTACAAACAAGTAAACTTACTTTCGCATTTAGTTGGGATTGGGATATTACAGGTCAACTAGAAACGTACAAGATCGAGGGCGATTACCAGTCAGGCAGCAACGTGTTGGGCCTGGTCTGCTTCAGCATCGTGCTAGGAATCACCCTGGGCAAGATGGGCGAGCAGAGTCGTCCGCTGCAGAACTTCTTCCACTCCTTGTCTGAGGCAATGATGATTATTACTGGATGGGTTATTTGGTATGACAGCCTAGTTTTCTATTGCATTTTAGGTGTAAAATAGCTTTTTAAACGGCAGCCAATTGCCACAACATGGAGTACAGTCAACAGCGCAGCAAATCCAACTGTCAACAATCAGTGCTAATTCGCCGCTATTATGGTACTGTTGCTGTGCGAACAAAACATCTTATAACAAGTGAAATTAGGATATACTGTTTTATACTAAGAGTGTATACTTTATACTTATTTACCTGATATATTTTCAATACTGACCGTATTGCGGTTCAAATTTAGTTTCATAGGTACATAAAATGGCAACAACTACACAAATAAATTCAATTAGGAATTATTTTGCCAAGAAGATTTTCTGTTTGCCTAAATTTTTCTTGCGTGACCACAAATTAGGGCTAATTCAACACAGTTTATTCGTATTGGCCTAACCCACTAGAGTGCGTGCGATAGTAACAATCGTGTTCGTCTTCACCTATAGAAACTAAAAACTAGATAAAATTTATACAATCATAAGATTTTTGTCGTATTTCTCCAATACTTACTATCAATTATATACCGGTATATTTAAAACCTATAATTTGAAGTCCTATCACAAATTTATCGAATTTGGGCCCAGTGGTTTAGTACTACGTCACACTTAACGTCCATACTAATATTAATATTGGCATTTGTAATATTAGTATAAATGCTAGATGCTACCTATATCTAATAAAATAATATACTTGCCTACTACTCTACGTACCAATTTTATTTTCAGGTTATCACCCCTCGGAGTGTTCTTCCTAGTAACAGCGAAGATCATGGAGATCGAATCATTCGCGGAGCTGGTGGGCCGCCTAGGACTGTACTTCATGACCGTGTTGCTGGGGCTGTTCCTCCATGGGTTCGGGACGTTGAGCATACTGTTTATCCTGGCGACGAAGAAGCTGCCGTGTCGGTATATTGCGAAGATGGGGCAGGTCATGGCCACAGCATTTGGGACTGCGTCCAGGTAACTGTTTCCTCCAGATAGAAGTCGCCTTAAAATAACTTTACTTGATATGTGGAAGATTAAGTCCAATAATCGATTTCTATCAAAATAATAACGACTTCCCTCCATAAGGTATACCATTTCTCGTGGAACGTCATGAATTTACAAGAAACTTATAATCCATAACCTTCCTTATACACTAAAATAGCTATATTGAAATGTTTTCACAATCTACAGTTCAGCTACTATGCCCATAACGATCGGGTGTTGTGACGACATGGGCCTGGACCCGCGGATCACTAGGTTCGTGATCCCCATCGGAGCCACTATCAACATGGACGGAACTGCGCTGTACGAAGCTGTGGCTGCCATCTTTATTGCGCAGTTGAGGAGAATCGACATGTCATTTGGCAAGATTGTAGCTGTGAGGTACAAACATATTTTTTATACCTACTACTAAGCACATACGACAGATATGCGGCCTACCACGAAGTCACGCCTTTTTTTGAAGAACTCAATGTTGTAGCCTCTAAGATTCCCATGATACGTACAATTGTGGTTTTTCCCCGCAATGAATCTCATCATCATCTGGTCACCTGCCCCGAGAGTCTAAGCACCTGTAGAACAGAAAGCAATCAAGTCACCATAGGCTGACTTGATGGCAGCTTCTGATAAAGCCATCGAAGTGGCTTAGTTCTGGCAAGAAAATATTTTGTCTCCATTGCTGTAGCGTTTTTAGATTTGCCATCGACACGCAAAGAAGAAGTATTCTAGGACTCGCATTTTGTTCGTGGACTGAATTTTCACAGTTATCTACTTTATTACGCAGTCGAGAAGAGTTGTCATGTCATTTTTGTGGTTTTCAGCGTGACAGCGACTGCGGCGAGCATCGGCGCGGCGGGCATCCCCCAGGCCGGCCTGGTCACCATGGTGATGGTGCTGGACACCGTCAACCTGCCCGCTGAGGACGTGTCCATCATTCTGGCGGTCGACTGGCTGCTGTAAGAAGCTCTCTCTCTTTCATCTTTGCGCTCTCATTTACACATTTGGCGTTGTGACAATGAAAGGTCCAGTGTCATTAAAAAAAAAAAACAAACTTAAAAATTTTGATGATTCGGCTGTGATTTTACTGCTGTTGGGAATGCTATTGCTGCCTATCAGCTGCAAAGGCTTATTAAACGTAATAGACAGCTTCTATTTTTTCGTTTCTATCTTTTGCTTCGATTTCCGTGTAACTTAATATTTGTTCCTTCTTCCGATCATTCAGGACGGTTTTAGAACAATTTATTTAATAACTCATTTTTATTTTATTATGTAATTCCAGGGACCGATTCAGAACCACCATCAACGTGGTTTGTGACGCGCTGGGCGCCATCATAGTGTCGTCTCTCTCACAAGGCGACATTGAGAAGTCTCGCACTCTTCAGAACGACCGCGAGCCGACCGCGCACGAACTAGCCGAGCTCGGCAAGGCCGACCATTGAGCGCCCGCGTCCCACCGATAACGGTTATAGTTAATAACGGTTATAACCGTTCTGTGTTCAAATAACGAACGTTATTTTGTGCCAGGACAATAACGTGCGTAGTTTATGTGTGATTCTCGCTTGAGTGTTGTCTTTAATGTAACCAGTGGTTTTAAAATTCTTATTATTAACATATTGAAAGACAACTCTTTTTTCCTTCATTAATTACCATTTGAGATATTTACCTAAGGTATTATGTTTATTTTGGATCGAATCGAGCTTTTCTCCACTATGTACTTTCTATTAATTATTGTCTAGCGACGTTGTAGATAATTATAATTAGTATTATAATGACTAGTCTAAGTTAAACTATTTATACTGTGTGTGATTAAGATTATGCCAGCAGGTATGTTTAGGTATGTTTCTGAAACAGTTTGGTTGTTCAAAAATATATTACATTTTGGGAAGTTGATGTTAATAGTAATAGTTTACCAATACACCGACTAAGTCATATAATATAGTAGTCACATAGTTTATACAATCTATGTTACCGTTTGATATTGTGTAAATGGAGTATCTATTTCCAATTTATTGATTGTTAGAGAGAGCTTAATGTGTCGCTGTGTTCTAAATGTGCCAAATAATATCTCACTTTGCAAGAGTGAACTATATTGTTTCAGATTGAACAGTATATATTAATCATTTAGTACTTAAAAACTTTTTCATGATGTTTCAAAAAATATTTACACGTGTAGATTTTTGAGATGTTGTGAAATCGATTTTGAGCTGAAATCTCTCTAATTGTGTAGTTTTTATATGAAATTATAAATTTCGTAAAATATAAATACTATTCATCTATTTTTACATAGATGTATTTTTCCTGAAGTGATTTCTAATATTTACGTATAACATCAGTATAATTTAAGCCAAACACAGGCGCCAAAATAGTAAGTTATTATTTTCTATGGTTTAATTTTTGACATACCAATGTTATCTTATCATTGCATTCCATTAATTTATTGTAAACACTTAGTGTCTAAATTACTGTGTGAAAATATGACTATAGTATATTTAATCTAAACAAAATGGATTTGTGATTAAGAATACAAGATTTTATAGTAGTTTGGTATAAAAAATATATTGCTATTTTACTGTTAAATGTGAAAGTATTTATTGAGGTAGAATCATGTGTGGGATTTTATCAGTTTTCGACGTGGTTTATTATCTTCCTAAAATATTAAGAAATTTTAACGTTTCTATATTTATTGTAACACAAGTAGGCCTACTATGGAATAGTTCTATTCTATGATGTTAAAAAAATCTGCGATCTACAAATACTTAAAAAAATGTGAAACATTTCAGATAAACAGTTATTTTTCTTCTAGACTATGTATGCATTTGTAGTTATCAGGTAATCGTCGTCGTGGACAATATGACCAAATCGTTATTCATATATATATTGTATCAGTACAAATGCAACAAATTATGTGTAGTTTCTTGTTAAACTTTGATATATCTCTATATGGACATAGTTGATGTGAAAATATAAAAAAAAAAACACTTTTTGTGTGATTGTGTGTTTTTCAATCCTTGACATCTCCTATCTTTATTTCTATCATCAAATTCAGAGGATATAGGAAAAATAAACTTCATATTTTATATCTAAGATTTTATTTCCTAGATAAGTTTTAAATTTGTAGGTAAAAACTTACATTTTATAGAGTCGAGTCTCTACAGCCTCACAGCCAGGATATATATATATATATATATATATTTATGCTACAAAAAATCTGAGTTCAGTACTCAATAAAAAAATTATATATTTGGTAACAAAAGATAAACATCAAAATAAATAACAGTGTAGTATCGATAATCTTATCGTCTGTCAGTCAGTCTTATTGAATAAATATTTTTGTACTAATTAACAAAAATCATATAAGCTATTTGGAATGTTTTCGAGTTGGTAAGCCATGAGTATCATCGTCTTATTTACTACTAAGTTTTATATAAAAATAACATTGTATTACATACATACAGGAATGTTCACATATGAACTTATTTACAAGGCTTGGGACGAACCTCACAAACAACCGTAGGAAACTTACCTATCCCTTTACAATCCTAGATATGTTTAAGGTTTAACGCTTAAAGCCATTAAAGCTTTCTTTACATATTTAGGAATTCATTTTTATATTCTAAATTTACAAGAACAATTTATAAATTCTGAAAATTTAACAAGCACTAGGCTTGTTAAATTTTCAGAATTTTTAAATACACATCCATAGTAGGTAGAAAATGGTTCAACTTTCAAGCTTTACATATATACCTAATAATAATATTATCTATTACTTTGATTCGATGTCGGACAAGCATTATATAAATTGCTATAACAGTTATAACGAGTTAATTATTGGAATCAACAACCCGTTATTTTCGAATACCTACGCTAATTGTCTTCACTATCAATAAAAGTACCTATAAGTAGTAAATTTAAACTGATGCACATACTTCAGTCCTTTGACTAAAATTCTCTAATATAACGTAATTTTAACGAAAGTACCTATTCAATAAAAGAAATGTATCAACATATTATCTATGTTCGGGGCACTTCTAGCAAAATTACCTGGGTTGACATAGAACACGAAACGATTTTTAACAAGTTAAGAAAGACTTTTGTACTTTTTTTTGACACTGCCCCCTGAGAAAGTGCGAGGGTCGTGCAATGTCCGCACCTAGCATACAAAGGTATGATTTCACAGTTCGCTAAAAAGAGAAACGCGTTCGTTCGCTAGGTGTGGACGTAGCATCACGAAAATGGAAAATTGTTTAGACCATTCCGTTTTCCACATGATTGTTGTTCAGGTTGTTCAGATGCTTTTGCGTTCCGTTTTGCGTGTTGTAAGCGGAGTCTCGTCGCCCGCTCCTCTCGCTGAGTGAACTCCTGGCCCTCGCCAGGGTCGCTGCTGATATTTCCATGGATTCTCCATAGTAGGGCATTCTAGAGCCTCGTCTGGCGCTGCCGCTGCGACACCGCGCGTTCTGAAATACGATTTGCCTTATTTCTGAAATACGATTTGTACCATTATGAATTTTTAATTTAAAACAAAAAACTCAACCATCATAAAAAAACTGAAATTTTGTAACAACTAAATGTAATAGTTATACTTCGTGAATGTAACGTTCTTTGCGAACATTTTAGCAAATTGTGACGTCACTGGTTCGTGTCATTTAATATGGAGCGTTTGGACGACATCAAAAATGTTTAATTTAATTTTTTTCATATCTTTGAAAGCATTGTTTATTTTATTCACTATAAGGCCCTCGAATAGTCGTCAAAACAAAAATTTGTCAGCATAACGAACCCCAATTTAAACGCAACAAGTTTTTCGGTAGATGAGCATATATTTATGTACCTCAATTCAGCGGGATCATTCAAACTGATAATTCAGCTTGATGTTTGTCAGGTCTACTTATAGTATTGACACTACTATGATTTGATATTACTACGATTTCCGAATATGATAACTTCAGAAATCAGTATTGCCTTGTTGGTCGTCAGAATGTAGCGTGTGTGGCGTGGACTTCCTTGAATAGGAATACTCCATATCCTCCCGTGGATGTGGTACGAGATCACTAAGGGACACAAAGACTTAGCAAACTGATAGGCAACAATAGCATTCCCAAGGAGGGTTAACGTCAGGCAGGCGACCGGTTGTAAAACCACAGACAAATCTTTAATCAATTTGTCAGTGAGAGTGTCGTCAGAATATAAAGAAGAAGGTGAAGCACTTACATTCCCGGAGCCCCAGGTCCACCGGTTCCTGTTGAAGACCCCGTACACGATCGGGTTGGCGCACGAGTTGGTGCAGGAGAACAGCCACATCGCTTTCTGCAGCGCCGGGTCCAGGTTCTTCAGCGTGTCTTTGTCGATCCAGAACCTGCAAGTTTGTGATTTTAACCCTGGGAGCTACCACATACCAAACACGTAGCACGTCATCGCGTTCACACTTTCTCTCTTCTTTTTACACGCTGCGTACACGATATGGGAAAACGAGACAGCATGTGGATGTGTTTGCATGTTCCGTGGTGGGCGTCCTGTTTCACCATTTTTTGATAAAATGTCACATTGTAATCTGATAGATAAACTAACGGCTAGTTAAATCTGGCTGTAGTTATTTACCAATTAACACAATTTTCATTGCTATCTGTTCGGTATAGTGCGATACTGGTAGGAAGATATAGGTATTAGGTCGCTAGTACTAAATAAAACCCTCTATACATAGACGACGTAAAGCTGTCACTCGCAGTACTAAATTTACATAAACTCCAATTACTGAAGTGTCATTGTAACTGTGTCTCTGACATTTTTTTAAATTGAATTTATTGTCAAATTAGAAGCAAGACAGGTTATGGAAACCATGTTTTTTGTTTATTGTTATTATTGTATAAGCGGCACTAAAAGCGTTGCGTGGGAAAAAAATCATACTGGGCGTATCAGAAGAAAAGCCATTAGCTATGGAGAGAGATCAATGGAAGGAACTCCACCGACAAGAGCCTCGCTCTTAAGTTAGATGATTATACTTTAACTATTTATGTCAGCAAATATTTATTTATTTCATGTAATAAACATCATTAAAATATAAATATAATGACGACCTCGGTGGCGCAGTGGTAAAGTTCTTGCCACTGAACCGAGAGGTCCCGGGTTCGATCCCCGGTCGGGTCATGATGGAAAATGATATTTTTCTGATTGGCCCGTGTCTTGGATGTTTATATATAATGTATTTGTTATAAAATATATTATCGTTGAGATAGTATCCCATAACACAAGTCTCGAACTTACTTTGGAGCTAGCTCAATCGGTGTGATTTGTCCTAATATATTTATTTATAAGTGTTAAAATATAAAGAAAATTATTGTTGCTTAGGATGACTCACTTATTCATGCGCCTAAATGAGCGGTGGGAGTAATATCACCCCCTCCCTCTACTATAAATAGAGGCGCACGAACGAATGGGCCTTCATTATTCGTTAGAGTGTCAATGCGAGTGGACTGTTCCGAATATAATGTAAGTTCTGTCTATTAATATTTTCAGTGTTCTTTGTCTATTATAATATATTAGTTACAAAGTATTGATTGTATCTAGTTTTGTTACATAATCATAATACGTATTAACAGCTTTATTGCGATTATATATATAAAAAATAATAAGATTTCTGCTGTTTAATTTATAATTTTGCAAAATATAATCATTTATGTTATCTATAATATATATGTATATAAAACTCTTGCGTTACCGACAGACAACGTACAGCCGAAACTACTGGACGTAGGAAGCTGAAATTTGGCATGTAGGTTCCCTGGGGAGTGCGGGTGAGCACTAAGAGAGGATTGTTGGGTGAAAGGCGTGGAAAAGTTTTATATGAAAGTGTAGAACTTTCATATAAAACTTTTCCGTGAAGTTCAAAAGTGTGTTCAAAATTTGGATTTCAGTTGTTTACAACAAATTAATGAATGTGTTTCAGATTTTTCTAAAAATTAACCCTCAACCCCCTTCAAAAAGGGGGTGAAAGATTGTATGGGACTTACTCTTCATAATTTTTTCTTAAAGAATGACCGAGATTTTGCTATGAAATTCACGCGGGCAAAAGCTAGTCTAGTATATAATCAAAATACGTAACAGATAACAGTTTTCACGGTTGTCTTTCAAACAAATTCTATCTATTTACGGTAATGTAGGCACCCATATTTCAGAATATAGGGATTGGTCACTCAACAGTGAAACCGACATCGTAATCCGCAGTTACGAAGAAAAATTGAAAGCCTCCATGCTAATCTGGAAAAGTTAATTTAATAGGTACACCCCGAGCAAAGCCGGGGTGAGTCGCTAGTAAATTATGATATATTTTTTAAATATAGGTATATAGTCAGAGGCAGATAAGCCTGTATGTACTCCGTTGTCTATAGGTTTTGAAGAAACTGAAGTGCGTTGACGTACGTCGAATCTTCTTACAAAGTACTTCGTTCTGCGCTAATCCGTCGATGGAAATCAAGGTGACTGAGCGTAGCTAATGCAGCAATGTGTAGTAAGTAAAGTGCGGGTTCTTTTTATCTGCCTCCGACTGTACGGCGATACGAGACTTACCACAGGCAGTAGCAGTAGTACGGAGACCAGCACGTGAAGAACACTAAGACTATGGTGACGGTCATCTTCAGGGTCCTCGCCCGCGCTCGGCCCAGGATACCCACGCCACTCCGACGCATTTTGTCTGCAATACAAAACTAATAGTAAATAATTCTTGTTTATTTTATATTATCGTCGTAGGCAGGATTCTCAGCTCGTGTTTTTGACCATATCATATATCTCAAGAAATATGTGAAATGAGTGTTTAAATGTTGTAAAATACAAAAACACCTTGTTTTTGTATTTTATATTTTGTATTCTGCTGCAACAGTTTAACAACACGGCATGACGGCATTGACAGCTGCAACCATTCACTCGTCCGGTCGACTCTGTCTAGCTAAGAATCCTAGCAGACATAGTTTTGTTACCCGTTCAGGCTTAAAGAGCCTTGTACCTACTTGTATTTCGCTTTTGTTTAAGTCAAAGGGAAAGCCTAGCTATGGCCCCTTCATTCCAGCCATAATAGAAGTTATTTAAATTTAGAACGATCATTAATCGTTCAATATTGTTCATTCTTCGAATAACGAAGACAAAAGTTTAATATTTACACAATAGATCTACAATTTTTTTAGAACAAGGGAGAAAACAAAAGATTATTTCTGATTATGATTCTCAAAAATGGACCTTACGCAAAAATGTATCCGTTTTGCTGACTAGAGAAAGACAACATTTCAGTTTGCTGCTCCTTGCTAATAATATTTCAAAAAGCAATTTGTATTTTAAAACATTCGGCAATAAAACTAAGTATTAATTTTTTACCCCAAAAATAAAATCGAAATTAAAACCGAGAATATTATCAGATTTATGCTCAGATATTTGGTGGATTGGAGTATTTTCTTTAAAAACAAAGAGTATTTTTATATACTTCTGAACACAAAAACTTTTACTATCTTGTTGAAAATAATTGTGAAACAACAAAGAAACAAGTAGTTAAGTAACAACATACTTTTTCATTTGTAAGTTTGCGATTCTAAGTCCACGTTTACAAATGGAAAAAGTTCGTGGCCACGCAACAAGACGGCGCTGTAATATTATGTAAACCTATCAATTTATTAGGCGCCAAAATTACGAGTGGGAAGTTCTACTAACCCTTTGCAATTAATAATCGATACCCCGTTCGTATCACGACACATTAGCAAAGCGACAATTTACTGAGTTCGCTTACCATTGGCAGTGTTGGCTCGCCGTATGATCTCAAGGAGTGCGGCGGACGAGCAGTACAGCGTCGCGATGAGAGGAGCCACGTACATGAGGAGCATGTTGACGAGGAAGTACGCGAACTCGTGTGTCTCCGTGGGCAGTGAGCCGTACGACACGCACTGGAAGTATCTGGAAAATAAATAAATAGTGACAACAGACAGCGAAAACGTAGAACAAATGTTTAAATAATTAAATACGGTAATTCAATTGATCGGTTTTGAAGGACTTGAAGGAGTTTTTATTAGCGTGAGGTGTGAGGGCATATGAAGGTGTTAGGAGTGAGGAACATTTAGCGCCGATCCCATATAAAGGGGAAATAGTAAGGAAGATGTCGATCTATTGTCACCCTGTTAGGGTGCGTCGTCCCATTAAACTTTGACCAGTCAACTTTAACATTAACTCATTAACTCTGATATTTACCAATGTAAATAACGTTAAAGTTGACTGGTGCAATCAATTCTCAGAATTTCAATTTCTCCATGACGTGCTTCGAGCCCAAAGCTATCAACCGCATAAAAGGTTAAGTCTATAATATAAAATATACAGGTTTTCTGGTATCTAACGCATAACCTTGCAAAGGCGCATAAGGTACATAGAGACGAACATCTTTTGTTCTACGACTTTTATCTAAACCTAATAAATACAAAAGTTTTCCTATTTTTAGTTTTAATGTCGTTTCTATAAAACGTTAACACTATGTTCGATTCCGCTACATAACGCTCCAGGCTGTACTGTCTCGTGTCGTGTTGCTCGGCTATAACATAGTTAAGATTTGTAAAATCGCAAATTGGACTCGTATTTTTATATGAAAAAGAAAACTGCGAATCACGAAAAGTCGTAGAATAGAAGTTGCTTGTTTTGATGTACCCGAGTACTCTTTAGGAGGTTTTGCGTTTGAAACCAGTAACCCTGTATATAACAAGCAAGTCAATATCTGGCGATGAGTATCTGTTATTGATAAAACATGTAATGCACTTGCAAACCGAAAATACTTATAATGTACCACGGTGAATATCCGATTGAATGCGAGCCAAATGTGATCGCAAATGCAGTCTAGTCCATGTATAAATATCTCGCATTTATGTATTATTGCGTAGATTCGACATTGTTTGAAATTATTTTGAGTACACATCCAGAAGATACTCTTCTTTATGTCTTCATTCATTGTTTTCCATTTACGAACTTACAAATATGTAAATGTGTAACGGGGCTTTGCTACTATAGGAGTTTAAAATTAGTTGGACCCTATGTTCTCATCTTAGTTATATTCTACCCGTGTACCTTTCATAAAATTCCGTGCCGTAGAACTGACGTTATGGTGTAACATCCAGCCTCGCACACAACTATTTTATTTCCTAAACACATATATTATCGAAAAATAAAAATGTCTTTGAAAAAAAAGCTTTTCACATTTAATATGAAACTAGTAAGTGGGTATTTAATTAGGACGGTAAAAAAATCGCGAATCTCTGTTTACATTAGAACTTGTCAATTTTAATTGGTTGAATTTATACAGACAGATTGGAAGGTTTAAACTGGAAGCCATTAGCCGATCATGAGATCAAGAAATAAGGGCGATGTGTCGGAAAAGCGCGGGATGGTAAATCGAACTTCTTTAGCTTACTAGCTACCAGGCGAAACAAATGTAGTTTAATTTTTAGTACGGTCATAACCGTACTAAACATCAAATAATTAATACAATGTACATAAAAATTAAATGTGCATTTAACTTAAATTTGATAAAATTAAATTAACCACTCGAAATTTCTAATTACTAATTCTAAAGACAGACGCTTTATTAAGTCTAGCAAATTAGTCTTTTTTCCCCCGAGTCCCGACGACTATTAGTTATAATCCGTATTGCTCTAGTAAATTGTATTTTTGTTTTACGAATTTTCCAAAATAAACGATTTTGATAAATCGATATTCGATATTATCGATATTGTCATCAAATACATAGTAAGTATAAAACAAAGCTGTCCTATTACTAAGCTTTTTTCTTTAAAGGATTTTTATGCAGTTTTAACTCATAATAGAAATTTTATCCCTGAATGTTTATAGACCTCTTGCGAAGTTGGACATAGACTTGTAACACAGTTATTTGTAAAAGAATAAGTCATAAAATATATCTCCTCATTAATCTTGCAGGTCGTTGTAACATGAGCCGAAACGTCCGAAGTATAAAAGGTACGTGCGCGTAAAATACTAACATGAATGTTTAAAATTTGTTATATCTCCTCATTTCGTTTACCCGTCGCAAGATAAACTAACACTTTACTTATTTAAAATAAAGTAAGAAGTCAGATGTCACTCTCGGTAACAAGTTCTGGAAATAGCTGCTGAGGCTTTCGTTCAAAATTATTTCGTGTCAGGGTCTTGATGATTTTCAGTTTTCACCGTTCAGTGATTCTGCTCAGAGTGATTGATATAAATGCCGCCCGTGTTTATTCGCGCGTGCTTTTTATGTATACAAACAACATTTTTCGGATATATAAATAGCAGCTTATGTATAGTCAAAATCGGATTGGCTTATAAATAAAGGTAATTGTGAAATAATAGCTTAAGAATAAAATATAATTAAACAATAAATTTAATGAATTAAAATATATAAGTATTATGTACCTTCAGTTTTCAGCCGTAAATTAATTGTTATCCAAATAATTTTTGAACGTTGTCATTGACCTTGAGATAATTTTAATTAGAAAGATTTCTTTCTAGTCTCGAGAGACAGAGTTTATAGGCTGTGGATTTTGGAGAACCGTCTAATGAAGCGATGTAATTTGAAAATTTTTAATTATCCTTGTGTAAATAAAGTGCACCATTTCAGTATTTTTTGGTTCATTAAGGAAATTATTCTGCTTTAGTTCAAACGTCTACGATATTATTATCTAAAATTTTCACATAACTGTCATTATGTCTTCTTCTTTTCTTGTGTTTGTGGCTCCATCGTTCGCCAAATTTAGAGTTATCGATGTACCTATGGATATCAATCCATGTGTATGAAAATACATACGTTAAAATTACATATATTTTTCTTTTTTTTTTTTCTAATTGCCTGTTACATATATGTACAGTAGGTAGGTACATTGCTTACCTATAAGATAAGGCCGCCATTTTGTGTTTGTATGACTTTAATAATTACTGTACCTATAATGATTTTTTGTAAATTTTGGAGCAATAAATTATGTTATATTGACATCCGTTTCTTAGTACCCAGCGCAAATAGCGCCCGAATAGACGCTAATTGCAATCAGATTTAGGGTGAGTTACACCGTTGAATTTGACGTTGACTTTAACCGGCGCGCCGCTGAAGTTTAGACAAAATTGCGTAGGTACGTTACGTTTTTTGCACATATCAAAATTAACGTCAAATTTGTGTGCCACCCTTAGTGTTCATACATAATGTTCATCTTAATCAATCTGCGCATAAAGCAGGTTAGAGTTAACGTCAATGTTTATTGGTGCAACCCACTCTTAAAAGATCGAAATTTGTACTCTACATTAATGGTTCGCTATTCTCAGAATTCGTCAACATTTTATTCGAATCTAATGCAATGGATTCTTTTGTCAATTATGCAATTGACAGCGTCTAATAACACCTTTTCAATTCAGTGCCCTATCTATCTACAATTTTATAACATTGTTTATTATTTATCCCTTTGTTCGTAAAGTACAAAACATGTTGTGTTCAAAATTGAATCCGTATTGTCTTGAAAATCATTAGCAAGATAGAATTACAAAATTTGATAACATTTAACACAAAGAAATTAACATAAAACCTTCAATTTAAATACAGGGGAAGTTTATAAAGAAAATAACCTCAAATTATATAGATCAATCGAACCTAATTTGCCGAGTTATAAGAAGTCTATTGAAATACAGTCACCGTTTCATAAATTTCTTTACATGAACTAAAATTTGTTTTTCATTACAGTCAATAACTTTACATTTTGTTTTTCACATTTTATGGAGATATTAAGTAAATATTTGTATTTGTGATCATAAACAATGTCTAATTTTAACGTAGGTGTACAGATGGTACTATATTTAATATTTCAATGGGCGGTGTGAATACCCTGCCAGGATGCTTCTTGTCAGTCCAGAGTCCATTTTCCAAATTCCCCGCGCACACATGCAACGGTACGGGTTCTTTGCATGGTCTTTTAGGAATTAATTACATTCATAATTAAATTTCAACCGACATCAAATGCCACGTCATTACCACGGATTAAACGTGAAATAATTTGCAAACCCTTCATCGTATGTGGACGAGATTTTCACAGCTGTTTTACATATTTTCATTTTTAAAAGTTGTCTCCATCTTATTCTGGTGGAATCTTGCAATTCAATTTTGTAGCAGATACTATAATGCGTACACAATCTTAAAAAAAAGTTCTGCAAAATACTATTGTTTGACTGTTGAGTCGAATCATATAAATCACAAATACATAATAACCATTTGATTTACTTTCTTTGCCCCCAGAATAGTTAATTATTATTTGAGGATAAAATTACACTGGATAATACTCTATTTGTTTATTAATATTATCATGGCGTATTCGGAGCAAATCTGGCAGTATCGGGTAATCGGGAAAATCTTGTGACTGGCTCACACATGTAAGAAACTCAAATGGACTCAAAATACAGCGAAAACGTTATCAGTGACATCCACAAATGCGTACTCACGCTGAATCGGATACCGGACCTGCGAATGGCGGATTAAGTACGGTAATTTATTTATATATCTTCCCTTGAAAACATTAAGTTATTATTCAGAATAAGCGCCTATAGATGCTAGGTTCAGACCGCGGCGTCGTCGACATGTTTTTTCAATTTATATAAAATATAAAAATATATATAAATAAATAAAAGAACATAATATATAAAGGATATAGTCTACAACTTTTTTCGTACTCCTATATATATGTCTGTGAAATTTCAAGAAGATTGGGTAAATAGAATAAGCTTGAAGAGGTAACGAACCAACAAATAAATGTAGGCATTAGGATATCGACCAATTAATTATTTTATTTCAGTTTATGTACACAGAAAGAGACAGACAGTCAATAGGAATATAAGTACAAAGGACCGTCGTGTTTGTTAACTAACTGCGATACCTTTAAAACACTGATGGTTAGTCTTAATTCGATTCTGTCTGTAAAGAAAATTCTATTTCAACTTTGATTTTATGACAATGACCTTATGGATTAGTCACCTCCATTAAAGCTTTTATAAGCGTATGTAAGTAAAGCAGTAACTGAATTACTAATATTATTCTTTGTTCTAAATATAATGTCTGTATACCTACCTAAACCTTACAACCCAGAATAAAATTTTGATGTAAGTACATCAATGTCAAAACCTATATATGGAAAACGACGGTGCACTACGGAGCGATAACGTGCTACGTCGACGCAACAGAGAAGGCGGGCCTTAAGATGAATAAAGAATGATTTCCAACTTGTAAATCAGAAACTTTTCTAATGTAAAAAAGAACATTTTATATAAAGTTTGTATAACAGTAATGTGTTGTGACGTATTTTGATTTTGTGACGTACTGTGGGATTTGGAGTCAAAAGGCATTTCTTATATACTTTAATGAGACCGAAAGAATAGAAAATCTCGTAATAAAACTGATCAGTTGAAGTGACATTTAATTAACGTACCTATTTGGTTATTTAAATACCTATATTATCTATTTTATTATATAGCTAATCAAGTAGCCAATACTGAATTTGAACTCACCCTTTGACCTCAGGATGTTCCTCCTGGTGGAAGATGAAGCTTTGGGGCAGGCTGGCGAGGCCAGCGCCTGCCCAGGCGATGGTCAGTGCGCGGCGCACACGCGCCTCCCACGTCACGTTCAGCGGCTTTAGGATCGCATAGTATCTGTAATTTTTATTTATTTATTCAATGATAGATAGGCAGTGTGGCTGATGCGTTTATATGTGACAGCGTTGAAAGTTCTAGTCAATTTTATAAAGGTTATTGAAATAATGGTCGTTGTCGTTGAAGTCGAAGAAGACACCAACTAGATTTACGAACATGATAAGGCTTTTTACACGCAGCAAAAGCCACCAGGGGTTCAAGCAAGCACAAGATCGTTTTGGCTACAAGGCCCTAGTCAAGAGAGCCACAGCTCCTGGTATTCACGTCATGACAACCCGCAACCATAAGGATACGGCTATGATAATGATGAATTTTGTATGCACGTCGCTTTTTTTTAATATTCAATTTTTCATCGGACTAGTCTGGGGCCAATTGCACGGCATCAAACTAGCTAGCCTGATGCGAAACGAAGATGAGGCCAAAGGTGCCTCAAGAAATACCTATTCATTCTTGCTTTGAAGATCCCTAAATTGTAGGATTCGGCAAATATCGACGCGGGGAGAGAATTTCAGACCTTAGCAGTTCCCAGTAGGAAGAAAATATTTCTTTTTTCATGTTAATAACTTGTTGTTCGCCGCAAACTTAAACCTCGCGAATACAATAAACGCATTAACCGATTTTGTTGCCCCACGAAAAATTTCATTGACAGACCTTTTAAATTTCGTCAAAATCAGACCAACGCGGTTCGAAAGTTATAGCATTACAAACATACATACAAAAAAATATTTTTGCCCCAAGTTAATTAGTAGACCTCGCTCGCTTCGCTCGCTCTGTTACAAGCTTTGGACGGCACGTACGAGTATAGAATTCATGATTAGAGGTCCGATTTCCGAAGTCGTGAAAGGTCAATACTAAATTTCCCAAGATACCGAGGCTAATAAATAAAATCATAGCAAAAATAAGACTAAAAATAAAACAAATGTATATTATTTTATTTTGATTCATTTATTAGAATAATAAATCTGTCAGCTGCTAAATTGTGTGTACTTGTATATTTTTTTATTTATATTTACTTTTCGATATAATATAATTGGAGTGGCGATCGACATAAGCGTCCTATTGAAATTCTGAGGCGTCATATCTTTTATTTTCTATCTCATATTAGGCTTCATTATATCTGTTTCGATTCATTTTCACGTATAAAACGGAAAGATCCTTTAAAAGGAAAGGAACGTTACTTGACTCTATGTATAACAATATATATTTTTTTTCACCAGTTGACGTGGCGGTACTGGCTTGTTGTACAAAAAATGAAAAATAATCTACGAAAAAATCTAACACAACTAAAATGCTAGTTATATGACACAAGAAATAAAATAATGGATTCGATAACTGGGTAAAATTGTTCGATATTTTGCTTATTTAGTGTGGCTTGCAGGTCAACTTTGACGTTAATTTTAACGTGCGCAGAGAAACGCAAAGTAATAAAGTAATAGAGTGAGAGAAACGCAAAGGTATAAATGTTAGCAGCGCGGCGCGCCGGTTAAAATCAATGTCAAATTTGACTGTGCAACTCACCCTCGGACTTTTCAGAGTTGTTGAGTTTAGATGGAATGGCCAGGAGAGATACCGTTGCCAGTAGCAACCGCAGTGAACCAGGCGTAATCGGAGATTCATTTCGTTATTTAATGGCTTCTATTCTAGTTCTATCCCTAGGGAAGGATTGTGACATTTCTTAGATACCCATTCGAGATTAATGTCGTCTGTTGTTATTATTATTTCAACGGATAGATACAGATGTACTAGCGACCCGTCCCGGCTTCGCTCGGGTAAAATCGTCATAAATTATACCTTCACCTAAACCTTCCTCAGGAATCAACTATATATTAATCTATTAAAAAAAACCAGCACCAAAATCCGTTGCGTATTTTTAAAGATTTAATATAGGGACAGACAACGGGAAGTGACTTTGTTTTATACTATGTATAGTGAGTGAGTATGTATGCATCTGTAATATGTGATTTGGTATTATTATTTACGGATTCCTCATGTAAGTTGGAATAAAATGACTGAATGAATAATGTAATTTTTTCCATCATATTATACGAACAAAGGCGTTGTTCGTGTGACATGATGGAAAAAATTGTTGTGACGTCAAAATTGTATACACGCAAAGTACAGTCAACCGCAAGTCAAGTTACCCAGCATTGACTTTACCTCTATATTGCGGTAATAGCGGGGAATTTGCCATGACTTTGGGTAGATCAATGTGAGTATTAATTAAATTTACTCATGTTAAAATGCATTTGCTTTACAGGAAATAAATCCGTTCAGACATTTTTGCGTGATTGAGCAAGTTACTAAAATGGTTTAACGCTTGTCGGCTTTTGCAAGCTTTTATATTGCACCAGTTATTGTCAGTGGAATAGAAGCATAATTGAAGCCTATATAAGTTCTGATGGTCTAGCCTATCTCAATACTAGATTTCATCAAAATGCGTCCAGTGATTTTATAAGTTTATTGGTTATTAACATTCATATATTGTTTTACTTTAGATATCGAATCTTATGTTTGATTTTTGTTGTATTTATGTAAATGTGTTACCAAATGACGCAGCGTAGAACATTGTTTCTACTATAGCGTACACCATATCATTACTAAAGCCTGACAAAATAATGAAATAATACTACTAATATTCATAAACCTACTACAAATAAAGTACCTTAACTATCCCGAAATTAATCCCACAGGACAATCCTAGTGTTCAATATCGCAAGTTATTTGTGAAGTTCAAAGGATCTATTACGCAGACTTTGGCCTGACTTCCCAATTAACCCTGATCACACTTCAAACTAGACTAGATAAAAGTTTTATCCCCACGCCGAAAATATCAGTGTATACTGTGTGTAGTCAGAATAATAAATAAATAAATAAATATATATCGGGACTAATTTGAAGTATTATTTGGGCGATTTGAAGTGATATTTAAGTGACACTAAACGATAATCTCCAATATGGGAAATAAAAGCTTAATAAAATATTATTTCGTGTAATAGTAAAAAAAAGTATTGTATACGATTTTTATACCTCAACAAAAAATGCTCATAAGGCAGAACAACTTTTGTTAAGGCGCCATTTCTATATTTCCTATAATATAGCTGAACCATCATTGTTCTCCATCTGGTGTTCCAGTTTTCAAAATATTTTTTATCCTATATGTTGCCCGGGTTTAATAGCTATATAACAAAAAAGTTTCATTCGAATCCGTTCAGTACTTTCGGAAATTAGCGTGATCATACACACAGACAGAAAAAAAAATTCAAAAAATATGTTTTTGCTTTCTATTATCTTTTTAAGTGTAAAAAATACTAAATGTACAGACAAAATATTTTTACTATTTTATTATTATGTAAGTATAGATTTTATTTGTCAAAGCATAAATCACAAGCTGAACATCAAAGGTTTGACAAGAATGTATCTCCAGAATTCCGCGGATTTCCAAATTCCAGGGATTGTTACAGTGTTTGTTAACTAAATCGATTGGAGCTTGATTTCTGTTGGGACCGGGAACGAGACATTGCGAGGTGATTTGAAAATATTTATCTAAACGCGATAAGATTAAAAAAAATGAATTTACTTTCACTCGATGAAATATTGTGTAAACTGATTAAGTGTTATAATCAGTTCAAACAAAATATAACTAAATTCAGAGGCTAAGAGTAGTATCGGCATAAATAACATTGCATTATATAGATCTTTCCATTGCTATTTCTGTTATTCACAAAAAAAAACATGTTCTGTCTCGTTCTGTGATTGCCAAATTTTGTAAAGTGCTATAGTGACAAAACATATATGGCTTAAAGTATGCTTTATCTTTTTCATAAATAACAGAGTATATCACCAAATTGGACAATGAACTGACAAATAAAAGTATTTTGTCTGTGTCCTTCCCGTTTAACATTTAATTTAGATAATTTACGAGGATTAAATATTTGGAAACCACTGAAGGAAATGGAAAGAAGATTCCAACAATCGAGTTCATCAGGCATGAAAATGCCTGGAACCGCTCTGCGAGCGTAAACCCCGGCCACGTTGAGGTTTAATTATTCACATTTGAGCAAACGAAAATATTTACACATTTACTTCTCTTATTAAAAAAATTTACTTAATGTATTTTTTTTTTCTTTTTATCGCACAAAGGAGCGAAATCATTATTTCCATAATCAAATTAAACGTTGTTATGAATGTAAAGAAAAAACTTATGGTGTCTTGAGTATGGAATATGTACCACAGCCACCACAGCTCAATATAACTCGCACTGGGTTATCTATTTGCGGTAATCGAATCTATTCGTGTTTTATGTAATACTAGATTTTGCCCGGGGCTTCGCTCCCGTGGGAACTTTGAGATAAAATATAGCCTATAGCAGTAAAATATAGCCTTATAGCACCGAATTATAATTCTAATGGTGAAAGAATTTTTGAAATCTGCTCTGTAGTTTCGGAGATTACACGCCTCAAACATACAAACTCAAAAAACCCTTATCTCTTTATTATAATAGTATAGATGTGCATAAAACTTGTTTCCTAAATGGAAACAAGTTTTATACAGTCACGCCATGCCATGAAATGCTTTTGGTCTAATGATTTTACTTATGAATTTAAATAACTTTTTTGGTTATATTTAATTAGTTTAAGTAGATTTAATGAAATAATGAAGGCTGGCAACTTTTTGTGCCCCCAGAGGCTCCTCCTGGCATGTATCTGTACCTCAACCACCTTCTTCGGTTTTAATATTTTCTATATGGTTTTTGACTGATATAAACATGGATTTAGTAAATACTTCGACGGAGCACCTACTAATTCCATGGATATAAACTATTATATTGTGAACACCATAGACTAACCATAAACCTTGGGTGAGAATACTTAACATTCACCTAGCGTAACTGACAAGTTAGGTTATAACCTCGTGGGATACCAGAAGGTTTGCCAGTGTAGCGCAGCAATAAAAGTAACAGTTTTTGAAACACCCACGGGTGCAAAGCCTAGAAACAAATATTGTAAGTAAACTTTTGTACAAAATAAGTCTTGAGTAGAGAAGAAGAAGGTAAAACAATTTTTTTCGATTTTATTGCACCGCAAAATTGTTGTTCAAATGTTCAAGCATTCATATCATTCTGCACTATTGTTTTCAATACAAATACTGAAGATAAAACGTTTGTTTTCTTTACGGATTAGACAGACTTAAATTTTGCAAAATTCGAAGCATTGACTGATAGTCTTAATAAAATAGACATTTTATTTATCTCCCAGACTAGCGTGAAAAACAAAAAGAAGTAACAAGTAATAAATTTTCTAAATAAAACTGGAATATCCCGAACATAAATTAAAAAAAAAATAAGAACAATCTGTTCTTTTGAAATTAAGCCTCTTCGAAAAACGTTTACTTTCATTAATCAGGTGGTCCCAACCTAACTACTCTACTTTCAATAAAATTACCATCAACTCTGTATTGTCAAAGCTGACTGTCAAAATCGAACAAATAATAACTTATCACTGTATAAGATCTGAATAAGTTTAGATTTGTTTAGATTTCAAACAGACATTTATTTGATTTAAATTAGAAACTACGGCGAGTCTATTATTCCAAAGCAATAAAAACTACTTGATATTAAAAAAGTTTTAGTTTTTATTAGTTTATACCCTCGGGATTCTGCTCCATTTAAAAATAATGATTTATTTTATGTAAACATACTTAATTTAAAAATTCACTATTTTTTTTAATATAATGATTGAACAAAATGTATATGTTACGGCTTAACCATGAAATGCGTGCATGAAAGTCATCCCGGCGTCGCTTGGGTAACATCGGCTCGGGATACAATTTTTACCTAAATCTTTCTAAGGAATCATCACACTATTTATTTGTGAAAACCGTCTTGTAGTTTTTGAGTTTATCGTGTGCTATACACACAATGCCTGATGCGACCGGCGACTTATTTTTATCACTAGTATCGCTACATAGTGTACAACGCAAAGTCGTTTCCCGCTGTCTGTCTGTACGGATTAAGATGCCGGTTTATTTTATACAATCAAGATTGGTATTTTTTAGTTATTCCTTGCAATCATTATAATTTGAAAATTACCTACACAATAATAATAAATAAGCAGAGATATTATATTATTATTATATATTCTTACAAAATAATTAACGAAACGTAATTATTTTGTAAGAATATATTATTATATTAACGATACAATATTAAATTAACGACTAGTATTTTTTTATTACTTTCAAAGGATAAGTGGGTACTGTTGGAATGGAGAGGATATAGCTAGGCTTACCTCTTCCACTAAAACAAAAGCGAAACGCACTCATCAACAGATCTAATACAAAATCTAATGATCTCGTCGTCAGATTCAGATTTCAATAGCTGTATACTTTATTTACTATTCACTACCGTCATCTACGGCAGTACTAAACTATTACCTGTCTATGGAGATACAGATGAGCACGAAGCTGGAGAGATACAGGCCGAAGGTCCTGGTGAACATCATCAGGCGGCACATGGTGTCCCCCGCCAGCCACTGCACGGTCCCCGCCCACGCGATCTCCAGAGGCATCATCAGGAAAGTGACCTGGGGACATACTGCATGCAGCTCAGTACACTGCCGTCATAAGGTGAAGAAGATGCATCTGGCACGATCTCTACGCCAGCTACACATCACCGAACTCGAGAGACTTATGCCGACGCGAATGAGTGAACGTGTAAAATTAATGAGAGCTTTTATTTAACGCAATTAAAAAAACCAGCAATGTATGCCGAATCTTCTTTGGTGAACTGTTTCTCGACAATGTACAACCGGCTATAAAACGATTAATATGCAAATTTCGAATAGTCTTATTTTGCTGATTCTGAATATGTATGTATATATATGACTAATTTTTAAAACAAGTCATAATTATGCGTCTTTTTTTCGATATACGCAGGTGATATTTATTCTTCATTTCGATAATCAATTAAGTATCACACAACTGTCGGCCCGTGCCGTATTGGGATTACGGATACCACAGATTATTCAATACTTCCAGTGACCGTACTAGCTTTTGTATGGAGATTTAGGAATGTCTTTTTAGACGATCTTCCCATGTTCCCGGTTGCGTTCGGAACTGTGACGCCGCAAAGCCCGGGTTCAAATGTTTTGTTAATTTTCAGACAAATTGTTTTAGGTTAAACAAAAGTCTATATCGTTAATGTTGTATTGTACATTTATTTACTAAGGCAAAGGTTAAAATGTTAGAGTAAGTAGGTACATTTAGTATGAATAAACAATATTTTAATTAGGCACACCGAGAAATGTTTAAAATTAAAACGAGCGTAAAATGTGAAAAAATGAAAAATCTTATATACCTACTACACGTTACGATTAACGCTGTAAGTAAATTAAAATGAAGGCCCTAACAAAAGGGTTTCAATTTATAAGCGTACAGTCAACAGCAAAATTACCCTGCATAAACCTCTATGTCGCGGTAATAGCGGCGAGTTTGCAATGAATTTGGGTAGGGTGATGTGCTGTTGATGTCTGTTGACTGCCATTGGTACCCGTTAACAATAGGTTCCTCTGCTATGTAATTTTAATAACAGTATATTGGATCCATTTTGACGCAGTCAGAATGAAAAAGAGAGTGAATGCGGGAGAATGGATATATGTAAAGCAATTTAATGATTTACGAGGTAAGTTTTCATTTCAATCTATTTATATTATAAATGTGAACATTATTTTCTTTTTATTATTTTTTACAAGCTTTTATTTAACTCTTAATATATGTATATTGGGTGGAATCCCGTGGAATCTTGCAACTCAATTTTGAAGCTGATATCTTCAACCGTATGAGTTGAAATTTTGTATACACGTTTAGCCATCAACCAACCACCGTCATGCGTATCTCAACAATATGATATGCACGACCAGATGTTGCACTCAGGATCGGCATCCGACGAGGAATTCCTCAATTGTTTACTACGCAGACATTATTATTTGTATATCTTAAGTTTGAAGAAACCGTTCAAATCTTACCATAAGGTCAGCCACAGCTAAATGCATAAGCAGTACGTCAAGTCTGCTCGCGCGGCCCGCTCTTCTTCTCCTCATGAGCTGCGACAACACTGTGAGGTTCCCGGTGGCAGATATCACCATTAACACACTATACACTGTTATCGACACCAAATGTCCGTGGTTGAACCGCATATCCAACGGCAATTCGTCACTAGTGTTCAAATGCGTCCAGTTTTTTTGCGAAGCCCCGCCGGGCCCCGACACTTTTTCGTCTATATTCATTGTTGTATCACTGACTATCTTAGTCTATATTCATTTCGCTTAAACCTAATTTCCTTCATTGGACTAGAATATTTATCACTGTTTGTGTGTATTTCGAATGGTGTGTTGATGCATTAGGCGGAGCGCGTCTGAAACAACAGAAACCTGAGTTAACATTCGTCAAATTAATTAGCGTTTAATGCAAGTTGAGAAGACTTTGTGGTAAGCTTATGTCTCGGTTGTCAAAGTTAAACGGAAAACGAGTTTCCGTATTTCGCGTAGTAATTTCGCGCGACTTTGTAAAAGGATTTTGAATGTTTAGGAAAACAAACATAACCGCATATCAATATGGCGATAACGACGTACGAGTAAGCTTTTGATCTCTTTTAGCCCAGTCACATTAGTACATTGCAGATCTTTGAAATCATAATATATCATTTAAAATCATTATAAAAATTATATTAACTAAATTGATTAAAAATTGTACTCTAATTATATATTAAAATTTAATAAAGACAAGGAGAAATTAACGAAGATTGAATTTTATTGATTGAAATTTTATTTATTTGTATTGTATGTAAGATGTAATAAGAATTATTATATACAATAATATATTGTAATATTAATAAGAAATGTCTTGTTTACATGAGACAAGGTTCTGATGATTTCAAAGAAGTCTTTAAAGGATTTTGGAATTATAGTGAAGTAACTACCACGCGAAAGTATAAAAAAATTTGGCGATTAAATACAAGAAAAGAATATGTTTATCAATTTTTGAAAATTGTATTTTTTGATGTTAAATATACGACATTTTTCCCGTTTAAGATAAATATAAAAAGTATTATTATTACAATAATACAAAACATTGCGTGAAGATAATTTGGATATCCAGAAAAGTTTAATTGAACTTTGTATAGAACTTTCATTGATCTTTAGCTTTATTATTCCACAGTCTTTAAAAACAATAATTTATTTATTATTTATTCAAACGTTATAAACCAATATAATATCTAAAAAACCGGACTTAATGCTAAAAGCTTTATCAATCAGAAAAGCTACGGGAAAAAATCAAAAGATTTTATATATAAATAATTGTTAAGGCACGTTAAGCCGTTGGTCCCGGCTTTTTAAAACCAACCAATTCGCATAGGTCCCGCGTGGTGGTCATGGCCCATTCTCCTTAAACATCCATAAAGAAGGCAATTGCCCCAGCAGTGGGGACGATTAAATGGCTGATGGTGATTATGAAATAATTCTAAGCATCTCAATCCCAATCCCATAACATTATAAATGCGAAAGTAAGTTTGTTTGTTACTTCTTTACGGATTATCTTCTGGAGGGATTGTTATGGGTACCCGGGTAGAAAATAACCTTGAATAACACATAGGGTACTTTTTATCCCAACATTCCCACGGGAGCAAAGCCCTGGGGCGCAGCTAGTATATAATAAGTGAATACAGGTGTAAAGAAAAATAATGCAACGGTTTTTATACTAAGACGCAAATAGGATTACTGTGACAGTTATTCCTTTATTCAAATACTCTAGTTGGAACTCGCTTTGACCAAAAGAGTTATGAAACATTTTACAGATTCTTCTGCGGTCAACGGATGATCAAAAAGGTCTCATATTGGATTTGTTTCGTGAACAACTCTCTAGAATTCCTAAGGTATTTGTGAGCGGTATTGGCTATTTATAGCTTATATTCGACAAAGAAAACTGTTCTTTTAACTTTAAAAAAAAAATAAAAATAAAAATTATTCAAAATAAAACTTTGTCCGTACTTACGTGATTTTTCATTTTCATGTGAAGGCGATTTCGTTGATTTACATAAAAAATCTCAGAAATTTTTCATAATGTTATTGTTACAAATAACACCTAATTTAGAAACTGAAAGTGGTTATGACTTTCGGAAATCATAACCTCACTCTCACAGACTTATATTTTTTGACGTCAATAAGTGATGTACGAGTAGGTATATCATCCTAAATTGAATAAAGAATTTTTAATTTGAATTTGAATTTGATAAATAAATAAATTTCCGAATAAATCGAAAAAAAAAATCTTGTCTTGAATATTTTAAAAGAGCTTATTGTATTTTATTTTAATATAATACTAGGTATAAATTATTAAACGTGTAAAAAATGTAGTCAACTGTACTTTAAAAACTCGAGACCTGTTAAAATTAATTTTCCAATGACTGGTTGTATCAGCAGTGCTATTTGAAAGCAAAGAGTTGTAAACCCGCAAGGAATCTGACCCAAAAACATTGAAATTTATTAAACTGAACAATAATGCGCTGAGAAGATTGGGACTACAACACCCACCACTCTATATAGAACATTTCTTATAAATCTATTTATACGTAAAGTACTAATTGCAAAACGATATACTTTCTTTTTTTTTTTTTTTTTTGTTTTTTTTTTTTGGGCGGTAGCTGTCAAAAAATACACACAACTTATTTATTGCTCTGTATTTATTTACTTGAATAATTAGTTTTTACCTATTTATTGGGTGGATTTGATTACCTTATGTATTAGTTCACTTCAGTACACTTGCCAGTCTTTTTCACTTCACTTCTATCACTATCTCCTGGACTTCCACTACACCTCATCATTGTCATCTCATAATGGACGCCATATCACAGCTGTGCAAAAACATGGAAGAGCTTAAGAGTATGTTCAACTCCAGGATGACATCATTCGAACAGTCTCTAGATGGCCCAGCTACTGCGGACAATTCTTCTGTCTCAAACAGTGAGTACCAAACATTCAAGACATTTATTTGGAAGGCTGTCTCGAGTCTTAGCAGCCAGATGGATTTGGTTTTATGTGCTCTTGATGAGTTTGAAATGAGATCAAGATCCAGTATGCTGCTTCTTCATGGACTCGCTGAGGAGAAGGATGAAGACATTGCAGACATCCTAATAAAGCTTTGCCGTGATAAATTGAACATTTCGGTCACTTCTAATTCTTTCTCTGCATGTTGGCGTATGGGTGGATACCCTAAAGCAGATAAACCGCGTCCCATTCTCCTTAGATGTGGAGACATCTCTTTCCGCCGTGATATATGGTCTGCTAAAAAGCTTTTAAAGGGAAGTGGCTTGACCTTCTCGGAATTCTTAACGGCGCCTAGGCATGCGGTATTTGTTGAAGCACGTAAGGCCTTAGGGATTAGCGGTTGCTGGACGAGCGATGGAAAGATTGTCGTTGTGACTGTCAAAGGCTCCAGAAAGAAGATCACCACTAGGGCACAATTAACAGCGGTAATTGAAGAGCATGCGGCCGCTAAGTGCAGTTATAAGCCAGCGGCGACGGTGGCGGTTGAAGATATATCTAACACGGCCCCCTCTAGCAAGAAGGCAGGCCCTCCGTCCTTCAAGTCAACCCGGGCCCCGAGTGCCCGGCTTCATTCCAAACCGTCGAGGGTCTAGGGATTCCGTTGCTGTATTGTCGCCGGTATCTTTTAGCTTGAGTTCAGTAGGTATCTTTATATTTCATTCTACTAGCGGTGTTTTGTACTTTAATTTTTTTTTTTTTTGTGGATTGTATTTTACGGGTATTTCTATACATATTTTACTGGTAAACACATTTAAATTCTGACCCACACACTTTGTCACGTTCAAAATTTAGGTAGTTCATGGTAATGTTATTTTTGCACGCTCCTTCATTTAATAGTCATTTTGAGCCATGAGCTGTCAAGTTTGACTTTGACGTTTCACTTTTTTTTTTTTTTGCTATCCGACTATCTTAACTGTATCGTATCGATTAATTATAATGTATGGTTAATTTATAATGTTTTACCACTGTGATTTTTTGATTTTTGAATGCCCGTTTGTAAATTTTTATTACAGTATACATACACTGTTATTATGTTGGTTATATTGTTAGTCATTATATTGGCTATTGTATCTAAAGTGACTGAGTCTGGCAAGTAATTGATGGGAATTTTATTTCAGTTAAATTTAATTTAAGTTTTAATTTTTATTTAGTGATATTTGTGTTATTTATTGGTTTATACTATAATATATTTTTGTTTACACTCTATGTCTGATGTACTGCGCTATAACTCTGATGATGAATTCTTCTCCTTATCCTCTTCGTCTGATAGTCTGTTCAGCGCGAATGATGATCTAACTCCGTCTTTATGTGATAATTTAAATGTAACTTTCTCCTCTTTAGCCAAAAATTTCAATGTTGTCCATATAAATGCGCAAAGCATCCCTGATCATTATTCTGAGTTGCTGTCTAGTTTTTCCCCCTCTCGCATTCATGCTATTCTCATTTCGGAAAGTTTCTTAAAACCTTCGCTTCCCTCTACATTGTATCCTCTTCCCGGTTTTCGCCTTATAAGAAACGACAGGACTTACATTTCTTCCTGCAATGGAGTGTCTAAAATGGTGCGTTGTGGTGGTGTAGCTATTTATCTTCGTAGCGATATTCCTTGTAAAATCTTGTCCCTGTCGCCTTCCGTATTTCAATCTCCTGAACACCTTTTTCTTGAAGTTTCTCTCCTTCATACTAAAATACTTCTTGGGGTCTATTATAGCCCTTCACTTCATATTAATTATTTCGATTCTTTTCAAAGAATGCTTTCCGACTTTCGTAATGGTTTTGATCATCTGATCATCATGGGTGATTTCAATACATGTCTTATTAAAGATGACTCTAGATCGAAATCTCTCAACTCCCTCCTCCATTCTTTGGATTTACATGTCCTTCCCCTGACCGCCACACACTTTCCCCACAATGGCCCTCCGTCACTTCTAGACCTCATCATAACGTCTTCCCCCAGCCTTGTTTCTTCTCACGGCCAATTTCACGCATTAGGATTTTCAGCACATGACTTAATCTTTGCGTCATTCAGGTTGCGTCCTCCCAAGCATAGACACAGAGTTGTTATGGTTCGTGATTTTCGTGCAATCCTGGAGGAACAGTTTAAGGCAGATTTTGCCGTATCCAACTGGAATGATGTGCTGTCTGCATCTGATGTGGATTCCAAGATCCAATTGTTTAATACTTTTATTTTGCGTCTTTTTGATAAACATGCTCCTTTACATCCGGTTCGGGTTAAGCATGCTCCTGCTCCATGGCTTTCGGAAGAAATCAAATTATTCATGGCTAGAAGAGACCGCGCTAAACTAAAATTGAGGCAGTGCCCTTCTAAAGAAAATCGTGCCAATTACGTTTGTCTACGCAACCTGTGCAATAAAAAGTGTAGGGAGGCGAAGCGAAAGTACATTCATTCGCATGTTCTGAATTGTCCCTCCAACAAAGTATGGAACTTCTTAAGGAGCTTAGGTTTAGGTAAACAAAAAACTGGTTGTGACTCTGTGTTTGATGTTAACGACTTAAACAAACATTTCTGTACTCCTCCTTCTTCTCTTTCCTCCACAACTAAGCAGGCAACCTTGGATGGCATCTCTGCTAAACCTTTCTCTAATTCTCCTTTATTCTGCATTAATAACATATCGAGTGATGAAGTTGTCAAATTCATCAACTCCATTAAGTCCAAAGCAGTAGGCAATGATGGTATATGTTTGGAGATGATCAAACCTATTGCTTTGCTTATTGCCCCATTAATTACTAACATAATAAACTGTTCAATTTCTTCTGGTGTTTTCCCATCCGCCTGGAAGCTCGGCCATATAATTCCCCTTCCTAAAAAACTTAATCCATCTAGCCCTTGTGACCTTCGTCCTATCTCCATCCTTCCTTTACTTTCCAAAATCATCGAGCATCATGTTCATCAGCAACTGAGTTCCCATCTTTCTTGCTTCAACCACTTGAGCGCCTTTCAATCTGGTTTTAGGAATGGTCATAGCACCACTACTGCGCTGGTTAAGATCACGGATGATATTCGGGCAAATATTGATAAGAAATTTCTGACTGTCCTTGTTCTTTTAGACTTTACCAGTGCATTCAACACTGTGGATTTCGACATTCTTATCGCCCTCTTGAATAAGTTGAATTTTTCTCCTTTATCCCTTAGTTGGTTTAAGTCTTATTTGACCGGACGTCGTCAATGTGTTCTACTTAATGACTGTTTATCGGACTGGTATGATCTCTCTGCCGGTGTTCCTCAGGGTGGCATACTTTCTCCTATTCTTTTCTCGATTTTTATTAATGGCATCACGAATTCTCTCTCCTCAAAATTTCATTTATACGCTGATGACCTTCAAATATACTCAGCTGCCCCGTTAGAAAACATTCAGGACGCTTTCTCCACCATTAATTCGGACTTGAATAAAATTGCAACTTGGTCTCATCAGTTCGGGCTTTTAGTTAACGCCGGAAAATCTCAGGCCATTGTTATAGGTAGTCCTTTTTATATTAATAAATTTAAAGATCTGGTGGTGCCCGATCTTGTTCTTGACAACAAAACCATTCCTTTATCTCCTTTTGTTAAGAATCTTGGCATCATCATGGACGAGACGCTTTCTTGGACCCAGCACATTGATGAGATTAGCCGCAAAATTTTTGCTTCACTTCATGCTCTTCGCCGGTTGCAGTTTTTTCTTCCCACTGTCACTAAAACTCTCCTTATTCAATCTCTTCTTATTCCTCTTCTTGACTACTCTGATGTTGCCTTCTTGGATGTCACGGAGGAGCAGTATGATAGGCTGGAACGATTGCAGAATCAGGGCATTCGCTTTATTTTCGGTCTTCACAAATTTGACCATGTTTCTGACTTTCGTCGTCAGTTAAATTGGCTGCCCATCCGCCTTCGCCATAACTTACATATTCTTTCTCTTCTGTATAATGTTCTTTTTAACCCGTCTTTCCCTGAATACCTCCATGAAAAATTCTCTTTCCGTGATGTTGATAGCCGCTTACGGTCTTGTAATGTTCCTAAGTTACAAATTCCTTCTTGTGCATCTCGGACCTTTGCTCTCTCATTCTCTGTGCGTGCTGCGAAATTGTGGAACAGTCTTCCTCTTGGAATAAAGGTGGCTCCCTCACTTGCCTCTTTTAAATCCCAGCTGAAGGGACACTTTGAACAGGCCTCAGATATTTGAGTGTTATAATTAATTATTTATATTAGTATTTATATATGGTTTTATTATATTTTTATTATTTTGTTTTTGTACTTATTGTGTGTAGTTTTAATAAAGTATACTTATTTAAGTTTTCATTGCTTGTTGATACTTGATGTTTCGTGTACTTCTTTTTTCTTCACTTTGCACGTTTATCTTATGCTACCTTACTTTGTGTGTTGAATTTTTTTCCTTTCAAATACTTGGTTGACTGGAAGAAATCCCTTTCTGGGATAAGTCCGCCTTTGTACGCGTTCTTTCTTTATTTCACTGCTTTCTTTGTATGTGTTTTCTTCGTGCAATAAAGAGTTTACAAACAAACAAACAAACTTTCAGAATTATCGAATAAGAATTATATCGGTGAATTTTATCGGGATTTGTTCAAGTTAATCTTCTCGAATATTTTCGACTTTGTATTTTCTATGGATTCTATGTTGTGATGGCCGTTTGCAGCTTCACTTCTTTAGTCAATACAATTTTGATTTTATTTCCGCGTAGTTAACAATCAAGCTCTCATACATGTTTTAATTCATATAAGAAAGTAAATTTAAGTATATATCAAGATTTTATAAATAAATACATAATAGTTAAGGCACGGGTCCCGGCTTTTTTAAAACCAATCAATTCCTAAGACCAATTCGCATTGGGCCCGCGTGGTGGGTCATGATAGGGCCATTGCCCCAGCAGTGGGGACATATAAGAAACTAAATTTAAGTATATATCTAAGTTTATTATATTACGTTAAAAGTTTATATTGTGTAAATTTGTCACTTCACTATTTTGTTTTAAACTGGGCATAAATTAGAAGAAATTTTTATTTTATTTTTACTTTTTTTTTAATTACCTACCCAAGATTAACTAATTAGGTACCTATATATGGTCTATATTTATATTAAGTTATTTTTAAACACCCAGACTCTGAGGACAGAGGATGTACCTACCCAATTAAGGAATGCTTAATCTGACATTGCCTGTGACCAGACTACCCATGTCTAATTAATGCTAATTCTATTAAAATACAATTCAAAATGCAAAAGTTTGCCCTGTTATTTATAGAAAAGATAAAGCCTAATTTAAGCTAAAATATGTTTTTTTGCACTTTACAATATTTGATATTGACAGATCGAGACAAAGCATACATTAGTATGAAGCATACTTTAACTTTTTTGTAAATAACGATAAGCATATAAGGAAAAATACAGTAATCCACCAATGTAATAAAGAGGAAGAAATAGAAAGAAGAGGAAGGAAACAGTTCTCGGATCCACATGTTGATTGGCGATTTTATGTCAACACGCGTGTCCAAAATAACCTTATTCTATAGGACTTTTATTTCTATGGCTTTGATTACACAAGTAGGTGTGTTACGGTAGCAACTGTAGCGATATAAATACATTTATATAAGTACCACTGTTTAATCTAGTAATTAAACCCAGTGGGCAAAAGCTTTACTATTACTCGGGTAAAAATATAATAAATTGTGCACCTAAACCTTCCTCAGGAATAATACTAACTTTTGGAAAGAATGAATATACGTGTAATAGTTTTTGAGTTTCTCGCAACAGACAGACGCGGCAGAGGATTTTCTTTTATAACATGCAATATATATATGATATGTAAGACTAGGCGATGGTCTAATTAAAATATAAACTTCATGGTCTGGTCAAACAAGTAGTGTCGTCGGGCAAAGTTTACTTACAGTTATGTTACGATATATGTGTAGTATAATAGACGTATTTTAATGGCATTTATTACATACAAATATTATTTGAAACAACTAGCAAAAAACCTCTTAACTGATATTATCTGCGGGGAAAATAACCTGTGTCAAACTCAGCTCTCCAAATAATCTCCACAAACAAATCTCAAATACTCCGTTTTGATATGTAAGAAGGACAAACAAAAATTATTTCATATTTATAATATCAGTAAGAAGAAGCAGAGTAACTATAATAGGCTCATAAATTCCGTCAATGAAGATTCCACGTAATTGAAATCGACTTAATTAAATTGGAACAGGATTGCGCTTAATAAATTTTATTCAACATCACTTTATTAACGTTACTTACTTTGACGAAGTGTAGATGAATACTGGGAGAGTTGCTATATGTACATATATTCTTACCTAGCCTATGTAGATACAGAATACCTTTTTCGTACATTTGTTTTAAGGAGATGTGTAAGATACCTTTTTAAAATGATAAACAATCATCTTAAAATAAATATATGCATTTTGTATTCTTCTTTTTTTAAAATAATTTCTTTCTCTTCTTTTTTAAAAAGAAGATATAGTTTTTTATTCAAATAAAGTATAGAAATGTACGTTCTATAATCAATCAATAGTTCGAATTAATTCGTTTTTCCATTACATTTTTGACAGTAGACTTGAGTCGATAAGATTCAGCGCGCTCTACTTGCGTAATAAAGTATTCGGTACTTTATCACTATGTTTGTTTAAGTACAACATCAAACATGAAAGACTGTTAATATTTTATTACTTAACGTCCAATCCCCTTTGTGTTGACAAAAACGCCTTTAGATTCTTCAGCTTTCATAAATTTCAACTGGCGACATTTCACTTTTGACATAATACAAATTGTATAATACCGTCAAAGATTTCTTTTTTTTTTCGAATGAGTCTACATTATTTTATTACTTACATTTGCCGCCATTTTGTTCTATGTATGTTCTGTTCTTTTGTTCTGTTTTGTTTGTGTTGTAGTATTTTATATTTTGGCAATAAACTATATTCTATTCCATGTTAGACTCTTAAAACCATCAAATATATCGACGTGAATGTTCATCACAATAATTCATCTCAGACACAAGAAGTCTTCTTGTGATGGATATAATGTGTTTAATTAGTTCCGAATGAAAAAACTAGCTAGGTACGTACGAGTTTTATTAGAAAAAGATAATGAAAAAAAACCTTAAGCTGAAATCCTTAGTATTTAAAAAACCGGAGGGTCTCATTGTATGCCGCTACCGTAAGATACTTTGAACCAGATTGAATCATGATTTTGTTAAGGGTTGTAATCCCTATACCCTCTTTACACAAACAAAAGCCACTGGAAGTTATTCACTATTTAATTAAAATGGAGTACGTCATTTCGAAGAAACCACAGTTGGTATCAATTCAACAAAGGAATTTGAATCTTCATAACAATGGTGCTCATGGCATATATTATACTATATATATATTTGAGAATACACATACTGTGTCCTAGCTAACAATTTGACGCGAAAAAATCGCAAATGGTTTTATAGATTTTTCATTGTGTTTGGAAATATTTCTTTAGTAGATTGTATTTTGACAATTGTATTGTTCATTTATTTCTATTATTATTTCAAGCATTTCGAGTTGAATGCCGTTCAATTATTAAACATTCTATTTTAATAACACAATTTAGATCCCTTGTTATGTTTCTATTAACTCCAATAAGTAGTGTTTTGTTTTCATCGCTGAACCATTTTGTACCTGCCTGTGTCTACAATGGTGAAAAATAAAATTATAGAAACGGGTTATTTTGCATGCATCATTCATGGATTATTGGATGCGACAAACATACACATATAAAGAAATCAAATGGACAAGACAATAATAGTACACCTATCAATAAATGAGGATATTAAAATGACTGATGATGATGATGAAATAAGGTTGATCGCTTTGAGATGTATGATAATAGATACCTGAATATTTTATTAGGGTTATCATGTACAAGTATCCCTAAGTTATGTCTTCTTCATATTTATCATTTAGTGATCAATATTTTATGCCATTAATTGAGCAACAAATTATATTTTCAGACAGACTGTCTCTCTCTCATCAGAACATTTCCCTGGTTTCTACCAGGGCTCGCTTTCCTACTTGATTATTCAACTTTGCACTTCCTTAGTTGTCATTGTGACATTGACACTCATATAATCTCGAAACAATGTCATATCAACCTAGACGAGACAACATCAGGCTAGCACTTCTCAGGTCAACTGTTTATTTTCCCGTAGTCCGGTATAGTAAACCTATTGGGTTTACTGTTGTTACCTATTAGGGTTACGGTAATAATATAAATAGTGATTTTTTTAACTGAATTGAATTGAGTCCATAATTTACAATTTACTTATAAACATTTATTTTGAGTGCGACCTCCTCTTATCTACGCATGTTGCTGTGCCCGCCGGGGTCCATAAATATGTGTTTTTTTAATATAATTTATAACACCATGTCAACTTTATGGTACCTATGCAATAAAAATATTGAGTATTGAGTACTACGGGCAAAGAGTGAACGAATTACCTACTATAACTAGAACAGTGATATTTTTCTCAACTCAAGGTTGACCTGCGAATAAATTATGTTTTCCAAATATTATGATAACTTGTTTACTATCTGTGACTTTGTGTTATGAATACAAACAAACAAAATAATATTTTCCACACATCAATGGACCTGATACTGTTAGGCAACTTTCACTAAAGTGTCTGAAGATTCTATCGGGACCGCGGCAACCTTAATTAAAACCTAAATTAAATTATTCTATTTTTTTGTGACAGCTGAGACAGAGGCGTAGATTGATGGATCGAAACACACCACTAGATCCCTTTCGAATGTCATGTTTTATTACTAGGTCAAAGAAAAAAAGATATGTGTAACTTAAACAGGAGCATAATCTCTAGACGAGACGCAAAAATATTGCGACTATAGAAGTGACAGTCTCGGCATTTAGTGTTGGCGATATTGATAGTTTACCACCACTACGCATGGTGTCGTGTTCTACTTATCTTCACACAAACAGGATTACGTTTAGGTATTTTATATTACATTTATCTAGTATTCGGATGGTTGGTCATGATGATAACCAAGTATGTACATCTTCAAATGTGACCTCGCTGTGTAGGTATCTAAGTTTCCACACAGAAACTATCTTTACGCAAATAAAATAAAAAAATTGATCGTTCTTCCTTAGTAGTGAATTAATAGTGATCCCAAGCATAATTTTATAGAATTTAAAGAAGTGGGACCACACGCACATGCGTTTTATACAAATGTGAGTTTGGATGTGGGTAGGGCGAATAACACATGTCAACTATGTAAATGATTGGGCGGAAATGCCAGTGGTTTGTAGCTTCTTTTTGAGAAATTAAAATTTGACATGAAATAGTGCCTGTCAAGGTCTAATTTCTGAAGACATAAATTGACTTTATATAACGAAATTCCTTCGGCAACGACGACTCGAGCTCAGAGAACACTATTAACAGACTTCATATCAACTAATACAAAGACTCGAGTACTCACTATAAGCAGTTATGCTATTGTAAAGGTTATGTATATATTGTTTCATCATATGTGATGAAAGGCGTATCTATAAATTCTATCAAACCCATGAAAGCATTCGAACACAATTCCGGAGGGATAATTCAATATCCAAATCAGTAACCTAATTGGACAATTTGACATTTCTGTATGGGTTTTGATTTACCTCTATTAGCTTATTCTATCGAATTAGGTGAGTATGTCAACCAACATTTATTTTCTACTAGCTGCGCCCCGCGGCTTCGCTTCCGTAGGTATTTTGAGATAAAAAGAATCCTGTGTGCTATTTTAGTCTATATTATACCCGAATACGAAATTTCATCGCAATTTGTTGAAAACATTCAAACTTTAGAAAATATTTTCTGCATCCCGGGGCTTCGCTCCCGTGGGAATTTACGGATAAAAAATACCGTATGCGTAATTCCAGATTATATTCTATCCGTGTACCAAATTTCATAATAATCTGTCTAGCAGATTTTGCGTGAAAGAGTATTTATAATATTAGGAGGATTGACAAAATATACGCTTTATTTTCCTTATCATATAATAATTTCAATAAATCAAAATCAAAATAATTTTTTTATCGCGTACTATGTAAGACTGGTAAAGATATATGATTCAACTTCGCATTTTTCTCATCTTTAGTTCAATTTTCTATTTCCCGCTGCGTGTCTCGTGCCGCAAACTTGTCCAATCCCGCTTCCTGCTATGTAATGTAAAGTATATATCCCGTACCATTTCCTACATATTATGCCCTAATGTTTTTCGGAATGTGTCCCGTCCCGTTCCCCACTACGTGTCTCCTTCCCATTTCCCGCTCCTACTCCCACTCCCGCTTTCTGCAACGCGTGCCGTCCCATTTTCCATGACGTTTTACGTCCCGGTTTTTTATTAACCACAAACGTAGATTAATTATTTTTTGTATCTACTCTACTTGTATTTTTGCAGTAAATAACAGTAATCTGTTATTTACTGCAAAAAGTAAGTGTGCTAATTTTCAGCTTTTTATCTTGCAAATTGTATTAAGTCCCATATAATTTTTCACCCCCGTTTTGAAGGGGTTAAGGGTTAATTTTCAGAAAAATCTGAAACACGTATTCATTACTTTGTTGTAAACAATCGAAATCCAAATTTTCAAATCACTAACTTCAACGGTGTAGAACTTTTCAGCAGTTGCAGCAGTTTCGGGTGTACGTTGTCTGTCAGTCAGTCAGTCAGTCACTTAGTAACGGAAGAGTTTTATACTGATATATTGATACATACTACGCCCACAATGCGCCCACCCTCTTCTGTTATCCTCTCTCACTACCCAAAGGCTGGCTGGAAGAGATTGCTTAGCAATAGGCCCACCATTGGTCCATATGTATGCACAATTGTATTATTTTGTATTAATATAATTTTTATGGGGCATAAATAGGTATATTTTGTGTTGTATTGTAAATTTAGTTTTCATAAAGAAAGAAAGAAGTCGTTCTTACAATAACAATTTTTGTATGAATAAAACAAAAATAAATAAAATTACCTCGGCGACATAAGTATCAAGTAAAAATCTTACGATTTCGTTGCGGGCCATGACCGCGCTCTGTGTTACATAGCGAGCCGCCGCCGTCGCCGCGTGCCGTGTTCAACTATATAAAAGTATCTCTACCTACTTAAAATAATTCGGCGTGCGTATTTTTTAATTTCCCGATATTTCAGAATCCATTAATCCAATTTATGTGCTGTAAAGGACAAAATTTATCTTCGTGAAATTCTCTTCATGATGAAATAATCTCAATACTTACTCAATACTTTTAATCATAAGGATTAATATGCTTGTGTAATAATAATTGTAAAAATGCACCTTTTAATTTACAATATCTTTTTATATATAATATTGTGTCGCGTCCTTTTTTATGGATCTACTAAAAACCTATATTTTTGTAGTACATTGTGTGCATGTATAATCAATATAATCAATTTTTTTTTGCTTCTTTTTCCGGATTTCTTTATTAATGTTGATTGATCTGGCTGAATACTAATTTATTTCAAAACAAAAATGCCTATAGCAATATCGGATAATGTAGAGAAATAATTTTTGAAATCGATTTGGTAGCTTTGGAGATTACCCGCCTCAAACATACAAACTCACAAACACTTACCTCTTTATAATATTAGTATGGATTTGTGAGAGAGACACCATAGCGTGATTTAGAAATTTAAAAGTTTTAGCGGCGCCATCTAGTGATTTATTTCGGAAGTATAATATCTATATCATTTTGTCTGAGCGAAACCATAGCGTGTTTTAAAAGTCTTGGTGGCGCCATCAATCATCTTTATGTTCAAAACTAAAATATAACAAAATTAAATTGAAAAATCTAATTATATCTATATCAGACTTTCATCGATAAAAACAATTTGTTTATATTCTGTTTACACCTTTCTACAAAATTTTAAAGTAAATCGGCTCCGTGGATTGTTATTTTAATTTTCCTACAGGACCCTCCTCATTTTCCGGGATGAAATGTCTATAAGATGTTAACCCGGGATTCCGAGGCATTTTTGATTCATAATTAGTTTTTCAATTATCCTACGGGAACCTGACCATTTACCGGGATGAAATGTATCTAATTTTCCTACAGGACCCTCCTTATTTTCCGGGATGAAATGTATCTAAGATGTTAACCCGGTATATAAGGTACCTACATACCAAATTTCAAGCAAATCGGTCCAGTAGATTTCGAGTGATGCGCTTCAGACAGACAGACAGACAGACAGACAGATAGACAGAAGACAAAAATTTCCAAAACTATATTTTCGTCATCTATATCAGTAACTAAGTATATTCCATGAAGAATTTAAAAAATATATCCAATGTACAAATTTGGCCTTTCTTCTTCTTATGTTATTATATGTATTGATTTTATTAATAAAAATATTTCAAAATATTACAACAGATTATTATACTATACGCATATAGACTATACGCAGTGCGCATACAACGCTTTGCGCGTTCAATACAATGACGCGTTCAGAATATTGTTTGGGCTGCCGCGTTTTTGCAGCGCGTCTAAAATGTTTGCCGACGCCAATACTGATTGCTTCTATGCAATTATTAGAAAGCGATGTGCGGCTCTTTTAATGCGATTACGTTCCAGCTCAAATAATATTATCCGTGTCCTAACCGACCGATGGGACTCCCCATTACTGTCTCACTGGATTCGTCTTCACACCACGGTGGATGTACAAATACCGGTGACCAGGGGGTGGGATCCTAGCTGGTAGGACGTACTGTTTTGTGTCTTATGTGTGATATTTTTGGATAAGTACTGTTTTCTGTTACTAACACTAGTTTTAAGTTACTTTGTAAATTACTAACAATATATGGATTACGTCCGAAATAAACATTTATTTATTTATTATTATTTATTATTATTATGCCACACTGCATAAATAATTTTAGTAGAAAGTATTATACTTTACTGATTGTAAAATAACAGACGAATTTTCAAAGTTTAAGGTTATACTTCACGCTGACTCCGGGCTTTGGACGTCACAGCAATGAATACACACAAGACCTTGAGAGAAATAGTAAATAAAAATGTGTTTCAAATAATGAATAAAAGATGAGATGTCTCATCGAACTGTCTCCATGAATGATGTGAAGCCCTTATTTTGCTGGTTATACTAAAATATTTTTAAATAGTATTGACGCGCGACCTAGTTGTCTAATTTATATGGGTGTCAGGTTTCTGCCACATCAAAATAAAGTTATTTAGGCAGCGGATTTAATAGGTAAGTACATAACTAATTGATAACTGTTATTAAAAACTAAAAAGTATATTTTGTCTCATTTGTCGATGCCAAATTATTCTAAAGTGCGATAGTGACAAATGATAATTTAGAACTTTAACTACTAATAATAAGGTGAGACTTTACGGTTTTGTAACTTCTGTCTTTCTTTTTGTAGATATATAAGAGCAAACTTAAGATTAATTTTTCTGAAATATATGCAACACTGTCTACTTTTCGCACACTTTTCATTGTTTTGACTAAGCGAGCGTACTGAAACCCAGATTAATGTTTAAAATATATTTAACGGTAAACATTTTTTTCTTTTTTTGTTAAAAACCTTTTAGTCAAAGGTGTTTTCCATTCCCATTAACTCCTTCACATTGCTCAAGATCGTGCGAATTGATACGAACGGTAACGACGGCGGCCGTCTCGACAGGTGAGGAGGAACTGGACAAGGGAGGGTGACCTCCGAAGGTCACGGCGACCCCTTACTATCGAGCTGCAAATTCGTCACAACAAACAATTACTGGGCTTCATACGTCTGATGCCGAGATATGGTCTGACATCCTGATCACAATCATACAACGTTCGAGACTCCATTACGATAAAGTAATTGTCTGAAAATTCCTGCGATGTTGAAGATAACTGAATTGATTGAGTCAGTTCCAAGATGTAGGTACGTTAGACCGACATAAAAGTTAACGTCAAACGTTACGTGGAATGATGCTTCTTAGATCTCTCCCTCGGGCTTCAAAAAGCTGACGAACCGATCTGACAGAATTTTTTAAAAGAATATGTACATGCCAGCCTACGTTGCCTCCTGTGAATATTAAACTATACTCGTAGCAGATTCAATAAACTACGCTTCATTATCTACTTACTAAACTTCTCAACCAATATAACTAACTTTATAAAGACTCACCTTTTCCTTTGGGAAAGAAATATTTAATGGAGCGCGGTAATAGCAGCAAATACTTATTACTAACTTAAGATAATTATTATAATTACTTAATTATAGTAATTATCTTAAGTTAGTAATTATCTTATTATAAATTAACATTTCATAATGTAGAGTACCTACAGGAATAAAAACATACTTTAAACATAAGTAGATAAAAAAAAAAGAAAAAAAAAGTACTTTAAATTGCTGCATCTTGTAATGAATGCAGATGAGGATGCATTGCGCAGTCACACAGTTGCTTGTTTTAAATACAAATACGTTTAACATTAAAATATCTTGTCTTCATTACATTGCTGTTTTTATTTTATACACAACTGAGCAGGCAAAAGGCATTTAGCCTTCTGATGGTATGTGGTCACTGGCTATGGACGTCTGCGATATTAGGGGTGTCCCACATAGGTTGCCGAATTTGTTGGGGCATTTATAATTTATTATAATTACGGATTTACAAAATTGTGTCTATGACTTGATTAAATTCACATTACATTACTTTCCTAGATGCTTTTATTACATTAATACACTAATGTGAAGGAGTTATTGAATGATATATATAGTTACAATTCAGCCAGCGTAATATCTTTTCTAATAGAGAAATACCTCTCTTTTCTGAGAAAAAGGTTTTCATCAGTTGGGCAATTAAGTGAAATTTTAAAGATTTTCTTTTTCTTAAGATTTATTTATTTACTTACTTTTGAAGTAAAATACCTTTAAATATTCATGACAATGTTTAATTATTGGCATTTAGATTTTACAAAGTGTTAACTTGAAATCAAGACCTCCATTTACGTGAACACGTATGTGTCAACACGGCGCGTCAATCGGGCAATGTTGTTAATTAACTGAATCGAGTAACTCAAACAATCAAGCCAAGTCGCGACTCGAATCAAAACCTCTTGAACTGAAGGTTTCATAATTGAAACCTTTTGACGAGATTATATTGCATTATACAATTATTTCATTCGAGACCTGACAATTCAATTCAGAATTCGGGAAAGTTCATCACTGAACATTTTTATTCTAATGAATTTAATTGAATAATTAAAAACTATTGTAAATTTGAATATACATTAAAAAACAATGGTATGCCTACGAGACTGTTTGTGTAAGTATGTTATAAAAATATAATATCGATGTGTAGACATCGATATAACATTTTTAATCTTAACTTGACCAGACCAGTGCTGAGCTTCCTATTCCTGTCCTTATACCTGTAGGTACGTGTTATTTTTTGCAGGACGTGAAAAATTTAGCTCAGACTACTACCACAGTACACCCTCTGGGATCTCCACGTGGGTGAAACACTGGGTACTAACAGGTACAACTTACACAGAATATCGAAATTAAAAATATTCATATCGCCCACAGATCTCGACATTTATTTTTATAACCCCTTCGGTAACTCTTTTACTCTTTACCCAATTATCTATTTTAATTGATTTCATGTCTAAGTAAACAAATATGTTTCAATTTGGCCTTTTGTTTATTTTATGGATTGATTAATGACATCGATAAGTTTATTCCGAAGTTTGCGAGTTACAAAGTAGGGGGCATCTTGATATGGAAACAACTAGGACCACAACAGGATATCTGTTCCTTGGTAGGTTCCTTAATATTTTTTTCACAAAACATTGAAAGTAAAAAAAAGCTTGTAATAAAAATAGAGAATCTAATTACAAACTGCTTTCTCATAAGAGAAAATAGTCCAAGGTTACTTAATTGATTCCTAATACTGTTAGATATGTTACAGTTTTTCTGTACTTACATTAACTTTATAATAAAAACATATAGAAAAGCTATAGCTAGCAAATTAATCAACAATAAATAATTTCAATTGAAATTTATTTCATGCCACACTTACAAGGTGATTTTACCACTGCGCGTAAGTAGCGGTATAAGGGAAGGTGCGGAGCGGCTGCGCGATGTACCCTGGGCTGATGACAGGAGCCGGGGCCAAGTACGGTGCAGCATAACCGACACTTTGAACAGCCCGGCCAAGTACGGCAGAGGAGCGGAACGCTTCTTCAGGACATGTCCATCAAAAGCCTTGGCAGCTAGATGCGCTGAACGGTCCAAGTTGACTTCCAAAGTATCCAAAGGACGGCCGTCAGCACCAAGAATGTTGGCGGGCTGACCTGGAGCCAGTGACAGGACATCACGGTAGTTTGAAGGGTTGTACAAAGGCACTGTATATGCGAGAGAATAGTCGTAACCGTAGGGTGCCGAGTACGCCAGAGGGCTAGATATGACGCCGGCCGTAGCCACTACTGCTAAGCAAGATAGGACTACAAACTTGTACATGTTCACTGTTTTGATTGAACAGACGATGATGTTATGTTGACGAGCCTTTATATATGAAGTCTGGAAGAGTGTTGGCCGTGAAAGGACTACTTTTGCCGAGAACAGCGTGGTTCTTTGTGTTTTTATTTTCTGAATAAATTATTTAACTACCTTTTATTTTTATTTGAACATGGAATGTGAATTGTTCTATAAAATTTAAATTTTGAAAGCACTACTTAATATTTACCAATTTTTTTCTTGCAAGTCTACTATCTACTTATATCGGTATCACGTATAAAAGCATTGCCATGTCACAAGGAAAGGTCTATCCTCGGGGCCTTGAAATCAGGATTTTTGGGAACGTTATGTCAACCCATAATGTGCTTCCAAAAATGATCCAACATTATATATTTTATTCGAAAACAACCGAATATAATTACCTAATTTGCAAATGCATGTTCAATTTTCCGATTTTCGAAATGTAACCAAATTCATTTTGGTAAATAAGTATTATATATATTACTTTTTGAGATATTTTACATCAACCCAAAAAATATACATAACATATACCTACCTATTATAATAAAGTAATTTCTCATCGACGGGCAAACTCCAGCGCTCCAAAATTGTGATCCCAGTGTTTCCACGAAACTTATATGTTCAGTGATTAAGAATCTAGTTATTTTTTATCGTATCGCGAATGTCTGTATGAAGTATTTTCATTTCCTATAAAAAATCAACTTTAGCATAGACTAACCGGTTTGGTGCAAACGTACTCACTTCAAAGATATATCGACTATAATGTTTCTACTTAAATTTTATCTGATCCTGCATTGGCTGCTCCATTTTACGCCATTGACATTTACTTTAAAACTGCTTTTGAAGTAGACTTAAATAACATAATGCGTACTAAAAAAAACCTCGACACGTTTTTGTGTACGAAGATCCGTAGTCCTGACTGAACTAGTAATCTCGATGTGACCCCCTAAACCTAAACCTTTTATTATACTACCAAAGCTCTTACTGTTCACGCACCTGGCATACAAACAGGCATGCGGCCCACCTGATGGAAAGTGGTCACCGCAGTCTATTGACGCTTGCAGCACCAAAGGTGTCACACACGCATTGCCGACTTTGTGGGCTAAGGTGTTGTGTGGCTTTGCGTGGCAAATTCGACGAAAAGTATATCTTGTACCAGATTTTATTCTACTGACACTGTTGTTACTCATAAAAAATTAAAGTATACTTTTAGCTATAGTGTGCTTTGTCTCTTTCTATCGATTTCAAATATTGTAAAGTGCGATGTGACGAAACATATGCTTACAAAATTCACTTTTATATAATGTATTTTATTACTACACAAGGGAAAGTTAACATTCTTTAAGGATCAGAAATTTAGTCTTTGATCCGTAACGCAATCTTATTATTCCTTAGGTACATTGTCAGTCAGTAAATGCGTAATCGTTTCAATGCTGTAACTTTTTGTAACAAATAAACCATTACACATGACCATTATCATTGTTATAAGGTTAATACCGCTGACATTTCTTCTCAGCAGTGGTCGTTCCGAAATGCTAGTAGTTTGTAGCTATTTGAGTAAGTTTTTTTATTATTTGTTTGTTTTTTTAAATAACTTTATTGCATACTAGATGAGCTCCGCGTGTAATTATTTTTTTAAATACTTCGTTTTTATGTACAGGAGTGCCATCTACTTTATAAAGTGCTATTGACCAAATCACATTCTGTCAGTATAAAAAGTACCCTATATGTTAATCCAAAGTATAAAAATTGTCCCAGCTGAAACATACTCGCAAACTTTCGCCTTTATTATATTAATGGGATAACAAAATACAAAAAAGGGTATAGAAATTGAAGGGATACATAAAGGCAACGGCAAACTTAAAGGGTCCTCTTCCAGTCCCTTCCAGAAAAAAATATATACATAAAACACTATGTACCAGTAAATAAATATAAACCTTAAAGGTTTAAATTTATTTACTAATATATAGTGTTTTAAGTTAAAGGTTTAATTAACCTTTTCACTGATATATCCTCAAACTGCAACGGAACCCTTCGTGGAAGAACGTAATCGTACTTGGCCTCTTTTTTAGTCATACATTTTTCAGTTTATGATATAAATTGATCTACTCAATAACAACAGTAAACAAAGTTATCAGTTTCAACTTATTGAACGAAAACAACACTGTGTTTATATGTGCGGGATGAGTAAGTTTCTTAACTAGTTAAACCCTGCTGGTTTCACTGTAGGAGTAAAGTTTCGTAAAGGTCAAGTGGGATTTGGATCAAGTGTTCCTTACCACCATTCCCTTAAACTCCTGAGTGAGATCATTTAACACGTATTTTTCCATCAAATTCAATACTTGAATTGTTTGAACATAAATGAGGCTGAAAATATGAAATTAACTTTAATGTATATATATTCCATATAGGTTTGAGAGTAAAGAAAACATTATTAATTTATTTTAGGGGGTCGTAAAGGAATTTTAATTATGTATTTTATTTAGTTAGTTACTTGTCATTCTATCAGGCAATTTTTATCGTTGTATTTTTCTAACATCAAACAATAATAAAATTAACATACCCAGGGGCATGGATGAATTATTTGATAATTGTAATAAAATTAATTCTTGTCTGTGTTAGAATTTAGAAATGGCAGCGGTATCACGGCATTCACAACGGTCGTAGAAATGACCCATTGAATATGCGACCTACGTCTTCTCGTGTATTCGCATACTACACATGTGTAGTCGCATTGATTTATATTTATATATTTTCGCCCGAGACGATCACCATTTTTTTTATAATACAAGTAGTACACCGACTTATTTCCTAATATAGCTTTCCCTGAGCCAACCCGCTGTTCGTTAACCTACTGTGTTACATAAAGGAATTACGTGAAAAATTGCCTGTGAAGGTCTAATTTCTAAGCAAATCACATAGAAAGCGTGAGAGGGTGAGTCGTTTTGTTTCCAAACATTAAAAAAATTACTGCGTCTAGAATGGAATCATGCGCACAAAGTTCATCAACGTTAAAACGGACAATTAAACAAATATATTTATTTTTGTCAAATATCCCTACCACCTATTTAAAGTATAAAGTATTATTTACTATAAGCTATGTACCTAGTCTAGCGAGTTCGCATAACCCTCTATATATTAGATAATATGATAATATAAAACATCGCTTCACGTGTTGAGGCGTGACCGAATCTACATCTGACCCCCAGACTTTGCACCACGCCCCTTATCAGAGAAATTTAATTAACTGCCAATTAACAGCACCTCTACTGAACGTTCTCTTATCAAAGTTAGCAAGATTCGAGTGACAGTTCATTAGAAACAAGTATTGAAATTAACTGTTTTCAAAACCATCTCACGGTATGACTAATTTTCACCCGCAATGTACCTAAGTCCTCGTTCGCACGGGCACATTTTCAACGCAGGTCAAAAATGCGTTGAAATGGAACATTTTCCGTTCGTATTTTGTGTTTAAACTATAAAACCTATTCTATTCTATGACTAACTTGCCGCGTGAAATCCTATCATGAAAATTTCTTGATAAAATAATTGTACATTATAACAAGTATCCTAAATGAACCTCTATGGCGCGGTAATAGCGGCGAGATTACAATGAATTTGGGTAGATTGATGTGCTGTTGACTATACTTAAAATTATAGAAAAATACTTCCATCCATCCAAAGTTTCACAATATGTACCTATAACTATTTATAAACAATGGTATAACGTGTTTCAGATGTGTACAATTGTGGTCAAGCAAAACTAACGAGAGATGCAATTTTTGTAACAAAACTTGTGTGACGTTACTACGTGGGGATGAGGCAGACGAATGGGATAATCGTTTTCACCATGCCCCATAAGCCCCATCCCTTCCTCCCCTGAGGAAGGTTTAAGAGTATAATTTATTCTATTTTTACCAGTGCGAAGCCGGGACGAGCCGCTAGTCAAAATATGATTTAGAGTCATCAGTCAATCCTCAGAAACATTTATGATTTAATAGATGAATAATTTCATCTCAATGTTACCTTTATTTAACTTTCAAACTAAGAATAAATTGAATAAATTAAATAACTAGAAAATTGCTATTGCCACTAATATATATATATATATATACATTGTATTACTATTGAGAATAATATAATTTATGCTAGAGGGGCATTGGGCAGAGGGAGACCGCGAAAGAGATGGATAGATATGGTTTTCTGAGGGTGGCAACGTACCACACTAGACAGAGATTTGTGAAGAAAAAAAAACACTTTTGAGGCTCAGCATTGAGACACTACAAAAAGTCAAGTCTGATTGTGACGTGGACCCCATAATTCGGGGTGTCAAAGCCGTAAATTCCAACGTGAACTCGCGTGGACATCTATATATCTGTTGCAATCTTTAATACTACGCAACGGAAGCTACTTCATTTATATTGTGCATATTAATAATTGCTATTCTATATTTAAAAATGATGTGATGGTAATCACGACTTGATAACAATGATTGTCGCCTCGAGGGCCTCAGAGGGCCTGAAAGGATTCTGTCCCTCCGCGGGTCTAAATTATACATCCGGAGATTAAAATCCGTCCCCAGTACCTAATACATAAGGAGATTGTATATAGATAACACACCTAAATTGATATATGCACCGTTTTTGTGATTGAATGGAATCCTACTAATATTATAAATGTGAAAGTTTGTGAGGATGTATGTTTGTTATACATGCTCCCAAAGTTGTAGACTATAACCTAGAATAACTCATTCTGACGGGAGAAAAGCCCTGGCGCGCAAATAGTAGCCTATTGCGCCGCTTCTTCTTCACCTGCGCTTCGGAAGTCGGCAGTAGACTAGTTTAAGTAATTTTTTTGACGTCAATAAGTGATGTAGGTATATCATCCTATATATCTATGATAAAGAATTTTGAATTGAATTAGTAGTGGAATATTCAGTTTTACAAAACAATAAATTATAACACTCAACTATGGACCCAATTAATATTTTCAACCTTTAATTTATTAATTTTAAATTATTTTTTAATTGTAGTAGTAAAGTGTGGTTGGAAAAATTCATGATTCAACAAAATTTAAGAAAAATGTTTTTTGTAACCACTGCTGAGAAAACTTTTGGACTTTTTATACAAACTTAACTCAACCCATTTCTCTCTTTACTTCTCTTGTTCCTTCTTCCGCGATAGAGCGGAACCCAGAGTCCGCTAAGCCACACCCATCTTCTGTTACAAATTCTGTATACCTACTGTGTTATGACCATCGAAATGTAAAAGCCAGATGATAACTTATCCTCTATAGTATTCGATCGAGTACCTATTTCCCAGACTAGTTTCGCAAATTAGTAAAGCATTTAGGTACTGGGTCTGTTGTTTTAGCTCTATTGACGGGTAAATAAGGACTAGACTGTTATTTGTTTAGATTCAGACTGCCGATTCAGCTATATCGTCCACCAACAACTGGTACCTAAGCTAAATGTGTTGCGTTAAATCAATTGATTAGACAAATAAACTTTGTTGATCTACAAATTACCTGTCTGTTATTGTTTTGTTTTATATAACAACAGACAACACTGTCTGAGTTCCTTTCGGCATTTATTCTCAGCAGTGGTCGATCCCAAATGCCAGTAGTTTGTAGCTTGTGATAAATTACTATTTAATATAAAAATTGACGTGAACGTGACGTTTCTTGGAAGTGCCTGTGAATGTCTAATTTCTAAATAAATGATTTGAATTTCACAGCTAAACCGCTGGACTGATTTTGATGAAATTTGGTATGCGTGTGTAAAAACTGTAAAACCCCCGTTCACACAAATGAGGAAACCGATGGTAAACAGCTACTTTCTGAATAAATAAATTTCTTGTATTAATTTTAATTGATGTAATTATTTTCGTGCATTAATGTTATTAAAACAAATGCTTCTTTACATCTAGGCATTAGATAATACAACCACGTCTGAAGTGCTAATAGATAACTATTTTATGTATTTAGTGATTAAACAAATAACGTGCGCTTCTGCCGCTTCTTATTGTCTTTCACTTCCGTCCCTCATCAGGGAATAAGTCCCAAAGTTTTCAAAAGACGAGAGGAAGGGTGTCTTATCACGTCAACAAATATGACAATAACAACGGTTTTGATATTTTTGAACGGAGTTTGTTTATCTTGGATTATTTGGCATTTAAAGAAAATTTGTTTTGTCTTATTTTCCCTTCCGTGAACTAATACAATATTTTGATCATACATAAAAAATCCTAAAGGAAACCGAAACGTGTGCGACGGTAAAAATACTTTGTCTTGATGTGATTTGATAAATTTGTAGTACCTACTTATGTTACGAAATGTATGTCATAGAGCTAATTGGTAAAGTGTATATGCGAAAGTTTGTGTGTTTGTTACTTCTTCACGTATAAACAGCTAGGCCAATTTTTTTGAAATTTTGAGGTAGCTGATAAAAATATAAGATATTGTTTTATCCCGAAAATACGCGATTCCCGTAGAATTGGGTCAAAAAGTCTGATAGTCAATGGCGCTTCATAAAGCAAATGGCGCTGCTATGCATATATATTTTTAATAGTTACTGCCGCGGGGTGCAACTAGTCATATATATTTACACGGAAATAGAATTCGCTTGCTCATAATAGCTACCTTATCACTTCCGAAATTAATATTTGTTCTCTCAGAATTTGTGTACAGTTATACAAAAGTAGACTACGTAGACCACGAAAACTGTAGACTAAATCATATCTTTCGCTTCGCTCGTACAAGAAAGAGAAATGCGTATTTATACTCGAGAAGAAACGGGACAGAGTGCTAATATTGCTTCTCCCCCAGACCATTCTGTGTAGTGGGCCACTTAGGTTGAGTGGTCTATGTTTGTCCCTCGCTCGGGTGCCCGGTTAATCTGCGACTTTGCGCAGGGGGAAGTTGTATGAAAATCTCCTATATTTTGGGTATGATGTCTATGATAGAACAGAATATGCCGCATCACCTAACGGCGGCAGTTGAGGTTTACAAAATTGGATAAATTTAGACAATTGCTACCCGCACACTAGCGTCACCTCACATTTTTATTTAATAGCGAAATTAAAAACAAATATTAACTGTTTATGCCACACTACATAAAGAATTTTAGGCTGCTAAAATTGATTCGCCAACTTGAAGTGTGTTGAACAAGTGGGTTCAAAATGGTGAATTAATAAAGAGAGCTATGTATTTTTGACGATAAACAAAACGTGCATAGCTTATCCAAAAATAAACGTTCAACGATCTTTCTTTTTTAATTTGCAATTTTGTGCCCCCCGCGATAAAAGATGGGTTTTGTAATCCTGTCGATAAAATATTGGATCACCACCTAGTTTTGTTAATGAATAGTCTCATAAGTTTGACGTAACTCAATATTATTGTTGATATTATACCACCCATTTTATGTTAAAGGTGAGTCGTATATTTCAGGTCAGTTTAAAACAACTTTGCCTTAAGGTAATACGTTTAATTTGGCTATTTCATAGCCAATATAGGTCGGTTACTATTAGTTTAATACTTTCTTTATATGGAACATAGATTTATAAATAGGCTAGAAGGATAAAATATCTTACAATGTCTTTAGAAGAATAAAATGAAATATAAACGTCGCGACCCGGCTCCGGCACACGTTTCAGATTATTATGTAAATTTTAAATTGAAGCGCGGTGATGAGTTAATTAGTACCTATAATATGCGGTATCTAATCTATAGACGGAACAGGGTACCTATGTTATTTGAATGTCATTTTTTATGGGGTATAATAGTCATATAGTGGGATAGGTTAATTGGATAAGTTTAATTCAGTTTTATTAATTACGCAATTTACTATTTTTTATTCTCATTAAAGTATTTAGGAATGCATTTTGACTTCAAAAATCGTGACGTCCGAATAGATTACTGTCATACGAGCTCCTTATTTTTATATTTCTGACATTAGAAATAAATAAATAAATATAGTTTGAAAGTAGCCAATATAGTGCTGCACTCTGCCGTGATAACATTATCGCCGACTCAAAAACTACGCAGATTATAACGTTATTAAACTTATTTGAAGACTTTTTCACCATACTGCAGTATATAAGGATTTCTCGTGGTCCTGATGAGTATCACTAAAAAAATAAGTATATATAGTATCAACAACAATATTCCACTGAATATTAGTTCCAGAATTATTTAGCCGTACAGAAGGAAGCAATAAAAATGTTTGTTATGTCGATAACGTTAATGCTATCAAAATATATCTGGTTCCTTCGATGATTCAAAATATTGTATCGTATATACTACGCAATACGATGTATTTATAGAATTAGTAAAATTCATATCAAACACACATAATTAAGAAAACTAAAAGAAAAACACATAAGATTAATTATCAATGCCTTAACCCAAATATTGATTTAAAACGAAAAATATATTTTACTAGCTACGCACAGTGACTTCATTATTTAATTTTTATTATCTGGGTGTACTTATATATGTGTAATTATCACACAAAGAAATATTACAGACTGCAAATGCAAATGAGACCGATTGCAGACATAGCTCTCAAACCGATTATGTACCGATACTCGAAAGAAAACAAAGTATTACCCGACTGTGTAGAGCTTCATAGCACGAAACGTAATAATATTTTTTAAGTAGCTATATCATATCCCACTGTTAGGCAAAAGCCTCCCATATAAATATACGTATTTAAAAATCGTGTCAAATCCACTGGTCTGTGAAATGAATATATGCTTTCTTTGAAGACATGTAGGCGTTTCTTATATGTTTGCTGACATTCTCGACGTGAATATCATTTTATTATTTTTCCGACACGTAACAAATCAAATATTCAAATTCAATTATATGATTTTTCAACATTTCGGATCATATTTTATTTATATCGGTTTGCGTGGAAATTACAAGAGGAGTGCGTAGTGGAGAAGAAAATGTGGAAAAACTCAGCTCCCGACGTGTTTACAGCTGATGGAAGCAATCGTAAAATCAATCCGTTATGAGAAAATGCTACAATTTATTGAATAAATATAGGTGCCGAATGAATAATAAATGTTCAAATTTAATCCGAAAATACCACACAAATCACGAATTTGATTAACACGGCCCTTATCTTTCAGTTATAAGTAATATTTGTGTCGCAAAACAATTTCCGAACAAATTATTTAAAAAGTTGCGTACCTACATTTATTAATAATTTGTTTGAAAATTGTTTAAAAGGCAATTTAGACCAAGACCAAAGGTAATCTCGTGTTACTGAGTTTTTCATACGCTTTTATAACTGCTTTTCTTCAATAATCTTTTTATTAAAGACTAGCGTTAAAACATAATAAATTATACCACTTAACTTAACCTTCCTCGGGAATCACTCTATCTATTGGTGAAAACCGCATGAAAATCCGTGTATCCGTGTAGTTTATCGCGAACTCAGTCTTTGTTTTATAATATGTAAGGATTATTTGGGTAATTTCACCCTTCATTCATAGGTATACTATTTGTATTCTTAGCTGGCTTAAGTGACAGTTAAGAGGTTAGAACATAGATAAAATTTTATATATTTCTTTTATCTATCGGTTAGAAGTTTAGCATTGTCGCTACGCTAACGTAACTTTGTAATCGATAGAAGTTGCAAAAGCTATCAACTGGATAATTTTGGATTATTTTGTAGGACCCATGTCACGTACCCTCAATTAGCCCCTTTTTACCCGGTCAACTTTTAATATGGATTTCTATGAATCCATTCCTAGAACCGCTCCAAAATATACCACCATTTAATAAAAAGGTTATACGATAGAAATAGTAAACTCCACAGTAAGCACATACTACCCAAATAATTTTTGAATTCACTTATAGTCAACTGTCAACTGGCAACCATAACGCAGAACAGAAGATGCCATAGTCATTATTTCTGTGCTATGGAATCGTTTATATTTCTCTCGTTTCGGAAGCCAAGATCCACTTGGTGTTACTGAGCCAGAGGAGTAAGTAAGTCTATAGAAGACATGAAACGCTTGATGATGGCGGTTTAATCAGTGGATGGGTGACCAAAAATATCTTGAGCTCCTCCGTACTTTAATGGCTTTTGATGATGATGATCTGTGTAGCTATTTTAGTTACAACATTACAAAAGGCATGATAAGTAACACAATACAACGCAATACAGCACTTTATTTGATTGGTGATCACCAATCAAGACGCCAGCCATCAATTTGTTATCAATATGAACCAGCTTAATTATATCATGTTTAGAGGTGCGGAATTTTCGTGTTTACGTAATAGATGCGAATGTATGCGATAACTTTTATAAATGCGAATATAAAAATATATATACGTCCGCGAAATAAACAATAATTTTTTTGATATGATTCGTTTTTGGCGCCACTCAAGTTCGCAGATTTTAGCACACGAACCAACCTAAATTCTTTGCTAATTCGCTATCATTATAGTATTACCACGGCTGACAAGCAGAGTTATTGCAGCCGCGCGTCCGCCATCCTCCGTCCGTCCAACCTGCGGTCATTGACTATCTCTATTCCAAATTTTATCAAAACTCAGCTCTACTTTTGCATGTCATCGCATTTTCGTACATATGGATATGGATTGTCGCCAAATTAAAATACGTAATATGTTTATGTTAAGTATTTTATATTCTATTGTTTATATATTAAGATTATCTATATCATGAGTATCTTTTAAAATATATTTTCTCATTTTTTTCGTGACTCTACCTACTTGAAGACATTTCTATAGAAATACGTAGTAGGTACCTTTTTACGTAGCTTTTCTATGGTTTTTCATGTTCTTTACTTTAATAACAATTTCCGACAAATTGTAACTCTTTCTGGAATTGTCTCTGATCAAGCCACTCTGAAAGCCTAAAACCACATAATTTAAGTACCTAAACCAATAAAAAATTACCATATAATAATGGAAGCCCAATTGAAAAACTTACTTAGAGTTGTGAATAAATTATGAGTACTTTTTAGGTACATCCTTGTTATTCAAAGATAAAGCATACTTTAAGCGAATGTATGTTTTGTCAATAATAAAAATATAACATTGACAGAACGAGTCCAAACCATAATTCAGCTTGAAGTACCTACCCAAGTTTGCTTTGCCTTTTTATAAATAACAGGGCCACGTTTGATTCCACAGATATAAGAACATTATCACTGTAATGTTTTTATATCTGGGATTAATTCATTTTATTGTGACTGCACAAGACTCTTACGACTCAGAACAACATTCATGACAAATACCTAATATAATAAAATGGCAAAGATATTTTGATGTTTGGTCTTTGCGAATTTAAGTTTTTAGAGAATCCAACAATCTTCGATCCAGTCAAATATCAGCGCTATACCCACCCGGGCATTTTCCGTACGGCGATTAATTGCTTGAGGTTATGTGTCGACATTACGTCACCTGTTAATAGTAGGGCTGCTAATCGTCAGTCTTTCTCCAGATTTGTTCTAGCTCCGACTTTTTCTTGTCAAATATTGAGTGCCAGGGATGAACATCACTTTCACCAATATCGGGGTATTTTAATTTTGTCCCACGTCGTCTTTTTAAGTAATGACAGCCCTAAGACACTTTCAGCTAACGCTAAAGAATTAAGTTGAGTGCTCGGGGTATAAACTTATGTTCACACACGAAATTTACTAAAAGTTTAATTAGATTTTATGTTGTTAAAGTATTTTGTTATTATTTCATAAACTAGAGTGCAGATTTCCTTCCAAATAATAATCTGCAAATCCCATTAATATAAAAACGTTTATCATCCTCATTTTCAGCCTCAAGTACTGTCCACTGCTGGTCATAATTGGCTTTTTAAAGTGCAAACCGTTTACCTTTCTAATTTAATATGAGTAAAAAACGCAACTTGCAAATTAAATTACCCTAATTCTTATTACATAAGTTTTCAAGCATCACCTCGTCTCGTCAAAACTCTTGACAGAAATCTGTTTACGTTTCGCAATTTTCCCTTTAAATATTACAGTAACAGATTCATAAACTTGTAAGAATTGATGTGAAGTGAAAAATTATGAAGAAAAATTAAAAATTATGGAAAATGTTTTTCTTATCGTTCGGTCTATTCCATTGTTACTAATAACTCTTCTAGTTGCATGACATTGGGTTACAGGAATGAAAATCCCCGTGGAAATGGAAGGACATAAACAACTTTAGGTAAGTATATCCCAGAAAAATATATTCCCAAAAATTGACGCGGCCGTAGCCGCGGTAAAAAGCTAGTTGTCAATAGAAAATAGATACCTAACTGAAATCAATAATTTTGAGTTACAAAGAAGCTGTAATTGGCTATATTGGCTTGATAGAAAAGTACTTGGTTCTCGACACCACCACCGCGGGGGCGCATGTCTAGACTAGTATTGTTTCTGCAAAAAACAATCATTGCAAATTGCAAAATAAACATTATTATTGCATGTTTTACCGTCTCCACACTGTTGTCGAATAGTTTCCCAAACTTTGGCAGATTCGATTTACATTGCGGAATTTCTATTGCGGTAAATAAAAGCTCTCCTGAAACTACGCAACGTTCAGGTATTAGCGTCGACATTTGTCCGAGTTCGGCGTGGAGACTAAATAAAACGTCGGTGCATTGTATATGAAATCGATTATACACATCCGTACCCGAGCCGGAGTTTGCCTGTCATATAATGGCACTTCTCTGACACGTTATTTAACATACACTTAATTTTTTTTGTGAACAAGAAAAAGTAGAACAAGACTTCTACTTAGACCAAACCTGGGCTCGCTTAGCGGCTTAGCTTAGGAAGGAACTGAATGGAATTGTGTTTAATATCACTATATTAAATACGAGCAGACAGCGGAAATCCGTTGCGATTTCCGCTTCAGGTTTCAGGGCAAATGTGTGCCACCACTACTGATGTCGCAACAGCCATAATCCCCGAGTAAACAATCTATCTCATATCTTACCTATATTACTTAGCTCGTAGAGAATGCTATCAACATTCGATTTGGTAAAGTTACGAAAATGTTCCCAGTGACATTGTGGTATTTTCATGTTATTTGCATATTACTAACTAGCTTCTGCCCTCGGATTATATTTCCTGATATTGGATGTACTTATTTATTTATACAGATTATCACAATCGTGCATAAATGTCATCAGTTCCGTACCATACTCGTATCTTGGACTACTTTCTTCACTAGATATTCATGTGGGACCTTTGACTCCGATAGCATCTTCCGTCCATCTCGTTAGGTGATAATGTCAACGGAAAAACGATATTATTTTTTTTATCGTAAATTTGAATTAGGTCGTCGAACACAAAAGGCTTGTGGAATAATGTCCTTATCCAGGGAACGGATCTAGTCCTTACCGTACCTTATCCAGGGAGCTTTCTTGTCATGTATAAACACATTTTTCAGTAGAGCTCCTGTAGTGTTCTTTGCTGAGGTTCCTTGTAACAGGCACAATGACAATCGCACTACACCACGATGTCCACGACAGTGAACACAGCGATGTGACAGTAACGACAACGACAATGGACGTTCCATTACAGTTCATAGCACATGTATACATTTATTTGTATATTTGTATATAAACACAAACAAATACTGAGTACAAGACTCGGTATTTGTTTGTGTTTTGTACTGAGAAAGGCAGCGCAGCGCTGGACATCCATCAACCGTAGTCTGACAATATCGTCAATCGGTCTCTGTGGAAGTCTTTGGGAGAGGTCTATGTCTAGCAGTGGACTACTTGTGGCTGAGGTGATGTACTAAGAAAAGAATTTTAGAAATTCCTTTACTGAATGGTTGAATCAAAGAGCACTAAATCATATAAAATTTACTTTACTTTCAGCGGACAGAGTCGTCGGCCACAGCAAGCATGGGTGTTATAAGTTTGACCGCAAAGTTTTTTAATTTGTCTAACAAATAAACTTGTATTTCTTATTTACATTCATAAGGGTTGGAAACACTTGTGTTTATTCATAAATGTAAGCAATACCGACTGAGGACGGTTTCTGATGTTTTGTTTTGTTTATCTGTTTACGTTTGAGAGAAGAAGCCACATAATCCGAACAAGCACGCCTATGTCACCCCCTTGTTTTGTTTGGCTGCCCAGAGGTAGTAAGTAACCTACTTTACAAAATGTATATTTTTTGCATGATAAATCATGAAAACTAAATATGAATCACTGACATTGGATATTTCCGTTTTGTTTGCTTCAAATAACGTGATTAATTTATTTTGATTAATGGAATATCTTTATTTGCCTAACAAAAATTAACCAAATGCCTACTCGTAATACACAAACATAACTAGACCACATAAAACCACATAAGGCGCGGCTTCGATTTTCTTTATTTTTTATTATGTCTACTCTACAGCGTAAGGAATAAAGAAGTGATATTGTATCTGTATTTGTACCTATCAAATCAGATTTTCTATCATCTCATCTTGAAGAAACATGCTAACCAATACTAAAATGTCGTTATTACATTTCAGATTTCCAGTTAAGTAAAATGTAGACACAATGAGATAGAAAGAAGTGTAACCAACTAAATACCAATGTTTATTTTTATACACAACATAACAGTGTAAATATAAAACTTTTACATACAGGAGACTAAGTACGAAGTTATTACTTATTTCGAAATAAATTTCTTCCAGTTAAAAATCTTCCAATTTAAAAGATAGATAGTATAACAAACTTTATAGATAATACATTTTATTCACCATCATTTTGTACATGTAAGCAAACACAATACATGGCATGTTTGATAAAAAATTGCAAGACGATGCGCTGGAGTGATATCGTAGATTACTCGACAAAAACAAGAGTACAAGTACAAAAGATGGAAAAAAGGTCCAGACTCAGCAATAAATCACAGACTCTTATGTTGAGTTCCATAAGTATAAACTAATTTAATTTCAAATAGGCCAAAGCATGTAGTCTTATCAAATGTATATGTCTTTATATAAAATTGCAATAGGCTATATTTTATCTCAAAATTCCCACGGGAGCGAAGCTCCGGACAATATCTAGTCGTTTATATTTTGGGAAGATTAAACCCACGACGACGACGCCCACGAAAACGGTTGTACGTTAACGGGTTATGAACTCTCGGCTGTTTACCTTTTAACTACCCCACATTTAAGGAGTTTGACAGCTGTGTGGTGTTTGATACTGAATGGACCAGGGATCGATCCCTGTTGAATTTGCTATGAAGATGGAAAATTAACTTTATCTGATGCCCTGGGTCTTGATATGTACAATACAAAAAATATTGTATCGTTGAGAGTATCCCATAACACACTTTATTTAACTCAGGGTTTCCCAAACTGGAACTCGACCCACTGGTGGGTCGCGACTGAATATTAAGTGGGCCATGAACAAAACTTAATTTAATATTTGAAAAGTCTTTTATTCACATTGTTACCAGTTTGCCTCCTTTTCTCTAAGACAATTGTACCAAGTTTAGAAACGTGTATGCGTCGTAGTCCAGACAACTTTGAGAAGCACGGCTCTAACTTTGGGGCTACCTTATTCTACCTCGATAGAGCTAACCATCGGTATGATTTATTTGTCCCTACCTATATAATCTAGAATTAATGCTATGTTGATAGCTGTAGATAGCAGTGTATTGTACACTCATACAGCCGGCCATGACCAGGCCACGATGCCAGTGTGTGGGAATAGACTTTTGTAGTATCTTGTTTCACAATAAAATCATATTATAAATCTTTACTTATAGCAGTAGTTAGATAGATATAACATTTATTTGTAAAAATCAACAATACATGCACATTCTAGATACAAAAAAAACCACAGGAACAACAAATAATAAAAATAGACAAAGAAAGCTCACTAACGCAATATAATAATTCACTAAAGCTGAAGAGTTTATTTGATTTACTGATAATCCCTTAAACAATCGGTATGTTTTAAATATTCGTTCTATGAATGATAGTTTCCAGAATCACGAAATTCCCACGAAGAAATAACTATTTAGTCGCCTTATAAAAAACCTTTATTGAACTCATCTAATGCACAGTCATAAGTGTAATAAATTGCTACTGTGCCGTAAACATATAATGATTTACTAATCATTTAACAATACTGCGTATCCACTTTGCTAACTTTTCACATTGTTATTTATATATAAGATCAGAACTGTAACATCGCCTGAATATAGTATTTTCTTTGATTCTATTGACTTGTGTCCGAGGTCTATTCATTTACTTCCATGTCTGCCAAGGAAGACTAGATCCAGGTTAATTTTATTCCTTCGAAAATGTACGCAGAAAATGAAAATGTCGAGCGCAATATCGGAATGGACCCTCGAGAGACGGAGCCCCTGTGACCCGGTGGTAGATAACCCTCACTATCAGTCCAGGGTCAGAGGTTCGTGGTGCAGCTTCTTAAAAACAACACCTTGTTAGCCATTCGTACGATCAGAATAGGAGATTTTCCTGTTTATACTTCAATTTTACGCATGCGAGAATGATTGATATACAAGATTTTGTGGTAGCACACGATTCACTAAATTGTTTCAAATGGGTTTAAATTTTGATCATATAACTAACATGGATTTAAATCTGAAAAAATACTGCGTTAAATACTAAAACCCCGACAATTTATATTTGGGCAGAATTACTACCATATATATACTTATGGATACATTTTTCCCATTCAAAAATTAAAGACTTATTTTTATTTAAAAGTTAAATGAGTTACGTCCACATAATAAGCAGTAAGTACATATACCTTGTTAAATTTTATTGCTAAAAGTCACATACACAAATCGGACGTCGCGACGTACATTAATTAAAATAATATGTAAACTTTTGACGTGTTTTGCGTAACTTTTAACGCGTTTATAATGTTTATAAAAAATATATTATTTTCATTCGCTAAAATTAAATACTTATAATTCGTTTAACTGAAATTATCGAAAGTTTTGAAATGCCTTAAAAATATACGAAATCTCCATCGCAATTTTCAAACTTTTTCATTTCACAAATATTTTTTTAACGAAGTTACACTTTTTAATATCAAAAGTTAATGGGAAAACTCGAGAAAGTTGTGGCTACTCACATGGTGTAGTCGCATCCGATTGGTCACAACACTCACTCACACACTGCACTGGTCACACGCGTTCGGCCGCGCCGCGCGCTCTCTGGGCACTGCCGCGGGCGGCCCGCCCGCCCTACAGACAGATAGCGCGGAGCAAGTTGCTCAGATATTATCAGATTATCTTAGAATATTATAAAGAAAGATTTTTTTTGCGAAAAACATGAGTACATACAAGTTGGTTTTAAGAAGAAAAATCTTAAACCTGTACATGTTTTGTCTATGGGTATCTAACAATAAAAAAATGAGAAACAGCAACAAAGCTAACAAAATAATTAATTTACTCTAGCTAATAAAGTTACAAAAATGTTTGTTTCTATTGAAGTCTCTCATCAACAAAGTCATTTAAAGTATAATTATGTTTTTATTTAATTGAGAGAAAACAGAGTTAGAATAAAATATTACGAATTTGATATTTTATTTTAATATACTTAAGTACTAAGCTAGTAAATATTGGGTACCCTCGCTTTTTGTTGGTTACATTTGGATTTCAGCTATTGATAATTTAGATTACACTATATTCTGAATTGCCTGTGGTTTTAAAACTATATACACATAATAACTAAATACAACTATTGATAAATTTAAACAAGACAAAACGAATCAGCAGTACTTTCTCAGACGTCAAATGTTCATACAATTTAGTTGATATACTTGCAAACAAATCATATTATAAACTCGATAGTCAGATTTCTCAAGCTGTCATTCACAGCACGTGTATCTTACATGCCAATAGCAGAGCTTGGGATAGTAACTTCATTTCATGATGTCAAATTTCTGATTTTAGGTTTTTTAGGTTTACTGGTTTCTTATTATTTATCGCATGTGTTGTCAAAATGGTGCCAGATTTTATTCAAGTCTACTTTTGCATATTGCTAAGCAGACAAACTGGCATGTGGCCCATCTGATGGGAATTGGCCACTGCAGCCTAATAGACTCCTGCAACATCACGCGAATATAAATAGCAGCATCTAATTTGGACAACCGTGTGAGCGGGGTCTTTTTCTGCATCCTAGCTGATCGATACATGCGACAAGGCAACACGATGAAGCGTCCATATCAAACCTTGTTGTCACTAACGCACAGCGTCGTACAGCATTCCACCACGCACCTAGGACGCTGGATGACGTGCTCTGCAGGCGGGCTTGTTGTTGTCAATTGTTTACTTGTTAAGAGGCTCGCCAACAGGCCCTTAACGATGACTGCACCGTATGACGCTCTGATACCATCGCTTCTGAGAAGTGACGTCCGACAAGAGATTTCCAATGTTAACCTTACAATGTTTATCTATTTTATGAAAACACAGCTGAACTTCACCCAATGTAATTTAAGGCGGCCAAACAAACCGCATTCCATGAATTGTTCCAATTTTTTTTTTTTAAATAAATTAAGTAGTTATCATTGAATTGACATCTCTAAAAAATCTAAGTTTTAAATTATAATAAGTTTTAATATTTTATCTATTAATTATGTTTCACAAGTCGAGTATAATTTGTTTTAATCGTTATTCTGTCGAAACTTTACATTTTTAAAGTTTATTATATAGTTAAACTTTACTTTGATAACAGTGAGACAGATCCCTAGTTATATAAAACTTTAAGTTATTATATAATCTAATAATCAGATTTTCAAATATTTTGACTTGACATTGTTACTTGACTTGCTTATGACGATTAAATTAATAAACGATATTCTCTCTGCCCGGCGTGTAAAGAAAGTCGGTCCCAAAGGCGATAAATCAAGTTATTTGAATAAGGAAATATTATAACTATAAACGGTATCTAACTCTATTGTTAATCTCAGCAAATTGTATAAACTTGTATTTTAACGACATTTACTGATTACCTACTATTACAGTTCGGCTCGAAGGACCCTATGTTTAGGATTTATTGCCGGGATTTAAAAAGACTGAATTAAATTATTTATCGTAATTACATAAAATTAACGAACAACAAAATAAAAGTCCATAATTAATGACAATAAGAAAAAAGAACAGTTATTTATTTCTTTTTCAGATAGTTCTAAAGCTTAGCGGCCAGTATTTTTGTGACAACATTTTAAACAGACTGGTAAATCTACCTGTGTTTTGTTACGTAGGTGCTTAGGTTCCACGACCTGTTACATAAACCACTCTATTGAAAAACCAACTTTAGGGAGCCAATGAACCAATTTTCAAAAACTATTGGGAATATATAATTTGTATTCGATTAGTATAAAACTATTTGAAATATAAGAGCTTTGAAATTTCAGCATTTATACAATGCATTGAGAAAACCATGGCGCTAGAGCCTAGAGCTCAAGTCAACAAAACAATAATATCGTATTAATATTATAAATGCGAAAATTTGTGTGTATGTTTGTTACTCTTTCACGCAAAATTTACTGAACGGATTGTTATGAAATTTGATACCTGGCATATAACATGACATAGGGTATTTTTTATCTCCAAATTCCCACGGGAGCGAGGCCCCGGGGCGCAGTTAGTTACTGTTTTACTGCCCGATAAAACTGTGGAACGGGTTGCAGGCGCTAGAAATCTGGAGATATTCATGGACGCCGACAGGTAATATAGGGCTGCAATCCACTCTCCCGGACTTTTCTATAATCCAGTCAATGGCGATATTGTGTCCCACAGGTATACACAATGGAAAACTATCTGAAAAAATGTCGAGTACACCTACGTGAGGTCTATCGGATATATTGTTACCATGACCCTTAGAGTGGGCGGTGAAAATATAAAATAACCTGGTTTAGTTTTCAAACAACATGTAGGCATGCAAAATTCCAGGAAAATTCGCTCAGCATTAAGAGCTAACAAACTTACTTTTGCATTTGTAATATTAATTGGGATGTGATTACCCTCGACATGTGCACAATAGAAAGAATGGCGCAAAAGAATTACCGCTTAGATAAACTATTGCTGGATGATTGGAAGAGACATCTTCATTCATGGGATAAGTCCACCATTATAAAATTACCTTCTGTTTGTAGGTACTATAAATCATATGTTCTTTGTACAATAAAAATACTGAATGAAATGGGAAATAAATACGACTGTCCAAGTCGGGGGCAAATAGACCTGAACTTTCTCGTTTATTAGGTACTAGCTTTTGACCACGGCGCCATGCATGCAAAATTTCAATAAGATTGGTTGAGTAGATAGAGTTTCACGCTCTATCAAACTTACGTTCGCATTTATAATATTAGTAATTTATTTGTATTTATCATTCAGTACAAACGAAAAGGTATTGCTCTGACAACCATAATGGGTTACATTTATCTGCCCGCTTTCGTAAATTCAATATACCTATTTTTCAACAATAGGTGGCGAGGACTTCGAAATTCGGCAGTGGATCGGAATTAATATACATAGTTACGTCTCGAATCTCGCCATATACAAATATTGTAAGTATACTCACCTTTTTATTCTGCTCCGGTCTGCTTGCTCTGCATTTAATACTAAAATAGGATCAATTAGATATTATTACGTATTTTATGAAATGTTAAATAATACCATTATTTTGCGTTTCATCAAATATAATTAATTCCCCTAATGAGGTGACTGGTTCTAGAATTATCGCTGAAACATAGAACAACATATTTATCAAATTGTCGGAGCCTTCACCGACCCCTGTAATAGCCACTTGATTAGGTATATCTATAAGAATGTAGTCTTCTACCTAATTATGACAATAATACTGTCAATTTACGAACTAGATAGGAAAGTAATTTATTTCTTACCTTTGTTCTTAACCCTTGGCCTTAAGATAAGTCTACAAGATGTGATGTTTTTCTCAATAAGAGTTATGTAAGTATCTTTACATGTTTTCTCATTACTTCCTTTTGATAAGCGAGAAAAGGTCCAATGCGTTTCAGATCTGTATCGGCTTGAAATAAAATACCAGAATTGGGCCGCAGTTTAGTTACCAAAGGTGGCTTTACTTGTAATGCTACACGTAAGTTAATACTAAGAAAGAAATTTCCATACCAAAGACAGCGAATAGGATGAAAAGCTACTAAGGCCAATATCGAGTATACAATGTGAATTGTGAGTAATGAGAGTAATACACAAATTGACGTTGTAATCCAGAAGCTCCGGCCAATTACACGACTCCTAGTTATTATTGACCCGAATAACTATATAGGTACACAACTCAAATTGAAATCAATATGCCTATCAAATTGAGATGAAATATACCATCATTCGATATATATATATATATCCTAAGCCTAAATCCGATCGGCTGATCTGCCAATTTGTATGTTATGTAGAGCAAAAAGCTTTTCAGACTGTTTTTAGAAGTATAAAATTATTTTTATTATACTATGTCGTCATTCAAACCTGCTATGAAAATTTTACCGGTGTTAAAAAAGTTACCCTATAATCAGGCACCTATATAAAGTATGCAGAAAAGTACCTACGTAAGAACTAGATGTTTACGGTAAATAGTCATTGTAGAGTTTTATTCAGCATCACTTAACCTTCACGACGTCGTAAGGACACGTCTATTCGATTTTAGACTACTTTAGAAACACAGAATTTAGAATTTCTTTGATCTAAGTTTAGAAAATATCTTAACATATCAAAATATTCTTCTTTAACTATTTTTACTGTGAGATGATTTTTTTAAAAGAGCTTAAGTAGATAGGTACCCAAACCTGTAAGTAGACTACTTTAGCCAAGCAGTGGCGGAATGAACTGTTTAGAAAAACGTTGGTACTTAGGAAATTTTAAAGATGAATAAAAAGGAACTTGAAAGAGCTGAACTGAGAACTTCGAAAAATTTGTTTACGTTAAAATTTTAAAATATTTGATGTAGGTAGCCGTCATTTTTCAAAACATTATTTTTATTTTGTTGATTATGATATGTAAAAATGCTGAAAACATTTTTAGTTTTTTTTTTGTTAACGGCCAGAACCACGAAAAGATGGCGAATCAGCATGTACCTACTAAAACTACAGAGATTTTAAAAATATATGAAAAGTAAACAGCTTATATTTAAGAACAGCTGGAGCAGGATACAATGCTAGGTACGTGCTCCACACATATCGGGTCCCAACGTGTCAGTTTTAGAGTTAGGTAATGCATTATTTTTTAATCAATCAACGGATCCACTGCCATGGTGTTAATATATTTCGGTCACGCGACAGGCCCGATGGCCCTTTAGTTTTCTACGGCCTTAATCCGGAACTAAAACTGCTGGAATTCTCCCCTCACATCGACAGTTCCAGAATCCATACCCGAATCCTACAATTTATGGATCTTCAAGGCAAATAATTAATATGGGCATTATTTGAGCTTGCGTGTAACACCTTAGACATTATCACTGCTTCCTATCAGGCTAGATTGAAGTCAAACGCACTTTTATTTCCAAAAAAAATATTTATAGTTCTATTATACGTATTTATTTTTCCTCAAAGCTATTGTAGGTGGTCCGAGCTACCATAACCTGACCTCCAAACTCCAACGCACAATTAAGTTGTCCAAAAACAAAACACTAATTAACTATTTACTGTGGCATCACAAAAATTAAGTGGCTGAGCTAGATAGGTCTAAATTGTCTTGTTTGTATCAAGTAGCTGATAACCCGCCGCGGGTCATCGGAACTGGTAGCGAAGAGTCGCGGACACTTCGGAAATTATGATTTTTTTTCAAATTACCTAGGTTAGTAGTTATTAGAAGCTATTAAAGCAGTCAGCCTGTGATCGAAAGGTCCCAGGTTTGATTCCTATTTGTGCCACATGAGTTTGTATAGCAAACTGACTCATGTTTAGTAGTTTTAAGAAGCCACCACTTGGTTTCGGTGAGGTGTGAAGGAAACCATCGTGAGGAAACCTGTAGTCTTCTTAGTTGATGATTTATCACGTAGCGTGTGAAACTACTTTATTAATATGCCCAAGAGAGTCGTTGTGTGTGTTTCATTCCACTTAATGACCACGATTATCAGCCATAAGGAATACAACTATAAGGAGATACTTTTATTAATGAATTATGCCAACTAGCAATCTAACCCGGCTTCGCACGGGGTCATTTATGTTAAGTATACATTTTCTGTAATAAATTGTCTAGGTACATACATAACAGTACATGTGCCTGACAGACGCGGCGACAGGGCGACTTTGTATTAAACTTTGTAGTGATGATAATTAACAATAGCGTTCCCAATGAGGGTTGATGTCAAATAGGCGGCGGGTAGTAAAATCACAGCCGAATTTGCAAAATTTTTTTGTTCTCGTGAGAGATGTACCCGAGAGGAGAGAGGACAAGCGGTAGGTGCATAAGCGAAAAATAACTAAGTATCAAGATTTGATTACATTGAAGACAGGACAGGTGAAGGTAAATAAAAACCTTGAAAAAAACATCACGCCGATAAAGTAAGTAATATTGCCATAACGACACGCTAAGTTGAACCAGAGCTTTGGTAACTTTCTCGTTGGCTTTTTAATAAAGATAATTGGTGCCAATTTGAATGAAGTTTCTCAGAATTGATTTAATAAAAATTTATTACTCTAACTGCTATTTACAGATATTTGTTAAGTTGATTTAATTTCCTTTTTCATAAACCAAGAAAAGGGACAGTTATCGCTAAAATTAGGTACAGACTTGTGAGCGCAAAATTTTCATTCTAATTATGCTGGAATTGGGAAACCTATTAATTTCTGTCCACACTCTCACCGAATGCGAGTATAGATGCCGACGCGAATGCATTGGGTAGTTTGTATGAGTAATTTTATTTAGTAACCAAAAAACCAACAATATATACCGAATCCGCCAAAGTTTGGCGAACTGTTCGCGGTTAGTGTGGAGCCGATATCAGCAGAGGTAGGTTCTCTAACAGGACAGGTTTGTTACTTGTACTATCAACATCAAAGAATGTGTTTACAAGACTAGGAGTTAGATGGAACAATAAATTTTTAATAGAACAGTATGCAGCATCAACTAAGATTGCCATACCTACCTACTTTAGTGGTACCTAAAGTAACCAACACAGTAATATCCAACTGAAACAAACCGCCAATTTACCAAAATTCGTTACATACGACAAACATCTATATAGAATCGAATAAGTATATAATAGTTGAAGTCTCAGTCGCGTTGCCAACTGCGTAAAATATAGGCTAGTGTAAGTCGTACTTCAGAGTAGTTGGCAACTCATCAATACAGAACACAAGTACATAACTAATTAGAAGTTCAGAGAATCTATCTGTCAACGATCCACATAAATACTAAAAGTAGATATGTACCTACCTACCTACAAGTTTGTTAGGTAGGTAGCTCCTTACAAGGGTATATAAACGCCAACATAACGATAACGACACGTCATCTACCTAGATATTATTTAAATTAAAAAGTATTCAGTAAGTACGCATGATATAGCCTAGTTATACCTATTTTCATACATCCTCATTCATTCAGGTCCTCACTTTCAAACTATCCCATGTTTTGTAGGTAGGTTACTGTAATCCTCAGTAAATGGAAGTTTTTTAAGTAGTTATAAGATCAGGGTACATTTCGAATCGACGGATTTTGAAAGTGACTGCCACATGAAATCCAGCCGGTGCAGGCGGACCAAGCGTATACTCACGTGGCTATGCTTGCCTCCTTGCGTAATTCTGATCCCGGAAGTACCTAACACACATACCTACTGGAAAAAAAAATTACTGAGAACGAAAATACAGGAGACAGACCGGTGGAGTCTACAGTATTAGCCAAAAATCTCAAAGCTATGCGTTTATACGTTTTTTTCCTTAGCCGTTCAGGGTCATGGCCCACGTGCCACTTTCCTACTTTTTCTTCTCCACTTCGTAAGGGCATCACTTGTCGTATGAATGAATGAATGAATCAGATTTATTGTATGACCAATATTTTTATACAGCAATACTTTTTCATCCCACTTCTGGGCAAGGGAGACCTTTGCCCACAGTGGGATATGATTGAATAAACACATTTCTTATCATGCAGATTTTGAAAAAGACGAATATAATAGAATAAATTAAGTAAAATCTTTATCAAATTAATTTATTTTGAAACCATTGCCATTGAAACCTACATTATTATGTTCAAACATCTTCCCAAACAGTGAGCTGAACAGCTCATTGGTGCTCTCATCATTCCACGAGGTGCTTTTCTCCGGAGCCAAGTAGTTCACTAATGGATTATGGACAACATACTTTATCTTACGACCTTTAGTTGCTTTGGTATCAACTTTTCTTTTCATCTTACTCCGCATCTGCTGGAGAGCTATCCATTGCCGACTCAACTGTACTGGATCTGATATATCAGCACTTTTACACTCTATTAGCTCTCTCAGTAGTTGGTGGTAGAAATCACTATCATCAAATATTTCAGAAATATATTCATCGTCATCTTTTCGGCCTCTCGTAACTGGATTAATATCTGTGCCATTTTGATCTGTCTCTACTTCCTCTACAACTTTTTTGTATCCAATAATATCATACTCTGATCTTTTCAACTGTGTTCTTCTAACAAGCTTTTCTCTGTCAGATAAAATGTAGGATATTTGCTGTAATATTGTGTTTGTAGGTGCATTTTTAATATTAGCGGCAGTTGCTAGCCTTGTTTTGTCATTCCATTTTTGAATTGTCAAGTCTCTAAATGATTTAAAGGTTTTGTGAGATGTTGATATTTCTTTCTCATAGTCATCTAATTTCCGTTTCTTGGCTGTAGTAGCTTTCACTTTTATTTGTTTCTTAGAAGGTTCTTCGTCTTTGACAGAGTCTTCTTCAGCTTCTGTATCTGATGGTATTTCTTCGTCACTTTCTTGTTTTGTTTCCTGTTCAATCTGTGAACTCTTTTTAGATGCCAATGCCTTTGTTTCAGGAAAGTTTTTAAGCAATGTGTTTTGTAGAGACAGCAGTCTGTAATTTTAAAAAAATAATTAATATTATATACATACAATCTCTAATATTGCATGCCTCACAATCATTGAAAAATATAAGGAAATACTTAATAGCCTAGCTAATTTAAGCTCTGGTACAATATGAAAATATATCACTTCCTTTTCATGCCTTTGGTAGAAAATGTACACTATCAAAATACTACTAGAAAACTTCTACAACAAAGTCATACTTACTTATCTAGCATATTAGCCACATTGGCTTTAGTAACATTAGTCTCTTCAAGAAACTCTGTATTTTTCTTCATCTCACTAAAAGTATCAGGCATTGGAAGCTGATTGGCTGTGTTCACACATCTTTGGAGGTGTATTCTCATCTCTAACAAACTTTCCCATATCAGAAGCTCATTTCGCACACAATTACCCTTCTTGGCTTCTTCAGAAATATTTTTTTTCTTTACATGTTCAAATTCCTCTTTTATAGGTTCTTCTAACTGGCTAATGTCATAACCTTCCTCATCATCTACATCTGATCCTTCTTCATTATCTGAAGTGTTTGCTTGTGATTGCTGAAACTGTGTGATGCCATAATCATCACTTTCATCGCCACTGTCTGATCCTTCATCTGACTCACTTTGTGTTTTAAGTTTTCCCAATTTTTTACTAGAATCCTTTTCGTCTTCAGATCCTAAGTCCTCGGAATCAGATTGTACTTTATTATTTGGCTGAAAGATTTCAGACTCTTCACTGTCTGAAGTTACAAGTTTCTTTTTGTTTGTGTAATCAATATCTTCAATACTACTTTCATCACTTTGACTTTCTAAATGTTTGTGAGAAACCACTGTCCCTTCATACTTCTTGCTGACTTCACTCAACAAATTAACATTTCTTTTCTTGAAATCACTGATAGTTGCCTCATCTTCGCTTTCAGAGGAGCTAAAATCGGCACGTGAAAGAGTTTGTGGTTTCGTACCAAATACTTGGTCATCTTCGATATCTGCTCGGGGTTTAACTGTTAACGCATCAGCTATCTTCTCTGATAAAGTGGTTTTTATAGATTTCTTTTGTTTAAACTTCATGGTAATAATTATTTATCACTATTTTTATTATCATATAACCAAACTACACAAAATCACAAATCCCAACGTGTTGATGACATTGACTTGCTTATTTGTCATAGTAGATTGACGCTGTCATTTTTTGACAGCTATATTATTTATTTTATTGTAATGTTGGCAATCATTTTCAATAGGGCTTGTAACCGGTATTTATCGAATATGTTTCATGCTTTATTGCTAGTCAGAAACCTATTTCTTTAAGTTTCACAAAGACCAAGAAATCTATGACCGGGCACGTAATGAGGGACAAAATACGGCAGCGTTCTGTCTCGTATTTTCTCATAAACTTTTAATTCGCACGTATATCTTTCTTGTATGAGTGAAATAGAAGATATGATGAGATCTATGCTTGACCAGCATACCCACCCATACACGAAATGGCCAAATGGCCATGGCCTACAGATATAAGAAAGGTTCTATGACATACAGTCATAGCAACTTCGCAACACACGCAAGTAAAGGCCATGTAACGGCCAAAGCACTGCGGCAAAAGCATACGTATTCCTTGGATTAAAAAAAATAAAACGGTCAATGTCAACAACTTACACAACGAAACGGATGAACAACGCGCGAAAAATAGAAAAATGACGTTTGTACAAGTTGCATTTTGATTTTCTTCAGTTTTTGTTCTCTTGTGTTGTTGTTTATTTCATACCAGTTTATTTTTTAATATCACAAAAGATGCCCAGAAAAGTACGTTGTAAAAACAAGGCAGTGAAATGGTTAAGTGAAGAAATACTAGATTCCCAAAGTCTGTCAAATTCATTTTACTATTACGAGTAAGTCAAACTTTTTATACAGCAGCGTTGCACGCCCATATTCATTACTCTTGTGTATAAATCGTTAATTTTATTAAATTGCAGGAAATTTCAATTTCAACAAATTGTCGCTGGGATCGGTGATTTTGTCCTAATCTCTAACGCCGATGCCGCTGAACCAGATACGGAAGATGGTTGCGATGCGGCTCGCATTGTGGCCCTGTACGAGGATAGATCCAATAATAATGATCCATTTAGGGCTAAAGTACAGTGGTACTCCAAACCCAGCGACCTACCCGCTTCATGCTTTAATAATATGGAGCCGTTATTGTTTGCTGAAAGAGAGGTTAGTGAGACTTTTTAAAAAAACATCACATGATTAATGGATGGCTCCTTACAACATTTTGATGAAACTTTTACAACCTTTATGCATAATATAACAGACTAGTATTAAGAAATAATTCATATAACTTTTCTAGGTTGTTGAAGACCATAGGCCATTTGAAACTGATGTGTCAATTGAGACCTTTTTCAAGAAATGCTCAATTGATTTGAAATTTACAAAAGATGTAGACGAAGATCAGAGTCTACCTCTGTACCATTACATCTGTCGCTACAGACTCATAGCTTTAAGTAAACGAAAGGTGCAATTTGAACCTGTTATGGAGCAAGAAAGAGATGCTTTACGCTTACTTTCCACACCCAGCAAGCATACTTTGACACCAAAAACACCAACAAGTTTAGTCAAACGAATGAGCCGTGTTTCTATTTCAGAACAGAAAAACTGGAGTATATCAAAAAGTGATGGAACAAAATTACTATTGAAAAGGGCTATATTAGCAGATAAAAATGAAAAAGACTCACCAAAAAAAGCAACACCGAAGAAAGTTACAGAAACTCCAAAAAGCTCCAGAAAACTTACAAAAAATAACATTGAAGATATATTGTCTATGGAATTAAAAGAAAATTCTGATGAAGAGTTGCCAACTCTCATAATCAGACAGCATGTTCCTACTACTCCTAAAAGGAAGCAATCCATCTCTAAAACTACAGATGAAACCCCAAAGAAAGTATTAGTATTTGAGGACGATGAGAAAGATGTTCGTACTCCAACCACTACCAGATCTGGCAGGATAACAAAGATTCCTGTAAATTACATAGAGGAAGATATATCTCCCGTTAAACGAACACCACAGAAGTCTATACGTAAGATGAATATTGATGATCATGAAGATGATTTCAAACCAATGCCAAAGCCACCTAGGACTCCCAGGACTCCTAGGACACCCAAGGTATCCAAGGCTACTCCTGTTAAAACTCCGAGAAGATTGAAGATAACAACCAGTCTGTTGACACCCACTTTGCATACAAGAGCTCATTCTGTGGATAATACTGATGGTATGATATTGATAAACATTTCTTTACAAAAACCTAAGTACATAAATCATCTTTGAAAGTTTATGATGACTTTTATTAAAAAATTAGACAGTTTGTTCAGTTCAAAATTTTGAACCATATGCAAATATTTTAATTTTAATATTATTTACTTTCAGACTTTTTGAACGATAACAGATCTCTCCCTGGCAGAGAGGCCCAAATGGATGAAATCCTCTCATTTGTTAGGTCTAAACTTTTGGATGCTACCAGTGGGTAAGTTTTTCAATTATCATAATTTTCATCCCTCATCAACCCATTGCTGGGTAAAGGCCTCCATTTTGAAATTTTGAAAAATTCTAAATCCAGCATACCTTCCCAATTGTCAAGTTCATGATGAAAAATGTACAAGTAGTAAATTTGAAATGAAAGGTCCCAGTTTCAAATCCTGCTTGTGCTATACCTGTTGAGTTGGAGTATTTCATTCCTCTTAATGACCACAGCCATCAATCCTGTGGACTATGTATAAGGAAAGAAGTTAAAAATTAGTCTCAAATATTTCTAGGTGCATGTATATATCAGGAGTGCCAGGCACAGGCAAAACAGCAACCGTGTGTTCAGCACTAAAGATCCTGAAGGAGGAAGCTGACCTCCCAGACTTCCAGCTGGTGGAGGTGAATGGCATGAGGATTGCTGAGCCCAGGCAGGCCTATGTGCAGATTTACAAACAACTTACTGGTAAGTCTCTCTCTTCTCTAAGTATAACTCGGTCGAAGCCGTGAGTGATAGGAGTGCTGGTGCATATATTATGAAAATCATGACATGTTTTTTCTGTTGGCTTTGGTTCTTTTTTATACTTTTGTGAGCATTATCTTTTAGCACAAAGATGGACTAGACCTTTAGGACCAAGGTACTCTATGTACCTTAATTTACCGCGGGCGAAGACGCGGGTGGTGCGCTAGTCTAATAAAGTACTAGTTAAATTAGTCTTGTTTATTTTTTATTTCACAGGGAAGTCTGTAGTCTGGGAGCAGGCTTGTTCATTATTGGAAAAACGGTTTACAAATCCTGGACCGAGAAGGACGCCAACTGTCTTATTAGTCGATGAGGTATTTATTTTTTATATCCTATATTCTCTACTACTTCCTATTTCTGTCTTATTCTCGCGTGAACATTCAGCTTTTTATGACCAGCCAGCTTGACGTCTACAGTCTTTGGAAATGCTGATGTTGTCTATCTCTTATAAATTATTTATAATTCTCCACAGTCTAGTGAATCTGGACTCTTGAAATTAAAATTTTGAGTGTGTTTGATCTAAATCGCAAAAAAATTATATGAATATGATGAACCCTAAAAACGTGGAATGACCGACATAATCTTCTTGGGTCATAATATATTATGAATTTGAACTGCTATACGATATGATATACTTCCAGTTAGACGCCCTATGCACGCGACGCCAAGACGTCCTGTACAGCATCATGGAGTGGGCGGCGCATCGTTCCGCTTTGCTCACTGTCCTAGCTGTCGCTAACACCATGGACTTGCCGGAGAGGGCGCTGGCGTCTCGAGTGGCTTCGAGACTGGGACTCACTCGGCTGACCTTCCCACCGTACACTCACCAGCAGCTGCAGAACATTGTGGCCACCAGACTGCAGGGGGCTGACGTCACCCCTGATGCCGTCCAGCTTATTGCTAGGTGAGACAGTGAACATACTAAGTTTTTTTTAAGGGATTGACTACTGGAAGTCGGTCGCTTGTATAGTATATCGCAAGGATGGTAATAGATTACTTATTGCTAGATGAGAATTGTTTTTAATTGTAGCTCCCAAACGAATGAACCGATTTTCGTTTGGTTTTTTTTTGTGTCATAGATAATTTTATCCCGAGTGTTCTTAGCGGTGATTCATGAAAATCGGTTCAGCCGTTCAAAAGTTGTAGCGAAATGAATATTGAAAGTCGGGGTTTTTTTTAATTTACAAATAAACTTTTCTTTCATTCTATTAGAGCGAAATCTCACGCCAAGCTATACATATACCTACTTTTTTAATTATATTAAAAACTATTTTCACAGAAAAGTAGCAGCTGTGTCCGGAGACGCGCGTCGAGCGCTAGCGCTATGTTCCCGGGCCCTGGAGCTGGCCACAGACCACTCGGCGGGGCTGCGGGAGGTGCAGCTGGCGCTGGCCGAGGCTGCCTCCGGAGCCTCTGTCCGCGCTATACGGAACTGCTCCGCGGCTGAGAGACTTATGCTGAGGGCTGTTGCTGCTGAGGTAGGATGTATACCTTTGGAGCCCTGGATGACATATGTATTATACTGAAGATATCATGTTATAATTTTGTCTGATAGAAAGGTGGGATTTTAGCAGTGGCTGAAATGATATTGAAATAAGTACATACTTTTCTGTTTGCTATTTGTTTCTTTCTTGTTTCGCTATGTATATAAACGTATTCAATAACTGGCCTAATGTCTGTCTTATTTGAAACAATCAATTGTTAAAAGTCCTGTTATATAATTTATGGACAGGGAAATAGTTAATTTTATATTCCAGTTGGTCAAACTATTTTTATATAAATATTGAAAGTAACCCTGTAATTATTCAAGGTGGAAAGAACCGGTTCAGATGAAACGACACTCTCCCTCGCACTGAGCACTGCGGCCGCCCTCGCGTCGCTGGAGGGCCGCCCCTATAAATCAGCCGCCCGCGTGCGCGCGCCCAGCCCAGCGCAGGCGCAGACCATTTGCGCGCGCCTGGCCGCCATCAGGCTGATACTCATTGAGCCCAGGCCGGCCGAGCCGAGGTTACTGTTGAATGTTAGCGCCGATGATGTGCATTATGCGACTAGGCAGATCTCCGTTTGATTTTTATTTATTTTTTTAATTTCATGTTAGTCGAGCGCTTTATTATTTCTAAGAGCGAAAAGGATAATGAAATGAAAAGTACAAAAATAAAAAAATATCATCTTGACTTTTGCAAAAGATCTGTTTTACACAACTTGTAGAATTCATAATGTTGACTGACTTTATTAAAATAAAAATACATTTTAATGTTAACTTTTATTTTATTTACGCGTCACCAACTTGCAGCACCCTTACAAGAGCTTCGACATTATTTTCACGTACCGCTTTCCTGCTTGCTGTGACCACAGCTTTGCTGTATTTACCCACTATAAAAATACAATAATATTTTATATAATATATATTCGAAATCATTGAAATTATTAAACTTCCGCACAAGGGAAATCAACGTGGGTGGAACTAGGGGGCGAAAACTATTAATAAATTATAATGCATCGATCATACCTCTTAGTCTAGAAGCCTGTTGCAAAATAGTGTGAAGGTTTTTGAGCGAAGCCACAGCTTGTTCTTGTGTTGCACGACGCACGTGACATCCCGCCAAAAGCTCTTCGTTCAACATCACGACTTCTTTGTAACGATTTAGCATTTCTTTTCTTAAAAAAAAACAACAACTAGAAAGCACTTGGTTTCGAAAAACATAATTACCATTTAATCACTACAAATATTTAGGGAATATACTTATATTTTGCTAACAATTATACATACAAGTCGTAAGCAGCTGCATCCTGGGCTGCCGGCAAAAGGGCTGTGATTAACTGGGCTCGTTCTGCTGTTTCAGCTGCTAATCGCGATCTCATCTCCCCAACATCTGAGGCATTATCCATTTCATCACGTAACTTCTTTTCAGCATCCGGAAAATGCGCCACTGACTGTAGGTGGGGGTAGAAAGAATTATACTTTGAAATCTTTCAATTACAAAAACTTATAAAATTCCCGCGAGTTTTATAAAATGAAATCTTATTAATATAAATGCGAAAGTTTGTGAGGAATGTTAGATACTCTTTCACACAAAATCTACTGTATATAAAATTTGGTACGTACGCATGGATTTAGTAAGTACTTCGTACTAATTCCATGGGTACACGGGTAGAATATAACCTGTAGGTAATAACAAAAATACTTTTTATCCCGAAATTCCCATGGGGGCGAAGCTAGTACTTTATAAAATTAACTAAGAATAGGTATTTAAAACATAATTTTTTTTCATAATAAAATAAATAAATACAAGGTATTCCCGACCATTTTCTGCACAAAAATGAACAAGAACTTAAAGAAAAATGTTCTGCTTCATCGTGTAACGACATAAAAAAATCAAACCGGTTCCTATCGTAATCGATCTTCATTGTCACATCACTATTGAAAATTTCCAATATGGCGTCGCGTCATTCGTTACCGACCCGACCGGCGTGCCTGCTGTCAAAAACTGTCTTGTGGAAGCGTTGAAAGTGTATTGTAAAAATAATTTCCTAGAATGGTGGAAAATAACGAAATCGAGCTCTCTGAAGCCGAAGCGGAGCAATATGATCGTCAAATTCGACTTTGGGGTCTCGAATCTCAGAAGCGTCTACGTGCTTCTAAAGTATTGATCATTGGTTTGACCGGTCTCGGTGCAGAGACTGCAAAGAATATTATATTGTCTGGAGTGAAGAGTGTCTGTTTACTTGATAACGAAAAGCTTAAAGAAATCGATTTATATTCACAATTTCTCGCGCCGCCTGACAAGGTAGGTGAAAATAGAGCTGAAGCATCATTACAAAGAGCAAGGGCGTTGAACCCCATGGTAGATGTATCTGCGGAAACCAAAGCCGTAGATGAATTGCCAGACACGTATTTTACGTGTTTCGATATAGTATGTGCGACTGGATTGAAACAAGAACAGTTGGAGCGAATCAACAATGTCTGCCGTGACAGTAACAAGAAATTCCTGTGTGGTGACGTTTGGGGCATGTTCGGGTATATGTTTGCGGATCTGGTGGACCATGAGTACTCAGAGGAGATAGTGCAGCACAAAGCTGCAAAACGCGGACCCGATGACAATGAAAAGAGTGCTAGAGAAACTGTCACTATTACTGTGAAGCGCAGAGCCATTTATGTACCCCTGCAAAATGCCTTGTCTGCAGATTGGTCAAAACCAGAATTACGTTCAAGATTGCGCCGTGGAGACCCCTCATACTTTGTGATGAAAATACTTCTTCGTTTCAGAGATGAGTATAATCGTAATCCTGATCCGGCTAAGAGGAAAGCTGACACTGAAATTCTCCTAAAAATGAGAGATGAGCTGGTCAAGGAGTTATCATTGCCTGCAGGTTTTGTGAGTGATGCATTGTTGTCAGATGTTTTTGGCACAGTTTCCGGTGCAGCAGCAGTGGTTGGAGGTGTCATCGGACAGGAAGTAGTGAAGGCTGTAAGCCAGCGAGAACCACCACATAATAATATGTTCTTTTTTAACCCATTGAAGTGTGTTGGCTTTGTAGAACTTTATGGTCAGTGATCATTCTCTATAGATTTTAAGTTTAATTTGTGTAAGAAGAGTAAAAATAAATTATTTAAGTACATTACTTAGCTTCTTCAGTTTCTTTACTCATATCTCCAAGTCACATGTGTGATACACCAGTGTGTGTGCACAATAACTTTTAAATTTATCTTTTTTAATTTATTGTTCTTTTAATTTCTCCAATTTACCAAAGACTGATCCTCAGCAATCAATATGGATAAGGTATCAATACTTCTAAATATGAATTACCTGTAAATCTGCTAAATTTAAGAAAACAGCTAGACTTTGCACTAAGTCTCCAGCCAGCCGAATGTCTGTAGTATTAATCTTGACCTGTCCATCAGCCTTGAAGCCCATTTCCAGCCTTGATCGATCCCTCAAACATATGAAGTTAACATGAAGCTCCTTCGCATCCTCAGATTCCAGTTCCACATCCTCTTCGAGAATGAAATTCTGATTGATCCACATACAGATTCTCTGAACTCTCTCTGTAATCCGGAAAGTGACATGGCTGCCATGTTTAGTGCTTGTTATAGTCTTGGGTGCTAAAGTGTACATTGAAAACCTTGGTAGTTGCTTTGTGAGCTCGAAAATGTGGAACTGCTCGCTGTCTGCATAACCAACAAGAGCCTGGAAAGAGACTACTAAGATTTTTTAACTAAATAAATAAATATGTATGGAAAAATCACACAGATTGAGTTGGCCCCAAAGTAAGTTCAAGATATTTTATAACATATACATATATAAATAAACATCCAAGACCCGGGTCAATCTGAAAAAGTTAATTTTCCATGTCGGGGATCGAACCCGGGACCGGCGAGATGACTATTAAGGACACGGAGGTTGACGATCGACGAACTATCAGAATATCATCAAAAAGTAAATAAGAAAAAACACTTAATTTTTTGTCCTGCAATTGATTCAACACCCAAAAGGGAATTGATTCTGCTAATAATCCAGTGGTTTTTTGATAGTATTCGTAATGTACAAATTACCATTGATATATACGAAAGTAATCGTCGCCTTTTTACTTTTATAAATAATCTCTGGATAACGTCACACACACCTTGATATGCACATCAACGGGCACATCCCTCGGAGGTCTGAGCGGCGCGTGCAGCAACGACCGCAGCTGCGCAGGCGCCGGGTGCCGCGCCAAAGTCTCACCAGTCTCGAACATACCCTCAGCCAGGACAAGCGCAGCGCGGACTATGGTCTCGTTGTTAGTCGCTATTGCTAGTTCTAAACAACCCTGGTTTCAAAGGAAGGTTGTTAGAAGCATGATGTGTACATAATATAGTGGCCCGTCCCGGCTTCGCTCTGGTGAAATCATAATAAATTATACACCAAAAGTGCAGGTTTTGTTTTTCCGAATAAAGCATTTTCTTTCTTTCTTTCTTTCTTTCACCTTACTCTGGAATCACACTATCTATCTATTGGTAAAAACCGTACAAAAATCCACAAAAGTAGTTTTGAGTTTATAGACAAAGTGTTTTATAGACAGATAGAACCGACAACGGGACTTCTTTTTACAATGTAAGGATTAGACTTGTAAGAGCAATTCTTGGTTCGCAAGCCCGTTATTCCCGGGATTCCATTGCATATTCAAAAACTTTGAGAGCTAGCTAATGCTAGTCGCCAGTCAAGACCAAAATATTACTCCTCTATTCGGAGACATCTTCAAATCTTACCTCTTCTGGTGACGCTGTGACGGCAACTTGCAACCTTGTGTTAGTCGGCATGGAGGTTGCGGGCCTCTCCGCAACCTCCAAACTGGTGGAGCCACTGGCTGCATTAGCTTCGTAGTGCTGGAGTTCCACCATCAATGCCTGCTTCCTGTTGAACAGCTCCGTGATGGCTTGCCGATCCTCTTCAGAGGGTAGTGTCTTGGATGAGACGAAACCGGTAGTTTCTTGATAAGGCGGGTAGCCTAACACTGTTTATTGAATGAAATGAAATATTGCCAAATAATACAGTTAAAGAACAAAACAAACAGTTTAGGTACCTTTGCTATTACCTAAATAACAACAACCTGATATGATCACTATTTTAAAAAGTCCATAATAAATTTAATAATTCTGGTCCTTCGGGCTCACTTCATCTATTTCACTATTTGACAGACTTTTTAAATTTAATGTAACTAGCGAAACTTACACAAAATGACATATTTAGGCGTATGTATGCTATATCTAAATGGAACGGCTTGAGTAGAATCGTGTTAGCGCAATAACAAATTCTATAAGAAATAATGGAACGACCACTCTTTTCCCGCGGCCCACAATTCATTAGCACGCTATATGCTACCTTCTCCTCTGTCAGAAACGCAGACCAGATCAGGCGTGCCCTCAGACCGGTAGTCCACCAGCAACATGGCGGCCGCTGCACTCCGCAGTTGCACACGTCGGAGCACCCTCCCTGAGTGGCCTTCGCGCCAATCTATCCGGCCGTTTTCCCAGCAGCAAGCCAACGATTCGCCAGACCATTGCAAGGATATTGTGTTTTGTTTTGACTGCAAAAAAAATGCAATGGCAGTTTTTAACATTAATAAATTTAGTTTGGTGTCCCGCAGGGTAGAGTTTTGGGACCGGTTATATTTATTTTAGACTCTCTTTTCTAAAGGATCACAGATGTTTTGTTGTTCATTTATTTACGTAATTAAACGTTTTTAGTGCATACTCTTGACTTTGTCTAATGGAAAAGTTGTACCTACCTTTACTCTCCACAATCGTATTCCCTCTTCATAAATACCGATAGTTCCATTAGCCAGACCGTATGCGAATTTCACATCAGTGACTGGCGTCAAGCATATCACAGGTCCAGTCTCGGCTAGTTCGGTCATAAATTGATTGTTCTTAAGAACCCTGATGTAGGAATCTTCACACCCAATGAGGAGCTGAAAATATTTATATTAGAAAAATATACTTAGTTAATGAAATAAAAACACCCAGCTAAGGATATCGGCTATCACTTCGTATGGATATCGTACGATACGAGAGACGACAGAGATAATACGCCTGGACATTTGATAGGCAACAACAGCATTCCCAAGGATATTACGTCGAAAGAATCTTCACACTTTAAAGTTTATATCGTGGATCGGGCTTAACGTCACAGCCGATAATGTAACCGTGCGAGATCGGGAATGCCTAGAGACAAAAAGTTATTAAGAACATCGTTGAACTTGATTAAAGAGGTCGACATTATTAGACACCCGTTTAAAAAATGCAATTCACCTCATTTTCCCCGTCCTTGTCAAAGTCGAAAGTGATCATAGAGCACACTTTTCCCCCAACGACATTCCAGAACACTTCATCCCCTTGCCAGTTCAGGCCCTGGACAGAGCTGTTTCCGCCGACTATAGCCAGGTTGTCCAGGTACTTGCCGAAGGTCCCAGTGATGATAACGTTGACGCCGTCCTGAGCTTCTTTGAAGAAGAGGTCACTGTTGTCGTGGACATCATAAGCTGAAATAGATGATTTTATTTCGTTGTCTATTTCTACGGACTTTAGTATTGTCATCTTGTTTGGTGTGACTGAAAATCAGCATCATGGCTCCTCGTCATGGCGTTCTGAGTGGTGCCCTTTTGTGTACCTACTTTCCCTTACTAATGCGCCCTAAAACCGTTTATTTTAAAAATAATAATTTCCTCTCTCATCAAAGCATTTTCCCCAGTAATCAAATGCCTGATGGCTATGGCGATTCGAGAACGGCATAGGCACTTTACTACGACAACTGGTCAGTAATAATACGGCTACGTCTTGAATAATCAAGACGTGGCCGTATTATAGCGCAGACGGCATTCCTGGAGTTTTAATTGCTATATCACGGACGTGAAGACTGAATTCAATCGCACAACTAGTCGCAGGGTATCTTCTTCTAATTTCCATGCCGAGCCATGCTCTTGTCGGTGGTACTTCACTCTTCGCCCCACCTCTACAGATATTAATTCATATTACCAAGAATCTGTGACGGCGATCCAATGAGAAGCATGTCCCTCCCTGAATCAGGTCTGAGAGGACCCGCTGCCAGCGCGATCACGGCTTGACTTAGATTTAGTTCAGATATCTCCCCATGAGCTTGGGATCGCTGTGCGCGTCCGCTGACCACCCCGCCATGAGGATGGTGGATTATTATCTACGAATCATTTGTTATAGTAAATTTTATGGTTGGCAAAGAATACCAATAATAAATATTTAAATAAGTTATTATTAAGTTTATATTTTTTAAAAATTAAATACACAGGCATTATACTTCGTTGTCTCCTAGAAACTAAAAAGCCTTGTCTAAATGAAATAATATCTTGTGCCTGTACCACATGTAACCAAGTACCTATATGTTTACAGTCATGCAATTTAAGTGATCGAAATCGGTCGAGCATTGCTTTGGACAGGGACAGACAAGTGAAACAAATAGGGGAGAAATTGTCCAGACGTGGGACAACATAGGTTATATAAAAATACAAGTAAGCATGTTATCCTACTTTGTCATAACCAGCTGATGCCGTAAGACAGGGATGTGTGCCATCATATTTCGCAACGGTAACTATATTTGGAGTAACTTTATGGTTCAGTTCGAGTTTAAAAACAGGTTGAACTTTGGATATTTGCATTATGAAGCCGCTATTGTTTTGTTTTGATTAAATTACAGAAAATGGTTTGGTGTTGTTTCATTGCTATGGCAACGGCTTTTTAAAGTTATTTTTTTACACTCAATGGTATAGTATATAAAATCTCTTAAATTTTTATATTTCAATATTAATTAAACTAAGGTAACATAATTTATGACTTTTAAAGTCATCATGCAATAAATAAATAAATGCATTTTGCAAACGCAGATACAAGTACAAAATGGAACGTTCGTTCCATTTTCCCTTTTTTTTGTTGTGATCGTCAATGTCAATGTGACTGTTCTCGTTGCGTTTTGTGTCAGTTTTTTTCAGACAGCACAAATTGTTTTACGTAGGTATCGGTTTGTTTGGCTGAGAAAAAATTAAATTCTTTATTATAAAGTACAACACAAAATAGTCGTAGATTGATCATACGTGATATGTGTTTATTGAAAACCTATTCGGTGGCCAAATGGGTAGTGAACTGAACATCGCGACAACGGAGACCAGGTACATTTTCAATAATTATTATTTTCGGCTTTCTGTTGCGCAATTGCTGTATCATTTGTATCATGCTGGGCTTAGAATAGCTTCATGTTTAAATTCAAAATTTTTCTATTATTCATTTGATGTTTCTAATTTTGTAGGTTCACCGAAAACTATTTGTTATGCCAAGAATCTTTCTGCCATGTTTCCTTTGGACTAAATATATTTTGCCAATCATTTATCATGTCATTATCGGCATCTTGAGGTAATTTCACTGCTCAATAGTTCATTAATTACACTGCTAATTAACTGGCCAAAAAACACAATTAAATGTAGCTTTTATGTATTGACATTTGTAACTAACTTTAGTAAAGTCTATTGAACTGGAATTTATAATTAAATAAAGTAATATCACTAGTTTCAGATAGTTATATACCACATAATAATATATCACAACCACCATGTTATTTTTCTGAAATTTGGATAAGTACTTTAAATGTGTAAAAAGTAATTTAAAATATATTGTTATAAACTTCATTGAAAATTAAATCGCAACCAGTAGAATATATTTCTCAATGTAATTGAAAAAACAATATCCCTTTCAGACTATAAGCAAAAACATCTCTAATGGGACTCATCAAGCAAGTTATTTTGTGTTGTGTTTCTGTTGTCTGTATGCATGGTTAATTTTTATACTGTACTGCGTTTTTTATTAATTGTGGTGTGTTTGAGTGATGAATAATTAGCTCCCACAAGTGTCCCGTGATTTCTTTTTTCGGTTAGATCATTTGCTAGTTTTGCCAATTAAATAAATCTTTCTTACCCTAATGTGTTCCTATGTTGTTTTTGGCCATTGTGCCTGAGTGTGAGAGTCCACAAAGTAAATCATATTCAATTACAGAATGAAAAAAAATGTAGTGCTAATTACGAGTATTCTTCATGTTTTAACTAATTAAGTACTAATTTGTTTTTAATTTCAACAATTTAATCACACATAACTATGCTAATATACATCAAAATAAAATACTCAAATGACAATAACCGTGTTTAATATCAATCAAAATCACTTTGTTTGAAATTTCAGTGTAGTAAGCAGGACATGGATCGGATGTATTTTATCCTTTGTCTGGAAGTAAGACCTGTTCACATTTGCAGTTATTATCTGTTAATGCTGCTTTTCACACTTTTATTTTATTATTTGCACTAATGTTAAGTTTGGAATGCCATATCAAAATGTGAAATTATGATTTAAAAAATGTAGTTTACTTGAGGAATGTTTGTGCTAAAATTATGTTCTAAATTTAAATTTTAGTTTAGTAGGCATACATTTTCAACATTCTTGCTAGATTGTCAATCAATATGTTAGTAATAAATTAATACATAATGTGGCTAACTCCAATCAATCATATGCCTGTTATTTGCCAGTGTTATTGATTTGCATTTTTTTTCTAAATAATGTGAGATGTGATGAGATGTTTGTCATTTGTCATTGTTTTTTTTAGTTGGACAGGTGGATGGTTCAGCTGGACTCGACAGTCAGATGAAATGCTAAGGAACGTTGAGAAAAAAATATTATCATGTAAGTTTTTTTTTCTTTACAGTTTAATGATCAGTCTATTTCTCATTTGGTCATTTTCCCAGATTCCATCTCAGCATTGAGAATGTCAAAGCACAGCATCTGCTTTCCAACTTTTCCTCTTCCACTTTGCATGGTCTTGGCTTTAATTGTCAGACCACTGGCCATGTCCACACATTTGGCCCTCACATAATTTGCTGGTTTTAAAATCAGGTTAAAAATCCGGATCTTGTGGAAAAGTGGCCTATTGTAATATAGTGACGTGTGGTTCCGCCCTAGAATAGGACCACTTCATAATTATTATTGGATAATTGGACGTCGTACGAGGCGACTAAGGGACATACAGCCTAGGCAGCTGATAGGCAACAATAGCATTGATAAGGAGGGTTGTCAGACAGGGGACCGGTTGTAAAATCACAGCCAAATTTTCAAAATTTTAATGATTTTTTTTCACTGACCCCGGATCTCGCGGCTTTACAACCCCGAACGCAGAGTGGAAAATATAGCAGGTATATCCTTGCAATGAAAATTACTTATTACATATTTTTACCGCCAGTCCCTCATAGCAGGTGGGAGTAGATTATCGCGGGGTCTTTATTGCTTACTTCCTTAATCCTGACAGTCGATGTACAATATGCACTCATTATTTGGCATCAGTTAATATTTCCTTGCATTTCAGCACTGCATTTTATTTTGTGTGTATTATTATGATATAATCTTTCGATCGATTCTGTTAGTGATGTTGAAATAGGGACCGAACTTAAGTACGTTATTGTTATGTATCTCTTTCTAGTTTAGCGTTGTTTATTGTTCGCAGCTCCGCCTGCTGTACCCTATTTTTGATACGTAGTATTTGTATGTATAACCCGTTTTATATTAAAATTTACTAATCTGACCGAAAACAAATTTCAAACACCTGTGCATTCTTTTTTGTTGATCTATGATCCTATACGTATGAAATTTTATCATAAGTTTAATATCTACAGTTTGAGTGCAAAAGCTTTTTTTTTATTGATGACAGCATTTTTTAACATGACCATTATCGCCCACACACGGAAGTCACAATTGCAAGATGATAAGCGTGTGTCGTCAGTTGTATTGCAAATGTTCTTTGATAAACTTTATCTGTACCATTATCTATTTATTTATTAACATAGAAATTATTAGTTCGTAATTTTTGTTTTGCTCGAGATTTTAGAAAGTGAGTTTAAAGAAAACTATGTAATAATCAAACTGATTGAAATAGCCTTTACTTTAGTAGAAATAAATATCATGTCAAATTTAAAAAAGTCGTACAAATATATTTCTGGCATGATAGGGGCCAACACTGTTTAAATGAATTTCTTTCGGTATATCTTGTCAGAAGTGGTAGTTCCGAAAAGTCAGTAGTTTGTAGCTTTTTGAGATATTACTATCTTCTTCTTCTTCTTGACCTTATCCCACTCATGTGGGGTCGGCACATTATGTAAGTTCCTTCCATTTCGTTCTGTCATTTGCCATATGCATTGATACTCCTTTCCTGTTCATCCTTGACACACTCCATCCATTTCTTCTTAGGTCTTCCTCTATTCCTATTTGAGAAATTACTATATTATATAAAATTTGTCATGAAAAGTGTCTGTGTAAGTCTAACTGAAAACTTATTTTTAAAACTTAAGCCTAGCGTCTAGGTTTAGTCGTAGATAAGCACGCTGGCACGAACTAAGATCGGCTATCAACTACTATATACCAAGACTCTAGCCGATTCAATCTTTATGTGGCCTCTCTTCGGGGTTTAGCCGTAACACATATTATTTTACTAGCAATTCATGGCAAAATCAGCAGTGGATGCAATTAGTGCAGTTAGATTTTTTCTATGAATACTAGAAAAGTATAGAACAATTGATGAACTTGAAGGTCGAAGGTTCAACAGTGATTCGTTATAATAAACACGTTTGTGTTGTGATTACAACATATTATTTTACTCTAGCCTAAAATGATTCATCACGCTCATGGTGACTTACGTTTTACTTTACGAGTTAAATGCAAAGGAATTATCTCGAAAATAACTATTTTTTGCCAGTCACGTGTACAGGTACAAAGGTTAGCCCTTGTCCACTCTGTAACATTCCAAATATAAAATTTTAAATTAAGTGTTCAACAATAGATTCCTTGGACATCGCTCCCGTGGGAATTTTGAGATAAAATATTGCCTATGTAGTATGAATGTCGTATAATCCATGAGTAGTATAACATTTGGCATTAGGTTCCAATGTCATTGCTTTTGCAACGTCCTTTTTAATTCATAAATCGGCACCTGATAAAAATTAATATCAGAAAGTTATCTTTAAAGGTCGTTAATATCCTAGATTCTGAGTTCCGGCAAGTTTACCTACTATTTTAAAAATAATTTAGTAAAATAATTGATGAAATAAAAAATACACACCTATAAAATGAATAGGTAACATATATTACCTATATAACCAGCTGTTTCATGCTACACCCACGATAAAATGTATAGAGTGCGTTTCTCATACGAACTTTCACTCTCAACATTCAACGGAAATCGTTGGTAGAATTGAAAAAAAAGTAGCCTAACTTTAACTATGTATATTGCATACCAAATTTCATAAAAGCCGCATTCGTAATTATAATATTAAAATGGAACTATAGATACAATGTAAATACATAATAACTGTTTTTAATATAAATAAACACAGTAACAATCAATAATGATCCCGTTCCATCTCCTCAGGTTTAAAGACGGCGTACAAGCGTTTCTACGTGGACATCGGTTCGGTGGTGGGCCAGAGCGACAAGATCTGGACCATATCCCTCAACGAGGAGTCCCCCAAGACGCCCCTAGTGCTCCTGCACGGCATGGGCGCGGGGCTAGCGCTCTGGTGCCCCAATCTCGACGCCTTTGCCGCCACGCGCCCTGTCTACGCCATTGACTTGCTAGGTAATACTGGATTTAGGATTGTGGACTGGATGTTAGAACGTGCGGAGTGGAGACGAAGATTTTCGTCTTAATTTTAATCCAATTCGTCGTTTGGGCGACTGTATTTTAGTGATTACTACTCGAACTTGAACCACGCGGAGGCTGACCCATGCGTCAAACTCGACTCGCGAACGGGTGCTGCCGGGGAACGGGGCAGCTCGATCTCATATGTATTTCATTTAGTCGCTCATATTTTATATCTGTTTTTGTCAGTACTCGATGTCAATCATAATATTTTTGCGTATATTTTTGGCCATGTACTTTGTGCGTACCTACTTTGTTATACATACGAGTATATTAAGATAAGATAGATGTAAGTTAAATGTAATGTAAATAAATATTGTATTATTGAGAAAAAAAATATATATGAAACTGTTGGCACTAAATTCTATTTTAGTTTCATATAGCTTTTGTAAAAATAAATTTTCAGTAATTTTAATTTTCAGGCTTCGGCCGCAGTTCCCGTCCAAAGTTCGGCAAAGACGCGGACAAGGTGGAGGAACAGTGGGTCGAGTCGGTCGAGGAGTGGCGGCGCGAGGTGAACCTGAACCAGATCATACTGCTGGGCCACAGCCTCGGCGGCTACATCGCCACCGCTTATGCCTTGAAATACCCTGACAGGTAGGTGTTTCGGGATAAACTTCGACATAGACGCGAACTAGATCGAAGCGCAGTGTTTGCACCAGTTATTTCAGTATGTTTGTACAGTCAACAGCACATTAAGTTAGCCTGCATGAACCTCTACAACGCGGTAATAGCGGCGTGTTTGCAATGAATTTGGGTAGGTTGATGTGCTGTTGACTGTACATTACACTGTCAAAGCTACTGCTGGGCTACAGGGTGCGAATAGCTCCTCACTCGAATAGCTCTGTCACTATTTTCTTTTCTATACATATAAAATAGTGGTTGTATTTTAAGCACAGTCTACTGCGGTAGCGAACCATAGACAATACACGCTCGGTCCCGACTCTCGTGTCACGAATCTAGGTATGTCAATGGCACAAAAAATATATAAAATCCTACAAACTTGCCCAATATTGCTACCATTTAATAAATAAATATGAATATAAATAAATATATTAGGACAAATCACACAGATTGAGCTAGCCCCAAAGTAAGTTCGAGACTTGTGTTATGGGATACTAACTCAACGATACTATATTTTATAACAAGTACATATATAGATAAACATCCAAGACCTGGGTCAATCAGAAAAAGATCATTTTCCATCATGACCCGACTGGGGATCGAACCCGGGACCTCTCGGTTCAGTGGCAAGAACTTTACCAATGCGCCACCGAGGTCGTCACAAACAAAGAATATTTGTATTGGCGGAATCAGCACAGCAATTAATTAAACCATGCGACCGCATAAAGCAGGAAAGGCCTTGACCCTCGCCGTAACCCGTTAATAGTAGCACATTAACGAGGATACATCATGACGGAATGTCTCAAACCACATCTCACACAATGTTTCCCTCTTATAAGAGCCATGCCACATTACTGAGTTGTGCTCATTGTTTTAGTACAAAGTAAGTGGTTTTGACATTGACATGCGTTGAATCTCCATATATATATAATTATAATTTCTGCGTTGTCTGTCGATGGACGTCAAAACGACAAAGCGCGAAGCAATTGGCATGTCTCTTAAGTCTTACATGTTACCTACTTACTATTATTTTGTCGTCCACAAACATTTAGTCTCAGTCCTCTGCTGCAAGTTATTTAGGACAGAAATTATGGAATGGTGATTTTCAGCCAATATCGAAACTTCTTATGCGATCTGAAAAATGTTTTACAAAGAAAAAACATTTTATGATCACCTTAGACTTATATGTATAAAAAATTTTTCGGCTAAATTTACCATTATACTATTACGAAACTACTTGTATTATAGCTACAAAGTATTGAACTAATTTAATCACTATGTACCTAAGTCGTTAAAATAAACTTGACCTCGACATTTACCGTATACATAGCCATTAAACTTAATTGGTCCAAAAATATAACATATGAATGTATATTGTATTGATCCAGTAATGGCTGTTAAACTTACTGTTTCAACGACTATCTATTTAAGGTCATATAATATAGTCCCATGCATACAAAGAAAAATACATCTCTTTTACTGTTACTGACGCTAGGTAGCCAAATGAGAGAGAGATCCTTTCCATACTTGGTTGATGGCTGGCAACTTCAATTTCATACAAAGCGGCAAGAAAGGTATTAACTTGTGTCCCATTTCTTCTCGCGTACCAATACGCGTTTCTCTTTCTTGTTCATACGGAAAAGAGACGCGTGTTATAAATACAGAAGAAGAATCGTCTAAAGGAAAGACATTACGATGTCTATAATTTTCTCTGTCTACGTAAGCAAGCAAAATATATTGTTGTTTCATATTACCTATCTGGATTTAGCTCTGCGCTTCACACTTTTGTAAGTCGAACGCGGCGTGGGACACATAGCCTTCGCAGCTAATAGATAACAATAGCATTCCCAAAGAGGTATAAGGCGGCCTTTTGTAAAATCATAATCGAATATATATTTTTTTTACGTTTTAAAAATAAAATCATTTTCACAGGGTACGGCACCTGATACTCGCCGACCCGTGGGGCTTCCCCGAGCGGCCTGCAGACATATACGAGAAGTTCCAAGTGCCTTTCTGGGTGAAGGCAGTGGCCGTTGCTGTCCAGCCTCTAAACCCGCTGTGGCCGGTGCGCGCTGCAGGACCTGCAGGCAAGTGGCTGGTCAGCAAGACCAGGCCGGACATATCCAGGAAGTACGTCAGCTACGTGAAGGATGCAGAGACGATTATACCGGAGTATATATATCAGTGTAACTCGCAGACGCCTAGGTGAGTGTTTTTGTTTTAGTAGCTTTTATTTAACTCGTTAATATAGTCCGTCTATAAAGAATAAAAAACTGAAAATAGTTATTTTTGCTAATTTTCTGACGATGCGCTTAGGATCGGCTCCCAACAAGTAAACTCCTCAATGGTTTACTCCACGGACATATTTTTTGTCACGCATTGTAAGTATAAGACCTCTCTGACGACAATTTATACTATGTATATTATAGAAATCTGTTGTTGTTTTTTTTTTTCAATCACGTTATATTATAGTTTTACATTACTAACTATACAGACTTGTGAGACAAAGCAACAAAAAAGAGCACAGTGTGTCATCCTTCATTTAATATTCTGATACATACATACAGCTCCTCTGATTTGCCAATCATATTCACCTTAATGACAAATGAATTACAAATTTATCGGTTTTATTTATTGAAATTTATCATTGAGTTGGCAAAATTGTGTTTTGCTTATGGAATTAGATTTTTAACATGGGTATACAATTTAAAATAACTCTTTTGAGTAGTGATTGTTGTGTCTCGAGGATCTCACACGAATTTCGGGATAAAGAAAGAAAGATACGTTAAATCTATACATTTCATAAAAAAGTACATGCTAAATTCCATTAAATTATGTATTCAAAGCAGAAAAGTTTAAAGAAGGTGCTTAATTGCTAAAGTTAAGCCAATTAGAGATCACATTTGACACTTTATAATAATATTGTGTATTGACTTTTGCCTGCGGCTTCGACCGCGTCATTTTCCCACGGTTGTAGGGGTTACATCCCGGAAAAATAACTGCTATTTTTCTGGGATGTAACCTCTACAACAAAACATCCTGTGGCCTTCTTGAAGATTGGTTGAGTAGATAACGCGTGAAAAGATAACAAACATAATTTCGCATTAATAATATTAATTAGGAGCAGGATTGTTCTAAGATAAGAACTTTAAAATCGCTTATCTTTATAAACAAAATACTACCTATTTTTAGAATAATAACTTTTATAATAACAATTCAGCGGTGAGAGCGCGTTCCACACACTGATGCACGGTTTCGGGTGGGCCAAGAACCCGATGGTGCGCCGCCTGGACAAGCTGCAGCCGACGCTGCCCATCACCGTGCTGTACGGCTCCCGCTCCTGGGTCGACAACAGCACCGGCCAGGTGCTGTGCGAACACAGGAAGTCCAGGAACACGTATGTGCAGGTATGTGTCACTGGATTAACTTTATTTCTCTGATAAAATACACAACAGAAATAATGTATATAATGTGAAAAAAAAAATGCACATTTTTTTAATGGTGTTGATTACATGTCATGTCTCACGTGTTTTTAGCTAATTAATGCTATGTGTGACGTGTATAACAAAACCCTTTAAAAATATTATTAGGGCCTCAGCACACTGGCCGTTTAGCCGCACTGCGGCTATCGGCTTTAAAATTATATCCCGGATACGGATGTGCCGCCGCAGTGTGACTAACGGGAAAATGCGTTGGCCTTAAGAAATCAGTCTTATCGAAGCGTACGCTAAGTGGTCGCTACGTCGACCTTCACTGCTTAACCGTATATGAACCGGAGGTAATATGGCGACAGTCGCAAAGAACGTACGGCCGAAACAGTAACAGCGCAAAGGGCTCTCAGGTGCTTAAGATATCTGTGGGGCTATTAGAAGCATCCTGATACCGCTGGTACCGATTGTATGCTCAAGATATCCTATAAGAAAATCAGTTATTGCCAATGGTGATAATATTTTAAAACAGCTGTTTTTAATTAGGATGATGATTAAATATTTACCTTGTTTGAAATACACAGCTGTCATGTGATCAATTAAAAATAACAAAGTGGTTTTCCATCCAATATGTAAATAAACCGTAGGCTATCATGTGACTTGTTATGACTCATACAATTATGTCGTTGTTAAGTATTACCATGACTATGTCGAATTCGATTACTGTACTATACCCGACTGTCCAAAAGAGGATGGTTATTTTTTTATGGTTCATGTTTTATCAGCAGCAAAGCATGCAAAAATTAAAGGCCATTTTTGTATACAGTATGTTCTCATTTAGTCTCTTCTCGTATTTTCTTGTTTATTTTATGATTTCTCATATAGTTCTCGTTTAGTTTGTGGTCCCGTCCTAGAATAGGACCACCAGACATGAATTTTATAGGCACGTTACCTGGAAGTACTGAAAGTGAAATAATAGCTGTTATTGTTAAAAGTAAAGTACACCTTTTCCCTGTCCATAAGCTTATTAGATTTAATGAATTTATTAATGAAAAACTCATAATTGCATGTGGAAGCAAATCTTACTGATAAAGTGCCAAATAGCCTTAATGTAACAAATCAAACAGCGTTAAAATTGTGTTTCACAACGTTGATATTTCTGTCCAATATTCGTGAAACCCAATTTAGTTAGCTGGCCAATGACTTTATTCTGATTTACCTAGCAGTTACGGTCAGGTTACAATCGAATATTATAATTTATCTGAAGGTGGTGAAACAGGCCCTAAATAATCTATTTGGTTGTCCTCTAAGAGTTCGTAAGATCTACATTGTATGTATTGAGCTATGGTAGAAACCATGTGTAATTTTAATATAGTGTATACCTTTAATGATAGTGTAAGTATGAAAAAATAAATACATTTTGTGTCCAGGCGATAAACGGCGCCGGGCACCACGTGTACCTGGATAAGCCGGATCTCTTCAACAAGTTCGTTCTGGAAGCGTGCGCCATAGCCGACAACAACGAGCAGACCCCGAATAGTGGCGAACCGGAGGCGACCGCCGAATCTGCCGCGTCCTGATAGCAACGTTACCATCATTAGTACACTTCTCAGCTTCAAGGCTTCCGTGATTTGCGATTCGGCCACCGAAATTGCTAGTTCCAAAGATTTATTTACTTAATGACTGTTCGGATTAATGTTTGTTCCTACATCAAGGCCGTGGTAGTACCTTGGTTCTTCAAGGGTTAAAAAATGACGATGCATACATTTTATAGGACTCGATCACATACATCTATGCTCATGCCGGAACGGAGTTTCAAGATAATCGACGAAGATACTGCTGCCATCTGTTACGTTTGGATAGAACTACTTCTGTCGAACCTGTCATGACGATCCTGCCACGTCCCTAATGTGTTTGTGATAGACCTTAGCGCGATTGGCTACTAGACTGGGTATTAAAATAAAATGCACATAGGTATTTAAATAACCAAATACTTAAATGTCACTTTAAATAATCAGTTTCATTAATTACAAGCTTTACTATTTTCTCGGTCTCATTAAAGTATATTGGAAATGCTTTTTGACTCCAATTCGCGACGTCACAATACATCACTGTCATACAAGCTCAATATAAAATGTTTTTGAAATTAGAAAAGAGTATCTGATTTGACTAGTTGAAAAGTAGCCAATTACAAAAGTCCTATTTCAGATTCGGAAATGTGGGTTTACTGGAATGCTCACGTAATTGTCAAAATGTCGTAACAATAGTAAATTATTATTTATTTATTTATATAGTTAGTATAATTTTAATTCGTAACATTTCTTTTAAAACGGGAACTTACAAAAGCTTGCAATTTCAATTGTTGATTGCGATATCACAAGCTAATTTGGATCGAATTTAAAATTTATTAGGGTTCTTGTGTCCGTACAATGCAAAACCCTTTATTGCACGTAAGACGATATATACTATATTTTAAACTTATATATTTATTCTTATTTGGGGCCATTTGATGTAAAATTAATATTACCGTATAAATTATATACGTATTGCAAATGTTAATTTAAGTAGTGAATTCGACCGAATCGGAAATGCCTAATTTTATTATTAAGATGGCCTCAAAACGAGACGATTAGTGAAAAACATGTTGTGTAATTTGAACTGAAAATAGACAACTGCCATTTTAATTGACCATGACTCATATTAAAAACGCACAATTAAAGGTATAATAGGGCTGCCACCGTATTTAACTGTACCATATTACGTGAATAGCACATTTGATCTTTAAGTGTCCGAAATAAATGAGTTTTATTTATTTATAAACTAACCGGTCTATAAAGACAAAAAATCTTGTCACTAGAAGTTATGGCAACCCTATCTATAACCATTTTTTGCATGGTAATTTAGTGTTTGTACCTTAATTTGTACCTGGTGTTACTTTGGGTATTACTGTCCAAAGAAATTATATAGGTATCTTGAGAATTTATCTTCATTATTTAAAAACAGGTTACGGGTAAGTTTCTAAATAGATTTCTTTATGAATCGTTAAGTTTTAAAATTGTGCACTATGCTGCGTCCACACCTATGAGTTGTGATGTTTGTGGCCAAAATTAAATTATTGCTATCTCTTTCGCTTACTATGAAAGCGACAAGGTACGCAATAGTGACATGCTTCGTGGTTTGTGTGGGCGCAACATTGCAGAACTATTTGTTTTTTCATAAAAAATAAAATGTATTAATTTTGTATTATCCCAGGAGAGTATACTAAAGAACTACATTTTAGTTGTTGTTTGAGATGTTGTAGATATTTAGTATTTTTACATTATTTTTGAAAACTTATTTTTCTGTTTGAGTTAATTGATAAATTAATGTGCCTTACTATTATTTGAAGCCATATTATAAACATAAATAATTATATTTTAATCCTGCATTCCATACTCGTATATTTCCTAACTAAAGACTATCTACAGATTCCTACACATTTGGATATAGATTTTTATTTACTTTCGCACAAATATTTGTATGTTACTGCTACACTCTGGTTAATATAAAGCTATAATTGACATTTTGTTCAAGTTTTATCTTCTTGTACTGCATTGTAGACTTCATTTTTAAAACCTGTTGTAAATCTTAGTTCTTGTGAAATATCCTAAGCACTTTCATTTACAAACGCTTTTAGTCGCTAGCACCTAAAAATGTAGCCGTAACATAATAATATTGCTGATCCTTGAACTGTCCAATACATATGTCGTTGTAACAAGTATATAGTATACAAGTTGCGTTGTTTGTTGTTGAGTAGCCACTGGCTTTTTGTACACGAATTGAACTTAAATGTAAATAAAAATAACTTATTGAAAATTTGTTTTTTCATTCTCGAAACTTTTTAGTCATAATATTTCGTATTAAGTCTTAAGCCGGGGCCGCAGCGCCGTGTTTTCGTGTTACACAAAAACATGTTTTACTAACCGATTAGGGGCGTGGCCTAACAGATAGAAAAATAACATGTTTTCCAAACCGAAAGAATAACATCGGGCGAGGTTATTCATTGGGTTTGGAAAACGTGTTCGCCTGCGGGGAGGGGAAGTGACTCATTTTGTGTTAGCGCTTACTAAAGAAAGATGTAGGGCAGCACAGCGCAATATGGAGTAAACATTACAATAGGCGCAGCGGACGGTTTTCCTAACATGTTTTGGTTTAATCTTCAATTCCATCCCACTAATAAAGGCGAAAGTTTGTTACTTCTTCAACGTTCAAATGGCTAAACTATTTTTTATGAAACTTGGTATTGAGGTAGCTGACACCTTGGATTAACACTTTCTCTCGAAAATACGTGAAAGAAATGCAGTTGTTATCTTGAACGAACAACTGGAGAACAAACTCAGTTATTTAGGCAAGTTTGAGAGGAAATAAACATTGTAAATATTTAAAAAAAATATTTATTGAAACCAGCATAATCACATAATGAACATTAAACTTAATAACTAAACTTAATAGATAAATTAAACTCAATTAGGTACTGTTTGTCTATAAAGAGTAGAAAAAATATTTGTTCTATGAATGTTCTAATTTTTGTTTAATATTTTGTCAATAAATGATATTCTTTCTATCATGAAATACTGATGTATTGCAAAGTCAAAAAATGTAGTTGGGTAATATATCCGTTTTTTCTACTCTATATAATATAGACTATAGAAGAAATGAGCTTCAACACAATCTGATATGCGTGTGGCTGACGACGGTGACCTTCCCTTCGTCCTGGAGGTCGCGCAGGGCTTCGTCCAGCTGTGCGCGGGACACCGTCTGCAAGAGAATCAACACTGACTACCGCTTCGTGTGCGGGCACATCAGACAATAACAATGCATTGTCGCGCAGATCTGCGCATGCGCACTCAAAAGGTCTGTTCGAAAATTGGTTTAAATTTATTTTAATTCAACAATTTGATGTTGTTAATTATTTTTATCATCGATGACTTTTATTAATCATGGTTCGTTTCAACTCAATAAATTATGGAGGAGCGTCTTATTGACATTAATGAAAAAGGCAACGGTCATAGTTCCATAAAAATCATTAACGAGCAATTAGTTCGACCATCGACTTACAATTTGCGCGGCAGCGTTAACCTCCTGCAGCAGTTTAGCGTGAGTGACAGTGGAGGGCTTGTTATAAGGCTGGATGATGTCCTTGAGCGCGAGGAGGAGGTCGGCGCGGCGGCGACGGGCGGCGAGGCCGAGCCCCGTGGTGAGGATGCCCACGTCTATGCGACCCGACGCCGGGTCTGTGGCCGACTGCTTCAGGGCTTCGCGGTGGAGTCTGGGGGGCAGGGCATTGCCGATGTCGATGTAGGGGTTTGATAATGATAAAGCCTCAAAGTATCGGCCCACGGCCCATGTATAACTTTTAAGAAACAATATAATAATTTAAATTAAATCAGATTTAGAAATTGAATTTAGATTTAGCTTATGAAAAAAAATATTAAAGACTGGTAGCTCAGAACTTATATATTACATTTGCCCACAACATATTTTAGTAAAAATCCGTTTCCCGTGGGAATTTCAGGAAACCCGTTCTTAGTGCTCCCCTACACTATCCTAGGAACCTACACACCAAATTTCAGCTTTCTACGCCAAGTAGTTTCGGCTGTGCGTTGTCTGTCAGTCAGCCACTCAATAACGCAAGAGGTTTATATATATTAATTACACAGTGTTAATTATAATTTAAATATAAATTAATAAACTTTCAAAATACCCATATATCATGCTCTAAATATTCACCCATAACAAAATAATAATTTGTCGTAATCGAAAACGTCAGGATTTGTCAACGAATTGTTCTATTTAACATGTGTGGTGTCGTTTTTATGTGTGCACGCCATTTTCACCCTTTTTCTCGCAAAAATCGAACAAAACATTTCAATGTTCAATTCCTGGGTTGTTATTTTTATGTTGATCTATGTGTATGGTATATGTTTGGTCGTCACCGTGCAGCCTCCTCGACGTCATCCAGCTCCACGCTGGCGCTCAGCCGCAGCCGCGCGCGGGCCTCGGCCAGACGGATGAGGGACTCCAGCTGTCGCGGGTACGCGGATATCTGTCCGCGGCCGCTGCCCACTCGTCTGCAACACAATCAACTTCACTTTATCTCCTTAGTTATACAATCCGTAGCATTTCATAACTTTGTATGTATAATATTTAAAAGTTACTCAGTTTTCTATGAAAATTATTATGCGGACTAAAGACAAGTTATTTAACAAGATAAAAACAATACCTACTATTAAAATAGGTAGGTATTGAGTACCTACTATTTATAATGCGTACGTTTGTGAGGATGTATGTTACTCTTTCATGCAAAATCTCCTGGACCGATTGTTATGAAATTTGGTACACGAGTTTAATATCACAGTCCCGCGTGTCGTTCGTCACACATATCTCTCTTTGTTTTGAAAATAATCTTCAAAATTTAAGGTACACAGCCCACGGTATTCGCAGCTTCTTCTAATTTAACATTTGCATATTAAATTAGTAGAAGTAAAACTTTACTTACAATTACGTAAGTTTATTTACTTAATAAATATATATATATTAATAATAACTTTACTTCACCAAAAAAAGTACAATAGCTTACAGAATCATTACAGAAGGTAGATTCACAATTTAATAGTTAGTTGGACTATGGACTATGCACTAAGCGATGCTTGTATCGCAGCGTCTAGAACGTTTTACAATTTACATTACGATTTTTACATGTTCATCGGATCGAAATAAATTTTGAAATTTGAAGTAACTATCTTTAAAAATAGCTCCAATACAATAGCGTACTTAATTAATTTAACCTAAATCTTAACTACCTACTTTAATTGTAACACGAAACTTATAAAGTTAGAACCAAAGTGAATAAAGTATAACCTCATATCGACGTAACAGTCGATGAGCCTCTGCTGCGCGGCGTCGCTGAGCGTGGGCTGCACGTGGTCCTTCGCGAACGCGATGTAGTCCCGCATCAGCGACATGTCCTGTGGCGGTGTGTGTGTGTGTGTGTGTCATTGTTACTCTTTTACGGAAAATCTACTGGGATTGTTATCAAATTTGCTACACGGGTAGAATATAAGCTGGAATAAAACAGGGTACTTTTTATCTCGAATTTCCTACAGGAACGAAGCCCCGGCTAGTAATATTGTAAATACGAAAGTTTGTCTTATGTATCTGTCTGTCAGTTCCGCTTTAACGCTACACCGCTGGACCAATTTTGATGAAATTTAGTATGCATATAGTTAAAGAATCCCGTTCAAACATAGGCTACTTTTTTGAATGAGGGGTGAAAATTTGTATGAAAATCACGTCTGTTCTGCTTTTGCAGAGAAATTCACGCGGACGAAGCCGCGGACAAAAGATAGTTGTAATAAAAATCATTAAAAATATAATATTAACCACAACATCCTCGTCTTGCTGTACGTCCGCGGGATCCTTGTAGTAGAGCGACACGAGGTGAGACGCCAGCCGGCGGTCGAACACCTCGTCCTGAGGGTCCAGCACTAGGAATATCAGGTCGAACCTGCAATCCACAATTTGTTCTATAAACGTCATTCTTGGCAGTAATATGCCTAATTAGTATTGCCGCTCGATAGTCGACTATCGATTGTACTATTGATAGTATCGATAATCATTCATTAAAAGCCATACTATTGAAGTAAAATCGACACTGTGGCCTTTTTGGAGTGAAAACTATTGATGGTGTGAAGACAGAACAGTTGTAGACTCCGTTATATCTTTTTTTTCGCTCACACAAGAGAAATGCTTTTTGGAATACATCTGAACCATTAAAGAGAGGTAGGCGTAGCCACATGAGATAGACTAATAAGATTCGGCTGTGATTTAACAATCGGCTGTCTGGATGACGTCAATCCTCCTTGACATAATGTAGTCCTTATTACCTGGACATAAGAGTGTGCGGCAACTGCACATTCTCGACAATAGTTTTGTTCTTGTTCCACTGCGACTCGGCGGGGTTTGCGGCCGCGAGGATGGAGGTGCGGGCGTTGAGTTGGCAGATGATGCCCGCCTTCGCGATCGACAACGTCTGCTGCTCCATCACCTGGAACCACCATTGTTTTAATCCCACTGCTGGGCAAAGGCTGTCTCAAGACAAAAAATGATAAAAAGCTTAGCTTTTCTAAATAAAAAATATAATGTTTATTCATGTAAATATTTTTGAAAAAAAATATTATGGAATCGAGCGTGAATTGAACTCAGGGCTCAATTTACGCTCGATTCCATAATTTTTTTTCTGTCTTTCCGAGACAGTGCTCTAAACTACTAAGCAATCGAGACTACGCCAGTTGGCTGTATAAACTTATCTCCTACGTGTACATATAAATATGATTATAAATGTGTTAACAATACAGGTGTTGGAACCTTCATATAGGCAAATAGATGCCTGTGCCAGTTAGATAAATTGTGCCATTGGCAAAATGTCATCTTGGCCCCTAAGATATATGGCCGAAGAAGCTGGAAAATCAGATCAGATGAGTGTGAGAGAATTGACTAACCTCATGTAAGACACTGCGAGTGGAGTCATTCATTTTGTCGAACTCGTCGATACAGCATATTCCGTTGTCGGCCAGCACTAGAGCGCCTCTGGAAATTATATAAGACATTTCATTACATGGTTTATTATTTAATAGCTCATGTGGGGACATAGGGGACACTTTTGCCCAGCAGTGGGATAAATAGTTCGGAAAAAAATGCTCATGTCAGCGGAGAATCCGAGCCCCTCGGCCACGGCACACTGAGCACACACACTCACGTCTGCAGCACCAGCTGCCTGGTGTCGGGGTCCTTGGTGACGTAGGCCGTGAGCCCCACGGCCGAGGAGCCCCGGCCCGAGGTGTACTGCGCGCGCGGCACCAGCCCGTGCGTCCAGCGCAGCAGCTGCGACTTGCTGGTGCCCGGGTCGCCGCACAGCAGGATGTTGATCTCGGATCTGGACACATTATAGATTAAATCTCTTTATTGTACATTATAATAATTAAAAAAGAAACATTAAATATATAGGGACAAATCACATATATTGTGTTAGCCCCAAAATAAGTTCTAGACTTGTGTTAAGGTATACTAAATCAACAACACTATATTCCATAAACATCCAAGACCCAGGTCAATCTGAAAGAGATCATTTTCAATTTTGACCGGGGATCGAACACGAGACCTCCAGAGTCAGGCATGGTGATCATTAAGGCCACGAAGGTCATCGAATGGACACTGAACATTTTTTTACGGTTGTTAAGAATAGATAGTGTCATTCCTGAGGATAATTTAAGTCTATAATTTATTATAGTTTTACCCGAGTAAAGAGTAAAGTACGTAAGCGGAAGTACAGTCAACAGCACATCACAATGAGAATAGAAACAACATATGAACAAAAATATTACCTAAAATGTGTTCTGCCAGCAGCATTGAAGTTTTTCTTGGTCCCGCCCAGCAGTTGCAAGAGTACTCCCTTCTTGATATCCAGGTTTTCATAAATGGAGGGTGCGATGGCGCGCGCCATTCGCTCGTACGAGTCTGGTTGTGAGGCTAACGCTTTGAATAGTTCTATGCGTTCAGGTGGGAAGCGGTGTTCTTTGCTGAAATATATGGAATCTTTCATACATATTTATACTTTCTTATATTAACACTAAGTGTTGCCCGTGGGAATTGCTATAGGCTATATTTTATCAGATAAAATATAGCCTATAGCAATGTTGGATAATGTACCTTTCTATTGGTGAAATAATTTTTGAAATCGATTTGAAATTGGAGATTAACCGCCTCAAACATACTAACTCGGTAGAGTTAACTAAGTTAATTAAGTAACTCTTACCGAGTTTGTAAGTTTGTATGTTTGATGTTATCTTTATAATTATCGTATAGATGTAAGTAAAATGGGTAAGTAGCTGGCATGCTAGCACACGGGTGGATTCAAGGGAATTGTTTACAATGTTATCACTCTTATTCTGCCATCTTCGCTGGTGATCATAGATAAATATTTTTTTATTGCATCATTCAGAGAAGACTACATACGTTATAACATAATAATACAGTTATGACTAGATTTATGTGAACCAAGAATAGGTGAAGTAAAAAATCAACTTGGGGCAAAAATAAACTGTTTGTATGTATGTATGTATTTTTGTTTAACGCGATAACTTTCGCACCGTTGATCTCATTTTGATGAAATTTAAAAGTTACGTAGGATCTTTTAGCGGGGCAACGAAATCGGTTAAGTCGTTTTTGAAATATTTACAAATTTGTTAAAACACATCAAGGTCTAAGTTTGCAACGAATAACAACTCTTCGGTTTCAGCGAACCTTTGTCCGGAAAGAGAAACAAGTGTACCAAATGATTACGACCAACTAGCTACAACTAGTTAGACGGAGCGTCCCGGTTAGATCGATGTATCACATCACTCACCCCTCTTCAGTCTCCAGCAGCCTGTCACTGTGCACCTTGGAGTAATGCAGGGCGTCGAGGTGTGTTCTGTGCAGAGCCTTGAGAGTGGCCTTGCGAGGGTGCACTGCGGCGGGCGCGGCGCGGAATACGCCCGTGACGGCCACACGCTCGCCCGCGGCCGCCGCCTCCACCAGCGCGCCGTGCGACACCACGCTCACCGTGGCCGGGGTGCGTCCGGCCGGCATGTCGTCTGGTGGTGGTCATACATATGTATGGTAGGATGAAGCGCCGACTTTATTTGCTTCCTCCCGTGGGAATTGCAAGGTATGAAGTATTCCGTGTGTTATTCCAGATTGTTGAAACCCGTGTACCAAATTTCATAACAATCGGTGCAGTGGATAATGCGTGAAGAGGTAACAAACTTACTTTCGCATTTATAATATTAGTTGGGATTCGAATAGCATTAATCTTATTTCGAACTTATTTTTCATGCGAAGTAATATTCAAACAAACTGTTATTTCTAAATAACAGTTTGAATTTAAATTACGTAACAGCGAAATGTTTTGCAGTTGAATGGCACTCACCCGGGGACTCCTGCAGCTTCACCAGCTGCTTGTCGCTGAAGTGCGACCTGTTGTGTATGAGCTGGAAGCAGTGCGCGGTGTTGCAGTGCGCACAATGCGCGGGCTCGGGTACGCGGCCGCGCTGGAGCTCCGCGCTGGCGGCGGCTCCGCACACCGCGCACTTGAACAGCGCCTCGCGCATCTCCGGCACGATGCCCGACGTGCGGATCACCATGCCGGAGATCGTTACCAGTTGGTCGATGTCTGCAGGTCAATGTCAGTGTCAACTCAATCACATGAAGCGGTGCTGGTGTAATGGTTAAGAAAGACGCCCGACTGTGAATCGAAAGGTCTAGGTTCGTATCCTACTCGTGCCATATGATTTTGTATACTGATCTGACTCATATATAGTAGTTTTCATAGACCATAACTTGCTTCCGGTGAAGGAATACACCGTGAAGAAACCTGCACACTAGTTGACAGTTTAGTTCCCTAGTGTGTGTGCGACCACAAACCACTAGATGGAGGTAAATAGACGTAAAAGTCATGTCAGATGCCTTTAGGTGACTTCAATAAAATCTGACACCAGTTAGCAATAACACACTAGATGTGATGATGAATAATATGTTCTTCCAAAGCAGAGTCCACGGCGCCTTTTTTGCCCTACACAATCAACATTCAACCAAGTGGTCTACATAAATATAATGTTTATTTACACATTTTTGCTTGCAACAAAATATTTTCCTCGTCAAGAATTTGTCAGAGGGCTCTCAAAGGTATGGAGAGGTATGGTTCTCGCACATCTGAGCGTTTCCAGATTTACTTCCTCAGCAGTTAAGGGTCGAAGTCTAGGGTCCGCCTCCAACTGTTGCCCAACAGTGAAGACACAAAATAGGCTAAAAAAATTAGTATTGACAATATTTGTATATTTCTAGATTAAAGAGGTTTCTTACTCACCTTCAGGGTTAAGGTCCCTCATGTGCCGGCGAGGCGCGTTGTAGGGCCGCACCTGTATCTGGTGCTCCAGCACAGCGGCCGGGTACTTCTCGAAGAACATCTCGTTCACGGCCGCGTCGAACGCGGGCACCACCTGCGCACACGCAGCATTTTGTAAGTAAACTGTTTAAATTAACTCCTTCATAGGGTAAATGAATGAAATGCACTCACCAAATAACAAATTCAAATGTTTCTTTAAATGGTACCGCTGTACAACAACGCTCGTACTTACCTCTTGAGGGTAGCTCACAAGTTGCCGATGGAGCTTAGCATCAAAAGCTTTGACATGCTCACAATCCACATCCATGAACGGCTCCTCTAGTGTGTGAATCTGGAATATGTAATATTCGTCATAACAGTTGAAGTAATCTTAGCAAGTCGACTCTAGCTGGTAAATTTAATGCATTGGATTTATTGGGACTTGATGCTCTAGATATAGGAGCACTCCATTACCATTAAGGGATATGAAGCCTTGATACGTAGGGATCGATGTCGGGCAAGCAGCTAGTCGTAAATCTTCAAAATTTTAAGGTATATTATTTTTTGCAGACAAAAAATGTAAGGGAACACGCTCTGACGAGAGAGATAGTTACTATGGAATTTACATGTGACTATCTCAAATATTATAATTAGAAATTTTTTGTCATTTACGTTGATTTTATAAAGATTAAGGAAATTGTCTCATAAATAAAATATTAGCCTATTCAGATTCAACGCTTGGGCGATTGAGATTGCAGACAGACTACCCTGCGTTCCCAAACTCGAAAATATTTATATATTTGTTACCTACCTCTTCCAACTTCTGCTCATACAAGGGCTCATTCGTGACTGCATCGGGCTCCACATACCTCTGTATGAACTTAACAAACTTGTCGCGACACTCCGCGATCGCCACGTCAGTGCCCCACACTACCAACTGCGGTTCACTTGATGGCTCCACAGTGGGATCATCTACCTGAAAACAAAATTGATTAATGATGGCGATTCTTTATAATATTTTTGAACCATTTCATTACAATAAAAATTATGAGTTGAAAAAATGATTACAACATCAATGTTAAAAATAACTAATAATATATAATGCAATAGCAAGTTGGCCGCAAGTCAGTAACTAAATTATTACAAATTTCATTAAAATTGACCCAGCAAGTTGGCAGTAAAAGTGTGATAGACAGATTTCATAATATTAATATTGTTAGTATGGATTCCTCACCCTCCTGGTGGGTGTAGGGGCAGGCACATGGCGACCGGCCACTTGTTGTCCTCGGAGGTCGGCTCGCTGTCGTGCTGGGGTCATTGCTCCCCTCATGAGGGAGCGAGGGGTGCTCAATGAACTTGGTGTGCCATAGTTCAGTGGGGAGCTGAGGTCTATGTCAGTACCTGGTAGGAAAATAAATACAGAGATTAGAATGACATATACGGGTTCATATATACATAAATGTCTATACTGGTTCCAACTTGACAAGAAGAAGGAAAATACATGAGCAATCATTCTCTTTTGCATAAATGAAATAACAAAACATCAGAGTCTGCATACCCCAAACAGGCATAAATTAAATTAATAAGTTCTAAACAATAATTCGAGATAGTATCCCATAAAACAAGTCTCAAACTTACTTTAGGGCTAACTCAATCTATGTGATTTGTCGTAATATATTTATTTATTAGAATTGTCACCAAATAAATATTATTGATTAACAAGCTCTCAATATAACATTATTATTCAATGATGGGAACAAGTGAACAAATTGTATTTACTTACCAAGTGGACTTGATGCTAAGGTACGGGCAGGTGATGTCCCAGGAATTTGTGCCCCCGGAGTGCGTGGAGTCCCTCTGGGAGTGCCAGGTGTCCCATCTGAAATTGTTGGAAATGTCAATTGAAACCCAACCTTAACTTATTATTTTCTCCTAGATAGATTTGAGAACTATGATGACTGCTTGTAATCCATGAATTAGTGTAAATAACTAGACTAAACGTTAACATACAATCTAACCTTTAAACAAGTTAACAAAAATCTTCAGAGTTCTATTGTCATGTGACGAAGATTATGAATTAGGTACATACTTTTTGAGGGTGTTCCAGAAGATCGTTGAGGAGTTTCCGGGACAACCAGTTGTTGCGAAGACCTTGTTCTACGTGAAGGAGTCGGCGCCTCTGAGGAGGCACGCGATGCGGGTCTCTTTGAAGGAGTTGACATTATTTGATACTTGCACAATACGTATTGATATAAGGATAATCACTCTAGTGAGAATTAAAACTATTATGAGCTAAATAAACATATATAAATACACAAACCGATTCTCAAACCACAATATTGTTGACATGACAGGACTGACAGAATAATTTGGCGCGAAAATTTCACTTTGTTTTTTGGCTGTCAACTGACATTGACATTTAAAAATATATTGCCATCTTTAGGCAAAGCCACAAAATTGACAGGGATGTTGAATGATAATCGATTGATTATAATAATTTCGGATTTAGCCGATTCATTACATCACTAGAAGATGTCAAAGCAAAATCTCCGAAGTTTTTTTAATCATCGATCGTTCATTCACCGCTGATGTTTCAGTGTTATTTTGTGATAAAATAAATAAATAAAGACGATTTAATGCGTATAACATTACATCCAATTTACATGATCACTTCATTTTAACAAGTGTAATAAATTGGTCTCAATCATACTAAGATTTGGAATAATTGATTAACGTACCAAAAGAAAAGCTATCTTTGTGCAATCTACATTCTACCTGCATTGATCAGGCGTAGCTATTTCCTTGGATATTTTTGGTGACGGGTCAAGAAATATAGTGTATTTTAAATGAATTAACGACTTCGAGTACACTTTAATATAAATGAATAACATTATGTTGTGATTTGGTGGATTTAGAAGCTGGACCAGAGCTATTTTTGGTGAGTAGGCTGTAGGTACACAGATAATTTATGATTCACATTATCTTCAACCAGCGGAGGATTCTTCAAACAATAACTAATATTACACACGCTTTTCACATTTATGCATAAAATATAATAAATTTGTAACAGATATATGTCTGTATGATTTTAAACTTAAGTTTTTATTTATTTATGAATATCTAAGTACCTGCTTATATTATTATTGATTATAAATCCTGTGAAGATTTCTAACTGTTATGCAAAACATATTTAGTAGTAAATTGTCAGATGTATCTTTAAAAATCTTATAGGTATTTTTAGTTTGGTGTTTAAATTCTGGTTTTTACTTACACAATCTTCAGCATTTGCAAGGTAGATACTAATTATCTATGGTTAAATTATAATGAATTTAGTTAGAATAACAATTATCTTCAATAGACTATGCTGTGTGTATTGTTTTTTACTTAGAATAAAGCTAAAGAGTTGCCAATTTTTTAATATAAATTTAGTTATTCCTTTACAATCATTTTGGACTAACATACATAAAGAAACCAATTGTACATCATTTTCACATAAATACTGACAACTTACTCCCAGGGACACTTATCAGTCACATTGAAGTTGGTCAGTAAATGACAAGGGCAAATATTTAATAATAATTAACAATATAACTGGGTATGATACTGTCACATCCAAACTGTTGCAAGCTCATGGAAATAACTGTGTCATGGAAACTTACAGTCAACAAATTTTGTTGTTGAATTATGTTTCTGCAAGAAATGTAATATAAAAACATTTTTTTTGTCATAAATTTAGTTACAATTAAGTTGGTCATCAATTTGGTTACAATTAATTATTAGCTAACTAATAGGTCATGTAAAATTTCATATAAAATTTTTTGAATATATTTTTTTTTAGGTTTTGTTGGTTATCTGAATTGAATATAGAATTTTGATTTTTGACCAGTTGACTGACATCAACCCTATTTAGGTGTACTGTTGATATCTATCAGGTGTCAAGAATCTTTTTTAAATAGCTATAACATGTCCCACTGCTGGGCAAAAGCCTCCTCTCTCTCTTTCCATGTGTCCCTTTCTTTGGTCTTCTCCATCCAATGTCTGTTGAATACCCTAAGCTCATCCGACCATCTAGTCCCAGGCCTCTATCCTCTATGTTCAAGAATCTTAGAATATTTTAATTCCCTTGATTCTACTATGAGCCCTTTATAAAACACTGTAAAAGAAAAAAACGTGCTGTCTAGTGGGGAGCTTAAGATTTTCATTTTTGGTTTTTTTTCACCAAGACAGAAAAGTATACTATTGCCAAATGTAATTTTAAAATATTCTCTAAAACTTTGTTCAGTTCTGTTTCCTATAATATGACTTATTTCAGTTTTTATTTTCATATGCCTCTTAACAGAAGTAATAGTTATTAGTTGGATTTTAAATTAATTTTTACTTATTTAAAATCCTACTTTATAGTTCGATGAGTCATTTTGAACATGCATATTGTGTGGTAGCTGTTCATACGATGGATGAGTTATTACAATTTCAATACTCTAGATTCCACAAGCGATTACAGACAAGTCGCGAGAGAATATCGGCGGGAATTGCCGGTTCAGCCAACATCACAGAATAATAGAATTGGGTCGATTTTCTCCATTTTTTTTCGAAGATTTTAAGCAAAAGTACAATAAAAATAATTTGATCGATCTATCCATTCGATTGTGCTTTTCTGTGAATGCAGAAACTGTGTTGAACTCTACGAAAACATGGTCGATCTCGGTCGTGCAACTTAGTTATGAATGTACTGGATCGATTTTGATTGAATTTTGGCATAAAGATAGACTAGACCGTCAGGCTATATTTATCACGATAAAACGCAAAATCGCGGGTGGCCGCTAGTCCATTCATAAAAAGGCCAGTGCCTCATCAGGAGAAGTGAATATATTAGTGATGAGAATCATGTGCCGTTGACAGTACACATCCGTTATGTCAAATTTCTGGTAAAATTACGCCCGAAACAGTGCGAGGCCGGCCCAGATACTCCATTTGACATTTTGCCAACTCGAATACGTATATGGTTCAGCCCAATATGAGTTTAGTATTCCTCCGAGACGGCGCGCCAGCCAAACTTAAAAAGGAAACAAAGGATCACTCAACATGACTTGTTATAGCCTATTTTCTCAAATTTTAATCAAAATTGTAGAGCAATGAGAGACTTGTTGACCTTTTACATGCTTTTATTTAGTTTCACCTCTCGCATTTGTTTGTCTGTAGTAGTCTTGCAAGTTACATTTCTTCTATTTCCGCTTGTTCTACAGACTTGGAATTTTCCACGACGTTTAATTTTCCGTGACTATGCATTATTATAGGAAGAATAACTTGATGGTCGACCCAGAATCGACTTAAGGTTTGATTTAGTTGAATCTAACGTTAATAATTCAAAATTATTTACTTCTGACGATATATACCTACATCACTTATTGACCTCAATAAACTTCTTTTTTGCATTCCAAAGCGCAGGAGAAGAAGCGGCGCAACAAACTTCACTGCAGCCTTTTTTCAAAGCCGTTAATTTAAATAAATTGATGTCTTGTAAGTATTTCCCCTCGTCCAGTCTCACTGAAATTCTCGGGTTGCCGTGTGCCGTAACAGGGGCGCCGCGGCGCCGCCGACCACGCTTGCGCGAATTTTTCACAAAGGCGCCCTTTTTTATCCATCGCCCTAGGCGGCCGCCCAGCCACACCCGCGCCTACTTCTCGGAAGCCTCTGTTTTCCTGCCCCGACCCGTTTGTTAATTAAATACTAGACCCCATGGTTAATTAATGTTCTGAATTGGGTATGTAGGCTGCTATGTACCTATGTTTATCTGGACCTTAATGGCGATGCCCCGGCTTCGTAGGGGTTTTAAGCCCCCTAACATCTTCAGGGTGTAACCTACTCATATAAATTAGCCAATACTAAAATCTTGTGTTATCAGAGTACCTACGGAGTAGATTTGATATGTTGCAATTATGGTTGAAATTCCTCAATTCAAATCTTACATTACTTTTGAGATTGTAAATAAATTTAGATTTGTTTAGAATGTTCATTTCTATTCCACTCTAAAATTGCACTTTAATAATTGTTTTTACCGATCTGAAAAGCCGGCCAAGGTGAATTCACACCCAATTTCAAGTTTTATTATGCCTAACAGAATGTGTGCACATTAAAAATGCAACTGAAATATTAAAAACCGTGCCGTAATAGGTGATTCCAAGAAACCCATTTCGAATATAGGAAACGCTATGAAATCGTTTCTTTCTAAACATAACGTTAGATCGGTTTCTTGGAGTGGTTAGGCCTGCTTCCCCACGCCGCGCATGCGCACAGCCGCACTCGTTCCCCTCATGTATTTCCAAAATTATGTACCTACCTATAACGTGTTACGAAAACAATCCATTATTAGGCGCTCTTCGATAATACCTATATTATTTCCATTCGTTGTGAAAATGTATATTATTTTGTAATGAAATTATATTTTTAATGTTTTCTTTTATTCACCAAAATGACACTACTTAATTGATAAACGTTCAAAGCACTGACTTGAAAATATAATTTGAAAAATCAAGCTGTCTAAAATTATAGTCCAACAGATTTTTGCCACATTTCTTCTAGATCCATGCTTAAAGCATCTACCAGGAAACTAAAAAAACTTGTTAAAAGCAAGGCAGTTTTCAAATATTCCAAGATACTGATTTTCGACTTTCTTCTAGATTTCTCTACTACATTCACTTAGCCAAATCTCTTTATCTTTGGCTGTAAGCACATCAACCTCAAATTCATTGCAAATTCGGCCCTATTACAACAGCAGAAAAATACATGGTAACTTGACACACGGTCAACTATACCTAGTATAGCCGATATCCTGTTGAGCACAATAGATAAACAATTGTCCGTCGAAACCATAGATAAAAGAAAAATATGTCGAAACCTTTCTTCATTTACGGAGAAATGTAAATGTCTTTGTGTTTGAAGGTCGGTGCTTGCAACTGCCCGGAAACAAAGTAACAAATTCTATACGATTCCCTAGAATTGCCTATTGAAATCAGGTAAAAGGCCTTTTTGCTGGTAATTGGCCAGTGGCTCTCAACTATATAATGCTACACTAATATTATAAAGAGGAAGATTAGTGTTAGTTGGATGTAGACAGTGAGAATCATACATAACAGGTCCTTTATTCATGTACCTATTTTATGGCTAACTAGGTTTTGCCTGTGTTTTCGCCCGCGTTAATTTCGCCTTCTCCATACTTCAAACTACATGTATATAAGAAGATTGGTTGAGTAGATAGAGATAGATACTTGTCTTGAAATCAGAGGTGAATCTTTATTTGAAGGATTATTTCTTAAGCCTACCACTGGCCTTGGCTCATAGCTCACATAACCGAGAGCACGCTCAGATGAAACTTTCATAGAGATTTGTTTACGGTTCTTTTTGGTTTAATTTAATTCCCGTGAAATACTTAATTTACATGCTAATTCATATAACTCGTGAGATTCATAAAAGAAAAAGTAACATCAGACTAATGATTATTGGTTTCTTACGAACGTTTGAACAATGTTATCTTTACTTGATTGTTTCCAATAAACCCAAATAAAACTACTAATTTTGAGGTACACGCATTCCATACATGTTTCCTTGCCAATGTTTTAATTATTTCGCCAAAGATTTTAGTTTGAAAATAAGTAAATGATAAAATTACCTACATATAAATTACGTAAAAATTGTTTTAAATTTGCCAGTTAGCGTTTTTAAGCGTAAAAAATTACCACGTGTAAATATTTGTGCCCTACATCCCGAATGCTCTAGGACTCCCTTAGAAGTTTGAGAAGCTCAGGCCACCCTTAGAAGTTACAAGGGATGCAGGCAGGGTGCGATAGTATGGACACAACCCGACCTGCGCATAACCATTGTCTCTCATTCGCACAAAAAGCCGGCTCTGCGTTTTTTTTTAGAAAATGCACAGCACAATGCACTTATTACCTGCGTGGGGTGAATGACTGGGTGTAGGTGCGCCGGCTAAATATAATGTTACACTTTTGTGAAGCGGCTCGTATCGTAGATGGTCTTGTATTTCATCATTCCGAATATTAAACTCATTTTTATATGCGACCAGATGAGACGAAACAAAGAATGAGCTTCAAGTCAACAAGTTTCTTTGTTGCTAAATTGACTTCAATATTTCAAAATTTAAAATGCAATAACAATAATAGAAAACTTTCAGCTTTCTACAATAAAGAAATAGTTATCTGTTAAATAGATAAAAATTAAATAAAATTATTTAGTATTCAATTTTCGAGATTAATGCATTGATAATTTCTTTGTTTGATTTCCTCACAATAAATACTACTTACCGTAATGATGGATAACATAGATAAATACATAATTAACTAATCATTAGTCAATTTTCACTTTTGTTGGACAAAAATATTTATGTATGTAAAACTTGTTTACGTAAATAATTTAAATATACCATGGTCAAAGGTCAAAATGTTAAGATCGAGTTATAAAGACGTATAATCTCTTCAAATCAAACTTTATATGAGTGAAAGCACGAATGAAAACCACGGAGGACATAGTAATGTCGTACACTGCAATGCAAGGATCCGGACCAACTCCCAACTTTTGGTAATTCTTATGAAATGTTAGAAATGATTTTAGAGTTATTACAGTTTTTGAATTCGTGTACCTTTATCGTCACTTTCTACTATCAGAGCGAAATGTACCTAATGTAGATTACATTAGGTACATTCTGATAGAAACATAATAGTAGAAAGCTGCACTGTCGCGTCTCTGTAACAAATTGTCGCGTGAAGTTAGAGCGGAGAGCAGCTATCGATTGATAAATTATATTTATGCAAATAATTTTAATAAATGATTAGAAACAGTGGTGGCTCAGCTAGGCGATGATCGTGTTTGCCACCGAAGACGCTGACTGGCAAGGGTGCAGTCGACCAAAGTGTGATTAAATTATGTTTTATAAGGAACTTCCAATACAGTTATATTGTAGGTAGATATATCCTTTCGCCCTTCGTAGGGTATGAGGGCAGAAGGGATAGGCATCGATTTTTGGCACCCTCCAAACTCCGAGGAGGGCGCGGCAACCGGCAAGATGGCGGCGTAGGGCTTCGTGTCGGGCCCGGACCTGCCTCACGCGCGCTCGCATCCCAAGGTCACGAACGCCGCATGTGGCATCGCTTCCCGAAATACAGAATCTCTCGATAAATGGAAACGCTGCTTTTGTCTCTTCTTCGCCTGCATAGGCCCAATCTTCTATCTCTGTCCCACATCCCTAGAGTAATGTGGAAGTATCCTACTCAATAGTGATTTGGACTGCAGTTAGGGTTGACAAAACCAAAAAAATGTCAGTGTTAAAAGTAGCAAAGAGCAGAGCTTTTTCATAAATATTTTTTTAATTAGGGAGTAGTTCGAGATATTAATTATTATTAAGTAATTCGAATTAGTTGTTTCTTGTATTATTGTACGAGGTCAGCTAAACTGGTTGTTCGCAAATAGATGTATAATAGTATAATAGTACCGTAAGTGTAATGAATATGACAACGACTTCAACGATATTAATAATTAATTAATTGCATATTTCGTATGTTTTTGTGTAACTTAGATAGCGCCATGACTGCACAATAACAACTCACATCTAATGATTAAATAAATGAATGTAACATGATTCGACAAAAAGTTATATCTAATAGGCATATTTAATTTAGTCTTAGACTTAGGCGCACTTAAAGGATGAAAAACGTAAAATTCAAAGTATATATTTTTTTTAAATATTAAGTTTTTTCTTTGGATGATTTTCTCTTCTTTTTATTATTCTTCCATAACTTGACATGATATAGAGCTATAGATTATATATAGACATTTTAATGGCATCACGTTTCATTTGTTTGTAAACAACAAACATGAATGTAAGTTGCCAACCCTAATCATAGCAAACCTTATCTACATTATGGAAAAATTTGGAATGCCAGAATTGAATGTCTCTGTCGCGCCCTTGATAATTCGTATCGCCGTCTCTTTCTTCGGGTTCTGTACCTACTGTTTTGAAGGGTGGTGGTAGGGGGCCACAAAAGATTTTGGGATACATTTTTTTCGCAAACTGCACTATAATGAAAAAGTTGAGTGCGTCACAACATCAGTCCGCCTAGAGGATGCACAAACGCATCACGCTTCCATTTTAATTTTTTTTCGTTAATTATACTAGAGCAGTTTTGGTTTAGTTTTGTTATTGTGGCCTCAGAAATTTATTGCTGTTGAATTGAGCCGTACTTCTGGTGTGCAGACTTCTAGCAAGAAGTCATGGATGTAAGTTACTTGATTTCCTATAAATTTTTGTCCCGTACATTTTATTACATAATGCACAATTGTTTCCTCTTAACTGCAGAAATAGTGATTTTTTTTTAAACATACAGTCATAATAACTTATTATTATAAAATTATTTATATTCTTATTATTTATATTAACGTGTTCTTTCATAAATTGGTCAGTATTGTTATATATTTGATATTCTATTTTTTTGTTATTTGTTGTCTATTTTTATTTTACGTGGATGGATATATAAATTATGAACTTAAGCTCTGAGTAGTTTTAGTGTCCATATATCAATAACTATAAATATCACGCATTCAAATAAAATAGTAAATGTAGCCCCAAAAATATTTAAATAATACAGTTAAAAACATATTTTATTAATTATTTTATGATTAATAAATATTGTTACCTTTTTTTGTGGTTACCAAATTGTATTACTATCAAAATCATTTTTGATTTGAAAATAATAAAATTGCATTTGAAATTGAATAAAAAAAGAAGTAGGTGAAGGTTCGGTAAACATAGAATAGGGAACAGTGGACATGTTGCACCGATCCCACATAAAGCAGGATAAGGGTAGGCGGATGGTGATCATTACACAAATTAAGGTTAACATAGAAAAAAAAATTAAAGAAACTTTAATTTGTTTCAGTTCTAATGTCTTGACGTGAAGTACGATGACGTCATTCGCTAATTTGACGCAGTCATTGTCGTCCAGCCTGCCGCAGCCAATGTCGTCGAACCATCCGCCCACGTCTGGGGCCTCGTCCAGCGCCGCCTCGCCCTCAACCGACCAGGACGACTCGCTGGCCATGACCCACATCATATGCAACCTGCTGGAGAACATGAACAGAACCAATCAAGGCGCTTCTACGTCCTCCGCCTCCTCTATGTCCTACGACATATGGGCGTTACCTTCCTCCAGCTCTATGCAGAACCCGATCGGCACGAACCGTGAGTACAATCCCAATTCTAACAACAACCAGAGGCCAGAAGAAACCTCGAGCAGTTCGCCCGGCACCTCCTCCAGCGTGTCCATCACTTGCTTCCGGTGCGAGGAGCGCACCCCCAGCACCCGGTGCCTCGAATGCAACGATCTTTTTTGCTACGAATGTTGCCACAAACTCACTTCAGATTGCCAACTGAATGAACACACTCTCCTTCCTATACACCAAATATCTCCAATCGGAGTCAGACCGCACTCTCTAAACAACGACAAAGACGTTATGTACTGTGAACTTCATGGAGACCAACTGAGGTATTACTGCGAAGGTTGTATTGTTTTCATCTGCCAAGAATGTACCTTATGGGTACACAAAGATCACTGTTACACGCCAATTAAAGGCGCTTTGGATTTGTGTCGCGCTGGCGTATTTAAGGTGCTAGATGATACTAAAACTGGCACGAAAGCTATTAAAGCTGCAATCGATCGTGCAGTAGCCATGTCCAAAGCTTATGAGAAGGAAACTGCTGAAACGAATATGAAAATAAGGAAGGCAATGCGTTGTTACGTTCAAGCTATCGAGGATAGAGAGAAGTACTTATTGGACAAAGTGGAGAAACTGCGTCAGGTAAAGATTAACGAGCTAACTGATCACATGAACACGCTGCGTGGCATTTTGGCTGGTTTGGCCCATACTAGTGAACAATTGGTTCGTTCTATGGATTCGGAGGGATTAGATGTATTCATGGCTAAAGAGAAAGGACGGGCTCAAGTGGATTATTTTTCTTGCATGTTTAAAAATATGTATGTAACTGAAGAACGGATTTTGTTCACTCCTCCTAACTATGACTTAGTAGATCTGCTGAAAAGGCAATGTGAGGTGCAGCCAGTGACGCCCAGCGCTTTGATGTCAATGAACGCGGTGGCCACATTGCAGTCCCGCCAGTCTATCATGCCGCTACATACTATCTCATACTCGGTTCAATCTTACTCGCCCGTCACTTACAACATGCCTGCGACTAGATCTTTGCCCGATTATTCTACCAATCACACTAGATCTACTAATTACTATGATCAAAGCATCACCTCAAGTGTAGTCGTGGACCCAAGTTCAACACGTGGAATTGGCCAAGCGATCCCTGGCTTTTGGATGTCGGTTATGTTAAAACCTACTCGAAACCCGGTGTCCGGAGTACCTACATTTTCTTTCGGTCGTGAGGGACAGGACGACGGACAGGTCTCTAGACCATGGGGATTGTGTGTCGACAGAGAAGGAAACATTATCGTCGCAGACAGAAGAAACAATCGCATACAGATATTCAACAGCCAAGGACATTTCAGAGCCATGTTCGGATGCAAGGGAACTGGCCCTGGAGAATTCGACTTGCCGGCAGGCATAACTACAGACACATACGGACGTATCATTGTCATAGACAAAGACAACCATCGCGTTCAAATATTTACATCATCGGGCAACTTCATTCTAAAATTCGGTTCCTTCGGCAAGGAATGTGGTCAATTCCAGTATCCTTGGGATGTAGCTGTTAATTCTATTGGTAATATAGTCGTTACCGATACACGTAATCATCGTATTCAGTTGTTTACAAGTGACGGAACTTACATAACTAAATATGTCTTTGAAGGAGCTAATCCGACAAAGATGTTGAAAGGACCCACTACTCCCAGAGGAGTATGTTTCACGACTACAGGGAATATCATTATATCGGACTTCGAGAACCATCGATTGATAATGGTCGACCCGACTTTGTCGAAGGTTTTGCTCTGCGTCGGTCGAGAGGGGTGCGCACTAGGGGAGCTGAACCGGCCGTCAGGAATAGTTACAGATGACGACGGTCGCATCATAGTGGCTGACTCAAAGAATCACCGCGTGCTCGTGTTCAACTCTGAGCTGCGTATCTTGTGGGCAGTGGACCTGAAAAGCCCGGGGTTGGACGACAAGGACCGCCCCAGCGACGTAGCTCTCACTCCTGAGGGCTACCTGGTGGTCCTGTTCGAGACTCTGCCTGACACGGCCCGCGACATCACCTCCCACGGCAAGCAATACATTAAAGTATATTAATTAATCTTAAGGCAAACCGACTACATGGACCTTAGGTCCATCGAAATTCATTTTGTTTCTTTATTCTTAAGTTGTGATTTCTTTGATAATGTGCCAATTTTATATTATTAATGTTTGAAACAACCGTATCGAGCATAGCTTGGCCGGAGAGTAGTGTTTGCACAAGAAAGTCATGCGCAAATCGAACTCTCCTTAAACCTTTTAATGAGTTGCGTTACCATAGTAATTCGCTTTTTGTTTCCGTATTCGACTAGTCTATAAGGACCAAACCTTGTTTGCAGTGTTGCGCCATTATTTAAAATAGCAATAATAATAATAATTAATCGTTAGATACAGTTATGACCTAGAATCTATAATAACACCAAAATTGTACTACTTTTCACCTCTAATACAATATGTCCCGATTTATAAATTAAAGGAGCAAAATATAAATCTTAATAAGTGAAAATAAAATTATGAATATCACTTTGTGATGTAAAAGATGTTTTTATGTGAGATAAATTAAAAAGAAACTTGAAAAGTATTTTTCAAAATGTTACATTTTGCGTTTTTAACTTGATTATTTCAGAAGTTAATAAGTATTCTTATTATAAGTTATTTTGCATATTATTTAGGTGCGTACATATTTTTATTAAGCTCCATAGGCGTATTAGTCTCTGTGACTGGCATGAGTTCACTGCATGAATGATTTGATTACTTAGGATCTGCGTGCTTGGAAGTTGCCTCTGTATTCAGAGTAATTAAATCGTGGGAGGAGTGTGAATGTGCAGAGAAATTAATGCAATAAAACTTTAAGACTGACTTCAGAAGACTGTCTTAAAGACGCGATGCGGCGCCGTGCACGCTCGTCTGACGCGTTCATTTGATGCGATTTTATTACTGAAATTTTATTATTTACATTTTTTTTTCGGTGATACATTATAGTCTATAAAAATCGTTTTTGTCATGTTTATTTCTTTAAAAAAAAAATTAAACTTCCTTAATATTTTTATGTTCAAATGTGCAAAATGATTTTCTTGATTTGTCAAAATTTATATTTAAATCATATGACTTGACTAGCCCGAATGAGCTGTAAATTTATATGGTACGAACGTTCTCAATTGTAGAATCATTCACACGATTATGGATTCATGATGAAGTATAATTCACATCCTTTGCCTAGATAAAATGTATGTTACAGTAATAATCATATTAAGAAAAACGTAATTTTCAATATGTTTTTTTGCGAACTAACACTAGCTAATTTAGAGATATTCTTCTACATATTAATAATTTTAATTAGTTAATGTTACGCGTGTTTGTATACAAATTTTTTGTATTAGTTCAAATATTGTAGCGAAATTCCTTTCTGGATATAAATCGATAAAACGTTAGTATATTTTTCATGTGTATCGTTAGATGTCGATTTTATTCAATATATAATATGTACCCAATGTGTTCAAACAGCATGTGTTCACTTTAGACTATAAGTTGCATTGCATGCCTATTTGACGATGCGTTTTGTCGTTGCTATAATGACGATTAGCTAAGTAGATGTAGTGCATTTGTCTTTTCTCTTTAGAGGTGTAAATTGGTGTCTTAGTAAAATGATAACGAAGTGTTCACAAAACACAAATGACTATACTAAGGACGTCTTGAGAATATGTAATACTAATTTACTATTAAGTGCGAGTATGGTCTTCAAGCAATAAGACCCTCTAAATTAGATTGTAACCGTAGTACCCATACTCTTATATTAGCTTAGCCCTAACCGCCCTGCGATATTTCTAAGTTCTTTAGGAATACCTCAATCAAATCAAACATAATCTGACGTGTCTGATATGTTATGCAGGCTAAGTGTTCCGACTTCAGAATACAAAAATCGCACGGTGAAAATTCGCAGTGCGCATAGGGCCTTATACTATTCAATTCGAACATCATAAAGGAATATAATAATAATTAATCTTACATCAAACGTGAACGATTATTCTAGTTATTATTACAATTAGGTAATCAATAAAACCATATATATCGTGTGCAATGATGTTTATTATCCAACTAATAACTAAAGCATAATGTTTGACCTAAAGTAGCCGTTCTTAGATTAACATTTTCACATTTGTACTTAGGATAAATTTAGAATAAGTCTTTAAGAAACATTAGTTCTGGTAATATATCACTGCCGCTTCAAACAAAAATTTTCTAGTGATTGAGAAAAATTAGATTATAACTAAGGAACTGACTACGCTCGTAGATTATTATTGAATGAGTCTGAATTTAATGTAAAGGAAAATTATTGTTTGAAGTTTATATTTAAGTAAAGCGATTGAGATAACTGTTTGGGAATTTAATCCAGAAATTTCGGAGTGTTTCACTTTGGGAGACGTTGACGTACTCGCACGACGACAAATACTATGCCTGTATGATCCTAGAGGCACCGACGCAAATTTATTGAATTAGTGCGAGTACGAAACGTCCCGTGCTCCTATGTGTACGTGCAGTGCTTTGCGTCTGGACATTTTTTTTTACAAATTCAGCAAAAATTATAACACTTATGTATTTTAATTTCCACTTATAATTTAACAAAGTAACCGTTTACATTTTGTTCAGTGCCATTTTGAAGTATTACATTATATTTTAAATAATTATGTTGCATGAAATGCATTTTAAATAATTTTTCTAAAATAACTTTCTTTATTGTCGATTTCAAAAAGTTTTTTTTATTGCGACAACGAATCTCATTTTAATGGAAACAATGACTGATGATTTAGGTTGTCCAAAGGCTCAGTTCTCCTGGATTTGCAAAGCGAAGTCCGCCTCTAGTGCCGGGTGGTCATTCTAAGAGTGCACCACTCTCCAGTCCCGCATTAGTCTCATATTTTAATCAATTAACTTACATTTGCTGATAGCCCTTTAAAGTGAGAGAAACGACTGTTACCGAAAACTTAAGCTGTTAAGTCACATGTACGCATTATGTTATAAACTATTGCAAGTTAGTGATGCGGTGTCCGGTCGGCGGCGCCCGAGGTTGCCGTGGGACGCCACACTCAGTTTAAAGTTATTTTACCTCTCGACTTAATGACTACTGCTAAAACTATGTCATGACATCACTTATTAATTTATCTGTAGATGTAACAAAGTCAAAGGTAAAGTAACTAAGCGGGTGTTGTATTGTGAAATCAAGCTGTAAGCTGCTGAAACATTACTTAATTTTAATCACATTTTGTTTCCTATCGTTTATGTTTTATATTTTGTTGCGATCTTTGATCTGGTGGTTGTAGCAAATGTTAATTTGCGATCTGTAAAAGGGGAAAGATTTGGGACACCGAATACAATGAAATAATGGAATTGTGCTGCGTTGAGAACAGTCGCGACCACTTTGTAAAGGTGGGAAACAAAGCAACTTTCTAGCAACTAATTTGGTACAACCACAATATCAACAGATTTGATCTTGACTAACAATGTAATTGGACTTGTGAGCTCTGCTAGCTGCTAGCAGTAAAATTGAGGTTTTGTGATAGTTACAATGAAATTGAGAACTTAATAACAATTGATACGTGATGATAGATTTTTTTACAAGTTTTTAATATTATAAATATTGGGCGACACGATCGTGAAGACACGAAATTTCAACAGTTGTCAACACAGTATTGCGTATAGTGGAAAAGCGCTAAACTGCATAATATTGAGATTTTAGCAAATTGTACGAAGCCATTTTTGTGCTATTTTTGTAACGTTATCTAGGCGCTTGTCGTGTGTTAGTATTAGGGTAAATTCGTTGGTCTCCTCTTTGTGGCGCGGACCCGATCACCCTTCGCCCTGCAGCTGAACCAGCGCTCAGAGGGGGGGAGGGGACGAATGAAATCGATATCATATGTAACTGGGATAAGTAGTATTTTTATAAACGCAGCACCAGCGGCGCAGCTCATGTCTCGCCCTGTGTGTGCTCGTCTTTCATATAGGATAACCACAACTACCTCACTTGATGAAGACTGATTGGAATTAATTACCGGTGGTCAGATCACCGATAGAAGTCTGTTGTCTGCTAACAAGTTTAGTGTCGACTTAGGTAGGATTTTAGTGCATAAGCGTCCAGATATAGTACGACGATGATCGGATTTTGATTATTTGATTCCCCACCCGGCGCAAGCCGGCCTGCTTCATTCATTAGACTTCGGTCTTTTGCTTTTATATCTATATCTTACGTTATTCTTCTGTAATATTGTTGAATGAAGACTGAAATTTTATAAATGTTCCTATATTTTACTTTAGAATAATTTACTGCCTACCGTATTTCGTTTACATTATTTTTACCCTTCGGTAAAATTACTTTCATTCTTATAATCTTATCAATTGTGTATGACGCTATATAATGTCATGGAATTTTTGAAAATTTTAATAGAATTTTGTATGGAAAATTAATGAAGTGATTAATAGAAAATGGTCTTTTATTTCACAATCCCTTTTTTATATTCCTATGCTGAGTAAAGTCCATATCTACATAATAAAACAGGAAGTGGGCTATGTATGTATTACATAGAGGAGATATTAAAGAAAAACAAAAGACAAAGATAAGTTATGAGATGTGGTTGTTGTGGTGAAACGCACGTAATAAATGCGGACCAAGCCGAGGACCAAAGCTAGTATTAAATATAAGTACTTATTACAATTAGGTACTAGTGAATGGTCCGAAGCAGGGTTATTTATTATTGTATCATATATTATTTAGTTACCCACCAAAAATTAAAGGCGTGAATTTCTTTTCTAAAATCAGATCTTTGTGGAATCTGTGATAAAACTTATACCTACCTATTGCATGCAGTAGGCGCATGAGTAGGTGGTACTCCGCTACTAATTCCATGTGTTACTCGTACGGTGTAGGTAGGTACCTACTAATTCCATGGTTACCTAGGTACATGTTTGCCAGCCATTTTGTCTTCGTCAAAATGACTGATCAAAACCAAGCCTAGCAACATTGTCAAAATATCAATAAATGCAACAACAAACATGGGCAACTACATTAGTAACATATATTCTAATTTAGGTCGTTTTTTCGAATATCCAGTCAAGAGAAAACCTATATGTTTTTATCGCCAAGAAGATTTCACAGCGACTGGTAATATAAGACTTTACTAAAAGTAGATATAATAGGCATTAGATGAATTCATTATAGGGACACGGAATTCAAGTTTGAATATTTTTTTATTGCATAAAGCTGTCACTATACAGTAAACAGTACTATAAAACGAAAAAAGTTATGTTTTAAAGCAAGTTTCAATGTCCCAAAGCCCCAAGAAAGTTTGATTCCACGATCCTATGAACAATAACAAGTTTAATGATCTGAGATCCTAAAATCAGATCCAGTTTCAACATAGGACATTCTTAGGCAGTAACAATAAACTCTGCGACATTCAATTCAGGTGCTATTGTTTTACCCCAAAGTTAAGCTAAGTACGAAAGCTATTTCAGAGTAAAGCCGATGCCTATACTCTGACGATTTTTTAGCCAATCTCAGATCTTCGTGACCACAGGGGACCCCCAGAGGAGGATGACCAACATTATAAACGCTACGATGACCGACTACGACAAGCTCGTCGACCAATTCTACAAACGCTTGGCAGAACAACGTCAATTCAATCAAGTATCGTCTCTTGTTATTCTTTTTTCACCCATAAAATAGGGCAAAATCTGGCGGAAGCGGCATATAGTATCAGTTCTCTAATCTATGCCGCTTCCGCCTCAGGAAGAAAAGGGCTCAAGAAGACAAATAATTAGGTATTTTACGCCGGTATTATCCTAAAACATATCATTTGAATGATTCACAAGATGGTAGGCACATAATCAATTCACGTAACAAGTAAATAAAAAAGAGATGCCTATCTGTAGGACATGAAAGATAAGGACCGCCGCTGGAGCATGCAAAAGGTGGTAGAGCGGTTCCCGGGTTGGAACGAGGTCACCATCGCCAACCTCCACAGCCTGTTTCTGCTCTTCGACAACCAGTCCAACGGCATGCTCGGCTTTGACGACTTGTGCGTAAGAGTATACTACATATGTATATGCGCGCTTTAGCGCTACCATTTTTATATTTTTTCTTAATAGCGAAATTTATAAAAATACACGACAGGCGATTATGCTACTACTAGATAAAGATTTAGTCATCATAATCGCCTGTCGTATTTTGTATAGATGGTAACTAACTATACAAATTGTAGTCACAACGAGGATTTTGGTGGCTACCGTTTCCTTTTTAGTTGTGTCTATAAAAAACTATAATAAGTACCTAGGTATTTTCTAATAAAATATGCAATGTATGTCGATAATATATCCAGCGACTAGGCAATATGGTAAACTAGGTCTACTCATTTAATTTTAATCACCAAGAAAATCAGTGTTTTTTTTTTTCATTCCCAGATATTTGGATTTTCAGATATAGAAGTCATATTTTGTCCTTAGCTTAAAATATGGTGATAATAATAAAGTCAGATGTTAACAAAATAGGTATATAGTGCAATATCAATTATGTCTTATTCTATATTATATGCTGTTGGAGTAATCCCCAGCCACGAGGATACGACCAGAGTTGGATGGAATAAAATTTGTACAGTTGTGCGGTGCTGGAAAGCCTGGGCGAGGAGAGTGGTCTGGATCAACGCAAGGAGAAGTTCATTGCGGCAGACTCTGACAACGACGGGTGGATCACATACGATGAGTTCTTGTCGGTAAGTATAGTATAATCATGAGCGTATCTAGATATTTACTAGCCTGGTAAAGTTATGGCCGGAGTTTACCATGAGTGACAAAGTTTTCGAAAAATATTTTATTCCTTTTTTTCATTCATATCACAAATAAGCCGGATCGGCGAAATAATCATATAATAAATATCTTTTTTTTTAAATCTAACAAAAAAGGAGGACATTTGGATAGGACAAGAAACGAATTGGCCTCGACGAATTGACTTCTGATCTTTTTGGCCCCCCTTTCTGGCAATCTTCCATATCAAGTTTACCTCAAAAAAATATTCCGCGTGGTGATGTTTAATCGACAATGGGATCTTTTCGATCAAATATCATCCGGGAATATTAGGGACTTCTCCTAGACTATAACGAACTAACAAACGTAGTCCGCGCTCCCGAACAAATGCCAAGAATTGATATCTCTTTCATGTGACCCGACCTCTCTTTTCTATGTACCTATTGCGAGTAATATAAGTACATACACCAATACTGCGCAAGGAACCCTCGGATCGCAAAGTTCAAAGGTCGGGCAACAGATGAAAGAAGCAACATACATACTTTGCCTCAAAAAGTTCTTAGCAGTGCGGGCCAGTAATATGTATATGTATAGTTTTAATTCAATATATTCCAGTTGGTGTACAACTACGACCATCAGCCAGCCAACGGTATCGAGGTGACGGGGCTCGCCAAGCTCTGCAACGACGTCGCCGACAACATCCAGTTTGTTAGCAACCTCACCGTCGGCGAGCAGCTGGAGTACGGATTGTTTTGAGCCTCGGTTACACCAGTGGACTTTGACGTTAACTTAAACCTACTTTGCGTTGTTCTGTGCAGGTTAGAGTTTACGTTGACATTGACCGGTGCAACCCGAATTGTAACTTTAATTAGCTACATTCGTTTGATTTACAATAAAACTAAGTACTCAAATAGTTTTGATTTAATCTAATATTAAAAAATATATAACCACATAAACACACAGACATTTGCGGTGTAAATCGCCACCACTATTTCATTAAAAATCTTTCAACCGCAATTTTCTTTAGCAGAAGGTACTTAAGCTCCTTGGCGATTTAACCATCTTGGTTCAAACGCTTCGAAAAGACAACAGGAGTTATAAAGCATTATAAAGCATCAATGTCTAGGTTGGTCGTCGTCGCTGAGAGAGTCCATATCGCTCAGGTCGGCGAGGCTGGGGTCGCAGGCCAGACAGCGGCCCACTTCGCGCCAGCACTCCACGCAGTACACGAACGGACAGTTGGCTGTCACACACGAGTGCCACGAGGCGGGCTCATGCTCGCCTGTACAAAACGGGACTCGTAAAGAGGATAGTGTAATTTTGCCGAAAAACTACACGACAATATGATTTGAGCTCGATTGAGCTGCTTATTCCTGATTAAAACTAGTTGTTCGCCACGAACTTAGGCCTCGCGAACACAATAAATTTTGGTGAGATTTACAAAAATGTAAATATTTCAAAAACGACTTAACCGATTTTGATGCCACACGAACTTAAAAATTATATTGACAGATCCTACATACCTTTTAAATTTCATTAAAATCGGACTAATTGTTCGAAAGTTATCGCGTTACAAACATACATACATACCATACATACATACATACAAAAAATGTATTTTTACCCCAAGTGGAATGTTAGACCTCGCTGGCTTCGCTCGCTCGGTCAATAAATTTTGGGGTAAATAATAAGGAACATAGCGAAGAAAAGTATAGATAGACAAAGCTAAAAACTACCCTCATCATCTTATACTAGTAAGTAGGCAAACAGACACGGCACACCGGGTGGAAAGCGGTGACCGCAACTATAGCTAGTAAAACACATCGCCAATCATGGAATCTTTCTTAGGAATAATCTCACAATATCACCCACCGGTATGGCGAGGCTCTGTCTCCCCGCAGATTAGGCAGGTCATCCTGGCCGTGGGCAGCACTCGCAGCCAGCCCAGCAGTCTGGGGAACTTCATCCTCAAGCTGAGCAGATTCTCTCCGGAGAGGTAGTGGGCGCGCACCGCCTGGATTGCTTTCCTGGGGGAAAACACGAAGCTTTCAATATATATATATATATATTATGACGACTCCACACTGTCAGAACATTCGCCAACGGAGTTCGACGTACATTGCTGATTTTTCTTGCGGTAAATAAAATGCTCACTTATAAACTACTACTCGTCGACTTCGTCGATAGTGTGGAGCCGGTAATACAAATTACAAATGCAACAAACCTGCGCAATGTCTTCTGCAATTTTATCCGATTCTTGAGGATGTCGTTGTAGAGGTGCAGGATTCGTTGCTTTTCGCGCACCGGGTAAAAGTAACTGCAGATCAGTCTGGAAATAACAGATACTTCAGTTCTTTTTATATATATAGAAGCTATAAACGCGAAATTTGGGTAGTAGGTAGCTTTAGGTTATTACGTAGTGCTCAGATAAGAAAAGAATTTTAAAAATTCGAACCCTAAACCAGTGTTTCAGGATTTCTTAAAATTTTACGTTTAGGGTAGGGTAATGAGGGTGAAAAGAAATAACGGAGTAGACAGCTCAGCGGTAAACACCATTGAATTCACGTTGTTACTGTTGATGGTTCGAATCCTGAACTTCAATTATTTTGAATTAAATCTGATTATCTATATATGGTGATTTCTGAGAAAGATTTGTTATGGTTTTACCCGTGGTTTTACTCGAGCGAAGTCGGGACGGGCTGCTCGTGATAATACTTAAAATTGTTTAGCGGTTTGGCGATAAACTTTCTAAGCATTTATTTTTCTTGTATGAGCTAAACGAAAGACATATGTCTATTCCTTTCTCTGTCTACCGCGTTGAGTCTAGGTGCTACCACCCTGTGCGGGATGTTTTGAAACTATAAGGACAGTTATATATTTGAATTTACCTGCGCAAACGCAATGTGTAAGGATCCAAATACAGCAGTAGAATAATCCACAAGTATCCGCCGTAGATTTTAAAGAAGAAAGCGTGAGACATGAGTCTTGGTCGAGGCATACAATCCTGGTTGGTGAAGTGTTCTCGAAGCGTGGATTTCTCCGAAGACCCTTCCATGAGCTTCCGGACCATACCCGCTAATATACCTGGCCCGTCCACCTGTATAGAAAATTATGTATGTGATATTCATTTATTTTCATCCTACATCAACCCACTGTTGGGTATAGGGATACGATGGTATATTATTCGAACCAAATTTTAGGGCAAACCCTAATATAATCAGTGGTTGTGTTGGATAGAGGATTGCAAGGTGATTGGGGAGACTTTTGCCCAGCGGTGGAGCAATAAAAAAAAGATAAAATGGCTACATCAGTATATACCAGTGTATACGTTAAAGGTCGGAAGCTCAATTGCGTGGGAAACAACCGCGAAAACGCAACGATAAAAGAAAATACTGGTCACACATTGTATTACATAGCCGTAAATACTCGAAAAGAGGATGTATAAAATAAAAATAAACACCATTAGGTTTAGTAAGAAAATGTGATCATCTTACCGTAATGTCCATATTATGTAGTTCCTGCGAGGCGATGTCGACCTCGGCGTGTTGGCGGACCACCTCCAGGGCCTCGTAGAACAGCCGGTCCAGCATGATGAACGTGGTAGCGGTAACCACCTCCAGCAACACCTTCAGCACATGAGACACCAGCGCGCTCTGGTCCGCTGGGATGTAGTAGAATGACCTGACGTTCACGTATTTTATTCTTTCCATCTAAAAATTAACATAAGCGTCAACAGACAGACAGATAGGTAGCGGAAGGTTGCTGTAGCGAGTGTAGAAAGAGATGTAGGTTGAGCGAAATATGTGAATAGTTCAATTTCACTTCACGATTTTCGCGGCTGTTCCCTATTTTTCTTCTCCATTGCGAACGTTCCTCATTGTCAGACCATTGCACGCACATCATCCTTGAAGATATAAAACAGCACTTCTTGGATTCGCTTCTTCTGTCAGGTCGCTAGGTTAACGATGCAAGCGTGAATATTAGCATGGATGTATTAGTGTTGAGATATTGATTTGCCAGTTCTCGCAAGTCATGGCCTTGCACGTAGGCGGCTCTTCAGTTTGCGAAGAAATATGTCTGTGAAATACCTTTTTCAGCGGTAACAACGAGTATTTATTCTTTGCTCGTCTGCGCGCGTCTATCCTCTTGAAATACCCCGTGACATAGGTGTTATCGTGGTCGATATCAGTCAGATACTGGTCGTGGTAGGTGGCGGCTGCGGACGGTATGCGCAGGAACAGAATCGCCATGCAGATGTTCAAAACAATTATCACTGATTGCATTATCTCGTTCTTTTCTTCGAATGCTTTTATCACCAGGTCGCCTGTGCGTTTGGAGTCCTAAAAAGTTTAAAGCGGCTTATCTTTGATTAATTTAACTCTTTGAACAAACAATTAGCAAACTCTAGTATTGAGTTATCCCGCATCGAACGAACAATATGAGTAACTCTGCGGTAATATTTACTAAATGATCTCTGGCCATTTTAATAAAAAACATTTTTTATTTCAAACATATTCTGTGGTTCACACGTGTTTCAGGACCTACAATCTAACTTTATAGTTTATCAAAGTAAGAAAAAGTATTCTGATACCTGCATGTTGATGACCACGCGCGAGCGCGCAGGCCTTTCCTCCAACTTGATGTCTTGTAGACTAGTTAATTTGACATGAGTCTTTTTCAAATATTCATATCCCTCTCCCAAACCTGGGTCTACCTAAACACAAATATTTATATAGAAATGGAATATGATCCGTACGTGTGTTACAACCAATTTACAATAGTTCTCTGAGGACACGTTTGGACGAGCGGAATTATTACGTCGCGGTAGAATACTATAATTTCAAATAATGGCGTCCGTCCTAACATGGCCTAAAAGTAAACAGTACTGCTGTTTATGGACACAGGATATCAGCAATCCCTTTGCTCCGCGCATAGTCTGAGGGCCGTGAGCATTATTTAACCCCTTCTTATACACTGTGTTCTTCCATTCGAATCTATGCTCTGCCGCCAAAATCATCAATCATCATAAGCTTAAGTTGCCAGTTGCTTGATTTACCTGCTTCCCACTGTCACAGATGGCGTCCATATTAGTCAAATTATGTATATTGCACACTTGACACAGATCCAGATACTGGCACACCTCGACCCTACAGTACCTCTCTTGTAGTGGCCTGAACATGTTCATACAAATGGCCACGCTGCGTGCGAATTGGTTTTGACAGCGGATCTCGAGCTTCATCAGGTATTTCTTCTGGTAAATGTCTTTTTGTTTATCGGACTCATTTATTCTGGAAGAAAGTTCTATTTCGTTGGTCAAGTATTCAATTTATGGCGTGTGGCCCCTAGAACAGGTTCATTCTATATTCTCCCGTGGATGTTGTATGGGCCTTGCTTGGCTGATAGGCATTCTGAATACAGGTTGAGGTCAGGCAGGCGGCCGATCTTAAAATCATAGGCGAATCTTCAAAATTCGGACCTCGATCTGACCTCGGTTTTCGCGGCGTCTCAACACCGAATGAAACTGAAAGTCGGAGGACAAGACTAAACATGAACTTTAGTCCATGTTGTAATTGAGAAAGTTATGAGTACTTGACTAAAATTATGATGTAGTTAATCCAATACAGGAGGCTATAAGTACCTGTGTACCTACTTGTATTTTTTTTCAATATCCTGGGAACGGTGCCGATGGCCGAACCTGCCGTCTAGGTAGTCGTTCTGAATACGACTTTGCGCGGCTTCTTTACTACCCTCCACTTCATTTTCTATGGGCGACAGAACATTGTCAATTGAGCTGTAAATAAACCAATGATTACATTTACGGTTGTGAGGTGTGGCGACTTAAATAATCTTAAATAAAATCGGACACCAGTGGTAGCAATGACACACTGAAAGACTACCAGACAAGTACGGAATACTTTACAAGCTATTATATAGTTATTATATTTTACAAGCTTAGTGCTGGTTTGAATTTCACTTCTCACAATCGAATAGATTCGAAGTGAGACGCAGCGGCCCAATCAACATTGCAGTGTTGTTGTCGTTGCGTCACAATGGCGCAATGTGATTGGATCGATTCGATAGTGAGAAGTGAAATGCACACCCGCACTTCGCCCTCTGATCACAGATTATACAATAATTCCAGTGACCTGATGCAAGCCTTCATGTGATCGACATCCGTGGTCATGTTGGCCAGGCTGCGGCGCACGGGCTTGGCGAGAAGAGAATGCTTGGTCTGACTCAGGTTGTACGAGAGACGAGTGGTGCACGCGAACACGCGCACCACTTCGCGCGCATTCTTACACATGTTTGTTATTGGACCTGGAATTATACCTACTAGAGACTATTCGAGGAAATTTCATTCCTCATGATATATTTTAAAAAAGTTGTAATTTTTTAATGTAAATCTAAAAAATATATGTTTTGCTAAAGTAATAAAAATTTTGTTGCATTGATTGATTCACAAAGTCACACGATTTTCCAGTCCTGAGCTATTACAAACCTGTTATTCATAAAAAAGTTAAAAATATACTTAGTGTGTTTTGTCACTATCGCACTTTACATTAGTATTGACCTGTTTTTAGTATAAAAGTTATAATTGACAGAAACGGACAAAACATATTTTATGAATTGCCTGTGGCAAGTCTCCTTACCTGCGACCACGTAGGTGAGGATGACAGCCTTCATCACGCCCCTCCCCGGCTTCCCGCAGTACATGGCCAGCGACAACAGTGATATGCAGCGCAGTTGTATCGCGCACGCGTTACCCACCCCTTGCAATATAATACACCGATAATTATTAAAATCAGTTGAATATTTTGTACTATTCTGGTTTTCTCTCATATGATGTCTTTCTCACTTCCATCCTCAGACATGAGCGTTGGAGGCCAGGATCCATTACCTGTATATTGCTCACTTCGCTCGTTCTTCGGCATGATCATGAAGCTTTAAGTGATACTAGAGCCACCAGCGCTAAGATTTTTTGATGCAAGGTAGATATTGCTATCTCTTTCATGCGAGGCCCGACCTCTCATACCTACATTCGGCATGCATACCTATATTCGGTAAAACATGTAGGTTTAATTCATTTTGACATCAATTTGTATATTTGGACTCGTGTTTTTGGCAAATAAATGTTTTCTTTTTTTCTTTCTTTCTCTCTCTGTCTGACATGGATAATGGTAAAACTATATTTTATTCACATTATATACATGCAATACAAAAGAGAGGTCAGGCCGCGGTTGAGTGAAATAGTAATATATATATTTTACTTCAAAAAGTTCTGGGCAGCGCTATGTCCAGTATTACCTATAGCTTCATGATTGCTATGAAGTCAGTATTTTAATGTAGTTCTGTGTTAATTACAACAGTGACTTTATAATTTAATATAAACTATACTAACAATAATCGTGTTTTCACTTCATGACTTACCTATTAATAAATTCAATCCCATGCACAAAGCGATGCTCACAAACTGCGGTAGCGGAATCTTCTTCAGGAAGAAATAACAATACAGTTGTGCAAGACATATGCCTCCAACAAAACTGATGCACAGTCCCACACAATGCCGGCGGAGACACAGTCTAGTGGCCGTGAGGACTGGCCAGCATATCATGTACAGTATGCTGCATGTACATCGGTACACATATCTACCCAGAAACCATATCGCCATTATACACATTTTATATATTATATTATATCACTCTGTATCAAGAACCTTATGTAATTAATTTCTTACGAATTTGTAAGATATTTCTATTATATAATATTTATTTCTATGATCAATGATCTGATTGAAATCTTCAATCTTGAAATATTGTGTCAATTTTTTTCTTAGACTTGATTGGCAAAATCATCGTTTAGCTGAACGAAGATGGAGCCAACAATTAAAAAGTGAAGTGAAACTAGAATTTTTTTTTTGTTGATCTATCCTTGGTTACGATAATAACATGGAATTAGTAGGTACTTAATACAAAACAAAAACTAATTATATAATATCCTCACTTATAACAAAACTATAAGCGGACTAGTCTTGAATATTTAAGCATTTATGAATACGCTTACGACGAAGTTGGTATAGTGATTATTTATTAGTGTCTGTTGTGTTGCTTTATGAAATAAAATAGAATAGGGGCAAGAACATAGATCAACAAAAAGAAAAAAGGCAAGGACGCTAATTATATTAGTTAATATTTCGATGATGCCGCCACATGTAATTAGAGTAATATCAGTCAACTTTGCGTAATATTCCCTATAATCAAAATCAACTTACTTCATAAATAAAAATAAGTCACCTTTAAATTTATAATCCAATTTATTTATCGATCATTCATATAATTAGTCTTATAAAATTCAATACATCTGTAAGAACTTAAAGGACAAATTGAGAAGGTACTAGCGCGCACTATTTTTATATTTTCCCGCGCGATTCTTATGTTCTGCAACATAACAATATACTATAAGACACGTGTCAGTATAAGTTAGACACACTAACTTATAATAATAAAATTAAATGAGCTAAAGTGATATGATTTTTTTTTCATTAGAATCACGCGAAAACAATACATACTGCGCGTTAGATCTTAAATCAAACAACAGCAACAACCGATGCCAATTTACAATAATAAATAACCAATAACTATCGCCCACTACACTTGCTTTAAATGCACTTGTGTGTGAAACATTATTTTGTAAATATTTAGCTATGTAACGAAGATCTGCTGGTACATATCAAGTGTATAAAATATAAATTAATTGTTCTATTTCATATTATAGATACCTATATTAGTTTTACAATACATAATTCGAATTTAAATCGCAACAAAAATGATTAAATAAACTAAACGTTTGTGCATCTTTCAATAAAAGCATTATTTTCTTGAGCTATAAAATAATTAAGATACAGGAACACTACCTGGAAACCAGCGAAGTGTTAATAAAATGAAAAAAAAAAATAGTCGGAACTTTCAATTCGAATTCGTTCGCGTTTATTTTTCGTAAACAACCTGTAGTAGTAAAACTCATGTCCGACGCCTTTAGACGCCTTGAATAAAATCTGCTACTAGTGTTAGCAATAACACACTCGATAAGAAAAAAATCCTGACACATACACGCCCAGCCAATCAGAGTGTGGCGTTGAGACATGACGACAACATGTGGTTGGCTGCGTTCGGCTGCAAAATGTAAACGCTATAGAGTTCAAATTGAAAATTCACACTGCGCAAATCGAGTAACTTGATCTTGATACAAAGCAGCAAGTACAGCGGGATTCGGAACACAATTGCGCATATTCGCCGCCGTGAGTGGACAAAAACGTATTGTACATACAAAACTATTACAGTCATATTTTCTCTGTAATAAATATGAAAATAGTGAATTTCTACTTCAATATATAGTCATGTTTTTATATATTCACAAAGGATTGGGACTTCCAACTACCAGATGGCGCTAGTTATAGTAATAGTCTTTTGGCCGCTAGTTTACCATAAATGGTACAAAACATTATTCAATTAAATTGTTTTTATCGTTTGCCTCCTACTACGTGGCGCCTGCCCCGGTAGGGTAGTATCTTTAGAAGCAATGTATTTGATCAAATATCACCCTGAAACCAAATTATTAGAACTCGAATTTGATAATAAAAGGCTAAACGTGACCGATGGCGTAAAAGATTTTTTTAATTTTTCTCCAATAGGCTTTTATCTGCCTTATTTTAAGATTACTTTGACTATGGCATATCCTTCGACATGTTGATCTTAGGATAAGATTGGGGGACTCATGGTGGTGAAATAGTACTTTAAACCTATGATGATTGACAAATGCAATGAAAATTAGTGTTTGACCGAATATTTGGTTCCGGCATAAATAAGTTTGTTTCGGTCATAGTAATGTTTTCGGATGAAATTTGAAGCCCGTCGAAACTAGCTTTTATTCTAATTAATAATATAAATGCGAAAATATGTTTGTTTGAATAGTTTTAAATATTGAGAAGAACATAGGGTGTCTTTCATACCGAAAAAAAACTTTTCTCGTTGGAAATTCCCGCAGACGAAAGCTAGTCTCTCTATAGATCTCTAAAGTGAAAAAAGTATACACATATTTTACTTTGTAAAAAAAATGGATGTGAAAACATGTTGTTGTATGTGAGTTTCTGCCGAAACTCACATTTACACAATTTCGATCGGTCATTATTGAAAACAGCGTGCTTAGTGCGACTTCGTTATTATACATCTCACCATCGAGTCGATTCGCAGTGAGACTCAGCGAACCAAACACAGCGCGCCATTGTGACGCAACAACAACCACACCGTAATGTAATCGGTTCGCTGCGTCTCACTTCGAATCGATTCGATGGTGAGAAGTGAAACGCAAACCCGCACTTCGCCCACAGATGTAAATGTAAATAGCGTTAGTATTCACTCAGGATGGTGGTCGGCTACGCGCGCGCGGACGCCGCCAGCTCCAGCACGCGCGGCCCGTACAGCAGCAGGTACGCGCAGTGCCAGTCGCCTGTCGGGGGCACTCACGTTACACACACGCCGAGAGAGGCAAGAGATTGCAATTTAAAAAAAATTCTATCTTTTCCGCTCAAATTGAAGATTCTTTAATACACCGCGAGAAAAAATAGTTTGAAACTAAAAAAAGTATAACATTTATTTATTTATCTTTTACGCTGAAATTAAAAATTCTTTATTCGATGTAGGATAATGTATATTGCTTATTGTCGCTAAAACGAGATTTGGATGAAATTTATCATCGATAGAATGAAAAGTTAAATAATACCAAGGGAATCTTTATGTTATACTTCTCTCGGTAACATACAGTTGAAAAAAAATCCAGGACAAATTCTTTATATTCAATTGTATGCACTTCTCTCGATTATCATAAGTTGAAAAGTAATCCAGAAAGACAAATTCGTTTTAATTAAATTGTACACACCGACATACAAAAATATTCATGCATACACTGTGTTTATAATTCCTAAACTAAAAGTATAATATATTGCGTACAAAATAACTTGTGTAAAAATTTAGATAGGTACACCTCTTCAGCGAATATATGAAGAAAAGTCTGCCATAATCTATTGATAATTTAGCAATCAGATATACACACCTCCACCGCTGAGCTTGAGCACTTCCTCCTCGGTGACGGGGGTGACAGTGTCGTCGTCGCACCTGAGCCAGTTGTCCCCGCGCGCGACCCACGCCACGTAGTGTCCCGACGACGATGACCGGCCGCGGTGGGTCAGCACCGCTTGAAGCCGATAGTAGCCGCTGTTGTTACTACCAACGTCTGGAGATACAATAATATGACACTATCACTGTCAATACATAGTATAAAACAAATTCGCTGTATGTCCCTATGCTTAGATCTTTAAATCGACGCAACGGATTTTGATGTAGGTTTTAAATAATATATTTAATTATTATATTATAATTCATGAGATTTAGGTGTACTTATAATTTATTATGGTTTAACCCGAGCGAAGAAGGGATGGGCCGCTAGTTGCGCAATAAAATTACAATAAATACAGTAACACCTATATCTTCAAGAAACGAATCTACGGGTACTTGAAATACTAACAACGCTCCTGAGATGTGTGTCCAATAAAAGTTTAGGACAAATAGACAAAAAATGTACCAACCCAAACTGGGATTCGATTTTTGGGATTCGACTGGGTAAAAAATAAAATGTATGATGGTGTTGAAATAATCAAACACGATAATTAAATGTCACTTTAATTGATCAGCTTTAATTATTACGAGTTTACCCGATGTCTGATTAAAATACATTAGAAATGCTTTTTGATTCCAAAATCCGTGACGTCACAATACGTTATTGTTATACAAGCTTCATATAAAATGTTATACCCACATACCATCGTCAAACCAGTATGGCACGACCGTTTTCGTTCCCTTCTCCTTTTTGCTGTCGCCGTGGTTCTTGTTGCGCGCAGACAGAGACGACTCCACTGACGCATCGTCTACTTCCTGAAAAGGCATTTATATATTAACAACAAGCTGCGTCCCGGGACTCCGCTCCCGTGGATATTTCGGGAAAGAGTAGTCTCAAACCAGTCTCGAACCAGTATCAAATTTCATAATTGTGTGAAAGAGTAACAAGTGGGCTATGTCTGTACATAGGAGAAGAAAAATATAATTGTGGGGGTCTTTATTTTTCGCTGGCAACACTGGGTTGCCAATCAATCAATCTTGACAAATATATTTGATATTGCAATAGCAAAAAAAAAGTTCGTCAAAAATTCGTTTTCTTCACTTCCTGGACAGACCGTACCTTGAACTTGGCCCTCATGGGCGCCAGCCGCTCCTGCAGCTCGGCGGAGCACAGCTCGAACACGTCCAGCTCCAGCGGGAACTTCACGTCCTTCAGGATCTTGGCGTTGATGGACTCCTTCTCCTTGTAGTAGAACCGCACGAACTGCACCGTCAGGTACGCCGGCAGCCGGCTGATTTTGCTCTGGATTGACAGTATTTTGTATCTTTTTGAAAAATCCTTACATATTATAAAACAAAGTTTCATCCCCAGAGAGATGACGGCAAGCAAACGGTTGTATAGCGAAATCTACAAAATTAAATGGTCGATTTTTTACGTGGACCCTGGGCTTCGGGGCGGATGAGAGACATTATAAAACAAGTCGCCTCAGCCTCGTCTCTGCGTTCGCGATAAACTCAAAAAGTACTGCACATTTTCTCACGCGGTTTTCTCTGATAGTATGATTCCTGAGGTTTAGATGTATAATTTCATTATGATTAAAGCCGGGACAGGCCGCTAGTGGTAACGTTAAAATGAAAAAATTAAACATTCTTACCGTTTTTGTATAAACAGCATCTCTTCCTAGTGTTTGTGACAATTTTGTGATTTGCTCTGACATTTTCTGTAAAAAAAATAATTTCAGATAAAAATGTTGTTAACAAGGATTAGATAATATTTAGACTATCTGGGAAATAAATATTACACGAGAAAAGGACAAAAATATATTGATATTTAATTTAGTAGTTACAGTGGTAATAGGGTAGTGACCCTATTAAGGATAATAAAATCTAAGAGGGAAGAGTCAGAGACTTCTAGTTATAATAAAGCTCACAGATCTGAGCCCGGACTGCAGATACTTGACGTCCTGCGAGATGAAGCAGGACAGCTGCAGGAAGGTCTCCTTGCTGCGCGAGGGCGCCTCGTCCGCCTCCGAGCACACCAGCTCCACGTCCAGCGTGCCTCCGAAGTACTGCTCAATCACTGACGTTCTGCTAGGACGAATGGAAAACCTGTCATTACTGTTGCATGTAATGGTTACACACTGTCGCCGAAATCAGACACGTGTCGATGTAGACGACGATGATGACGTATGTTAGTAAATAAATATTTATATATTTATTTAGAAATTAAAAGTGATGATCTCTAAATAAAAAAATTGCCCTCATGACAATAATAAAGCAATCAATAAGAATCACAGTATACTTATTTTTAGCTTATTTTCTGATTGCATTTGAAATAAATATTTATATATTTATTAAAAGTATGATTTATCCTTATGGACAAATCACACAGATTGAGTTAGCCCCAAAGTAAGTTCGCAACTTTTATGGAATACTAAGTCAACGATATAATATTCTATAACATATACATATAGATGAACATCCAAGACCCAGGCCAATCTGAAAAAGATCGTTTTCCATGTTGATCTGATCGGGGATCGGACCTTCAGTGTAGCAGGCCGGCATGGAGGTCGTCAAACTTTGTACGACAGATTTTATTTACCGCAATGTAAAACCAGCTATGAATGCCATGCCTTGCGTAGATCGGCAAATCACGTAGGGAATAATTATCTGGTTGTGTTGCTCTAGCCTGGCCTTGGCAGGAGGGGCAACAAATCTCATGCTGGCTTGATGGCATGGTCTGACAACTAAGGATGCCGACAACATTGCGAAGTGGATTCGAAAAAATATAGGAAAGTGGACTCTGTGCTCCGATGCTTAATGGTTGATGAAAAATCCGGAAAATCGCTCAGATGAGAGAAAGAGAGATTTGAATTAAAAATTTGATTTAATTTTAACAGAATTCAACAACGAGAATCCGACGTATTAAGCGAAGATTCAATTCTGAGAAATTAGTAAGTCGTCGTCAGACCCATCAATAAGTACCTGGAAAAATTGTTATCATATATTAAGAAGAAAAATGAGTCCACCGACCTGGTGGCATCAGCGGCGACTTGGGGCGCGACGGGCAGCCGCTGCTGCAGCGCGCGCACGATCTCGGTCCAGCACTCGCTGGCGTCCTGCTGCGCCAGCCCGCCGCCCGGCCCGCGCTCCGCGAAGCGCGGCGCTGTGCTGTGCAGCGCACGCAGCAGTCGCGTCGCTGCGCCCGCGCACAGCCCCGCCCCGCCCCTCTCCAGCGCTGACATTGTGTCGCTCAGCGCCGACGTCAGGTCGCCCGCTGTGCCGCCGCCGGACGCTGCGTAACACCCGTCTTGTTCATTAGCTAGGCTAGTCAGTGGAGTTTCATTTTGGTCTCTCTCCATTCCATTATTATAATAATATACTTGGAATGTATTTGATAATTTGATACCGAACTTTAAAATTGAATTATACTTACAATTGCATGTAGCCACATTTATTTTATTGAGTAATAGGTACATTTCATAGAATAACATTTGAAAATCAAAATACTTTTAAAGGTTAACATAAAACTGCAGAAATTGAAAGTGATGACCTCTAAATTAAAAAATTGCCCTCATGACAATAATAAAGCAATCAATAAGAATCACAGTATACTTTATTAATTTGTGATTGCATTTTGGCCCATCTCCAACCATTATTCTAAGGATGACTGAGATAAAAAGGCTTGACAACTTTTAAGCAAAAACATTCCTAAATAAATTTGACGCCAAATAGGCAGCAGATCGTAAAATCACAAAAGAATCTTCAAAATTTAAAGGTTTAGATGCTTCAGAGTTTACTAAATAATAGTAAACTCTAAAGCATCTAAATCAGAATGCACCAGATCTTAAATTGTACTTAATTTTAAATTTCAAATTATTAAAAAAATATTTTTTTTTAATAAATTAATTTAGAAAATATATTTATTTGTTTATATAAAAAGAAAGAGACTCACATTTGTCATAATTAAGGAGAGCATTCTTCAATTCAGGCACAGTCTTCAAACATTGCACTGTAGCATTCATGTAGCAAGTGTTGCCTAAATTAATTAGTCCTTCGGGAAGATCCAGCTGTAATAATAAAAAATATAATAATGTAAATCATCTCTATATTAAATACATAAAATAAGTCGCCCGCTGTGTCTGTCTGTTTCTAAGCTTTCTGCTTTTAAACTATGCAACATTATGTCAACAGAACCATGTCGCTAGTTGAGTATAAATGACTGATAAAATAATATAAAACTCAATAAAGGTAAGTACTTACAGCACTAGCAAGCTCAGATTCATTCATATCCTCCACAAACTTGGTTTTCTCAATTGGGGCTGTTGGCACATCCTCCTCCTTGCTCCCCATCACTAGCACCAATGCATTCTGTACAAAACATAACAATTTTAGAATTCTCTTGATGAATCCTTTTTAATGTGAAAATGTGTGTTGAAAGACATGAAAAATGACAAACAAGGATTATTTGATCTGGTGACCAATTTTCAAAAATATGAATCCTAAAAACACTTTCTGCCACACAAAGTTGGATCTCTATATCATTGACAATGGTAAGTGCTCCTAGTAACTGTTTTAAAAATTGACTGAATGATAATTTTAAAACTAAAGTGCAGTGATATGTGCACATCAGCTTAAGCTGCTAGTGCTAACATAAATAACAATAATATTAAAAGTAATTTTGTAGTTGATTTAATAGTAGTCCTCATCAAGCTATAGTTATCCTAATAAACCTGTATACACCAAAATGGGTCTCTTAAATCCAAAGAAAAACTTAGAAAATTATAAGGAGAAAAGAAATATCATCTTATCAACTCACATTTGTCAATTTGAAATTTCCCCAATCGTCATCTTTCAAAGTGATGCCTTTGCAGACCACCTTTTGCCTCTCAGGCTGCACCCCGGTCAAAGCAAATATCTGTGCTTTGAACAATACAGGGTCGTCGTCTGTGTTCACCTCCACACCTGGATATGTCTCTTTGCCCCATTTCACTTTAACTGTAAATGTTTAATCAAATTAACTGAATGTTTACATTTCAAATGAATTGGTCACAACACAATGATCGCCAACCAAATTGTTTGGTAAAATGTGAAGTGCAAAATTTTAAAAATTTGGGGGATTTTAATTCTCAATACTAAATACTTTCATTAATAAAAAATAAACATGGATTTATTTCTGATTTAGAACAGTGACAAGATCTATAAAAAACAAAAAATAAACAGCAATAAAACCGGCGTTTGAGGCCAATGTTTACACACCAGGGTGACACAGCAATGTTCGAAAAGTCTTATGATCGAATAGATTAAATAAATACAAATCTATAACGCCTTATTATAGGTACTCAAATCCTATACCGAAATATCAAGTAATGGATAAAATAATGTCATATTTCAGTATTTTTCTGTAAAATTCGTTGACATTTTTAAAAGTATCCTAACCTCAAATGCTACAAACAAAACATTTACCTACTTTCAACATATAATATTTAATTAAAATAAAACTCACCAGAAACCTTCGGCATCTTTATATCAGGTAAATATCACTTAGCTCAAATAACTAATGGGAATTTAAACCAATTTCGTAAAATAAAGAATTTGAAAGTCACGATTCGCATCCGTGGTCCATGGGATTGAACAATGACAATCAATATTGACAATGACAACCCAGACATTATGACAGATATGAATTTTTTTATTTCAGAGTAAAACAATGCAAATACGTAAATAAAAATATTTTTTCTTTTCTTTCCTTAGGTACTTACATTAAAATGGGTAAGTTCATATTTATTTCCATATTTTATATTTATAGTGATGAATATTATTTCATTAGCGGAGTCCTGAACTTGTGATCGTAGACTTGGCCCACCAATGTGTTGGTTGCGGAAATGCTAAATTATACTATGTAGACGAATTCCTTCTTTATTTAGACCTAGGCCTATCTCATGTTTTTTATATATAGACAGACCACACAGATTGGAGTTAGCCCCAAAGAAAATTCGAATGTGTTAAAGGATATACTAACTAACTAACTCAACGATAGGTACTCTATATTTTATAACAGTAATTAATAAATTACTTAAAATAAATAAACACTCAAGACCCAAGTTAATCTGAAAAAGACTATTTTCATCTTGACCTGACTGGGGTGGAACTTGGGACTTAGAGCTGGTCATAAGATAAGTATATAGGTAAGGTACCTACTATAAGTATAAATACCACATATACCTATAATTATACAGATAGATACAGTAGGTATCACATAGGTAATTATGTCATATGGGGTAGACAGAGCCAAGAGTTGTGAAACTTGAAGGTATGTCGCGGTATGGGTTTCGTGGGTTTTAGTTTCCCAGTCCATCAAGAATTTCTAATTAATATCCCTTTCCCTTGATAGACTTTTACAATTTGCGCAGGAGGAGAAGCGGTTGTGACATTGTATGTTTTGTTTCGATCCCAAGTAATAGCAACCCAAGTTACCACTAGCCTTCAATCTTCGAATTACCATAATCAAGATTTTCTGCACCACGCCATAGACCCTGTGGTGCCTACCTATTATAATAGCAAGATAATAGGTTAATCAAATTTCCCAAAGGCTCTGCTATAATTTCCCACGTGATGATCACCGCGTTAACACTCGTTCGATGAACCCCGGGCCTGTGCGGGCGCAGCGCAGCCCCACCAGAGCCGTCAGTCTTTCACCACGCTCCACGGCGCTTGGACGCCGTCTCCTAATCAAAAAAAACCGTGATTTTCCCTCAAAACATCTCTCCAAGTGCCTGTGAAGTTTTCGTGCTCAAAAGTGCCAGTTCTCTATATAGAAATAACATCGGAAATTCGGAATGCTTACTTGTACGAGTTGATTTTCAACGGGCAGAGCTTCCAGTAAGTTTGCAAGCTTTGGTATTGGTACGAATTAAGTATGTTTGTTACAATTTATCATCGTAATCTCCTCTCATAAATATAATTCAGGTAAGTGCTTAGTTATTGTGGCAATAAAGCTAGATTGCATCTTCGTTAACCAACGCTGAGAAAACGAAGTGCCTACCTACTTTAGGATCTACAAGTTATAAATTGAGTTCGCGGCTGTTTGCAGTAGTTAGTTACTCTGAAACAAGTTAGAGTTTTGCACCTGCGGCTGATAAGTAGGTATATATACGTAGAATATGCATATAGGTAGGCACCGCCTACGTAATTCTCGCAAAATCAATTTCCTTATTTTTAATCTTACCTCAAATAGTAAGACCACACAGCATATATTATATCTACTCCACTTTAGGTAAATAATTAAAATCCTTTACGGCTGACTATTAAAGCATACGATGATACGAATTCCGTATAAATTTCGTAGATATTCAGTGGAGGACCGACTACAATACACTGGAGAAATAGTGATCCTAGTTGAAAGTCCTCGCGGAGGTGAAGATGAGCAGTGGAACCACCTGTACTCTCATCTTCGCGTGCTCCCGGTTAGATTCGGAGCTGTGACACCCCAACGCCCAAGGTTCTCGTAAAAAATTAACCATTCAATTTTTAAAATCCGCCAGTCCGTTATCAGACTTCTTTAAACAGTAAGGTGCCTACCATTAATTGCTATGCACAAATAAATTTATTTTAATTCAGTCAGTTTCCCTGGTCAAACTAAAATAATTTAAAAATAATATACGTAACAAATTATAATTAATAATCTAATCTGGTTCGCTTGAAATTTAATCATTCTCATAAAATTAATAACTTATGCGGCACTAAGTCGTTAAACGGACACGGAATATTTGAGTAGTACTCCGCTTGCATGTTTTGAATACGGACATATACGCAGAAGGCTTATTCGCGTTGAGTAGCGTCTCGAGTTCAACTCATACTTAGTTAGTGCACACTGATTTAGTTGAATGGTGAAGAGCGGGCGAGTAGACTGTCGATTGTATTCTTATTTTTTTTATTTTCTGTCGGGCTACAGCCAGGACATTACTTTACCCATTTTACCAAAAAGAACCATATTTTACCAAAAAGAAATATTACTTTAACCATTTACGATAAACTTTCCGTATCGACTCTAGACTTTGGCTAATCAAGGTAATTTTTCATCGACAAAAAGATCTGGAGAAAACGAGGTACCTACAAGGATAGAGACACAACATAGAGATAGTGAGGCTCTATCTACCGCTATCTATCTGGCTGTCTTGTAGATTTATTTAGCGAATTCAATTAAGCTGTGAAATTTGATAGGCAGATTAATAAAGCGCTCGCCGATTCTACTCGCCCAATGTAAAACTCAGGTGAGTAGTTTTTGCGGTCGAGCGTGAGGAATTTATAATGGTGGACTCAGGATCTACCTGCGCCTGCGTAATGATGTTTCGCAGACTCCCGCCTTTCATGTTACATTAACTAAGTATTAGCAAGGAAACTGTGAAAGGCTAGAAACATGGTCGCGGTGGGTAGTTGTTGTAGGAAGAACATAATATATGAGCAATATAAAGTTAGGTACATCACGTTCTTGCTATAAATTAGAATGGACTTCTTGACTTGATCTGGTTTTGATAATGTCTAACTGAATCGGCTTTTAAAAAGTTACATATTATTAACACATTACATTGTTACACATTATTAATGATTTTAAAAAGCCGACAACTAGATTTTTTTCCACGACACGCCACAAATTAGCCATGACGTGAGTCAAATATCATAATTAGATAAACCATACAACTACATACATCCATTTGAAAAATTTATTAACAATGCTTAAACTCTGAAATAATTCGGCTTATGTTCCTAAATCATGTTATAAAATTACTTGGAAGCTGGCTAATTTTACGTAATGACTGATTTAGGTAATAAAAATGGAAATGGTCTAAGTTAATTAGCTGCTCGAGATAGCAACCAACTTTCACTAACTCGCCCGGAAGAAACGGCGCGCTTCCAAAACTCGTTATCTCCCATCGATACAAATATTTTCAATCGAATAATCTATATCGTGGGAATTCGCGTTGTTAAAATTTTGATCCTGTACTTATGCCAATTGTTCGATTGTTTAGCTATGGCTCGCCATTTTGTGAGTCGGTTTCGAGGTTTATTAACTAGGTACATCTGCATCTGAATTTCATTAATAAGCAGCTAATGATCTAGAATCGGACTGCCCTAGGCTAACATTAATTAAATTATCACGGTCATTAATTAATTATCACGGTCTCTAAATTTTAAAATTCGTAATAGTACAGAGTACACGTAGGCTCTACAATCTGCAATAGTGCTTGCGAAGGTACAATAAGTACATCCTGCTAAACGTGTCCTTCTAGCGGGACTTCTGGCTCTGTTAACCCCATAAAGACCCTATTGTGTGTAGATCAACTAGGGCTGCCTACGAAAATGTAGGAAAGTGGAAACTGGGCTCCGACGCCGATGACTACGGAAGGAACTGACAAAACGCTCAGATGAGAGAGATTGTATGTATATTTAAATGTCATGAAGCTCGTCCTCCGTCCCCGAAGGTCGCCCTCCACCTGTCAGTATATTTCCGCCCCGACCCGTCCGACAGGTTTTCAGTCGGCAAAAAATTGTAATTACTAAACCGATACTTTCTCACCTATTAACGATACGTATCGCATACGATATTGCAAAGCATCCAGATTGCAGAAGTACTTACACATTGAAAAAATAAAAAAGTTTAACTATTAAAAAAACTGAATACAAATTAGAATTCGGGGACATTTAATAATCTGTGTCTATTTGTTGTCCCTTGGCGGACACCCAACATAAATGTTTAATTGTAAATAATATCAACTATAGACGAGAATGTCCTGCAAACGGTTATTAACTTACCTAGTTAACAATCAAAATTAATTAATCAAATTGTGTCAACGCGGGTTTCTTTGTTACGGAGGCGCTTCGCTTCTTTCTAATCTTTGTCTATCAATTGTTTTGCCAAATACTATAAAACTACTTAATGGTTACTGGTCCATTAAGTAAGTCCATTCAATTAAACAATTTCGCTACAAAGAGCTTGTTCCATGAAGTATTTCTCGCCTTTAATGTGTCCCATTCTTTGCGACATCGCTAAACGAGGTGAAACTCGTAAATCATGAGACGATTGGTTTTGCGCTGAGAAATTAATATAGTACAGTCAACAACACACCAGCCTATCCAACATTATTTTTAATTCGCTCTTATTACCATCGCGTACAATCTAAAGCAGGGTTACTTTTGATACGCGCTTGACTATACAGTAAAGTCGAACGCATGTCAAGTTACACTGCATGGAATTGTGTGCGATTGTAATAAGGGTGATTTTCAAATTATTTCGGATAGGTTGATGTGTTGTAGACTGTACACCGCGGGTGTACCGATTGTTATAATCGAATGGGTGCAGATATTTGTGTCACCGGCTTAGCTCGCGAGCTCTATGTCAATGTAGCTTTCCTAGTTTGACTATCTCAGCAACTGCCTGCCTGATCAAAAAATATGTCTTGTACAATGCATGACGAATACGAATTCCTATTAAAAATGGAGCGTTTAACGTTTAAAAGAAAATATCTTGTTTAACTACAATATTTGGTATCGACAGAACGTGATGAACATACTTAGCTTTGGCTTATAAATGCTAATTTATTAATGAATACGTGGATTAATCTTTAATTTCTTTTTTGTAAGTAGAATGCATTTGTGTGAAGTTATTAAGTAAGTATCATTCATTAATAAAATCTATTAACTAAACCATTCGTTAAAAAATAAGAGTGATAAAGTGTACTAATAAAAACTGAAAAAAAAATTAGATTCTAAATCAGAGAAATTCTTGATTGAAAAAACTTATAAATATAAATTATAAATGCGATGAAATAAAAAGTTTAGCAACAGACATCATGCAGTTTGCGTGTCTACAAGTCTTTAAAGGAGAACGCTTTTATAACATGTTGAAAGTAACACTATAAAATGTAATGTTATACTTAATAAAGTTGTAAAATAGTCACAGTGTCGTGGACGCTGTGGCTGTGGCTGTCTGATACATTGTTTCGACATGGGTTTCGACATTAATGTAGGTATATTTAAATATCGCATATATGTTTGTTACGTCTTCACGCATTATCTACTCAACCAATCTTCTTGACATTTTGCATACTGTAGTTTGAAGTATGGATAAGGATTTAAGTGTATCTTTCATCCCGGAAAAATAATTGTGTGCTCGGGAAATTTACGCGTCGCGGGCAAAAGCTAGTTAATTATAAAGTTTTGTTCTTGTTTCTGGCCATCAAGTATTGCAGTATTTAGGTATTATTCATACAATGTGGAATGTAAAATAGTAATTGTTCTGAAGCTAAAGTTTACGAAAAATAGTTAAAAAATACGCCACAATATGACTATGCAGACAGGTCCATTAGTAACATCGATTTTACAGATTTTAGTTATTTATCTTATAATCGTATCCATTTATATCAAACAAGAATTTGAAGCTAAAATATCGAATTTCTTTAAGTTTAATGCCTCCATTAATCTGAACATTTTATTCGTATCGACTGCGGGACATGTAATATGAGTAGGTATGTCTAGCGATCGATACTAGTGTTTGTTCTATTCAAGAAGCGGTGGTGGTGTAATGGTTAAGATCGCCTTAGGATCGAAAGGTCTCAGGTTTGTATCCTACTCAACTCGTGCCATATGGTTTTGTATATAATTCATACATAGTAGTTTTCATAGACCACTTGCTTCCGGTGAAGGAAAACATCGTGAGGAAACCTGCACACTGGTTGACAGTTTAGTTCCCTAGTGTGTATGCGACAACCTGCCACCAGATGGCGGTAAGTATAGTCGTAAAAGTCATGTCAGATGTCTTTAGGCGACTTAAAATCTGACACCAATGTTAGCAATAACACACTCGATTTCAATTTGTATCAAAATATGGCACTTTGGATGAAAAGATTTAGGTTCGACTTGTCAATTATTATTGGACACTGCGTTGAAAATTTGTAATAAAATTTTCATTTTTATCTTACAATAATGACTTATTACAGTCATCAGATAAAAATGATAGATACTTCAATTTATCCTAATAAGCAAAAAACCCCTATTAAAACATTAAAATTATTAATTCTACAATCAATCTCTACAACCAAAAAATATGATTAAATATTAATATTTAATCATATTTTTTGTAATATTTATTTTTACAAATTATTAACATATGTACTATAAGTTAAAATTAAAAATAAAATAATAAATACTTAATAAATTTAAATAAAAAATTGACGATTGAAAGTTCCCAGAAGGCTGGCGACATTTCCTCTTTGTATGGCCAAACTCAAACGTTGGCCCGACTATTTGGGCCAACGTTAGTGTTGGACCTCTTGGGTCCCCAGAGACATCGACCAGGCGTGCGGAAATTTCTTTGTAAAGGGTTTTTTAAATCTACAAAACAGATTAGTGAGCAGTTGTAAAAAGTGGTACTGTAAATTCATGGAACCAACGAAAAGAAAGTGAAGTTAGAAAACTTCTGCCAGGCGAGACCACTGAAGCAGATATTGAGAAATAACAAACCTACTAATATTATAAAGGCGAAAGTCTGTGAGGATGTGTGTATGTATGTTTGTTACTCTTTCACGCATAATCTACTGCACCGATTGTTATGAAATTTGGTGCACGGGTAGAATATAACTTGGAATAACACATAGGGTACTTTTTATCTCGAAATTATACAGGAGTGAAGCCCCGGGGCTCAGCTAGTATGTGTATATATAACATACACGTTCCGACGACCCCTCTTCCAACATATTCGTTATCGCAGTTTAAGTACGACTCTCAGTATTTTGGATTCAAATCAACTTATTTGTTTATTCTTCTTTAAGATTTAAAAAAATTAAAATTGCTTATAACGGCAGTATGTTCCTCAATGTCTGTTTCAGTGGTCTCACACCTGGCGGAGGTGTTACTCGACATGTAATAGAATAAATTCGGCTCGCGGGTCGTTGTACCGACACGGTTCACGCTCCACAGCCGACTGTCCGTCTCCTACGCACCTTGGGTACTGGAAGTGTTATAATAGTGAACATGGGCCAAACCAAACACGAGAGAATACATGCTAGCGACGACCAAGGGACACATAACCTTCGTAATAACCTAATTTCCATAAAGAGTTGACGTAAGGCAAACAACCGGTTATAAAACACAGCTAAATCTCCAAATTTTAAAAGTACTTATATTCTTTACGTGGACTCCAGGGCTCAGTCGCCACAGTTGTAAATACAGACATGTAACACTAGTTGGGATTACGCGAAGATGAGCAAGTGAAATAAGAACGTGAACTTTTTCCCGGTTACCTCCACATCTGTTGAATGTCGGGGCCCAAGGTTCATTTTCCTACTTTTTCTTCTCCACTTCGCACGGTTTTCGGCAGCACTTGTTAAACATCAAGCCATCAAGCCAGCACTTCTTGGGTTTGCCTCTCCTACCAGGGCCAGGAAGGAACTGGCAGAAGGGACAAACCCTCGTTGAAGGGACAAGCCAGACACTTGTTCCCCACGTAAGTGGCGACACAATGTCACTCGTAAAATAGTCACACTCAAGCCGTAACAAAAAATACTTCGAGCCCAAACATTTTGATAAACTTAGTTCTAAATAGAGCATACATTTTTATTCACATATAATTTAAAAGTATAAATATTAATATAGTATAACGAAAAGAAAGATTACATTTTTTTTTAAACTTCACGTTAAAAAATTATTAGTGAACAATTGTCACAATTAAATCTATTTATTTTCATCTCACCATTCATCCATCATCTCCCATACGTTTACTGGAGAAACGTATGTGGAGCCCAATGGAGCTGTGTGTGGCCCTAAAGAGCTCCAGTGTGGTGGGAAATTGTGTCAGTCTCAATCGGAAACAATGGCGCGCGCCGGTTGTTGCGCCGACCGCGGAGGCTCGTTCATTACGTACATTTACATAACTTTAATGATGGTCGCCAATTTTTTTCATCTCATAACTTATTATCATTTTATTAAATTAAAATTGCAAATGGCTAAACGTAATTATTTATAAAGATACATAAATACTTACGTTACGTCGACGTAAGTATTATGACGTAAGTAAGATCGGCTACAAATGTACTTAATACTTTTGAATTTTATTACTTAGGAATAAGGTTTAAAAATATGACTCGACTTTTGCAGGCGACCTTACGTATACACGTAGAAATGTGATGTACCTTATGGTTGATTTTTAGTTATACAGATTACAGAAATATGCGTAATATTTCTGTAATCTGCTCACAAACTATTCAGATTAAAAATAGAAACACATACAAAACGCCCATATATAAGGCACCTTACCCGTGGAACTTCGCAAATACACATCTCTGTATAATTCCTATGACAATACAAAAGACATCAACGTGCCAATCGTTCACATCTGCCCTAGGTTTTCAACAATTTAAAAGGGTATTAAGGTGAATGCGAAGAGCTGTTCTCTGAACATATTCCGTTAGATGGCGTTGTTAACAACATTTTTAGTTATTAATTTAATTCGCCAAACAAAAACACGTTAAGTATGCCTGCCTTAAACCGGCCTATATTTTTGTGCCGGTTGCATTTGAGACCACGGGTGCCTGGGGTACTGAGGCCAAAATTTTCATTGGGGAGTTGGGCCGTCGTGTTGCTGAGTCGACTAAGGACAACCGCGCAGTGTCGTATTTGGCTCAAAGCATTTCTATAGCAATCCAAAGGGTAAACTGCAAGCATAATGGGTACCTTTTCACCTGGTACGATACGGGGTGGACTTATTGATGTGTGATGGGTATGTGTTTATTGATTTTATTTATTGACCTTTTTAACGAAGCTTGTTGTGGATGTATTGTATAAGTAAAATTAATTTTGTGAACACCGTTATTAATTTATTTCTTGCAAATTGTAGTAAACATACTCTTTTATTTATTTTATGATCTATTATTATAATTTAGTTAACATAATTCAAATAAGTCTCTCGGAAAGATAATAAAAGGGATAATTTTAGGGAGTAAGGGATAACCCTTACTCCCTAAAATTAATTAAAATTATCCCTACTAAAATTCTTTCATTACTAAAAAACTATTCCAGTGTGAAATAGGATAATTTATTCATATATTCCCATGGGAGCGAAGGCCCGGTACGCTGATAGTCAAAAATACAGTTGGGAGTTAAAAGTGCTGAGTAGTTCACCTAGATATCTCCTCCGAGCGGCTGCCGGCTGAAGTGGCACTCAGACTTACAAAGTAAGGAATTGATGGAATTGTCACGTTTGAACATGGACAGGTTATTTATGTATTTAACACTAAAAATACTACTGTGGTTTAAAGGCTTGTTTTGGATTTTCACTTCATCCAGGCCTTTTGTTTTAGTGATTGTAAAATTATATAAATGTAATAAGAAACAAAATTACATTTATTTTCAACAAAAACTTACTTTAAAATAAAAACTACACATACTTACATCTAATAATAATGACTATAATAACAAATGTTTTACATGTCTGTACGTTGACTAAGTACATTCTTCTGTTATAAGTTAGTTTAATTGCTTATACAATCAGATAGTGTAGATAGGTTATATAATTTAAACCACGGACATAGTGTAATTTTCATTTCGAAAAAATAAATGTTCCTGTGGGAAATTGACGCGGGCAAAGCCGCGTGCTAAAGCTACGACTATATAATCTGTGGTGGAGATGAGAGGGAGTGACATGTTGAAGACTGATTTTTCTTCTGTACACATTTTATCTTGATGTCGGTTTCTGCGGAGATTTCTCTGCGGCGTATTTACATTGGAACAAACACGCGGAACCAAGCGGCCATGTCTACAGTCGTTAAACAAATATTACTTACGAGTATGTGCAGATTTACAGTTCGAGCTAGGAACAAGACGCCGATACTTGAACGGAAAATCTTGAACTTTTTCTCCTATACAACTGTAAAAATTCCATCCAGTTTTTGCGCAAAATTCTAAAAAAAATGTTTTGGCTTCCATTTGTCTCATAGAACATAGAACATAATTACTTTGCATTAATACACTTGCAGTTTTATTATATTTGAAAATAATAATGATATGAAAAAAATCTGGAATCGAGCGGGAATTCATTAATTGACAATTCGAAAAATAAGTTAAAAAGTATGTGTGACATGTATAACAAATTTAAAAATTTTTATTACATGTTTAAATATGTAGCTAAATACTTATATCACTCTAATGATATTAACTTCATTAGAGTGATATAAGTATTTACTAAAGCATCGCATATGGATTACGAAAAGTTGTCCATTGTCAGCATAAGGCAATTATTGCTTTTTACACCAAAACCACACATTTGTGTGGGAGCGGTCTAAACTGGGCTAAAATTTTACATTCTTCTATTTTATGACTCTGTTATACAATCGTTCCTTACGTAAGAACCATATATCAAACGATAAGTTATTGCTACAGCTCAGCAGAGGCTGTATTTGTTACGTACACGGAAAATGATGTATCACGTAAAGAATACTCACGCCACATATTCGATAAGATTATGTCTAGACTATGTCTTATAATTTTTATTTTTATTATAAGTGTTTATATTTTTTATTATAAATAATTATATGTCAGATTAGACATACTGCAAAATCAAAATCAAATCATTTATTCAGAAATTAGACCTTCACAGGCACTTTTTCACGTCATATTCTAAATTAAATGATGTTTACCAATGCCACAAACTACTGTGTGATAGCTGATGAAAGGAAATATATTTCCTTTCATCATTAAATATTTTAGAAGTAGATTAACATACTTATAATTATTTGATAGGGTGATTTATTAAATATATAACATTAATATTATATACCTAGTAATATGATAAAACCAAAGATACCCGTCACCAATGATGTTTTTTTTAAATCCTGTAAATTATTTGTAAAAGTAATCGTCGTGAATGGAAAATAGACAAAATTCCATTGTGATTTAGTCATAAATTGTTACGTATAATATGGTTATATTGTAGACCATTCTATTGGATATATGCCTTGGCAATCTACTCCACATGACACTAAGTCTCTATCAAGCGGCTACAATCTCCCAGACGTCCGGTGAGCCTGACCTGGCAAACCTGCAAGACGAGACTTTATCGGCCAGTAGTGGCTGCCCACATTTACTGTGACGTCACTTAGCGTCGGCGGCGGACGATGGCAGATGCGCGTGCGCACACCTGTCGCACTACCCTTTAAATTAATACATAAACAATTTTGTATTATTTTTATTTAGTTGGTAACAAGTTTATGATGCATAAACCATATCGAACTGTTATTGCAAAACAAATTAGAACTATTTAAGTAGATAGTGGCGATTTATTTGTACAGCTAGTCGTCAAAAATTTACATTTTCAATTTTTCACTGACAAATTCGATTTTCAATCAATTTTCACAAATTCTACAAATTTCATAACGCTTAAAAGGTTAACATTTTAAAAGGTTTTTATAAAAATGTTTTGTTTTCTTTATAAAACTTAATCGCACAAAATTACAAATGGTGGACTTGACGCAATCGCTATATTTTTTTCATAATACACAACTAATATAATTTATTTGCTATTTGAGTCTAAGTTAGTCCATAACTCGTAAAATGAAATAATGAAAAGCTTACGCGCCTGCCTAGACGCTCTGGGGATTCATAATTATAAGTGATTCAGAGAAGGACTGACAGAATGAGGTGAGCGCGGTCCCTCAGCGGAGCCCTATAATGTTGACAGGCCAAGGTCAGTCACCCCACGCGCTGGGGACGCAAGGACGCCATCAAAGCCATTCAACATTTTAACTGGTCTTCCAAGTTGGCATATCCTACTAATATTATAAACGCGAAAGCTTGTGAGGATGTAAGTATGTGTGTATGTTTGTTACTTTTTCAAGCAAAATAAAAAAGCATCTACTGGATTTGTGACTGATGATTGTTCTTAAATTTGGTACACGGGTGGTAGAATATAACCTGGAATAACACATAGGGTACTTTGTATCCACAAATTCTTACGGGAGTGAAGCCCCGGGGCGCTACTAGTATATCATGTATGTCATAATAAGAAAGGATGAAAAGTTATGAGTCAGTAAAAAGTGAGAAATGTTTTTCGAAAAAGAACTATTCAAGTAGACCACGCGGAAAGTGAGAAAAATAATATAACGTTTTTTTTAAACCAATATAAGAATGTTTTGAAAAATATTTACTTAGAGATTTACTTTTAACTCATATACTTATTTGAATATGCAAACAAGCTGTCTGATGTTGCCAATATTGAATAATCTGTGATTGAGTTACCAATATTCGAAAACTTTCTAGGAATTTATTTTTAAATTATGTAAATGGAAATACATCGCCCGTCAGGCGTTAACGTGACGATGATTGTACATCACTTAGTATGACCAACATCACAGATCCCATGGATAAAAGAAATATATAACAGATCCACTGTCGAACATATTCCCTCTCCCACTAGTTTGACATACCAATGTATGATCAAATCTTTGTCTGTCTGTTGTGTTTGTTAGGCTTTTAAATCCTCCTAAACCACGTTTGATGCAGTTTTTACTGTTGAACAGTGCTGTGACTAGGGTTTCGTGCGCCCGGGGCGACCTTCTACAACTGCGCCCTTAGGTTTTTTGTTTGTTGCCATTGGCAAAGAGCGCTCAGGCCACATGGTCCGACTTCCTTTAGTGCCATATTAGCGTGTACGCACCGACTTCACTTTAAAAATTCGAAAAAATGAGTTTTTCTTATATGTTTGATAAATAAAATCTCTTTTCTGTTATTAAAAATCAATATTGTAATTAGGATACGACGACAGTGAGATAATGGCAGTGTTTTCTATTGAAAACAACAAACTTATCGATCAAACTTAAAGGTATCTGCTTGTATGTACCCTTCGCCGCTGATAAGTCTGTAAATAGCTAAATATAAAGCTTAATATATAGGTATTTATATAGGCCTGGTTATTTCTGCGCCCCCTCAGGGCCTGCGCCCTGTGCCTGGGCACCATTGGCACACCCTTATTTATTGGCACTTCTGTTGAATATCATAGAAAACACTGAATCTCATATATTCATCAGTATTTGGTGGAAGATTAACTATAAGTTTATTACACACCATTGCAAAGCCCGGGTCAGGTCACTAGTTATTTATAAGTTATGTGAAAAGATGCCTGGGCGCATGGCATCATCAATTCTGATCAGGTAGTCATAATTAAAACATAAATATATTAATTTCCCTTTCACTGCTCTTGTTAACTGGAATGTTATGGGCGTGGTCGTAAATCTATTGACTAACGGTAAGAAATTGATTGCTGGCTCATTACTCTCATCTCTCCCTGGAATCAAGACGTTAGATTAGTGGTCAGCCCAAATCGCATCACAATTGCTTTAGTTATCCTACTTAATTCGATAAGGTTGTTTAGTGTTGGGTCTTAGAAAGAAATAACGTTTCATATCAGACCGGTGGTTATTGAGATTAGCGCTTCAAACAGGTAGCTATACTATAGATAAACTATCATAAATTCTGTATTAAATAATAATGTTGCTTTTTTATTTTAATCTTAATAAATATTTAACACCTTAATATTTGTATATATTATTGTTGAAGTGTTTGAAGACGTAATATTTTACAGTAGTGAAAGTTGAATAAAAGTTTTTATTTAAGTTCTTCAATCTTTTCAAATTTTAACCAACTTATAAAACAAGAAAAATCTTCATTTTTCCTATGATTTCCAAAAAAATTGCCTGGCGCGGATAAGCTTAGAATTACAACAATTATGATGATGTTGAGCGACGCCGCGTGCAGAAACAATGTCTGCGGTGAGTCTCGCATAATCGCATTCCGTTACTGCAGGGTTGAATGACCACGGCTACCTCTGATCTGGTTAAACGTCCTTCCAAAGGAATTACTTAGAATAACTTTATAGGTACACATACAGGATGATTTTATGAACACCAGTCAAGTTTACGCCACAGAAATGGACAGCAAGTTTCTAAAGAAATCTTTGTCCAAAAAATAACAATAATATTTTGCTCCAGTTAGGTATTTGTTTGACTTCAATCAAACCAACAAAATGAGAGTCTACTAAACATGAGAACTATTTTATTCCAAGCTTTGGAAATGAAGAACTATGATTCCGTTGTAACTACTTTTTGTACAAAATTGTTTGGTTTTGTGTTCTAATACCAGCTGAAAATCAGTGTAAATAGCTTCCTAGATATAGCATACAGCTGAACTTGAATCCATTTCGGCAAGATACTTGAGTCGTGCCTACGGGTAGTAGGTACCTTACGTACAATATAGTTATTAGAAGAATCATCTCCTTTTGTTGCAAAAATTGTCAATACAAGTACTTTTCACCTGAATGAAATGAAAAGAATGTGCTTGCTTATTCAAACACCTCGCCCACAATTTTATGGCATTCCATAAAATTACTTAGCTATAACGCAGCGTGTTATAATTTATTTCACACGTAACTCATACGACAGGTTTCACTTGATCAATTTATGTTGTTAGATATAACGACGACGCGAAGCTGACAAAAAACAACTTTCACAAAATGATGATCATATTGATTTCATGATTAACCTTACTATAGGATATATTGATTGTTTAGTACTAGCCGTGATTATATGCACGTTGAATTGAAACCTGTAGAGTTTTTACTGGAAGTAATATATTTGACTTTGCAAAATAAACGTAGCATCTTCGGCACTAGCCTTTATTCACAGAGATCTTGCTCCAAAATTCCTATCTATAAATTGTCCTCGTTAACCGTTGAAGAGTGGGAAATCTTCCAACAAGGGATCGAATTGTTGAATCCATCCTGAGTGCACCATTAGGTGGTGTATCTGTAGAAAGCAATATATAACAACTTTGTAGGGAGCTATGTTCTAATTCTAAAAGGTACAAGTCATTTTTCTTAATTCACTTCTTAGATTTTCATCTGCTTGAAAGTAGGAAGTCACAACTTTCAAGATTCGATCCGAACACAATAGTATTATATTCCGTAGGTTAATCTATCTCCACATAAGTATATCTCTTTGTAAAAATATCGGTAGGTGTATTTGAAGGTCTAAAGTTGTCTGATCAGCAGTTGAGGACACATTAAAACAATTCCACGGAAGTCTGAGCCGAGGTCAGGTTTCCGATTTGCCTCTTTACCACAGCATAGGGGCCATACCGGGTATTGTACAATACCCGGCATTGCGAGCTGCACCTACGCATAACGTCTGTATGTAATGTACCTATGTGTCAAATCAAAACAAGTTCCGATGGATATTTGTTTTGTTTTGGTGTTATAGCAGTTCAAAATGGTGGATTATCACTACTAACACATTCCAACAGCATTTTCAAGTGTAATATAAACCCACTGGATAATCTTTTAGGGGTTCATCATTTCTTTTTTAATTCTGAACCTTTCTGAACCAAGTGCGTCAAAATTATTTGATGTTGATTTTATTGATTATACTAGATATTTATATAGGTATACTAGGTATATATTTTATTGCATGTGAAAGTATCAACGTAATCAAAGTTGTAGTGAATGCCGTGCACGTCTGTAAAAGATGTAAACATTAGAACTAGACTTAAGATTTAATGTAAAAATGTAATGCATATGTTTATATTGTTGATGTGCCAATAAATAAATAAATAAATAAATAAATAAATAAATAAATAAATAAATAAATAAATAAATAAATAAATAAATAAATAAATAAATAAATAAATAAATAAATAAATAAATAAATAAATAAATAAATAAATAAATAAATAAATAAATAAATAAATAAATAAATAAATAAATAAATAAATAAATAAATAAATGTTGAGTTAACCATCACAACCATGGCGTAAGATCTCGTGCTGTAAGAAAAGTTTTCAATTTTTATAATATCCCAAGCCACGTCTTATTATTATTAACATAAAATATTTCGTCTAACGACACGCACTGTTTTAAAAAAAACAACAATTGAAGCCATACCATAACCGCGCAATACTTTATTTACTCTAAGTATTTACAAGTATACTCAAACTTTCAAACAAAGCAAAAAACAATTGATATAAATTACCTCTCTGTGACAGTCCATGAAACAAAGCGATGATGCAGATAACATGCAGAAAAAATAGTTATCATTCATCAAGTGCATACAGAGCTATTACGCGAAATCGGAATTTCACATGCGTTTACATTACTAAAGCAAAAAATACCAGAGAAGAAGAATCATTGTGGACTAAAAAAATATTGATTTCATTCAAGTCTCAATGACAACGGTTATTTATGCAAACTCTTGGTTCCAAGTAAAAGACAATACATACAATAATGTCGACGACTGACTTCCTTCCGATGCAGTATATCCAATAATATATTTTAATCCGTGGTGGTTTTTCGGATAAGTATAACTACAAAGACTAACCATTTAATGAAGAAATTTTCTTCCACGTCGATGTTCATTCAATTAGGTTCTCTCCTGCGAAGTTCCGAGCGCAGTTAGTAATTATATAAAGGATGTTATCCTTTTAATTTAAGGCTACGTCTAAATTATTTCACGGTGAATCTAGCTGGTGGATCTAAATCATAGAACGTGCAATTATGCAAGATTGATAGCAAGTCACCGACCGGTTTCCACCGACAAGGTTCCTGAATCAAACGCTAAACAGTCGATTAAAATTCGTATCACGCTTGTTACAAAGTCGATGTGGTGACAACATGGCAAATATATAAACCTATATTTACTACTATAATATTACAAATTTAAAAAAAAATGCTATGTTATGTTTTATTTTTTAAAAACTTCGAAAAAAATTACAAATGAAGCCATACTATAACTGCGAAAAACTTAAGTATTTGCAAGTACTCAAAGAAGAAACAATAAAAAATATCCCTTTCCGTGTTATTTTTTATTGTTTCTTCTCTGCTGTGGTCGTTCCAAAATGGTAGTTTGTAGCTTTGGTTTATATTTAGTTTGGAATATGAAAAAGTGTCTGAGAAGGTCTAATTTCTGATATTTGATTTTATTTCGGTTCGCGCTGGTTTTTAGCAGTCTTTGGTTTCATCATTCCTTATTCCCTTTGTGGGTAGAATATAACCTGAAATAGAATAAAGAGCGGAGCCCCTAGCCTATACAAGGCTATCATGACATACAGATAATATATTATATAGCTTGAAGGCTACCAATCACGCAGCCTCGTTACCCTGGTTCATCAGCATCTTTATTGTTATTGGATTAATTAAAACGTCGCTTAGAGGCAGTGATCTCGTTTTCGTGGATAATCGAAATAGAAAGAAAGGCGTAATATTAGTTAGCTAGTTAGATCTTCATTGAACTCTTCATCAAAAAACATATGATAACTAAACAAGTTCTTTACTAAGGATAATATAACATAACAGGGAAATGATCCCACTAATATTTTAAAGGCGAAATGCATGTGAGTATGTATGTTACTTCTTCATTTTCACATTAGTAGGATTAAAAAGGGTTTGGTATTAACATTGAGTTCCTTGCACTCTACCATGATAACCTTATCAGGGTAAAATATAAGGGATGCAATCTCAACTTTAAGTTGTAACGAAATTAGGCAAGGAAGGTTGGATTTTATACGTATAAAATCGATCAAATTCTAATTGTATGTGACTGAATACAAACTAGCGTTCAACATTCTTAATTTCATAATATCTACCTGTTCACGTCACAATGGTCCGAGGTACTTCCCATTGTTATAACATAAGGTTAATTGCCCCTCGCCTCTGTTATTACATTCAATTACAGAAATACATCACCGTCTGATTTGCATGATGTAGGTACAAATGTTAATCAATCACTATTTAAATATTTTGTTACTTGCACGTAAAATGTATTATAATTCTTATATCCATACAGCATGTATCCAGTTAGGTTATTTCATTATTAACCGACTTAAAAAAAGGACGGTCTAGATTCGTCGCCTCCTAAAAAAGAGAGGCTGATGACCGTGCGAAGTGGAGACGCAAAAGTAGGAAAGCGTGACCCGGGCTTCGACGCTTATCGGCCGAGGAAGAAACCAACACTCAGATTAGAGAAATATGTTTAACTCAAATATCGAAGAATGTTCCAGTTTTAGATTAGTTAGGTTTATATTGCCTCGCCTGTCTGTATATTCCATTCTCTCATATAAACAAGTGATGCGTTGCATTGAATTTATTGTATTAGTCACCACTCATAACTGGGGCGGGGCCGGATTCAGGGAATGCTTATAGGGGCCCGTCATGATTACCTAGTTTTTAAAGAATCAAAATTGTGACAAAACATTCTTAACGCAATTAGTAGATTTAATTATAATAACATAATTTTGCTATTTTGTATGTAATGAAATATAATAAACATTGTATTGTATCAATCCAATTTTCTGATAACAGAAGAAATATTTTATCAGTAAATTTTTTATAGTCGCAGAGTCTTTTCTTCGAGGTCCCTTGCCTGGGGCCCTAAGGATTTAGCTTATTAATAAGCCCGGCCCTGCTTTCGTCACAGTGGGCGTCAGAAATGCCATTAATATTATACACAGATACATTACAGCGAGCTACTCGATACTTCGGTAACTGTATCAGTTATTTGAATAGAATTTGACTCGACCGCACTGGTATTGGTTTACATCACACGTGGTGTGCTTGTGGTGAATACCTTTCGGTATATAATCACTGGGTAATTTTATACCAAAACTGTATTTTATTAGTATAGACCGCACAAGACCGCTGTTACTAGTTACTAAGTTGGTACACATTTAGAAATGGCGGTTAGGTTACATTAATTTTATTTTTAACTAGCGACTTATTTAAAAATATTCTCTTCAATACATTACAACTACTTAGGAAGTTAGCGGCACGTAACAAAACTTAGCGAAACATTATCATTATTTGTTGACACACTTCTACAGTAGAAGATTGTCGAAAGCTTGGCCCATTAGCGGCCTGAGGCGATGTCCGTGGATCCATAGACTAAAGGAAAGCATGCTGAAGGCTACAAACAGATAATACTGTTATTCTCTCTCGCTCTCTCGTCAGCATATTTCTAATAGTTTCTCCCCCAGTGAAACCCAGAGTCTGCTTTCTTACTTTTTCTTCTCCACATCGCACGGTCTTCGGCAGCCTTGATTGTCAGACCATTGGCACGCATATCATATCTTCCTAGACGGCATCAAGCCAGCAATCTTTATCAGGTGCAGCCGCCAGCCGCTGACGCCGGTGCAGTTTTTTGCTGCTGATTAATATAGATTAGCTATCAACCATGTATATGACATACTGATACTGTTATTGCGGCTTACTGTCATTAGCATAACTATGAGAAAGTTATTGTTCCATTTAAATTGATATGATATTCCATGCGTGATTATCATTGACGTAATTGTCTATTTAGTGTGTGTGTGTGTGTGTGCCCGTTGATTAAGTACTTAATTATTTCTCCACCACAGTAACCGATGTCATCTTGATTTACGAAATATAGGCGCAATTTAATTTCAATCATTTTTTACTCAATAAGTAAAGAAACAATTAGACTCCAACGTCAATATATGCAATATAGGCATAGCGTTTTGTGCACTTTGAATTATGGAGTTATGGCAAAAGTACAATTTAAAAAATAAAATTGCTCTGATGCAATAACTAATTGGTTGAATAGTGCTAGACATATTGTTTCCAAGAAGGATATGTGTGTCAATATTACTAATGGTCTAACATCTGCAGGGCCGCAAATTTATCGTGCGAAGTGGAGAGGAGAACATACGAAAATATTATATTAAATAGGTCATGGGCTGCGAAGAAAGAAAAGTAGCTCAAATAAAAGGTAATTATTGTATTCAAGATACTCGATATTAATTCTCCGTTGACATAATCTGGATCGTACGGGCATGACTATGAGGAATGCGCGGAGAAACGCTATCGAAAGTAAAATGATAATAATAACTGGAAGGCATCAACACGTCCGGCTGGGGTATCGTCAGAACCTGAAGTGGTTTTGTGTTATACTTTTGTTAAGTTTGTTAGTAATAACTTTATTGCACGAAAATAATTTACAAGAGAGATACATGTAGAGGTACAACGCCATACTATCCTGATTATTATAAGTTTTGTAGGTACCTATTGGACACCTACCTTTTTACAATGGAATTTCGTTATTTAGAATCACAATTTTTGCTATCTGTGTCGGATTTATTTCTCAGCTCAAGATTACATATTCATAGACAAAACTTCAGACGATCTCTACTCTAAATACCTAACTTTGAAATTTATATTAATTATTACTTGCATAACATACATACTTTTAATATGCAACTAGATTAAATTGCTAATTTGATAATCTCTTCCTACGAATCAACGAATCATTAATTACTTTCTAAATACATTTCAAAAGCGCATCAAGCCACTTTTGCTTTAGACTGTAAGTCTTCTAGCGCCATCATCTCGTGCCATTTGTCGCTTATTGGCACAACGATTATAGCTGGCGGCAATTTTCCAAATATTTTACGATTGTTCGTTGACTTTCACACATCTCCGTGTCGAAAACAATATTTTTATCACTAGACTCACTTACTTAATAATAGTCTAACTGCGCCCCCGGACTTAGCTCGAGTGGGAATTTCTGGATACAAACTTGTGTGATTCCAAGTTTTATTCTTCCGTTTTATCAATATTCATACCGTTTTATGCATGCGTGAAACATACTTGTATGGCATATTAAAATTGTCATACAGTTTACGTTTATAATTATCATCAACTAATATCCCAACTTCTGGGGCATCGGAGCGTTCCTTCCACTTTTATAGTAGGTACCTACCTAATAAAAAAAATAAAAAATTGTGTAGCTTTTATAGTTGTCTACACGTCTGCGAAGATACAACATAGTAATAAAAATATTTAAAATTGTTTATGTAGATAATCAAATTTTTATTGCTAAATTTATATTCAAATGAAAACCCGTATAGGGAAATTAGAAGACATTAACATTTGTTAGGGCGTGTTTAGAGTCCATAAATCGTAACTAATTTGTGAACAGGGTAGAACGGTGGGATGCTAACAGCATATGTGTGAATAACGTTATATAATGCCAAAAATATTGACAATATTTTATGTACTTACTCAGTATATATTTCTCAGATAGGTATTGTCTGTGCGTGTGCGCATAGTTTTACAGTTGAACTTAAGATGTATATCTATAATTCAATACAAACATTATGATAATCTTCTAATTTCGCATGCAAATGATACAATTTTATGATGAGCTATCCAAATTAGAATAAGTTTACATAAGTCTATACCTACGCCATGCTAACTATTTTACATGTAAAATTTAAGAAACCTAGCGTATCTAAACATATCTAACAATTCGGTTATCAAAAAAAATTACGCAAATTAACTTTTTCTTTTAAAAAACTAGACCACTGTCTCAGAATTTTAAAAAATTATGTAATCTAAAAACACTCACTATATTTCCTTGTACGTAAACAAGCTTTAATTAATTGTGAGAATCGACTTCTCCCTACGGAATAAATATAAAGGGCAGGCTATGAATACTAAAGTACGAGACGTTTATATTGCAACCTTTATAATGTGGTAAAAACTACACTCAACATAGCAAAATTACACAACATGAAAAAGCTACAGATTGCAATAGACAGATTAACGTTTATTTATTACATAGGTTACATATATGTCAAGTAAAATTCTAGTCGGTATATCAGGCTTTAAATTTGGAGTGTATGTGTGACGACGGAGCTCTCAATTTCCTCAATCATATAAGAAAAAATAATTACCTATAGGCCTGTCGTGCCTCGATTAATCACTACGAAAACAGAAACTTAACATACAATAAACATTTGTTATTGAAATTTGAATTGAATTGATTTTAACAATCCAATTACAATGTAGGTACTGCTAGCAAACATTAACTGTACATTGTCTAAGAAATACCTAAATTAACGAGGATTTTTGTCAAACTTGCAGCTAGGCTGCAGTAACTAATGTTGGGGCGGCGGATGTTGCGAGGATGCGCGAGGAAGAACTGGAGGTGGCGCTCAAGGTGGTCATCGTCGGTGACGGCGGCGTGGGCAAGAGCAGCATGATACAGAGGTACTGCCGCGGCACTTTCACCAGGGACTACAAGAAGACCATCGGCGTGGACTTCCTGGAGCGCCAGATAGAGTGAGTCAAGGCTTGTGCTTCTAGATCGATGTTTTATGTCCTTTCCTTATTTGTGTGTCCATGTGTCAACCATTAGCATGATACCAGCGGGCACTAACCCCGCATGTAGAAATGAGAAGCGGGGGCACCAATCCGTAAGGCAATCATAGGCGTCAGTCCTTGGCTAACCTTTGTGAGCGTGCTAGAAAGAAATTTAAAATGTTTCAAAGAAATTTTAAAGTTTAATTGAAGGCAGAAGAAGGTTTATTTCTTTTTTAAGTTACAGTTTCCAGAAGCTTACAGGTTTTTTTCTGTAAGTTAAGGAGTAAAATATCAGATGATGTTGCTCATATTACGTCTATTATGTCGTTTCTACTCCGTTAATTGCCCTTAATGAAGGTATGTAGTGGAAGGTGTGAGTCACACACCTTCACCGACTTTAAAGTATCTTGAAAAGATGTTGAAAAAGCATATAAAGGCCTTGATATAAAGACTATATGCCTATCTCCTCCAGGATCGATGGCGAGGAGGTGCGTCTGATGCTGTGGGACACGGCGGGGCAGGAGGAGTTCGACGCCATCACCAAGGCGTACTATCGCGGCGCGCACGCATGCGTGCTGGCCTTCTCCACCACCGACAGGGATTCGTTTCTGGCCTTGCACTCCTGGAAGCTTAAGGTTCGAATAGATTTTGATACCATCGAAATCATTTCAGTCGGAATAAAACTATACAGTAGTTAACATTCTCACGCTAGTACTTTATTTTTATTCTGAAAAAGTTAATCTTCTTTCAACCTAACCTAACCCTTATAGGATCACTCGTACGTCTGTCTATCCGTCCATCTGTCACAACAAATTTGCTCCGAATCTACTGGACCAAATCAGGTGAAATTTGGTAAGATGGTAATGGTAATGCTATGGTAATCCTATAAGATAGTACCCAAACAATCCTATGACCACCGTTTTCATATACCTAAGGGTGATTTTAGGGAGGTAAATTAAATTAAGCAAATCTTATTGTGTCATATATCAAATAAAAGGGCTCGTTATGAGTATCTCAAATATAGTTTTTTTATTATTGTAAAATAACCAGTTTTGATGTTGTTAATGAAAAAATACGATAATTGGTAATTACATATTAATTTTATTCGAGAAAAAATTGAAAGATGGCGCTAGTCTAAAAAAATACAAAATATAGTTTCATTGCTCGTAGATTACAGCAAATCCTATAAGAATTATATCAATTGTACGTAACCCACACGCGAGTTCATCTCGCACTTGACCGGTTTTATTTTAAGTATATAACGCTTAAATTATATATACGTCTATCAATTTGAATAATTTTTGTTTACTGTTAGGTATTAAATACGTGGGCAGTTGCCCCTATTTATATGTTGGAAGTCTATTCGCTCATTGCGGTTAAGCGTAACATTAGCATTAATTTCTAGAATCGAGTTTCCGTAATTCGATATGAAACAGGATCATACTCACAAAGATATCGAGAGGTCATGACATCACCACAACATATCACACATATGCAACCCGGCCTCTATCTCATCTATCGTACCATAGCGATGTTTATATTCACGCATTTATTATTGGACATAGCACACTCATCCCGTAATACTTCACAAGATGCTTTTAACCAAGTTTACTTTAGTTTTTATCAGTTTATTTTGTGGAATATATTCTTCGCCTCAATCGGACATGGTGAAACATTGTATTAGTTACTACACGACAGGACAGAGCTTCGAAATAAATGATCTACAAGGCGAGCATTTCGCTGTGTATTTCTGGCCTCCGAATCAGCGGCAAAGGGACAACTGCGCTATTGTGAGCTACAAGAAATTGATGCAGAATGAGGTGAACACAGCCAGTGAATGCGAAGGCGATCTGCCGGAGGACGGAAGCGTCATGCATGGACAATACATTAACGGGGCTGGTAGAAAAGTGATCCTTCTAGTTTATGGTGACGGCGAAGTGAAGAACTTGGTTCGCCCGTGTAAAAGTGCGTCGAAATACATATACAAGCGGATCAATGATAATTATGTGCTGGGGATCAATTGCTCGTCGAGCGGGCGTGGGATGCTGCTGGCGAGGACTCTGCCCTCGGCCAGCGAGGTGCAAGACGTGGTAGACGGCATCGAGATCATGTCGGGCCGCGAGGGGAAACCTGATTGTAATCTTAGAACGTAGTGTACGAATATATGAAGACGATGTTTGTGTTGATATTTAAAATATATTTATTTTTATTCAATAAATACAAATGAAGTCGTTTCTTTGAAATCATTTTCCAGAATTTCCTAATCCCTGAGATGTACGGTTAGGATTAGCGATTAAATACGATAGAGTACTTTTTATTTATTTTAGAGTACTTATCTGTGTAACCCAGGTACAAGTTTAGTAGTGTTGTTTCAAGTTGTGTAATGGGTGAGTTGAAACGTGGCCTGTAGATATTTGCGTGAAAGATCAACAAAGATCAAATTTTCTCGTTAGGCATCCATACTAATTAACTTTCGTATATAAAATAAAATGTAAAAAATACACCGCTTGGTAATAAACTGACAATAAATAAACGTGGTATATTGATTTGATATTTAGAGATGTAAAATAAATTAGCAAATATTTTTAACTACTCGCCGTGTTTAAAATAAAGAATGTTAATTTCAGGTAGAAAATGAATGCGGGGAAATTCCAACCATAATAGTTCAAAATAAAATAGACTTGATGGACCAATGCGTCGTCGGACCGTAAGTACATATTTTAACTTTTTTCAGATGTTGTACCCAAATAAATTTAAAAATTAAAAGTCTAAAGTATCTAATGAAACAAATCTTCATTTAAGTAGAATTTAACAATCGATTAATTAACCAACCAACTATGAGTTAGACGTTTTCTAAAGTTTAGGTAATCGTTTGAAGAATTTGCCATTCACACACATAATCTGCTAGACAACTGTAAAACATTTAAAATTGTATAGAAATTAATATGCTGCGGTAACGCACACTTTCAAATAAACATCTAACTTCGTCATATTATGAAACGATAGAACCAAGATGATGGGCAACAATCACTTTCCCAAGGAGGGTTGACGTCAGGCAGGCGACCTATCATAAAATTTGTACCAAATCTCCCTTTATTGAATGCGATCAGGAACTCGCGCAGTTGAAAGGGAGAACGAAAGTCCGAGACAACTTTTTTTTTTTATATATACTCACCCCAGTGTGTTGGATTTTCAGAGACGAAGCGGAACTGGTGGCGCGCGCCCTGGGCTGCAGACTGATGCGGGCGTCCGTGAAGGAGGACGTGAACGTGGGCGCCGTGTTCCGAGCGCTGGCGGCGCGCTGCCTCGCGGACATGCGCAGGGAGGACGCCGCAGACACCCCGCCCTGCGCGCCGCCCGTCATAGGTAGCTATAGCCTGTAGCTGTACCATGATACATAAAATACGTAGCACGTCATTGCGTCCACTCTTTTTATACCAGTGGGTCCATGAAGAAAACGTGCTTCTAATTAACATTTTCTTATTCCAGGGTCGTTCACCAACCAAACCAGCAACGGCACGATCCTGCTGCGGCCCGCGAAGCACCGGCCCGGCGGGAAGAAGAAGAATGTTCTCCGCAACGCGTGTAGGATACTGTGATCACGTGTAACTTCTCATGACATTAAATTATGCTTCACCCACGTGGTCGCAGAAGGTGCCCGGATAACGAGGGAATTTAGAATTTACTCTGCAATTTATATGGACATTTTTTGTGAAGGATAAAGATCACTTGTATGTATATCTGTAACGTGTACATAACTTATGTGTTTAGTATTCTACTTTGGCCATTGGGTTTTGTCAGTGCCTTGCCATGACATTGGCGAGACCGATGGGATACGGACATCCTTTGACTCATTATTCAGGCAATATTACTGCTGTCTACAAGCAATGTCACTTGAGAAAAGATGTCTTGTGATGTACAACTTGTTCAGTGTACAGTCGACCGCATATCAAGTTACCATGCATGGATTTTTATGCGACGACTTTGCAATGAATTTGGGTAGCTTGGAGTGCTGTTGACTGTGACAGCTACTAAAACGAAATAATGCATGTATATTACCGCACAATTATATGCTCAAGATAAGTATACTAAGTGTACATATTGTTATGTGTAGCCATGTAAAAACTTGCAAAGTGCAATGATCTAGTTGTAATTAAGGTATACTGTATACTGAAAAGGATTGTGTGTCTAAATATATTTTGTGGACAACCAGCTCACTCTAGAATAAGGCTTTATAAAATAGTCTTTTAATATATATATATAAAAAAGTATTTGCGTACTCCGTTTCTTTAAACACGCTTTAAAATCAAAATCTTTGCAATGTAAATTTATAAATAACACAATTTGTACTTAATGGGATAATATTTTGATTATAGGCAAAACGTTTTCAATAAAACACATCTAAAGACCAAGTGCAAACGGGGTACAGAGTGAGAAGAATGGTAGACATAAATATATAGATAATACTGGATCCAGCACTACTTTTTATGCAAAGTACAATTGCTATCTCATTCACTTGTAGCCCCATCCTCTCCTTGCGCAGGGAAAGGTAAACAGTAAACTATACGATGAGTATACGTTATACCTGCCTTTGTATACATACACCTCGCAATACACAAGAGAAGTGACTTCAGGTGAACGAGATAGCAATAAATACCTTGCATCAGAAAGTTTTTAGTAGTGCTGGCTCCAATATTGCCTATAGCTTCATGTGAACAACGACCACTCCTTGTATATCAACGTATCAACATGTTTACACAAAAAACAGATATGAGTCGGTGTACTTTATTATGTCTGCCTAAAATATAGTGTAATCCGCTCAATTCGTATTATCTTTTCTAAAATAACAAGCTGAGGCGTGTCGTCATTCAGAAGGGCATTATTTAAAATATAATTTATAAAACACATGCAATTAACTGTTGAGCAATACAGAATGTGCATTTCTCAAAAGAAAAAGGGGCACTTCTCATTCTCATATTGTGCACTTCTCAAAATGAACACTTCGCAAAATGTGCACTTTTCTACAATATAACTCTCAAGTTTTGAGACAGCCTCGCTCGGGCCGAGAGAGCCACGACTCGTCCATTCGCCTCCAGTCTATACAAAGCTATTGGTTTAAATATTGCTTTCAAATGATATTACTTTTGTTTACTTAACTGCCCTCTCTTTAATACAAGTCGTTATATGCCGGAACAACAAAAACTAAAGAGAACGAGCGTAGCGTAGCCAAATGAGACAAAACACTCTTGAATTTCCATACAACTTCCCTACCTCGTACAAAGCGGCAAGGTGGGGTTGTGAAACCCGGCCTTTCCTTCTCCTGTATTTTTAAAACACTCTTTGTATGATCAAAACGAAACATAAGACGAAGTCTATAGTTTTCTATGTCTATATTATTTACCAAGTTGGCAGTTGGCAACTTCAATAGTTAGATCAGGAAAGTCAACTTTCTAAATTTCTATTTCTATGTACATTGTACAAAGTTATCATCATACTACTAGGAAATAATGTCAACCGCATCTCAAGTTATTGCTCAGAACTATGCGAAAGCAACAGCGGCGAATTTATAATTATTTTGAATAGCTTGATGTGCTGTTGACAGTACTATTTGGTGTCTACAACATTATTTTTTTATCCATGCGTATATTAGTCATTTTTTATTTATAAGTAGGTATATGAAATATCATAACAACGATGATAAATACCTGTGTACCTTAGTTAATGATAAATCAATAAATTATTTTCTTGTGATACAATGCTGTAGTTATTTTTTCTCAATATACATCTTATATTCTTTATAAAGGCCATTCACTTAAAATAGGTACATTTATGCCAATACCTATATGTTTTGTCACACTGACAGAACGAGACAAAACAATTTTAGCTAGTACTGAAAGTTGGTAGTCACACCCGTTATTAACTCCCGAAATAATACACATTTGCTGCAAAATAACCAAATTTATTGATGAGAAATCTATTCGTTTACAATTAATTGAAATAACCTCTATTTCAATGTTAGCAATCCTTTCAACACCGAACACACAACATTGGAATAATTTATCTATCTACATGTATACAGATAGTAATTCAAAGTCAGGTATTTTTACAATTTACAAGCGATATTAGTAAATATTAAAATTTATTACAACGTTTTGTACAATCAAACTTACAAGTTACCCTGCGTGGACTCGCGTAGGTAATAACAATGAATTTGCAATGAATTTGGGCAGCTTGACTTGCTTTTGACTGTACTACATAGCAACTCCTGACTGTAATAAAAAAAATCCAATTAGGAAAAAACTTGAACGTGAAATAATTGGATATTTTCTGAGACACTTTTGTGAAAAACAAATAATTATAGGTCTAATACAAGTCCCATTGTATGACAGTGACGATTTTGGAGTCAAAACACCTAATAATAACAAAATATATTAGGAATTATTTTTGACTCCAAATTTTATACAAAGAACTTTCTTAGTAGTGCGTCAGCCAACGCTCTGATTGAAAACCTGTAAGTATATATTTTGTGGAATTAATAATAATTATTTATTATAAGTTTTCTAAGTAAAGAAGTAAAGATTCTAAGCATCAAATGCCAGAATTATTAACAACAGTGATTGAGCAATAAAATACTAACAGTCATAAAAAAGTTAAAGCATACTTTAAGCTAAAGATGTTTTGTCACTATCACACTTTACAATATTTGACATTGACAGAACGAGACAAACATACTTTTAGCTTGTTAACTTTTTTATGATTAAGAGCGAGTTTCTCTGCTTAATTGACTGTATTTGTTGATAAAGTTTCGTAAGTACAGTTATAAAACGATAAACTCACAATAATTTATGTATTAAAAGCATAAATAAGTCTTTAAACTGCAGCATAATAAATAAGAGGTACAAAAATCACTTTTACAGATCAAACTGAAGACTAGCTTCAACATGAAATTACTTTACGTGTTATAGAAAATCGACTTAGAATACAGTATATCGTGATGCTTAAAAATCTGTTTTACGGTCTGTCAAGAAAGTTAAGAAAACGCAATTTCGACGAAGTACATTATTTTTGCCATTTGCAATACCACATAAAATGGACAACATTGGTTGATAAACGCCCAGTGTTGCTAGCCAATAGGAGACAGCGCCCACATTTAATTTCTTAGCACCCTTTCTTGACAAACTGTAACTATCAGTTGATTTCGTAAGTAAAACATATATCGTCATATTATTAAAAATGTTATTCTATAATTAGGCGTGAAATAGTTATTCTTTGTTTTGTCCCTTTCTTTTCTTTGACATTGAAAGAATGAGACAAAGTACAGAATATTTATTCCACGCCTAACCAGTGAAAACATTTGTATTAATAATGGGAATAGTAATTAAATTACAATTATACTAATCATAAAATGTTTAGACAACTTTGACAAATTGCGCAATATGAGAGTGAGGATAAACAAGTTAACTACATTACAATAATATATGTAATTACATTACTCTATACATATTACTATAATTTTCTCTACTATACCACATTTAAGTAATTGTAAACAATCTTTATATATTTTTAATGAAATATACTCTTTTAAATCAATATTATTGTACGTTAAAAGACATTTGTGTATTATAATATAATTAACGTGAAGAATATTGATTGTCGAAGATTTCAATAAAAAATATGTCTTATGTACGATTATGTACAGTTAGCAGCATACTGACTCCAGGGGTGGTATGTATGGTAGTAAGGTAAAAATTACTAGTAAATTTGGTATACACCATATTACACATATCACATTTGCCAAAGCTATAAACAACTGTTGTGGACCATACAAGTACAATCATATAATGCAACTAAAATCCATACTAATATTTTAAATGCTAAAGTCTGTCTGTCACACTTTCACGGCTAAGCCATATTTTGATGAAATTTGGAAGTTTAGCTAATGACCCAAGGTCAAACACAGACTACCACGAGCGGAACCGCGATGTAATAAAATGCAACAATCCAAACATTTTTTGAATGTTTGGATAACTAAAATTTTACTTGGTACACCAAATAAAGAAAGTGACAAAATATAGCGAATGTACTAATATAATAAATTTACTATAATTGAATTGTAATATTTGTTTAACTTTAACTATATTTTTTTAAGATTAACGTGCAAATTGTGGCGGATCCTGGACTTGACTCTATGGTTGAGGAGAGAATATTGAAAACGCTCAGCTGACAGAGGTTGAAGTGTCAACGGAATCAATGTACGTAGGTAGGACAAGAGACCGTAAATAACGTTGACCGCCTGCTATTATATCAATCAGTACAAGAAATCATAGAAATTATAAGTTAAACAATTAAAAAATAACTCACAAAACACCACTGGAATTCCGTAAATTGCAACCGAAGCACGCATAACCGAGAAACGCGTGAAGGCACAGTTCACTCCACTGCTACTCTATTATCAGTTTGTCCTGGAGCATCTCCGGCACTCACGAGTAGGTCGTCACGTTCAGTTTGGCGAAGTAATCGAGGAGCCCTTGGAGGCGTTTCTTGACGCGCTTCTGGTCGTCGAGGGTGCAGCCCAGGATGGCGCTCTCGAAGTTCTTGTCCGTACCCGAGGCGGGGTCGGGCTGCGACGTGCAGGCGTTCATGTAGGTCTGGCAGCGCGTGTGCGCCACCACGGCGTCCGCTTGCACGGACACCACCAGCTGGTCTATGTACATGTTCACCTGGAAACAAATTAGATTAACTATTTTTATTTCATACATATAACAACCAACTATAGATTAAATTAATCTTCCAACGCGCCACAGGGAGGCAACGTCGTGCCCAAAACAATGATAGCATTTCCTCGCTGTATTGTGAGACTTGCACGCTAATGTCATTAGATTGATATTATTTTGATTTATTGATTACTGTGATTGATATATTATTGTTAAAAGCAATGTTTCAAATTTTAACAATTTAGGGATCCTGTAAATAATGAAAAGATGAAAAAATCTTGAATCGAGCAACAATTGAACCCATTGACCCAGATAGACTCGATTCCAGAATTTTTTCATCTCAAAAAAAAAATCTAAATTCTTTATTCACTTACTGAAGTCATCATTATTATTTTCAAAATTAGTTAAAAAGCATGTGTGACATGTATATCACAAATCTTTTAAGATTCAACGACATTAATTACATAGTCTCTAGGACACCTCTAGGCTGATATTTTTTTTCAATTTTTTTTTTAAATCACCCCCCATCTATAAGTTTAATAATTTTATTACAAACATTATTAATTTGTATAATTTCAAGAATATTAATTAAAACTTATTGACTTTCTTATATTCTTTTTTTAACCTTTCTTGGAGGACTTTTAGTTCTTTAGAATTGATATGATTTTTGGTGTAGAGATAGGAAACTGATTGCCACAGCTAGTTATAAAGAAAACTCACCTGATGCAAAGCTTCCTCTTGCTGTGGGTCGCGGTCGGTGCGCACGGCCACCTCCACCGTCATAGCGCGCGCCAGAATACGTTCTGCATACCTCAGGATGTCATCCTTGTCACCTATCCAGGGAAAAAATATAGGTGTTAAAAATACCTATACATATATGAAGTGGTAAGATTACACACTGTCTACCTGTTTGATGTAAACTCAACAGGCATACGGCCCACCTGATGCTACGTGTTCACCGCAGCCTACAATACCAGGCATGTCACACGCGCTGCCGTCTATGGCCTAGAGTCTTTTGCCACGGTACCCTGTAATTACATTGCTTCTCTCACCAATCAAACCGCAAGCGCTGCTGCAACCAAATGCGGAAGTTTGGATATTTGTGAGTGTATATGGATGTTTGTTACTTAATCACGATAAAACCATGTCTAGAATATATCCTAGAATTAGTTCTTTTTATACTGAAATTCCCATGGAAGCGAAGCCCTGGGGCGCAGCTAGTTCATCATACGCCAATCTAACTCAAAAATAGCGAAGACAGAAAATAAACACAATGTTTGTGAGGGATTGTTGGCTCACAAAACTTTATTAGCATTGCCTTTATTTGTCAAACATTTATCACATATCAATAGAAGAATATTAATTAAAACTAGTCACAACGATTGAATGAGCGTGAAGTGCCGTCTTTTGGTGATAACTGTATAAAAGTCCTTTTATAATTGTCGCGTACAGAAAGTCTAATCAAGGAAGTAAATCCAGTTATTATTAATAAATTATTCCTAGTACTAGCGAAAACATTAATGCTAATAGTCTAGTGGATAAAAATGCTATAAAATGGAGTAATCGTCATGTAACATAAAGTTTACGATTCGTATGAGGTCACAGAAGGTTGTGGACGACCCAGTTGAGGGTGAAATATCTATTAACATCACGTGAACAATGCGCCATTGCAGAGCTGCAAAATCTAGGTCTTGGCACAGATTATACAACACTTCCAGTATAGGTCTTTGTAAATGTTAAATTGAAATGTTTAAAATAAAGGCCCTGGTAAAAGATGTCGTCTTTAGGAAAGCTGTTCTCGCCTGTCAGCCGTCAAAGCTTTTTATTTATCACCTAGTCGCCTAGTACTAAAGGCTATGCAACTTAAGTCTAGACAGCGACAATATACATTGATTATTCACTAAATAAATTTATATTACACAAAGAATAAAAAAATATAATATTGCAAAAACACACCTCTCACAAATTTCCTCGTCTGAAAAGTTATACGCAGTATGGACTGCACTACCTCCTCCTGTCGCAATTTCCGCCGACTGCGTGAACATTGATATTGATTCCTCAGTGAGGATCAACAAATCACTCAAGTGATTCATTTATTTCTCTCTCTCATCTCTGCATGTTTCGACAGGCGGCAGGTTGTAAAATCACAACTGAATCTTAAAAAAAATTCAAGTCCAATTTTGCACTCACACTGGCTTTTATGGTGTCTCAGCCCCAAAGCAACAATTACAGTGAAGCTTTGGGGAAATTAATACAAATGAAAGTTGTGAGGCACTTACATTCAGAGACATCACCAAGCAGCTCAGATTGCTTGATGCTGTCAAGGGTGGACAGAAGGGAGTCCCGCTCCTCCTCGATGCGCACAGTGTCACGGCGCAGGCGCTCCACGCGCATCTCTACCTGGTCCAACACAGCTATCAGTCTGTAAAACATTTTACTTTATTTATTTATTTATTCACAACAATACAAAATATAACTGACTTACATGTAATCTTCATAAGTCCTCCCTAAATTTATATCTATCAATATGATTTGAACACTTGTCTATTAAAATTCTGAAAGCAACTCAAGCAATAACCTTTATAATATTCTGTTAAAATGTTACACTGGTTTATTATTTGAATACAAAGTGAGTATGAATAAATTATGTTTAATTTGCAGTAACATTTAAAGTGAATTTACATATATAATGATCAATAGCAAGTAACTAGATTTAATCACTATAATACACACTATATAAACAAAGGGTCACTGAACTAATTTTAACTCTGTGCAAAAATAAGTAAGCTGACGTAAAATTTTTTCTATTTAAACATGCTAATCTCTGTCTATAAATGTCTGTCTTTTTCTTTGATTAGCAGGTCTACCTGCTAGTCAAAGAAAAAATATATGTAATGCTTCCTGAGAAATTATATATGAATTTCAACATCATCATCATTACATAGTATAAAACAAAGTCTTTCAAAGGTTTCAAGTTTTTTAATAGATAAGAGTGATTAAAAAAGGTTTATATGTACCCATATAACATGCATAATATTGCACCCGTGCGAAACCCGTGCCGCTAAGCAACTCTACTTGCTTATAAGAAAATAAAAGCTTTTAAAATAACGTGCAGGTTATTATCGTTAATAAATTATGAGTAATTCTAGCATTAACCAAAAACAATCCTTTTCAATACATAGGGAATGTTCTAGCTATCGTAGGTAGGCAAGGTAGTACCTATATCGAATTCAGATTTAATTAAAAATCCATAATAGAATAGAAATATTGCGTGTGGGCGGCTGATCGTTGACTTTTTATAACTAGCCCAAGAACGAGTTGGCCTTATATGGTTGAACATAGGCGTACGCGAATCTCTCTTCAGTAAGCGCGTATATGGTATACAAAGTTCAAAACCAGCTAAAATAGGTTACCTATCTTTCGGCGGCTGAGTCCCCAGCGCCGACGACTCATCGATAAGAGGCAGTCTGGACCCTTCGGCTGGGTAACTCCATTCGCTGACAATTTGATCCACTTCCATCTTCTGAAACTTATCCCTATCTGACTCTGCCAGTTTAAATGCAAATTATTTCGCCGGTGACTTTTATTGTTATTTTACAAATTAATTCCACACAATTTACATAGAACAACAACTGCAAAACGAACAAATGTCAATGTCAAACTGATCAAAACAATTTTTTATTTGTAGTGTTGCCCTTACACTCGATTTTATATTTATCAGGTTTTTCATTCCAATTATAGGTGTTACTCGAAGCTTCATCTGCGTTACCCTATGTTTGGCCTGGGGTCAACCTCTATTCCAAATCCTATCAGAATCAGCTCAACGGTTTAGCTGCAAAAGCGTACAGACAGTAATTTTGGAAGTATAGATAGGTAAAAGAAAAACATTCCAAGTAGATTTGTGAATTGCTTGTTCGTGTCGATTACCTACTAGCCAGCAAAGTCCATTTACAGCATGCATACTTTATAAAAGCAATTGGGTTGGGTCGATGGTGTTAACTTTACGATAATCGAATCGAAAAGGGATAGAGAAAATTCTCATTCCTATGATTCTGGGTAATTTAGTAAGGTAGGTAACAATAACGAGAAGAATAACATTTCAAAATAACACTTGTGTAATTATTTATTTTATTAGATTGGTTTTACATTACAACAACAGAAAGAACTCTGGGACGGACTCTATGAATCTGATATAGAGTATTGCAATAAAAATCAATAGATTTTAGGAAGACGAAGCGAAATCTTTGTCATATCTGTATTGACACTGTTACAAATCTCCGTCCCCCAAATCTGTCCATTGTCATAGACAAGAAAAACAGTTTAAATAAGTAACAAAAACAACAGATACAATGAAACATCAAAATTTTTGACATTCATGTCTTAACAAAATAAAATATTTAAAATAAGTAAAATATTGTTTTATAGTAACTATCACTTATTAGTAACATTGTTACAATTTAACACATAAATTTACATTACTCATTTATAGACTAGTGTACATTTAATTAACATAAATATACCTATGTAATTCCACTTAAATTCTGCGATAGGATAAAGCACAGGTATTTTCTACTGTTGACTATATGTTCATAACTTTCTTCAGAAATCAGACAATGTATTTTATTCCTGTTAAATATGAAAAAATAAAACTTTCGGTATTGTTTTCCTTAGAGATCGAAACAAAGCTCTTAGAAGTTTTGTTTAGTTTAGAGAACGAAAAAACAAAGAAAGTTTTGTAAACATTAACTAATGCCTTAATTTTTTTTTCTTTATATCATCAAGCAGGAAAATGTTCTATATTTAGGTATCAAAAAATTACTTATAATAATTTCCAAAGAAGGGAATGTATGTATTTGTAATTATAATGACTAAGTAAATATACACAATATTTTGTGGGCAAGCATACAATAAGCATCCCGAAACTTATATAAAAAAAAAATACTTGAAATAATTGTGCAAAAAGAACTCGTCTATTTTCTTGTCTCTGTATAAAAAAAACTTATCAATATTTTTCAAGAATAAGTACTAAAAGTAGATGTATGGTCAGGTATCATCTATAGGTAAACGTAGTATTACAAAATAATAAATAAATAAATTTCATAATTAACAAATCAATTAAGCTTTCCGATATTTGTTTTCCGAATACATATTGCTATCAAATGTATTAATTATGCATTGCTACGCGTGGCTCGACAAAAATACTTGGTTCTGAAACACCCACTCTCATCTTAACGATTACGTTTTCGCAGCTTCTTCCTCAGACAGATTCTGAAATATCTTATCAGAACCCTACACTTGTTTTACGGTTCATCATTGGAAAGCGTAGAATATGAATTTTAATATACAAGGTAATATCACCCTGTATGCAGAAACTATAGAATACATATTAAATTCTGAACACAACTTAAAAATAATTATACACACTATTTATTTTTATCATAAATTGTAAAATCTTTTGATATAATACTGTATCGCTTACAAATGTATGTAGCGGAAATTAATCTCTAAATGGCAGTCAAGCAAGACTACCACAGAAAACTATCGTCTCATCTAATAAAGCTGATCAATATATGTGCATCTCTTTCGCAAGGCTGCATCGATGGGTGGTTATGGCGCGTGCGAGCGGGACGGCATCATTTCCCGTTCCACTCTGTAATTCTTCCGTTTTCAAACACCAGATTCTTTCTGGGTAGAGGAACTAGGATTCCACGTTTTACTATTCCCATGTCTTCGCCGGGGTAATACTGAAATATAAATAAGGTGATAAAACTCAAAAGTCCTGATTACAATGGACCAACCAATAAGTTGCTGCGTTGTAAATAAAAATTAAATTGTTTGTTTCTGTTGATGCGGCCCACAATTTGTGACATTGCAACTCAAGGAGAAAAAAAATCTCGATATGAACATTGTAAATTATAGTTTGTTACTTATTGGGAAAAAATGCTAGTTGCATTACTAGTCGGCTCTCGTATTCCTAATAAGCAACTAATCGGTACTAATCGAAAATATTTTTCCCGTTAATTATCAGTGTTACAAATAGAGAGGTGACTCAATGGGAACAAACGATAATTACGTTTTAATCTTTCAGTTACTCGCTTCAGTTGGTTGGAGTGGAAAGACGAAAAAATAACCATCTCAAAGTGTACATACGTAAAAGGCTAGTACAAATAAAATGTGATAATGCAGCCATTTTTCTAGTGACCTCTGAACTAATTGATTAAAAGAATCTTCACCTGGCATTGTGACACAAACTTCAGTATGTCCGAGCGAATAAATTCATTGTCTTCCTTTATTTTCTCTAATCTGAAATTTAAAAAGAATCGCTTATTATTGAAAGAGTTTCGTATTAGCCATACTAATATTACAAAGGGAAAAGATTGGTCATTACATAGTATGAAACAAAGTTGCATCCCGCAGTCTGTCTGTCCCTATGTATGCTTAGATCTTTAAAGGGAAGAAACCGAGGAAACGCTCAAATGAGAGAGTAAATAAAGGACAAAACTCACAGCTCTGGCTTGGCTATCCGGTCCACCAGACAGTGGCAAATCTTCTCACACATTGTTTCATCGAACAAAGGAATGCCGAATTGGAGGTCCAATATCGTCCATTTCTGTAAACGAAATAATACAACAGTTTAATAGAGTACCGTCACTCATTGCCCCCATCTTCAGTTCTATGAAATTGAGTCACCTTATACGAGTTTAATAAAGTCGAGTTTAGGTCAAGCCACATCATACGTTCGAACACACTGCGATTATAGCGCCGACCCTGGTGCCTTATTTCACTCATGCATGCTTCATACGCGCTCACGTGCTCAAATATAACACAAAATACAGTAATGCTCGCTCTTAAATGTATCTTACACAAAGAATAAAAATTAGTTGTAAAAACACACCTCCGGTTTACAAGTTTCCTCATCAGAAAAGTTATGCGCAGTGTCGACTCCACTATCTCCCTCTGTCGAAATTTCTGTCAACTTATCCGTCAACTGCGTAAACATCGATATCGATTCCTCAGCGGGGCTCAACAAATCGTTCAACTGGTTCATGGATTTCTCACTCGGCGTTTCACTGCCTTTCTTGCTATCGAACTTCAAATTCTCGATACTGACAGACGACGAATGAATCGGAACTAAATCGTCAGAAAGTGCGATCGATTCTTTACTCAAGGAATTTTTAATGGAATGTTTTTTGTTCGTTTCTTTCAAATCTTCGACGCTAGAGTTTGAATGTGTGTGGTCGGGACAATCGATCGATTGTGTTTTTTCGTCTATGGCGAGGTTGTCAAGCTCTTCGCAGAGTAACTGGCCGCACTCGACGCTAGTAAAGCCGTTGGCGGGCGAGCTGTTCTTGCTTGCCGTTGTGGGCGTGACGGCGAAGTGCGACTCAATGGGGGATTGAAGACGTTCCGTTATTCTCTTGCTGTAGTCCGCTTGTATTTTCTCCATAGAGTCTGTTGAGGAAATTGACAGTTCGCTGATCGGTTTGGCCATGCCGCACGATTCTTTCTTTTTTCTCACTGCAGCTGGGAACATAACATACTTTTATTAATACATCCCACTGATATTATAAATGCGAAAAATTGTTATGCTGATAATTTATGGTTTTGTTTGGGTAGATAGTGTCACATCGTGATCCCTGTAATTGTGATAATTGTTCTACACCTGTACCTACACCATCTTGCTTTATTACCACCTAAAAGTGGACTGGGAAAAATATTGCAATAAGCCTATGAGCTCATTTATGTTTTAAACCTATGTTATAACTAAACTTATGTTTATTCTGCTTCTTCTTCTTCGTGGTAGTTACCTAGTTGAACGCTAGATGGCGGTCTGGCGCAGCCGAGGTCGGGCACGCCGATGTCCGCCAGCGTCACGTAGCCCACAGTGCGGGACAAGCGCAGCCGCTTGTACAACCGCCGCAAGCCCGCGTGACGCGACCACAGCGCTTGCGATTCTGGAATATTCGATCAGTGTCAATCGTTTTGTCTTACGCTCTTTCTCTCTCTCACAAACGCTCAAGGGCGTTTACCCGGTATCTTCTTTTGGCGTCGGAGCCCAGGTTCCGCTATCCTAATTTTTCGTTATTTCCACTTCACACATGGTCACACCTATATCATCCATTATGAAATTTATAAATTAAAGACTGTGAGAGCACTATTTTATTGTATTGTGACAGTGAAGACATATATGAAATATCTCTTTAAAAAAAAATAAACGACATAAAAACCGAACCAGGGTGTACAAAATGTAAAAATCCTTGACGACATCAAGTCACATCTTTGGTTTGCCCTTTCTGCAAGGGCCAGGCGGGAACGGCATAGCCAGACATTTGTTCCCCATGTAATTTAATAATAATAATAATTTAATTTCAAATGTTTTCTTCTTAAAGATATTATTTTAAAGAGTTTCTAATATGGTATCATGTACCGTATACACATAGCAAGCAAATTTTTGTTTTTAGAAAACAAGTTTTTGCTTGAAGTCGGGACGGGGCGCTTATCATGTGATTAAAACGTATTCTTTTAAAATAAATATGTGAACAGTACCTAGATCACTGTCAGCCTCTGTAGGGAACACCAGATGCGTCAACGTTGGCGTCTTCCTCACAGCAACAGCTTGCAGTAGCACCGGCGCTCGTCTCAGAGCGGTGTTGGCGGCCGCGAGCGCTGCAGCGGCTGGAAGCGCTGTGCCGCTGCCTTCTAAAGCGGCTTCAGCGCCCCACCACGTGACCGAGAGGCGGGCGAAGCCGAGGAGGGGTCGGGGTACACCACGCAGTTGAGTGCCTACATACAGCAACAGGCTAGATGACTAATTTTAGGCCCTTATATTATTAGAAACACTTGTTTACCAAAAAATTACTGTGATAGTGATAAAAATTACTGTGATAGTGATAAAAATAAAATCACACATTTTGGGAGTCGTTCACACGCTCCATACTAAATAATATTCCGTGGCGTCACAATTGAGTAATATTATAGCGCAAAAAGTTGGACATTTATGGTGATAATGATAACATTAAGATAAAAGTTGTTTTCAAAACTTTAGTTTTTTATTATTATAGTTGAGTTTTTTTATATATTTTTAAATGTACTAACCAACTTCGTATAATGATCCAGCGGCATTGTTACAGTCTATGAAATCCGCGTGAAAATCCGTGCATTGGTATTTGAGTTTAACGCGAACAGACAGACGCGGCGGAGGACTTTGTTTCATTTTGTTTCATAACATGTAAGGATTATTATATTAAGTTACCCTTGGTGAGCAGCAACGTGGGCGGGCCGTAGCCGGCCACGTGGTAGAGGTAGAGGCGCATCCAGGGCGTGGCGGCCTCGGGCGGCGCCGGGCCCGCGTGCGGCAGCGCGCCCGCCGCCGCGTCCGCGCGCGCCGACCGGCACAGCGGCGCTGTGGCTATCGCCAGCCTTACGGATACATTACAAACTGACATTAACTATCGCCATTTTACGTTATTGAAATACTTATATTCTTAAAAATTCAAATAATTTATTCAGAAATTAGACCTTCACAGGCACGTTTTCACGTCATTTTTTATATTAAATAGTTATTTCTTACAAGCTACAAACTACTGGCATTTCGGAACGACCACTGCTGAGAAGAAATGCCGAAAGAAACTCATTTGAACAGAAGGGCTTACCATTTTTGTTTCTTACATTTTTTTCTAATAATATATCAAAATATATAATGTATATAGTCAAAAAGTATACATTTTAACCGGCCATGTAGGTAAATTAAATTAGGTAATGAGGACCTATCTTAAGATTGCCAATGACAGTTTGTCTTATGTAAAAATAAATTTGTTAACTATAGTCTAAAAAGAAACATATTATAATATCTACTCGTAAATGTCGAGATACAACAAGTAATTTTTTTACAAATATATAATTATTGACACAAGCTTCTATTGTTATCAGAGATATATTATTGCATTCAATGCGTGACAAAAATAGGAGTTCCTAGGTCATCCAAACTAAACGTGTGTACAACATTTCAGCTCAATCGGTTGAAGATATCTGCTTCAAAATTGAGTTGCAAGATTCCACCCGGGACATAGCGACACACATAGTTACATTGGAAGTTAAATAAAAGCTCGTAAAAATACCAACAAGACATTTTAACAATTTAGTAAATAGTCAAAATAATTTTGTCTATGCAGAAAATTGTCGAAATGTAAAAATACTAATTATTTTGTAAATATAAATAAACTGGTTCAGTTCTATTAGGTTCTTATTTTATCTTTATTATACGCTCTTAATTCGTGCCTAATTTTATGATTTTAGGTCAATGAAAAGTAGGTTTTGATGCCCTAACGGTCATATCTTTTTTTTTTACGTTACGGAACTGGAAGTGCCCACTCCAACTTGCCCTTACCTGTACTTAGTGTTAAGAAGTCGCGTTCGTGCTTGAGCACCGAGCGCGTGCAGCGCTTCACAGCGCAGCAGATCTAGCGGCCGCAGCGCGGGCCTCAGCGTGCGCAAAGCGACGCGTAAACACGCTGCAGCTGCTAAATAGCGCCGCGCTTCTCCCTCGATTTCTGGGTCTGCTACAACCTTAGACACACCCCATTTATATAGTACACTAGCTGGGCTTCGCTCCCGTGGGAATTTTGGGATAAAAATACCCTATGTGTTATTCCAAGTTATATTCTACAAGTGTATAAAATTTGATAACAATTCGTCCAGTAGATTTTGCGTGACAGAGTTACAAACATGCACACATACATACTCATAAACGTTCGCATTCAAAATAATAGTAGGATTATTATAAACTAGGCTAGATTTTTGCTAGACGCGAAGCGGAGCGCTGTAGTAAAAGCTGGTATGTAATTGTTTCTTTGTACGCGTGGGTTACGTTTTTAACACACTTGAAGTCGACACTTATGATAACAACACTTGAGTAAAACATTGGTGCGGTAAAATTGAAGCTAGCATTATAAAAAAATTGAGCTTTTCATTTTTTCATCAAGGATAAATCTTCATCATAAAAAAACAACAAATATCGCTTACGAAAATAATAACTTTTGAACAATAAATTGCCTTACTTTGTCTAATTCCATAAGCAGGCTGTCCAAACTTTCGTCACACAACTTGCCCACTTCAAACAACGTGACAGCATGGCTTTTTAGATCCTGTGTAAGAGAAAGCGCATTATTAACTCATTATTCAGCTGTAGGTACAAAGTTGTCGGGCTTAAATAGATCTGTTTGGATCAAAATGAAATCTTTTGAAACATACATTTGAAACGTGTTTTCTACAGTATCTTTATCTCTCACTAGAGGTCCGTCTCGGCTTCGCTCGTATAAAACCGTAATAAATAAGTAGCCAATGTTACTCCTGAAGGTCTCTTCTGTCTCTGTGCCAAATTGTATCAAAATCAGTCTAGTAGTCCAGTTTTGAAGTTAAATCATTATAAACCGCGAACATAATAAATATTGTGAATATTTCAAAAACTTAACCGATTTTGTCGCCCCACGAACTTAAAAATTATATATCTATATTGACAGATCCTACATAGGTAGCTACTAAATTTCATCAAAATCAGACCAAGGGTTCGAAAGTTATACGTTACAAACTTACATACAAAAAAATATATTTTTCCCCAAGTTGCTTAGTGTAGGAATATTGTAGTTTTGTGATAAAATAGTAATTTTCGCACAACTTGATGTTTTATTGGCGGCAAAAGGAACGCTACAAAGTGACAGATGGCAATAGACATAGATAAACAGATACTACTACTGGTTGGTTGCGTTTCATTTCTTCCAACAATTAGTATGGATTTATGTTATAAGGGATAAAGACGTGATACTGTAAAAACACTACATATCTAATGTGGATACGTACTACTTTGTATTTAGATCTATTTATCTTTCTCCAAAGATAAAATCAGAGAATACTTTTCTAGCAACATTTGACAGTTAAATAATATTCTACTACTTCGTTACCGGAGAGAGGTTCCCCATCATGAGGTAGGCTGCTAACGTGGAGTCGAATAGAACGGCTACCCGCTTCACGCCGCTGTTGCTAGAATATTCTGATATCGTTTCTTGGTAACTCTGTAAAAAAAAACACCATAAATACATGTTAGGACCTAAAGTTTTAATTAAGTGAATGAAATAATGTATAATTGTACCTGTATTATGATACAAAGCGGGAAAATGTTGGTTACACACAAAAGGCGAAAATATTGCGCGACGCGACACGAAGCGCTATAATAAAGCTTTATGATAAAACGTCTTTGGACATGCTTTAATGTATGTACTTGAAGCATGTCATAAGACGTTTATCAACATACTTGCGACACATGTGATGATCGATCATCATCAATAATCATCGATCGAAACACAAGTGCTGTAAAATTTCGGATAAGTTTGTTGAAAGTATACCAGAAGTGAAGTTTTTCAGGTGTGAAATGGAGTAAAATCATATGCGAATAATTTTGCTATTATCAATTACAAACAGGTCCATATTTTTCTACACTCTCTTACCTGTCTGGACGTAGAAGGCTCCTGTTTCAGCAGCACGGGCTCCATCTGCAATGCGTCCTCGTCTGCCGCGGGGTCGAAGGTTAGCGGGGCTATCTGTCTATACCTGCGAAAGATGACGTCACTCATTAAGAACAAGGATCTCATTTGATTATTTAAAGATTAATTTTAAAATTCGAAGAAATAATACCTATTTTTGTATTTGTGTAAATTTTTAACTAATCGCCATTTCGTTTCATTATTTTCTTTCATGTGTGTGAGTGTTATTATTACTAACAGTTGTAAATTCTATTGAAGTCGCGTTTAAGGCATCTGACATGACTTCCGATTCTAGCAAGAGCAATGTCATCAGACCGGAGAAGCTAACTAGAGAACACACATAAAGCTCCACTCTGGCAACAAAGAGCAATTATGTCTAAATAAAATCACGAAAAAGTTGTGTGATACGCGGGGCTAAGGCAGACGAGTGGGGTAAGTGGTTCAGCCATGGCTGCTTTGGGAATCACGCTCCGTTCATAAACAGTAAACGAAATAAGAGGCGTATTGACCCCCCTGTGCTCCTCTTCTTTCGTTTACCGGCATTTTATAGGGCACATAGGGACATAGAGGGGTATGACGTACGGCTGATGTCTGTGCTGGGTGACCGCAGTGTGCCATGACGGGTGTTGCGGGGTCACGGGCGGCGGCTGCAGGTTGTTGGCGAAACCCAGCCGGCAGTACAGCGACACTGCTTGCTTCACCAGCTCGCAATCCACCTGGTTCGAAAGAACACATCTTTTTATTTATAATATTGTATTACAATCACGAAGCTAGAGACGGCTTATTCTCTAAAAATAGAGTGTATAGTCGAAGGTATAATAGTTGAGACGACCAAAACCACGAGTTAGAAGCATGTCCGCTTTCATTAGTAATATTATGTCCTAATTTCCTAACTAATATCAGTTCAATAAGATTCATTCAGTTGTACTACCGCCTTGCTAAAGGCGAAACGGCCACCACCGTTGCACCAAAGCAGTCAGCGTTGTAAAAAATTTGAAAGACCTGATACTGTAATCAATTTTAAATTACCCAATAGTTACAACCCTTGATCTAGCTCCCACGTTTAGTCTTGTGTGTTCGTTCGTTTTCAATATACTATAGTATCACCGCTCACAACAACGTCTTTCTGACTTGAAGTGGTGAACTAACGAACTAAAAGTTTGAACTAGTTCGTTAAAGACCTGCGGACTAAAATGAACGCTCCCGGTCGGGAACTATAATGCGGGAGTCTTCCCCGCACCTTTATGACTCAACAACGTGGAGGCGTTCAATATTCGACTGTAGATGTAGAACGTGGTCGATGGTCGGTCGGCTGTGCTAATAGATGCGACAATAAGTTTGTTTTTCAGCGGCGCACTGACACATAAGTGAGGTCACTGACCTGCAACACGGACGCCAGCTCCGCCACGCTGGTGTGCTCGTCGACGGACACGAACACCTTGTACAGCAGCGTCTCGAAGTAGTCGCCGGCCACGCGGTTCATTACGAACCCTTTCAGCGGTGGCACGGACACTTTGTCCGCAGCGGTGATTGGCACGTCCAGGTATATTAGACCTCGTCTGTTGGCATATACAATCATATTCTTCATAGTCGTATTCCTCATGGCTGAGGGTCGAAACGAAAAAAAATGAAACACGCGCATCAAGGTCCACGGGAAGTACCCTGATATATAGTATATAAAATGGTAATTATTTTTAAACAAGCTATAAATTACATAATTTCGGTTTTTTTAAATTCTAACTTCATGCCAAATTTCATAATTCAAGGTCAACCATGTAGGTTTAGAGTTTCCTGTGGAATTTAATTTTTTTCAATATAATTAGAAATATATTTTGATCGCGTTGACTTGAAGTTTCATTTTTTCACAGCTTCAAAGGATATTTCATGTAAATTTCAATTTAATCTGTTTTAACCTTTTGAGATACGGAAACATAAAAAACATACTATATTTTTCTGAGAAACTCACCTGTACAAAGACATGACGACGTTATAGTCAAGGGTGCCGGCGGTTTGGGATCCGCGGTCGATCAGCAGGTCTATAAGCGCCTTTTCACTCTCACTCAAAGGCTAAGACAAACAAGCATAATTCAATCCATGCAATTATTATTTTTAAGTTCATTTTAAAAGTCTTTATTGCACTAAGCAAACACACATAAAGAAAAGCAGTAAAAAAAAATAATTAAAAAAAAAAACAACACGAAAAGAGATACAAAAGAAATTATAATCACGAACAAGGTCGCCGTTGCCATATTTTTTTATTTGTGTTATGTGTTATTTCAAATATCCATTGAACAATTTAACATTTCGACTAGTGGTTCTCGTGGTGGGCAAGATCAACTACCTCGCGACAGTACCGGACACGATCCTGTTGCGGGATGCAATCCAGACGCTGATTATTTTGAAATGCCGGGGGCGACATTCCCATGTCGATTTTGTTTGGAGTGGCCAAATGCAGAAATAGTTTTCCCATACTCACATAAACTCCCATACTAGACTAGGCCTACCTTGACGTCGTCTTCGAGCACGTAGCCCAGCTCGAGCCGCCACCACGGCTGCGCGGGCACGACCAGCGGCGCGCGCGGCAGCAGCGAGCGCAGCGCGCGCGCGCGCGAGCGTCGGCTCAGCGACCGCGCGCGCGCCACCACTTCCAGGTACTCGTTGCGCCCGATGCCGAGCAAGCGGAGGCCTATAAAAATAATTTTTATTACATACACACACCCAACAAACATTTTAGTAATATGAACTCGGAGAAAACATGATACTGGAGTGTGCATGCAATAGGTAAAGGCTCAGTGTTACACTACACCCAACATACACCCAGTAAATAATACTATATTTTCAGACAACTTGAATCCATTGTGTTAGCAATCAAACTAATTATGTTTGTACTTAGAGCAGGAAAGATAGAGCAGACACCTTAATAAAGGAGTCATAAGTTATAACAAGGTATTCATACATAAATGAGAGCCAATACTGACTTATCGCGAATGCAATTTGCGCCCAAAGGTTGGGTGAAAAGAAGCTAAATAAAAATGTCTTACAATCAGCGGCGGTGAAATTCGGCATAGTGTCATAACTCTTCTCCATTTCAATCAGTAGCGCCACTACTTCCACATAATAAATATAGGGTGTTATCCTTAACCCTGTAAATAAAAAGTATGTAAGTTAAAAAAATGTGTTCTTTTGACATTGTAATTCAATTTTCAACCCACTCACTACACTAACAGTCGGCCAAAGTGTGTATAAATTTTTCAAGCAGATCCAGGAAAATCTATTGTTATTTTATTGTAACAAGCTATTTAACATATAATTGCATCGCTGTTGGCAAAAGTTTTCTGAGCAATGTATTCTGGCCAGGGTAATCCTTGAAATGTACAGCTTAGATTAGACATAGATTTCTTATTTATTTTACTTATACACATAATATATATTAGAGTTCTTATTACCTTTAACAATCATATCAGCTAAGTGATAGGGGTACAGCATGAGCCTCTGTATACTGCTCTGCACCAGTGTTTCATAATACTTCTTTTCATCTTTGCGGACTGACCTCACTGCAACATTTAGTAAAAGCTTAGTGTGCTATTGATTAATTACAACCAAACTTTCAGTTTAATATTTTTTTTTGTTTTTTCCCATTTACGTCCCACTGCTAGGATAATACCTCCACATGAATAATAAAACAAACATTTTTATTATAAACTTTTGATATCTGAACGAAGATAGATATGATTACAGTTTTAGTTATAAATTCAGATTCATGCAGAATTTAATTTACGTGAAAGAGAAGCAAAAGCAATCCATTTTCATAATAATATTTTGTAAAATCAGTATAAGTATGTAGTGGAAATATACACTTACCAAGACTGCCTCTGAAACGAAGTTGATTTTTAATACTAAACTCGAATATATAACGCTCATATTCCTTTGGAGAATCGCCTAGTAGCTGTAAAAATAAAAATAAATCGCTATAAGCTACCTTAACAATAGCAATTAGTTACTGATTCTAACTAAATTTCGTTCAAACATGAAAATACATGCCTTTTGTTAAAAACCATTACTGCTTGCATTACTGTGATTACGTGCAAGTTTATGTCTGAATCAAAAATACATCTGTATCAGACGAAAAATTATCTTGTTTACCTTTTTCACAGCAGAAGGCAACTGTGGCCAATGAATCTTTTTCCTTATACACTCTTCTATCTCATCCTCCATTATATTAGGGAAACAATATACATTTATCGTATTAACAATGTCCTTGGGCTGATTTTATCTGGTTGAATATTTCTATTATTATTGTGTTAGGTAGAATTCTACCTATCGTACTTTGCAGGATTAAAGAAAATTTTATTTCAATGGATGAAAAATAGTTATGTCATTTAAGTTGTCAATGTCAAATTTTCGTTTAGTTTTAACTTCCTCTCTACGTTTAGTTTTCTTTTCCCGAACGTTTCGTGTTTCCGAATCCGGAATCCTAATATGGAAACTTGAATACTCTCCTTTTGTACAAAACTGATCACGAATATCTGCGTGCTGAAAAAGTAAGGAACGTATATACGTTCCTTACTTTTTCAGTACGGAAACATCGGGTTTGGGAGCTTTCTACAAGGCAGATCTAAAAAAAACCGAATGACGTCATCAGGAACGCGCTTAAAAAAGACCATGCAGTCTAGTCTGACAACGAACTAAAAAAAAGTTTTTCTCTTGTCAAAAATTAATTTATTTTTGATGAAGAATGAATTTAGCCGAAGAAAAGTGTGAAGAGAACTAATTTCATAAGTAATTGTTTATTATAATATCGTAAAATGGATGAAAAATACGATACAGTAAAGCTATGTTACACAATACATAGATATTCCAGTCATTCTGCTAATTATATACCAGAGTAAGTACATTTCCATCAATACCTATCGGCGAATGCTTGTGTAAAAATTGCGTTTGTTTTATATAACAGGACATTCTACAAAGATTTTTTACTATGTACCCAAAAGATCAATACATCAAGAAGTTTACCTGGCCGCATTTAAAATACCTATGTCAATATTGATGTGTTTATGTCTTCTATTGTAGGAATATTATGGTGAACAACCCATCGGATCAGCTTTCGCGATGGTTCACAGACAGCACGACGCCTGCTCAATACATTATGCTGAAATTGAAGTCGGTCTCAATAGTCGAAACAATAAAATTCGGAAAATACATAAAAGCTCATGTCAGTGATCTTAAAAAGTTCCAAATATTTGGAGGTGTAGATGAAAACAATCTGTCTTTACTTTTATCAGCGTAAGTAAATTTGAAAATATTTTAATAAGTGGGTACTATAACTAGGTACTAAACTATCATAGTAGTTAAATTGTCACTGAACATTATTATGTTATGGAAGAAGATATTGTAATACTATGAAAACTGTTATGTATGAGTCAGATTGGTATGTTTTTATATTGCAGTATTGTAACTCACGTGGCACAACAACTGGACCCAGGTTTCATTACTTTTGATCACCAGTGGTTTTATTAACCAATTACCACTACTCCGTAGACCTTCAATTTTCTCTCAAAACATTGTTTAAAGCTTTATACCATCATCTCTTCACTCTTACTGTGAAATACATATGAGATTAATATTTAAAGAATATTAAAATTGTTTCTATATTTTTAGTGGACTCAAAAAAGACAGTTCTGCTGAAACCTTCAGGCTGCGTCACAGGACTACCGAGGGTCTGTACTTACCTGTCACGTATCTGAAGATAGTGCCTCTGCAATCTTGGGGGCCCGCTTATAATTACACAATATGGTATGTGGAGCTCCAGGGCAAGAACCAGGAGGAACTTATCAATGATGCAATGGAGACTATAAACTTGGTTTGTGATCTTTTATTCTTTTTTTTTAATTAAAAAAAAACAATTTTTCTAGGCTAATTAATTATGCCTTTTATTATATTATAATAAATATTTTCTTTATAACAACAACCTGTTGATTAACTGTAACTATAATTTGCAGCGTAAAGAAGAGGAAGCAGTGCGTATTCTATTAAAGCACCTTCGTAGACGGAGATACAAGGATGCCTTTGAAGCCCTATCCCGTGAGACAGGGGTCAGGTTGGAAGGAGACCTTCAAGCTAGGCTGTGGAATGCCCTTGTTGAGAATGGAGATTATAAACTTGCTGAGGAGATTATGGAGACTGCTGTGAATGGTGAGCAATTGTTTATTTTATTAATTTGACTTTGTTTGTGTATGTAATTTCACCATGAGAATACTAGTGCAACTTTGCTATTTGATATTGACCGTTGAGGGTTTACAAACGAACCACAATGAACCATTTTCAATATAGTATTGAGAAGCAAAGATAACCACACTGTAATGTGATTGGTCTCACTACAGCCTCACTACTCTGTTTTCGGATGTAAGATATCCTATGTCTTCCTCCACATTCCTAACTAAATATGGAATTTTATGTAGGTTGGTCAAGATGATAAGCCTTTAAAAGTAACAAGTACTCATAAACTTCAATAAGTTTAGTAGTTGTGATTTACATACAACAAGCGATGTGGTAACAAATGTGAGGGCATTTGGAACAGAGGGCGAACTGGATTGGTACATGTCCTGGCAGCCGTACACGCCGGAGTGGCGGCAGATGTCTGCGTGCTCGGCCGCGGTGGAGGAGCGGCTGTGCTGCGACAGCAGCCCGCAGCCGCGCGGCGCCAGCCCCGACCTCGCCTGCGCCGACCGCGACCCCAGGGCCGCCGCCGTGAGTTCCATACCATATTCTGTTTTATTGTATTAAAAAAAGTGCCATTTTTCTTTATAGTCAAGTGTCCCCACCCTCTACCAACGTTTGTTAGGAGTTCAAATGTTACGGCATTAGTACTCATTAATAACGGAATTAGAAGGAAAACTATCACACCTATATTGGCTTTATAAGTTTACGAGTAATAGCTGTATTCTACTATAAAACTTCGAACAACTCCATGGAAAATTTAGACCTATTTCTTATTATCCTTATATTAACAAATAATAATAATGTTTGGTTGTTGTAGTAAACTACGGAACCCTACACTGTGTATGGCCCGACACGCATTTGTCCGGATATTTCTCGACACGCATTTGTATTTGTTGTATAATACAGAATAGAGTAGATATTTTATATGAATATTTGTTCCCAGGAAAGCCCCTCGAGCGGGAGCCCCCCGGAGCTGTGCTCCCCCTCGTGCTGCAACAGCCCTGGGCCGCGCGGGGGTCACCAGCTGGTCGTCGATTCCACCACCGGTAACTTTAACACCTACACTATAATCTAATTTTCATTGTTCTGAAATGTAAAAAAAATCATACAGAAATTCAATAATGTTTGCTACATGAAAGAAAAGTTTTCAGAAAAATGTAGTTCATAAGATTAAAATAGGTACTGAGAGTGGATTGCACCAGTCAACTTTGACGTTAACTTTAAACCTGCGCTGAAAAACCGCAATATACGCTATTATGTCAAGATGACTAGTGCAACTCACCCTTGTTTTAAATATTTTATTTATCTTCTATTCTTATTTCTTCCGTAGTCCGGTTAACCGGACAACTGAACTGTACTACAGGCAAAGAGCAAATATTTAAAAATGCCTTTTCTACTCTTTATAGACAAGACCACTAGTATATAAAGAATGGAAAAGGCAGTTTTAACGAACTACATTGTTCATCGATTTAACTAGATATTATGTTATAATATTTTTTTACATTAGAAAAAAGGTATCTAATTTGACTAGATATTATATTTTCTTGCAGGTACATTATACTTATACGGGGGTTGGAACGGCACAGTAGATTTGGACGACCTGTGGGCTTTCGACACGGAGCGAGAGAGATGGACGTTGTTGTGCGCTCATAGCGGGCAGGTCAACGGCCCCTCCCCGCGGTCCTGCCATAAGATGGTGCTGGATCCTGTACGGCGGAAGCTGTACACGCTCGGACGGTATCTGGACAGCGCGCAGCGGGTGGCGCACAACATGAACGTGAGTTGTTAAATAAATTGTTAGTTTTAGTGAGCTCTGTTATCACTATCGTTGTAGGTGTATATATTCTTATGAACACATTGTAAATAATGTAAACTCATGGTTTTGCTAATAATCTTTTTATATTAGTGTCCTTAATTACACTAGTACTTTACGGCTAGGTTACGTGCCCCCATCTTCGCAGGTTACTGTACATCGCAACCACATTACTGATGCTCCACCACTACTAACTCCACCCATCCGGACACAACAACTTGCCCGAATCAACTGAACCCCGACCCGAACTCCCATTACACGCGGCAGTAGGAAAACTGTTGTTGCCACAAAGTGTGGGGGCCAGGATCAATTTTCCAACTTTTTTCAATAGCATACACAATGCACGTACTACGTATTAAAAATGCACGTACTTGAATAACGTAAGTTGTTTTCGCAAACCAATGAGCACTACAAAGGCCTTCCGCCATATTTGCTATTCCTGTGTGACGAATTTGTGCAATTTAGCATTAATTATTTTAAATTGCAGAGTGACCTTTACATGTTCGACATAGCAACGAACACATGGAGCCTTCTCTGCGCAGACACGGCCGCGGCGGGCGGCCCACGGCTGGTGTTCGACCACCAGATGTGCATAGACCCTGACACGCAGACCATATACGTGTTTGGGGGACGAGTGTTGCCAGCTAACACGTGAGTTTGGTGTTGCCAGTAATATCTCGTATTATGTGGGAAACTGGAGAATAGCTTCAGTATCTCGTGTTCCGCCACCGAATGTGCATTGAATTTGACACACAAACACCTATGGTGACTTTATAGGTTGTAATAATGCTATGTTTTACCTTTAATGATCACTGTAGCCTAATGGTCGTCATGCCAGACTGCTACACTTGAGGTCCTGGTTTCGATAGACCTGATCGGAGCGTCAGGTTGGAAAAATATCTTTTTCAGATTGACCTGGGTCGTGAAAGTCTATATATAGGTATATTTATATTAATTTCATTATTGTTTAGCGTGGATTATTGAGTGTTGTACATTTATTTAATCGCACCGTGTGTTCCAGCGAGGAGGTGGTGAGCCCGCAGTACTCGGGGTTGTACGCGTACTACATCAGCACCAGCTCGTGGCAGCAGCTGTTGCCGGACCAGCCGCACGACGGCGGCCCCCCCTCCCCCCAGCCCAGGGTCTCGCACTCCATGCTGTTCCACCCTGTAAGTTGTATGGTTGCAAAAATCCTGTCATACTTTTGAATGTTATTTCTGCAGAATAAAGTGAAAGTTGAAAAGTGAATGGACTTTTGTAGCCGACCGCTACGACCGTACGCTGATTATGCTTTCAAATGAGGACGTGCTTGGCAATCTTGGAAGTTTTCTTCTTCGTGTCGAATTTTGTAATTGGACTATAATAGTTTTGACCAGTAGCTGGCGACGACCAACGTATTCCGTGTGCACATTTTTTGAAGTATCTCTTGGGAAATGCTTGCGCAATTGTTTTTATATTTCTGCTAGTAAATCCTTCGATCCATCCGATTCACTCATGTCTAAAAAAGCAAGCAAATTGAATATTTTGACTAATGGGTATATAAGTAACTCATATATTTTGCAGATCCAACGTCGCCTGTACATCTTCGCGGGGCAGCGCAACAAGGAGCACCTGCTGGACCTGTGGTGGTGGGACGTGGCGGATGGCTCGTGTCGCGCGCTGTGTGTCGCTACCTGCGCCAGTCCGCCCCCCGCCGCCGGCTTCACGCAGCGGGCCACGCTCGACCCCGACACTGACGAGATGTTTGTGCTGTCTGTGAGTGTTGGCTGTGACGTCCTGCAACGTGATGTATTCATATTTATGTAGATTGTGTTTGTACATAATTCATTTCATTCTTATTGTCACTTTTTTGCGCCGAACTGTTTCTCCTAATGGCGAGATTTAACATTAAGTGCGTCATTTGTTTATATTGTACATTTTTACTCGGAACTAAAAAGTTATTATACTAAATAATGAACACAAGCATCAAAGTATTCACGAAATACTTTCTAATATTGCAGGGCATGAGCAAAGAGAAGGACAAACGCGTGTACAACACTCTGTGGGTGTTCTCGTTGCGGCGGATGACGTGGACGTGCGTGTACCGCAACGACTCGGTGGCGCCCTCTGAGCCTAGACCTAGATTCGCGCATCAATTGGTCTTAGATCCAGTCAGGAAGGTAAATAAAATAAACGGAATTTAGGATGATATACATCACTTATTGACGTAAAAATATAACATAAACTAAGTCTTAAAACCCAAAATCAAGTACACAAATTTTTACTTAATCCTTGAAGTAACCTTGTTTATGTGGGTCTGTTGAACGAACCTGTTGTATTTAATGTAATGTAGGTACATTACCTATTCGGCGGGAACCCTGGCAACCAAAGCTCCCCCCGGCTGCGACTGGACGACCTGTGGGCGCTGCGGCTGCGACGCGTGAGCAGCGCGCAGCTGCGCGCGCGCACGCGGCTGGCGCTGCGCGAGGCGCGCTACCGGCAGCTGGCGGCCGCCTCCGCCTCCTCCTCCGCCTCCGCCTCCGCCGCCCTCCTCTATCTCAGGAATGATCTGTCTGACGCTATGGACCACAGCGATCCTGAACAGGTACTATTTTATATTTCTTGTAATGTTCTCACATACTTTTTCTTTAGCATTTTTCTCAGACCCATTCCAAAGTATTAGCCAGTTTGTAGTATACCTAAATTTATACCAGAATAAATATACACGTATATGTTTTAAAATCTGCGTATTTATTATGTTCCAGCATATTAAATACGCAGATTTTTTGAGATTGTAATTACAAAATTACATTAGATATCGTTAGGTGTTGATGTCTATGATAGTAATGGAATGGACGATTCAAACACTAAACGAGTAATAATTAATTTAGTCCCTACTTGTGGAATGTTTGATTATTACGTAACATCAGAATGTAAAAACATGATGTATGTCATGTCATAAAGTAATTATCTTTACATATTATAGAATGAAGAAGAAATGAAGTCCTTTGACGCGTTTGTGTGTGTTCGCGATAAAATTAAGAAGCTGCTAGTGCATATTACACAAGCATTGCCATAATGAAGTGTCGTTAAGCGGACGGCGGTTGCAGGTGTCGCGGTTCCAGAAGCTGGCGACGGCGCTGTTCGCGGGCGCAGCGCGCACTGCGCACGCGCCGGCCGCACTGTGCGCACGCGGCGCGCGCGCGCTCGCCCGCCGCCGCGCGCGCGCCGCGCCCGCAGAGCTCGCGCATCACGCGCATGCGCTGCACGCGGTCAGTCTGCTCACCACCGTCTCTCGCTCTCCACATTACAACTCAAATGTATAAAAACATTCATATAATACTAGCTGCACCCCGGAGCTTCGCTCCGTGGAAATTTCGGGATAAGTACCCTATGTGTTTCAAATTATATTCGTGAAAGAGTAACAAACATACATTCATACATCATCATTTTGATCAATCGATTTTTTGTTCTCATTAAAACGCTTTTTGGCTCTGACATTTGTGACGTCACTTGTGCCCACTATCATACAAACCCCATTATATTTATTTTTGACACATGAAAGAAAGCATCTAATTTGACATAACAACAACTAATCTCAAAAATCTACTAAAAGTTATTACTACGATTTCAATCAATTTCCGCTACTAAATATTTTAAAAAGATTTACTTTTTTATATTTTCATTTCGCGAAATGACACCCTTTCTTACTGAAACATACACTTCATGGTATTTAAACATTTTTTTCCTCAAGCATTTTTCTCAGACCCATTCCAAAATACTAACCAGTTTGTAATATGTCTAATTTCTTTGAATCCCCAAATGAAATAAGACTTACACCGGACAGGTACTAGGCTCAGTGGAATCCCTGCCCGAGCCGGTAGTCCCGTTCGAGGAGGTGTCCCTCCCCGCCCCGGACACGTGGGACGTGGGGGAGGACGCGGACGAGGAGCCCCCCACGCGGGAGCGGGAGGCCCGCGCCGCCAGGATACAGCTGTACGACCACTTGTGTCAGTACTTCCGGCCCAGCACTGTCCCTCCCAAGGGAGACATCATGGATCTTGTCAGCCTGTAAGAATATTTTATTGTTTCGACGTTTTAGTCATATATGTACAGAGGGCTAAATGCTGGTTTGCATTTCACTTGTCACTATGGAATCGAAGTGAGACGCAGGGAACCAATCACATTGGGGTGTTGTTGTACAATGGCGCACTGTGATTGGCTAGTTGTATTTTGACTCTATGGTGACATGTAAATAGCAAAGTCGCACTACGCATACAGATGCAGTATCGCGTCATTACAATTTAAGACGTAGACAGAGCCAAGAATACGAAACTATGTAATGTGTAACCAAAAATGTACTCACTCCGTGCTTTCAAACGTTAAGTCGTCCCAAGGTTTTGTACAGCCATCAGAACTCCAATCCCGGATGGTAGGTCATGGCCTTATGGCCATATGGCTATGGTGGGATGAGCAAGGAGGATGCTCCTTACTCAAACATAAGGAAAGCAATTGTGAATCTACAACGGACGTATGGATTACTACTACTTACTATTATAAGTTCATACTTTTATACCAATATATTGAATAGTAATAATTTACCTCTGGGATTTTATTGATAAAATTTGTATTAGATATAGCTAAATACGGAGGTAAAAAATAGGCTACCGCGGACGTGCTAGTACGATATAAAAATGGCTCATTATGATTAATGAATGGCAATATCTACCTATGTGCTATTTATCTTAAAATTCTTTATCGTCATGTATACAATTGATTTTAAAACTTTGTTCTCAATTATGCACGAATGAAGATGTTAATATAACTACATATATATTAACGAAACATTGAGAAACTGCATCCACCCCAACTTCACACAGCAAGTACACCAGCCCGGCTTCGACCACGGCTACTGCAAGGTTGTTGAAACGTCAGCAACATTAAATAAAAATGGCAAAATCGCATTAATATATATGTAGTTATGTGTCCAAAGCGCGATAGTTATTAATACTATTGTTTGTTAATTTTGGGTTGTATTTAATTATTAATTAACTTTAAAATAATAAAGTGTAAATAAATAATATTATGGCTACTTGCCGCGACTGAAATTATAATTGCACACTATTTGATTATAGACTATCAGTTCTATAAAATTCCTGTAGGATCTTGTTGTTGTATATATTATAAATAATTATACACAGCGCATGCGCGTTGAAAAACAATTCCAAATTCAAAGATTCGAATTGGCAATGAGGTTTCTATTACAAATTCCAAGACATGTTTGAACTTTTATCCTCTTTTAAAAAAAACGATTTTCCCTGATTTTGCTTAGATTTGTACTTTTATCTCGTTCTATCATTTGTCAAATACTGAAATGAGATGAAAACAACTATTTAAATGGTTTTGTTATACATGTCAGACATTTTGAAAATTATGAGATGAAATTTTTTGAGCAAGAATTGAACCTACCTGTCTGGCATAGTGGACTCAATTCCCGCTTGATTCCAAACAAAGTAAACAAAATACGTAAAATATAAATACATTAAACATAAGTTTATAATATATATGACTTTTAAGACGATATTTGAATTAACCACTTTATTGGCTCATTTCAAGTTTGTGTAATCAAAATAGCATAAATAAATATACGTATAAGAAAATAATAATGGAGTAATAACTATGTATATAATTGTTCGTTCCGATTTGGATTTTTATTCAAAATCAGAATTAGAATCGAAAGGTTAGTTTTGTACAGTAGGCGGCAGATAAACCTGCAACCCCTATGATAGCAAGCTTCTTTTTTTCATGTCTTCTCAACTTTTGTCTCCGACTGGGACGAATAGGAATTTTTATTTTAAAAAAATCACTTAGGAAATCTTATTATATCTATCATCAAATAAACATAAGCTATATCTTTATGTTACTTGGTTTGAAGGTGTATTTGCAGCACACTTGCTTGTGCAATGTGGATTTTATTATTTTGTGTTTAGACCAATACTGCTCAATAATTAATTAATCACACGATAAACCGCGGTGGTGACGGATTTTTTTTTTAATTACCATTCTTTCCCGATGGGTCAAAACCGGGCGTGACGAACGGGAAATACCGAAGTAAACCGATTTCAGATGACCAACATTGATTATTTCTATTCATCTAATTTGAAGATGGAAGGAATTCCAGCCACAAGAACGACGTTCTTAAATGATGAATGAATGAATCTGAAGTAATTTTAAACCATCGATATTTCTATAATTTCCGCCATATGACTATCACTAGTCTTTCGGTCACTATGTTATTTATCTTCAATGCATTTCATAGTATTATGATAACAATTTAATAAGATAACAATTTGATATTATAATAATAATGTGTGTAACCCTGAAGTGTTTGTTTCTTTTAGTAGTTAATGTGAAGTCTGTGGAAAAAATAATTTTAGTACTAAGGTAGGAAACATATCAAATCATTATTTATATATGCTGATCGGAGTCCAAATCAAAGAGTTTGACAATCGTAACTTAAACTCTTTGATTTGTAATTGTTAAACTCTTTGATTTGGACTTTAACAATCGTAACTTTGAAAAAAAAATGTTTATAATTGAGATTTCATATGTTTTCCTTCCTGTACTAAATTGCTATTATGTTGTATCGTTTACGTTGTATGTGCTAAAATTATTTCTTTCTAGTATGGAGCAGCTTGGTAGGTTTATATACTCGTGGACACTCACGCCTATAGACGTAATGAATATTAAATTGCGTAACCAGACTGCCTACAACATTGTTAAAGACCGAATATTTTAAAAAGCTGTTTTGTTACATAAATTATAACTGCATGACCGTGTAATTTTCTAGAAACGCATAGATTCTTTGTATATTTGCTTAAATATGTTTAAGCTTTTAAGTATTCGGTGCTAAGTTTTGTTAACAGGATAGAGGCTAAATGGATTGTTAAAATTTGCATTTTTTATGACTTAAGGTAGCCTCTTTATTTACAGACTGTGATACGATGTTATAGTCAATAGTGTAATTATAATGACATTTCTTTTGGTATCGTCGACAGACGCCAATTTCAAGAATGACACAAAGAGTTTAAATCGCCACATTTTATAAATGACCTATTAATGTTGTGTTTGCTATATAAAAATCCCCTGTTATTCATAAAAAAAAGTTAATATACTTTAAGCTAACCTATGTTTTGTCTCTTTCTGTCAATGTCAAATAGTATAAAGTGCAAAAGTAGCAAAATGTACTTCTTTATGAATAACGGGTATAGAATCTGGCGTCTTAATATGTTGATTGCAAAAAAACTAGTTCTAATGAACTTCCTTAGAGCACGCGCGGCGTGTGACCGTGTTTCGAAAAATCGCCGTTGTTTAGGCGTTCTGCAGTCAACGTGTTCGTGTTAGAAATTATGTCTACGATACCTTTCTTTCGCTTTGGAATCTCTTTTCCAGAGATGTTCCAGAGATGTAAGCTCGACTGATTTTCGTGGAGTCTTGGCGGGACGTTATTATGGTATTAGCTGGAACTGACAACTTTCATAACTCGCATTGTTTTGCAAATATTCAAGTCTACTGTGTAAATATATTATTTAACTTTTTGACATATACCTACGTAATGTATCTTCAGTCTGTATGTATAATAAAAAAATATTTATCAAAGCAAGATTTTTCATTTAAAACTGTTTTTTATCTTTCCTGCCAAATCCATTTGGCTGGATTTTATCATTTTGTCTCCATAGGCAATGAAATTCTGAATTGTATCAAAAGCAAACAGTTCATTGAACACGTGTTAAATAGTTTATTATTCATAACGTCATGATAAATCTTAATAATATATCTTAAAATACTAAATAAAATCTTGAAACTACTCAATAAATACATACTTATTGAGATTTATTATGACGCCTGAATATTATAAGCCTATTTATTTACAATAAATTTAAAGTGTTCAAAGGTGTGTTTAGTTAATCGAGACTGAAGTAACACACCTTGATTGAAGGCTGAAATTTTAAAAATGGTCCAAGGAAAACAACATGGAATAAAACAAAGATATAAATATAATCATTTATTATTCTCATACATGATTCATACCAGTCATTGCGACAACAAGGTGTGCCCTATACTTTGAAAATAAATCAGCTCTGAGGCATGATATGTTCCCTGCGCTGGCTCATCGCCTGTCGGTGAATAACGGACTAATAGACTCTGCAAGCTCGTGGGTCAACGCTGAGATTCTATGAAAAGACATGTAATCTGCGATTACACTACCGACACCGCCATCTTGTTTAAAACAAATAGCTCATTAGAGAACCATCAAACTGTGCAATAAAATGAAACATTCACTCAGCTACAGATTGCAATGATCCAAGGTAGGAACAATCATGCGGTCCAACTACAAAGTTCGGGCATTTCATTTACCTTCCGATCTTTAAACAATAAGAACTCATTGTCAATAGATAATCTACTAAAATATAAAATAATATCTATGCCTATGCAAAATAAATGATCTAAAGTGTTATATATGACTGTATAAAGAAAAATATTTGGTTAATCGCTGTCTATACCACCATCGTTAGTGGCAGCAGACATCGATCTGTTCGTAAATACTGAACGTCGGACAGAATCGATACAAGGGTGTATATAAAAATAAAACAATACTGCTACAATACATTTTAGAACAAAATAATATTCAGCGGAGCGGCTAAACGCCGCCCGGCCACTGTCAGCGCTCCAACAATAACAATTTGAAATAAATAGATTATGTGCAAATTTCATCATGTCAAAAAACAGACACAAATATGGTAAACATAACAATGTCAAAAGAGGAAATAGCGAAGTTAACAATAAATAGAGTGTACAACCTTTAATAATTATTATGTCATAACGCGTGCGCCAATTCGCTCCGGCTACGAGCGAAAGCGAATCCGCGCGCGCAAACTATAGTGACTAGACACAAACAATACATAAACGATGTCTGCTGCTAAGCTACAAAAGAAAAATAATACTTAGAAAAGTATAAAGCTAATATAGGTAAGTCCATGATTTAAGTACACGAAGAATGATCTAAGTTAAAAGCTATAATATAATTATTATCTAAAAACAATAAATGCAAGGCTATGGTCCTCGGCGGCGACAGGGTCGCGGTCGGTCGCTCCGCTACTTTGAGCTATGCAAAACAATTATGCTAATAACCTACGAAGTATACCAGAAGGCTAACGTACTATCTAGGTTACACCTAAACCAGTAAATACCTACTCGGGCGAGCGCCCACTACATGGAACGGTGAACTAGCCTAGGTCCAGTGAGACACCAGAAGAGATAACTACGTCACCGGGCACGCTGCGTCAGCTGCCGATATCACATCCCACAACGTAAATAAAGAATACGTAACACTTGAATAATCTCCGTAAATTTCGTCTTACTAATAGAGCGCCGGCGGCCCTCGTGAGCAACTTGGTTGAGCAACTCAGGTCGGTAGCACGGTTCACACAAACAGTAACGAGAGGCTCTACGGGAGCGGCCGCCGGCTGGACAGGATTGGACGCGTGGCGGACCACGGGACGGCAGAGGTGCGCGGCACCGACCAAACCCAAACACTACATACAACTACAACAAGATGGACGAAAGTATCCGGCAGAGGGCCACAACAACGCAACGAACGTATAACTAGAGAACAGATTACATAGTCTTTTGCGCACTCATTGGATGGACGTCGATGATAATTTTACAAATTTTTTTGGACGTACTGAACGTTCGTATCGACCGGAGGAATCTTATATTTCATGTAGAATCGAATAAATATGTATATAATAAAAAATAACTTAGCACGGTTTCATAAGGATTCCTGTCGATCGCGTACGACATTATAAATAATTTATAGTAAAATCTCGTCGGTTTAATCTTCGCATCGGCGACAACAACTGCGATAAATTCATTTAAAGGTAGTAAAATACACCGATCCTATTACAAAAATACTCGTTAAACATTAATTTCGTGCAATAGACAATATAATAATAAGAGGAAATCTGATATCAAAATATCGGATCAGTGCGGGGCGAACGGGGGAAGTAGAGCAACATTTAGACTCGGGACGAGTGAGTCGGCTCGGCAAGAACCGCTGGTCGATAGAAGCTAGAGGTAACTAACAATAAATAAAGCGGCGCGCGGCCCAACAGCGGCGGGTGGGGGGCGCGGCGCACATTGCACAGTTTGACGGTTCAGGGCCGGACTGCGCCGCGCCGCCCTTTTCCGCCCATACCCTTATACTACATTTTATAAAAGGTATAAATAATTTAGTTTCCTAGAAACACATTAAGGTCTAGCGGCCGGGGGACGAGCTATCAATGTTCGATCACTGCTGCGTCCGCGCCGACCTCTCGCATTGTATAAAAAAGTCGCGTCGCTCGCATCACGCATTTGCATGACGGGCGTGTTTATTTTAGTCCACATTTGACAATATATAACTACTACGTTGTCTATGAAAGATAAATTCTTTACATGCAAATACAATATATATTTGAAATGTACAATTCCATCTCTGACCTATCGGGGACACATGTCAATATGATTGATCTTTATATATCTTTTGTTCTGATAAATATTATTTTTATGATATTGAGCGAGCAGGCATCGGAGCCAAGTCTGTTTATATATACCGGCGAGTCAGAACTGTACATTCAATACATAAATTTCAGAATAACAACAGAATTGTTCGTTCATAGAGCGCGTGTTCGCGTCAGACGTGGATAAATTCCATGTTGTATAAATTCGTGTATCTTATCTGGAGTGTTGCAGCAGCGCCCGCAAGGCGGCGGCGGCCAGCTTGAGCGCCACCAGCAGCCGCTAGAACTCCCGCCCGCGCGCGCGCGCCGCCGTGCCCGCCTTCGGCACCCGCCGCGTGCGCATCTCGCGGTCCACCTGACACACACACACACACACACAATTATATATACATTATATACTTTAGGCGTGATTGGTCCAATTCACCTAATTCACGATTGGTCCAATTCGCAGTTACACCAATTCGCGGTTGGTACAATTCGCGATTCATCCAATATAAACTATTTCTAAAATTACACATGTTTAGTAAATATATAATCAATTTATAATGTTATAAAATATATGTATATATATAAATATATGTATAACTACTACTACGAGCGGCTGTCTCAGCTACAATACAATAACACTATTGCACAAATTAGTTACATAGTATATAAGTATAATAAATCTGTCATGCATACAGACCTCGAGTTCCTCCAGCCGCTGTGTAAGAGCTAACTTCTGCTGCACAGCTAGCCGTAGGAGTTGGTTGAGGGTCTTCTTCTCTTCCTCGGCGCCGGCCAGGGCCTGCGTCAGCTCGTCCACCTGCGTCACGTACTCCTCGCAACGCGCCGCGAACATCGCCCGCAAACCTATAAAGTAAAATACAAGCCAAGTGTGTGAGTTTGGTCACTATAGTCTAAAATAAATATATCGCACAGTACTGTCATAGTGTCATCCTGCTGGCTTGATGTTAAGGATGAATGAAATGGGTGCCAATGGTTTGAAATCAAGGCCGATTGGGACGCCGACCACCGTTCGAATTGGTGACAAAATAGTAGGAAAGCGGACCCTGGGCTCCGACGCTCAACGGCTAAGAAACCTGATTAATGGAAACTTAATAAACTGCTCTTACAGTCAAGACAAACAATACTCACTGGAGAAGGTAGCCGCGTCTTCCTTCAACAACCTCAGTTCGTTCCTCAGTTTCAGCATGGTCTCCGTCACTATAGTCTTCTCCGTCTCGTACTTGGACTTGAGGTTGGCCAGCGCGACCTCGGCCGTGTTCTTGTTGGACTTGAGCACGGTCCGTAGGGTCGCGATCTGTTCGCGTTTCGTCGACAACAGCGACTTCAGTTTGATCACTTGCTCTTGGAGCTCTGCCATTTCTGCGCCGCGCTCTTCGGTTTCCATTACTGTGGAGATAATAATTCGGTTAGAATGGGATTTGTTACGGCGTACGCTGCGTTACGCGGGTGTATTAGCCGTCTCATTCACAAACCTTGCGTGTGACAGAGACCGCGATGGAGTCGTTCCTCTCTTGTGACTGAGACGAACAAAACCCGTAGCCCGTTAAATGCAGCGTACGCCTGGGAAATTTTCTACTAACGCTACTAGAATACTGTACTGTATTTTGTTCTGCTTAGTTATTATGAAATCAAAATATTGTTTCATACTAAAATAATATACGACAAGGCAATGCAAACATATTTCTATATATCATTATGGGAATATGTGCATAGCATTAAGCAGAACAAAATATATAAATAAATGTATTACATTTAAATAATAGTTATTCTATCTATACGAACTTCATGGAATCAAACTTACATAAATACTCACTTAACCTATTCTCAAAAGTACTTACCCTATTTTATCAAAACTATAGACATTTGAATAATTTACAAGCAAAGAGAAAATATAAAAGAGAATACGAATGGAAGGAACTTTTAAAGAAAATCTACATTCTAACTATTGAACTTTAGTTTCTCAACCAGACGGAAAACGGATAAGGGTAACGTCATCACGCTCTCACAAAGGCAGTTTAAACGTGACAGCTATATGTATTTCTACGAGAAGACTCCGCCTGGTTGCTAAACGGAGTTAAAAAATACTACAGGTGCTCCATTCTGTCAATAATCCTTACGTGGGCTGTAACTTAATTATATAATGTACTGCAACATGAGTACACAGCTGGACTTGACAGAATGCTTCAGATTACTCAGGATGTTGGAGTCGTGTCGTATGCTTCTGTAAGGTGACATACGACCTCTCCACAGCGCGCTCAAGTCAATCTCACTTCTATTGTTATACAACTTTAGATTCATTTTCCTAGTCACACAAGGAATACACGTTTTCGGGAACGACATAAGGGGTTTCTTCCCATAGCAATTAATATTAGAGTTCCATTCACTTGATTTCAAGTTATATTTGTCTAAAATGTTAGTAGTGTTTAATTTTGATATATTTTCGAAATAGTCTGTCATTTCTTTCACAGTTCGACCAGTGCAAATGTTTTGATTTTTATTTTCTGTACTGATTTCGATCGTCTTGAGTTTTCCAATAAGATTTTGTAGCTTTTTCCTAGTGTCCGACATTTTTTGCTTAGAATTATTCTGTTCTTTGGCTTTCTTTATCGAACTATAAGTGGGACATTTGGGTTTCCCAGCAGGGTTTTCAATTTGACCTGGGAATAAGGTAAGGAACACAGGTAATACAAAAAGGTAGGAAACTAAAATAAGATAGAGATAGGGAAACAAAACATTAGGGGGATATTAATGTGACAAGGTTATTTACAAAGCCTAGGTTAGTTAAAAGCTGAAAGGTTTGCAAACTATATGGACCACATGTTCTTTGATTTTCGTTTTTGTGCTCAAAGTGTGACTTCAGACCTATGTTACTTGGGGCAAAGTTGTTCCGTTTCCGATTAGAATCAGTCCTGAATAGGGTAGTTGCCATTAAATCAAATCTGATACTTTTATCCAAATGTCAAAAATTAAAAAATACATTTTTTTTTACATTTGAAAAAAATTTTTCAGTTAGTTTTTTTTATGGTAACGAGTAGAGGTGACGTTACATTCTTTGCGAGTATTTCAAATGTTTACCTCAATGAGATCTTAAAAGTGAAAGTTTTAATAGAATACTTTAAGTTTTCTGATCTCATGTGAACTTATATACATTTTAATTTTTATTTAAACAATTACCCCGTATAACAAAAGAATCACCTTTGAAAAATTGCTTTTTGGGAAAAAATATTTGAGTAAAAAGAGTTCCCGCTAGAAATGGTTGTCGCTGTACATACCGGGCTGCGGACGACGCCTGCAGTCGAGCGCGGTGGCGAGCGCAGCACGCAGATGCTGGAGCTGGTCCAGCAGCGTGTCGGCAGAGCGCGCCACTGCGCCCGCCGCACGCAGCCCCTGCAGCTCACCCGCCGCCAGCGCCAGCGCCTCCGCCTCCGCCGACCGCTCCGCGCCCTCCGACGCTGACCCACACACACACCACAGATCATTTATCCCATAACACAAGTCTACAACTTACTTCGGGGCTAGCTCAATCAATCCGTGTCATTTGTCTTAATATATTTATTACTAGATGTCGCCCGCGGCTTCGCTTCCGTGAGAATTTTGAGATAAAATATAGCCTATAGCAATCTTGCATAATGTACCTTTATAATACTGAAAGAATTTTTGTAATCAGTTCGGCAGTTTCGGAGATTACCCGCCTCAAACATACAAACTCACAAACGCCTTTACTTTCGTTAAACATCTTTTGTGTCTCATCGAGCGTCCACGAAAGTCTAAATAGAGTAGGCAATGCAATATCCACATGATAGTTTAGTACGAACCTATTCAGCCGTTGTAAACGGCATGCAAATATTAATACGTTATTTGAAAAATTATAACATGATATAAAATTAAAAATTATATTAATGTGATGATTAATGTTTCGTAGTTCTTCGACGGCCTAGCCGCCATAGAAAAAAGTAGAATGATGTGTTCTAAACTAGACCTCCTCCAGCGCAGATCATAAACGTTAAACAAAGAAAGGAAAGACAGTTTGTCACAATCGAATCTTCAAAATTTTCAGGATATTTTTTACGCTGACCATGAGCTTTGTAGCAGCTTTGCATCCGTTCAAGACAAATGGTGACCTACAATACTGTGTTTTCCAACAACATGCATGACCACGACTCTGTCAAGAGCATACAAAGAGAAAGAAGAAGGCTTGGCTGCGTCACAGTATCAAACGAAACTGCGGATGAGAAAGACAGAGAAACTGTATCTGTATATAATTGTAATTTACCGTCATTGTGCGCGGCGTGCTCGAGCAGCAACCTCTCCGGCTGCGTGCCGTTGAGCGCGCACACGTGGTGGTACAGCAGGGCCAGCGTCTCCGCCGCCGACGACAGCGACGGCGCCGCCGACGACAGCGCCCGTCCTGCGCCGCCCGCCAATGTGCGCAGGAGTTCCGCTTCCGCTTCTAACGCCGCACACCGCACCTGCAACGCGAACGGTTACATTTATTGTTTAGATTATATCACACCACCTCTTTTTCCGGTTTTATCTCGGCTGTTAGCGAAGGAGCCCAGAGTCCGCTTTCCGTCTCCACTTCGCGCAGTTCGGCGGCGGTACCAATATCATATTGGGCCACGCCGGCGCTGAGCTGTGCCATCGGATGCCGCGCGAGCAGCAGCTGAGGCTTCATTAGACAGAGGAGATTGCAGCTGAGCCGCTAGAGAGAGAGAGACAAAGAGACAATAACCTCAGCCTCGGCCACTCTGTCGCTGAGCTGCGCCATCTGTTGCCGCGCGAGCGCAGCAGCTGAGGCGTCATTGGGCAGCGGAGTCTGCAGCTCCGCCAGCTGAGCCGCTAAAGCGCTGAGTTCTCCGCCAGAAACTCTCCACCAGGTCAGCCATCGTGCCGCTCGCGATGAAATTCCACCTTCTGTCTTCTCGTCCTCCTAAAAATATATACTATGTATAATGCCTCTTATATATTACAGAACATTTTAGGTTAGCTTTAAAATCTGGGTCCAATATAGTTAGTTAAACATTATAAGAAACAGAAACGAAAGTTGAAGAAAAGTAACAAAACTAGCCGCTTTTAGCAAGTTTGAATCTTAATCAACTTGAAATGTTGATACAAATTGTGTATGTGGTAGATATGTATATAGTACAAGTCTATGTTAGTATGGATAATATGGTAAAATGAGTAAACAAGAGTTTCTACCGCTGGTGAGCAGTCGGCGTGCAGCGCGTGCAGCGCGGACACGCGCGAGGCGGCGCGCAGCAGCCCCGCGCGCAGCGCGCCCGCCGCCGCGCCCTCGGCCTCCGCTGTCGTCTGCGCCGCGCGCATCGCCGCCGACACTTGTGTCTGCGGCGAATGATATTTATCAGCCACTATAGCGACCCGTATCGGCTTCGCTCGGGTAATACCTAGCTGCGCCCCGGGACTTCGCTGCCGTGGGAACTTCGGGATGAAAAGTTTATTTCACCCTGTACCAAATTTCATAACGATCCGTCCAGTAGATTTTGCGTGAAATTATAACAAATACATTCTTACAAACTTTCGCATTTATAATGTTAGTAGCAAAAAATGTAGCTCGTTATAAATCCGTTTTGTACTCTTTATATCGAACAGTCTTATACAGAATCTACGGACTAAAGTCCTAATAAAGTCCGACATGCAGATTCATCAATGCGATAATTGAAAATCGTCTTATATTAGTAATGAAAATCTCATCAAATTGTCGTATATACTTCTACGAAAACGTTATACTTTTCAAAGCTGTTGATTCTCCTTGAACATGTTAAAATTCGTGTTTTATTTTTAACAATATTAATAGCTGCAATAAAGACAATGTTTTTATAGTCATACTACAACCAGGCCAAAGACTCACGTTCTCGTTGTGCGCCTGTTCCAGCTGCTTCTCGAGGCGGGAGATCTCGTGCAGATGCACCTCGGAGAAGAGGTCGGCGTGGTGCTCGCCCATGGCCGAGGCCAGCTCGGCCGCGCTGGAGCCGCCCGCCTCGCCCTCGTCCTCGGTGCTGTCTTCTGGCATACCTGACGAGGATGAGGAAATCTCTATTTATTTATTCGTTACTAGTGTGCTACATTTTAGAGCACACCAACGAAGCCTAATATATGAAATCAAGACAATTAATTCGCCATAGCAGATCTCTCTCGCCTCCTCGCGCTTTTCCAGGTACACTCAGAGCTATGACGCCCTGAAGCCTAGGGTTCGCGTAAAAAATCTGCCATTAATCTAATCTCTTCGGGGATATACTATTGTTGCATATAAACTGTCCCTTAATCGTCTTGTATGACATCCACTGGAGGATTTGTGGTCCAATTCTAGGACTCTATAAACAATCCCTTTACTATAACAACTAGTAAGAAAGAGGAAGTAAATACCTCGTATACTATACGCCAAGTTAGTGATGTTATACGCTGCCTCCCGACTGAGATGCGCATCGAGTTCTTTCTTAGCTGCAAACTTAGCTTCCCGCTCGGCCTGCAGGGCTTCCAAAGCCTCGGCCAGCTGTCGCTCGGCGATGCGTCGCAGCGCCGCTGTCTCGTCTGCTGCGGCCCGCGCGTTCTCCGCTTCTTCGCGGAGTTGCCGCACTTCATGTTTGAGGCCTTCGAATTCCACCTGCGTAATGAAAGTAGAATAGAATAGGACACATTGTATACACAAACATATATTTTAGAATATAATAGAATAGGAATAATTTTATATTCTGTCTATAAGGTGCGGTTGGCACTGTACATAATCTAATTTACCAATAGTAGACTCAGTTTTAAGTAAATTGTTCACGTCAATAAATGATATATATATATATTATCCTAAATTGAAATAAAGATTTTTGATTTAAAAACTAAATGCGACCTCTGGTGACGGTAGTAAGTAGTAGGTAGTAATGAAAGGCAACAATATAATTGTATTCAATGCCCTACTCCTTCTCATTATTATGCACTGCTAATGAGCTGTCGTTAATTCAACACAGCAGTCATTACCCGCCATTCAGAATTACATCAATAATGAACTGAATTAACTCTTTGTGCAGAGTTAAGATGCGTCATTGTAAGCACGTCTGCTCCGGACGAAGTTAATGAAAAAAACTGTAGAAGTGGGATTCAAACCCGCATCCTGTCTTTATAGAGTGGTTATGTGCTCAATAAGCTCAATGTATTCAAGAGTTTGGTCCAAATATAACCACATTAAATTCTGTAGTGTTTTCTTTTCTGTGACACTACAATTACACCTTTACACACAATATTTCTTTACACAGAAGTTATACATATCCTTTAGATATATATCTTTCAACTGTGTCCAAATTTATGTAAATTTCCTTGTTCAAAATAATAATTAACGTATTTTTCTTCTTTTAATACCTTTTAGGTCTGCATACTACAAGTACAATGTATCTCCTGGAGGAGGGTTCACTCCAGGCAAGCAGCTTGTGAAATCACAGTTGAATTAAAATTGTAGTCTTTATTTTCCTACGCTGACCGCAGTACAAAACGGGTCGTAAATTCGCATTTCTAAGCAAAAGTTAGTTCGACTTTCATCTATAAATTATAATTAGACATCATTGTACATAATTAATGTTTTATCACGCACCTGGCTGGATCGCAGAGCTGCCACCTGTTTCTGCAGCGAGATGTTCTCGTCCTCGAGGTCGCCGATGTCGACCAGCAGCCGCTGCTCCCGCTGCCGCGCCTCGCGCAGCTCCGCTCGTAGCGCCGCCCGCTCAGACTCCCGCGTCGCCTTGTCCGCGCCCAGCTCTGAACTCTCCGCTAGTAAGCGGTCCCGCTCGCTAACTACACGGTCTAGCTCGTGACGTAACTGGAAACATACATTTACATTTGTCTATTTGATTTAGTACAAGTACACAATAAACTTATTTAGATAATCAAAACATTAGAAGTAAAAGTAAACACACATAAACTTTTAAGTAATCACAATTTTATTCTAATTCAAGTATATTAGGAATAATTTTGTCACCGGACATCACTGTCATATAAGCTCCATATAAATTTGTAATATTTGAATAGTTTGAAAAACAACACAAATTTTACATCCCCCAATCCGAAGAATCGAGACACAACGCATATATAATTCGTTTCCGGTAGCCGGCGGCCACGACGGGATCGTTCTCATTCTCGCACTCGTATTCCTCAAAACGAAAGCAGTACGTATGTAAGGTAAATGTATATATTTTCAAATAAATACATTTACCTTAAGCGTGCATTCTACAATATAAACGTAAATTGCATTCGACCTTCACTTTCTATACATATATTTCATTAACAGATAAGGGGGTTATTTATAGATATTTGTACTCGTTGTGCCATAAAAAAGCAATAGTCTGAAACCTAGTTATTCAAAAATATCTAATAATTGCCAAGACTATCTCTTACATTTAATGTACAAAATATTTCAAATTACGTTAATAAGCAAACGAGTTAATAAAATTTACTGCAGCTGGTCGACTGTTTGAACAAGCACTTTTGTTGATTAGTAGTACTATACATATACCTTGTCTAGCCGTTTATGAGTCAAGGTGCGGCCGGCACCCCTCACTGAATATTCGTTGTTTTGGCCGAATGATGGCTCGGTCTTATACTTACTATTAAATTAATCAAATGCTTGTAAATTTTATTTATTTTCTGAGATATAATTGATGTCTGAGATTATAATTAAATGAGAGCTTTTATATTCAGATTTAGTTTTGCTTCTGTGTACTTAAAATCTAACAAAAAATGTTTTGTTACCCTGCATGGATCTTTCGAAAGGGGTAAATTTGCAATGAATTTGGGTAGGTTGATATGTTGCCGACTGTAATAAGTATCAAGCGATATATTAGAGCAACTGAAGTATAGACAAAGACAAAGCCGCGGGCAAAACTTACTTAAATACTAGAATAGCCGCTGGTGAGTCGGGGGAAGTCTACCTCCTCCCCCCGAGTCCCCTGGCGCAATATTCATGAGTTGGATAATTAAGAGATGCAAGCTCGTCTAGCTGACACGGCATTGGAATTGGATATTCATGACGAGGTTCATGCGGCGTGGTGGCGAATCCACGGAGCTGTTTAACAGGATTTGTTAATTGAGATTAAATTAACAAATCCTGTTAAACAGCTCCGTTTTACCGTTATGCTTGCAGCTGATCCTTGTGAATGGATTTTATGAACCTCTAAGCCCAAAATCAATAGTTTACGAAATTAGACCTTGACAAGAATCTTTAGACACAAGTTCTAAAAAACAATTTAATCCATGAGGATTAAAGTGGAAAAGATCTATCGATGGATCTTCAAGATGGATTTTAGTGGACGTAGGGAATTTTTCATGTAAAATTTTTAATTACAGAATATTAAAATGTAATATTTAAAGCTGGACTGGGAGCGAAATAAAAACACAGATTATGCCAGCTACGTCAAGAAAACAAAGCTTTAAACTGGAGAATCCTGTGCCTGTGAACGTGTCTAATTTTTGAATAAATGTTTTAACTTTTTTTACTATCAGAAGACAATTAGCACTAGCACATAACTCGAGTTCAGTGCAGTCAAACGTTTTAAGTACGTATACAATCTAGAATGCAGCTTGGCGGTATTGTGATTAAATGATAACGCAATCGACCTACAAACCGGTACCAGCCATGCGATATGATATGCATAGCCATAACTAACGTCCTGCATGGGGACATAGTATGAAGCCGGGACAACTTCAATTGTATGTTCTATACACTACTACTATGATAGATAGCGGTATTCGTAAAATAACATACTATATAAGAGCAAACTAAATTTTCGACATTATAGTGAGACGACTAGATTTAAGACTGTCACACGGATTGGTTTTTAGCCTGATTAATAGTAGATTTTAAAAACAACATCACATACATGAGTAAAAGAAAAATAAAAGGTATAAATATAAACTAGATAAATACAAAATAGAATGGGTACTATTTTCCCGACTATCCTGCGCCATTTTTTGAAATAGTTTGAATGCAGCTGTGTGTGTTTTTACGACCTCTATAGTCATAAGTCTCACGAAATATGATGGAAACGATAAAGTAAAACCACAGGTAAAACTTTGTATGTGGCTGTTTGGAACCCACTCGAGAACAGTGTTACTCCTTTATACATATAACATAAATGTAACTTGCAATAAATGAAAAATGTATAGACGCAGACGAAGCAAATTAGTTTCGCACTTTAGCACCGATAATAGCTGCACTGGTTTCCAGGTCAGACTAGTTAGCGTCAGATGGATACTATATTAGCTGCCTAATGTTCTTAGACTTCAAGAATGCGCTTTTTAGCCAACTGTAAGGAAAAGGTTATGTGTTCAGTTCACGTTTATTTCACACGATCGAATCTTTAAACGATTGAACAGACTCCAGTGAACTTTCAAACGTAAAACTATATAATCAGCTTAGGCGCTATGATAAAAAGACAGACATTATATTTATACGTCAAAGGCTAATTTTATTTAACACCTAAAATGAAAAATACGCATTTTCGTTTTAGGTGTTAAATAAAATTGCGTTGCCTTAAAATGCGTTTAGAAATTTGATTCCTGCCGTGGATACGGTGTTGGTGACAGAGTGACAAGACTAAATCTTTACTAATTGTTTGGTGATGATGCTAACTCTATATTTAGGAACTGTATTCTAGGTATATAGATTCTGTCTAGAATACATCACCACCGCCAACGGAATATGAAAAGAGCTGAATATGTAAAATTTATATTCTAACTTTACTTACTTGGGACATTTCCGTTTAATTCATTAATCAATGAAATATAACGTTGATTCTATATATTTAAACACAATTTACCAACATTTTCACAACTGAAAACAATTTGAAGGTACATTCGACAACGACACGACAAGTTTGAATATTTTCCTTACAGAATTCATTTCCATAATACCCACATTTTCTTCATTTACCTACGTTCTGTTTTCAAGGACCAAGAAAAGAACACGAAACCCGTAAATGGAGTTTAAACAAACCCGTGTTTATTTCTCGATGGCAGGCCGCCAGCCGCCAATATACAAGCGTCAACAACGCCCCATTATCTTTGTAAACATTGCTGAAATATAATAACCATTTCTAATCTTAACAGAAAAGGACAACACAAAATCAAACAATACCTCTTCACCTTCGTTCATGTTTAGAGATTTTCATCTGTTTATCACCGCACATGTCACACGCACTTGGCACGGAGTTCCGTACAATTACTCTTACTCTACTGCACTACAAGCTTCTGCATTTCGGAAAAACTACACACCATTGAGTAACGCGTGAATCAAGGCCGCGGAAATAAAAATTTATTTCTGGACCAGTGTTATGGATTCCCGGCTGCGCTTACGCCATTCGCGCCATTACGTCACTGTTGATAAGGATAGTTTTCGTTCGTGGTTTTGAGATTAAATTAATGAATTAATAACGGTTGGAAAGTATAGTATGTGTTAAAGATATTATATTTTTTTATTACAGTCAATAAAGAATATTGAGTGCGTCGGGATGCAAAGTCTCGCGCGTACTGTTGGAGGGTCCATCATGCCGATGATTCACATCAATTGCTCCCATTTCATTAAGAGCGTAGGCATCATTCGTCACTACGTCTGGGGAAACTAATAAGATAACGACTGAAGTTTTATTTCAAATTGTATATGTATGTAGGCTAATGTAGGCTAACCAATGATAATTATATTGAAAACCTGAAAATCGTGTATTTTTATTTTTTCGTTGGTTTCGTTTCTTTCATCATTCACTCCTTGAATATACCTGTCCTGCGAAAGTAACGAAGGTATATACCTTCGTTACTTTCGCTAATCAACTTTTGTGTCAAAAACTAAAATAAGAACTTCTAAGAATTTAAAATTTTCGTTATTATATATCAAGCTACTGGGAACAATAAACCTGAGGTCACCTGAACATAAACTATTTTCTTGCTAAATTAATTATTATTTAATCTTACCACGATGACGACCAATGAGCGAAAGCGAGCCCATTGTGCATAATAAATAAATTAACAACGTAAGTATATTATAAATAAAATACTACTTTTAATTAATAGCTTTGATTTTAGGTAATCATGTAAATTAATGAACTAGTGACATTAAATCACAATCACGCAAATTAACGTAGTTCACAAAATTAACAAGCCGCCTCTCGATTCCCACGATGTTTTACGGTATTTTAAGTATTCATGAGAACTAGATAATAATAGCAAATCTCTCATTACTTCACTAATAGCACACTATTTTATAAGGTTAAAAATAAACGCCGCGATTATCCGATTTCACCCGCGGAAATTTAAGCCCCATTAAGTAGAATGAATTTATGCAAACTCACGTCCCGTTTTAATTAGATACATTATGCTGGCGGTGCTAAAAAACAGAGCCCAAGATGTATAGTAACACAGAACTTCGGATAATAAGAGAATTTGAAATTCTATTTTGCTTCTTTACATATGAAAAATGACTTATCCACTAACATTTATTGCAAACTAAAACAATTTGTGTAAATAAATGAAATTCAAATTCCTACAAGTCAGTACTTTTGTTTACATGTCAAGGTATAAAAACCAGTATTATTTCCTGTTTGGGGATAATAACACAAAAACCAAATGGGTGATCCGTCATTCCAACAATTTCACCCAAGACCCCGTTTCGGAGTGCACCTATGTATATTGGCGACGACTCTTTAAATATACCTGTGCCTTAGCAGAACCTAGTACAGGTACAGCCCTAGTGTTATGTACTTGATCGAATATGTAAGTCATATGTGATGTCGAAATAAGATCACTTTTGCAAGAGTTGAAAAGCATTCCTAATACTTTTATGAAAACTAAAAAAAAATAGTTGATAAAGTTATAACATTTGTCTTTTTTTAGGTACTTAAATGTAGGTATTTACAAGGTGTTGGCAATAACATTGAGTCTCTTACATTTTACTCTAGTAATTTAAAATATTATAATGACATATATTACAACTATGTCAATAAAAATAAAATAAAAAATAATAACTTATACATTAGCCAAAAAACTAGCTGCGCCGTAGGACTACACTCCCGTGAGAATTTCGGGATACAAGTATCCTATGTGTTATTGCAGGTTATGATTCATGTACCAACATTCATAACAATTGGTCCAGACAATTTTGCATGAAAGACAAACATTTGCATTTATCAACAACTGGTGACCGCAGAGCTGGCAGCTTCCTGGCTTAAAGAATCAGCCTTATAATTCAAAGAGGAAACGCTGCTAGCATTTTGGGCACTGTGTCTGGAGGAGAAGTGTTAGACGAAATTTTTAGCTTGTAGAATATTGAATTGTAACAAATGAATTGTAATTATTTGCATTTATAATATTAGTAGGATGCACCCAAACTAGAGGTAAGGCAGTAGATATGGTTGAATAAAAGAGGTGTACCTGTTTTGCTTCTCCTTCCAGTTCCAATATCTGTAGTGTGAGGGAGCTCTCCATAGCAGCGGACTCATTGAGGAGAGCATTTTCTTGTTCAATGCCACTTCTTGTGGTCACTTTCTGTGTTGTGTCCAGTTTCATGAGGGCCTGCAAAAATTATAAAGTATTATTGCACATGTAATATGTATGTTATTTAGAAGCAGGTTCTCCAATTGGAATATGTATTCATAATAGTAATTGATGTCATACTTGAATACACTAAACCACTTGTTTTCCAGTTTTGAGAAATATTATTAAAGAAATCTGCAATATAATTGATTACGTTGCACTGGCGCAAAATAAAACAGATAGGTAACTAATAAATACCATGGAAATTTTTCTTGTTGGAAATCTGAATGATATTAAGGCTCATGCTCATATTTTTGTTTTTTCGTCAAAGCTAAGTCAAAGCTCTAGAATGTAAAATATTTTTCTACACATATTAAAAGAAAGTCTCTTTGTAATATATAAATTTGTATGTATTTGCTACCCTTATTTCACCTGTAATGGGAATGTGGCAAAAGCAGATGTTTATGGCTCATTGATGAGAAAATATTTTTAAGCCATTCTAGTTGCTAAACAAGACATGAGTAAAGTAGACATGTATAGATAGATGATAGTGCCCAGCAAAGGTTTAATAGATTATATGGTCGATTAATTTGAAGATAGCATTAAAACAGTATAAAGAATGTTCAACATGAATCATTCTAGATAGTTTACCATTACCATATGAGAGCAGGTAATAAAAATTAATTAATACTATAAGACTTCATTATATGATGAATATTAATGAGTACGTAAATATAAAAATTGACTGAAATTACCGACGCAACATACAGTCTCATATAGTTGTATGTAGGTTATAATATTAAACACAAACTTTTTCCACTCATGATTTTTGAAAGTAGTTCGCAATACGAATATAAAACGATGTTGAGACGATTTAAATTTCAGCTTCTGCACTTTTTATGTACCCATTAATGCATGAAGAGAGAAAATATGAAACAGAATGTAGGGCACTAACCTCTTGTGTGATTTTCAGTTCATGTCTTGTGTTTTCGTATATGCCTTCAAGTTCATCGTACCTCTGCTGCAGGGCGCTCTTCTCTTCGAGAAGAACCAGCCCTAGCTGAGCAGACTGTATCTTCTCGCTGCTGGCCTGGTCGAGCTCACGGCTGAGTCTTTCGATCTCCGCCTTCAGCTCGACCACCGACATGTCGCTTTCAGCCGAGGCTGCCATCGCGACAGTTAGATGGCTATGTTTGTAATCTTCATAAACAAAGTAAATAATCTCAGAAAAACAACAATATAAAACGTGTAAAATCAATTGCTTCTACATTCTCCCAAAAGTAAAACGTCTTGACAGCTCTCAGTTCGTGGACGTTTTGTTTAGTGTTGCAAGTTTATGACTTTTTCTTTTTTTTTTGTCAATAGACCGTGGTTGATTAAGTATGAATCGATTAAATAAAACATAATCGATTAACTTAGAGATTTTAATAACGTAACACAGATAAACTCGTAAGATGGATAATTATCTTATGTGTAACGTAAGCGAAATAGAAAATCTCAAGATACAATATTATAACGTTCATGGTCTACGCCAATACGACGTAGTCCTTATAGGCTAGACTGACTACTATTCGTAAATAAGTTAACCTTACTTTTTACCTCAGTACTTTGAGCTAAAGTATATTTTGTCTCGTTCTTTAACTTTTTTATAAATAAGTAATATATCCATCCCTGTTAGAGTGTTTATTAATATATATTTGTAATATAAATAATAATAAAATATAGTTCATTACCACATAACACAAGTCTCGAATTTAAGTCTGTGATTTTGTTCATATAGATTTATTTATTTAGATACAGTATCACGTCTTTCATATTTTATGATAACCCTGACTAATGCTGGCTGTTTTGTTTCGCCATTACCTACACCCTCGAACAACTATTATAACTATAATAGTTATATATATAATATAATAGTTATATATCGAATATAATAGTTCGAGGGTGTAATATAATATGTGCATATAATATGAATATCAATTAATATCAGTGCTACTGGTGATCGGTTACGATATTCGCGTATTCGACAACTCATTGCTGCCAAACACAAGACCATTTAACCTGCCAAATCGAAAGATGAAGTTGCATTGTAGTCGAGTTGATATACGATTGTGCGCCTATGGACTGCGTGATGAATGCGATTACCATTAGTTTCTTTAGATCTCGGATTTAGATAGTACACTAACAAACATTACACTTCTTATTGCGCAGTTGAGAAAACAATGAGGAGTAAAATATACACAATATTATAAAATCACTTTATTTAATTACGAATTCATAACATCAATTTCAATTGACTATAATTACAAAATTTTACAAAATGTAACGAACTACAGAACATTTTTGATTGTAATATGTAGGTACTTCATTTTATTCAAATTTGTCATAATCTGTATGACAAATTATTTCAGTTGAATAATATTTGAACATGTAAAAGATGGGTGTGTATGTAATTAATAATAATAAAAAATATTATATTAACAATTTCAAAACGGGAATTATATTTTATAATTGCCGCCTTGTCGCGACATAAATTTAAGTATAATATATTTTCATGGTGTTTTGGAGTTCAGGGACTATAGCGGCGCGTATCTATCAGGGGCGTTATGTTTTTTTAAGACCTTTGAATATTAAATCAATCTACAAACGACATTACATTTTAGCACCGTCATTGTTTGACAACAGTGTCATATTTTGATTTTAATAATATTCACAACTATAATTGACCAAAATATCGTGCCTAAATGTAATGTTAACTTCACAATCACTTAAGTAATTATACTACAGTCATTTTATTATAAATATGTTAAAATACTAATTTTTACATCCAAATACTTATTGCTATATTTTAGTTTTTAAAATGTATGAAGCAAGATTGTTTCATTGGAATGCCAATTTTATTAATTAAAATTAATGTTTTCGAATGAAATTCTGGAATGTAGCAAAATATTAGTCTTTACATTAATATACTCACTTATGATTTTAAATAAATATATTTCTTGTTGATTGTAAAGATAGTCATACTTAAAACAAACCAAAACAATGTTAATTTATATTGAAACTATTAATTATATCACATTTTTTCCATGTATTCTGTAGTTCGAGATAGTGGCATTTTGATATTTGTATAATTAAATCATTGAAATCTATTATACATATTTGTACTAAATGGTATATCAAGAATAAATTATTCCTATTATAAATAAATAGGTTACTTGGCACCAAGATGGCGGATATTTTAACTGCAATACAGGATTGTACATGACTTTAAGATTACAATTTATTTGAGAATAATAATACAAACTTAGTTAATTTTTCTTTTTAGACTAAGGCGCGAACTTCATAAAATTAACATCATTGAAGTTAAATATTGCGGGTTCAGAGGGCGTTTAACAGATGTTAGTCGCTTGATATATAATCAAACAGCATTTTTGCATTTAAAAAAAAAGATGCGCTATTTTTAATTTTTTATTACGACGGGAAATCTTGCAAACCACAAAATTACGTTAATAGCGCCTAATGTTTGACGATATACGCGCATTCTGAGGTATTCGGAATTGTACAAACTGTTAAAAAAACTGTACAGGTTTAGAATGTCGACATGCTCTCAGTGACAAAAGTTAAATCTTATGTACTCATCACATCAATTTACTAAAACCATGACAAAAAATTACTAATATCAGTTCAGTTCAGTGGCAATTTCGTTGCAAGTATCATACTAATTCGATTAAATATTCTGAATGCATCGATAAATTTGGAACGGAAACACTTGAGCAAATTTCTATCGTTATTCCGCTTAAAGAGTGAGACCTCACTGCTTCGTTTCGTTCCGGCATCGGATCAACGCAGAATTGTATGGCAGAATTGCGTGCGCCCAATGACGTCTACGTTAAACCTATGTAAGTCGACGCAACGACGCTCAACGAAGCAGCGTACTTTCGAAGCCTTTTCCCGCGACTATAACTTACATGTTCAATCATATTATACCGCAGTATTTGGTGAGATTCACAACATATAAATTATTATAATGGGCTAATAACATTTTTGATAGACTGAAAGAGATTTTATATTGCAAGTATGCTTAACAAGCGTGTGTAACTTTTGAAACTATTTAAATATTTCTATTATATGTGATATTTTTCTTGGTGAGAAATTCTAAAAACTTATTACCAGACTATTCGATAACAAATTAATATTGCAATGTATGGTCGTCCTAAGTGGGAATTATTTTAATATTCGTACTACACTAACTAATCTAAGTTAATAAATACATTCTAAGTACTATTCATACAAAATCACCTCAACGCATAAAAATTCGAAATACTTTTCACGTTCGTAACATTAATATCATCGAGGAAGACGTGTCCGTCACTACAATAATACAGATGAACCTATTTATCTACTACATACTTCTTTAATCCATTTATTTATTGGGAGTCTTCTGCGTCGAGCCGGCGCAAGCGCATGCGTCGAGTGCCCGAATTCACCCGTCTCAAGCACAAATTCTACGTGTGAAATTTGTTTTTTCTTAGAAGTTTACATCAGGCAGGCGTCGTGTTGTAAAATCACAGACGAATCTTAAAAATTTTAAGGTTAATTTTATTTTAAGCTGACCCCGGGCTTCGCGGCACAGTCCCGAAGACACCGGAAACATGCCGGTGCGAGGTGTGAGAGAGGGAGAGAATACGTCGCGCATCGCCTACACACACGCACGATTTGTGAATAAGATGTAGAGTCGCTCGACGAAGCAGAGTAGCGTAGAATAATGTCGTAATCAAAGGGCGTCCTTTGATTACGACATTATCTTAAATTCCAAAACCACAATGGAAAATTATATCCGATATGGTAAATAATGTTAAATTATGTAAAATTTTGAAACAATTTGTGTTAACAATATTACAGAAGCCAGTGTTTCGCAACACCCAATATACATAAGTACAATAACGTTTTTCTATTATATAATTACATTATGTGTTATGTACACATAATTATGTTACAAAAACTAAGTTACATACACATTATTCATAAGAAACCTCAACCTTGTCAATTATAATAAATATAACTATATTGAAATCTAGTTTTGAAACAATGACGATAACAATAAATGTTTATTATTAGATACATTTATACATACAAAGTATATAAGAGACTAGAGAAGGAAAAATTTCAATACCTAAAAAGTAATAATATCATAATTAGCTATTAAATAAATTTTATACGTAATAATTCAGCACCAAACACGAAAATATAAGTCGAAAAGGTACACTATCCAATACGGGTACACTGACCAATGAAGTGAATCGATGATATAAAAAGAGAACTGTAACTGGTTAGGAGTTGTAGCGCGACTTTGCCATTTGATATCGATCGTCGGAAGTTGAGACGCAGCGAACCAATCACATCGCGGTGTGGTTTTTGTTGCGTCACAATGGTGCACTGTAATTAGTTTGCTGCGTCTTCTTGCGAATCGGCTCGATAGTGTGTGCGTCGCACTACCACCTCAATACATTTTTATATTTATGGAGGATTATATCCATACATTATGTTATTAAAATAGAAAGGCAAAACAAAATATGAACATGTAAACGATTTTTGAATAAAATTATTTGCGATATTTGTTTACAACCTTTGCTTTTCCTATCAATTATTTTTCCCATTTATTTAAAATCGATTCTTAGTATTGAATACCGTTTGATTCAGCGTCAAATTTACATTATGGCACAACCGGTGGACACGTCCTCTCGCGGAGGCATAGCGGGGGGTGGTATTATCATTTTCTGCGGTTCTGTTGGTGAAATGGGGGAATCTTTTCTCGTCGACTGTTTTGACACTTCAGCTTTTTGAGGCGGCGGTAATTTTTCCGAAGGGGGTTGGGGCTTCGTTTTCGGTTCTTGAGTGAGGGATCCGGTGCTCGCGGTTCGAACCCGGGACTTCACCATGGAGATCCGTCGCTCCCGAGTGTTGATGATCGAAGTCAGGAATGGTATCTGGTTGCTGATCGCCAGCATGAAGGGCTTGTAACCTAAGCTGTAAGTGTATGATTGTTAGGTAAAATACAAACATGTTTTTATCTTAAAATTCATAATCATCTAAGCACTTTATAATATTTCGTGGACGTCGTACGAGGCGACAAAGGGACAGTAGACTGACCAGTCAGCATCAGTCCAGGCCACAAGCGCCGCCAACGCCGCACGCAGCCTGCGCACGGCGCGCAGACTGACGTCGTGCGCGCGCGCAGCGTTGGCGGTGCGCAGCACGGCCAGCGCGTCGCGCAGCGCCACCGCCACCACCAGCGCCCACTCCACGCAGCTCGCTTCCGTCATCAACTGCAGGAAGTATCTATTGGACATGTACGATATTCTTTATGCTCATCTTTTATTATCTCTATAGGCAAGAGTTGTATCCGTTAAGTTACAGCAAAATATTGACAGGTAATTTTAATTGTATAATATTTAGAGTTGCCGAGATGATATTAACAGATCAATTGCATTATAAGTATAAAGCATTACATATGGATTGAAAGAAAATACAATTCTCAACTCGCGTACTTATAGCACTCAAACAAGTCTTAGGCGTTAACATAAACCCTCGTTAGAATCTGTCACTGTCATTTCCCGATGTACAATGTTTATAATGGCTGCCGTTGCATGGGCAAAAGCTAGTATTATAAAACTAATTCGCTTCCCGCTGTCTGTCCCTATTATATGCCTGGATCGTTTAGATGTATAATAATTTATCATGGTTTACCCGGGCGACGCCGGGACGGGCTGCTAGTAAATAATAAGACCTTATAATGAAACCAATGACAAGGCAGTCCCTGTGCCGTATACTGGTCTACATTTATATAATTTGTCTGTTATTTAACTCTAAAATACACGAACGTACCTAAGCTGCACATGCGCAGTATGGGACCCCCTCTCCGCCTGATGGTGGTGCAGCTTCTCCATGAGCGCCGCGTACCGCCTCTCCTCCCCCGCGTCGCTGGCCTCCGCCGCCCACAACACCGCCCCGCCCTCCGCCACGCTGCACTCGCCCACCGAACTGGAGATATTTATCATTACTACGATGTAAGGATTAACAGAATTCAGATGTACAACTAGTTACTTCGCTCTGATCTGTCAGCAAAAGTCACTCCAATTGCCTCCAATAAAAAGTACGTTGGGGTGCTGTTTATTATACTACATTGCCATAAATAATCAGAATATTAAATGTACATTTGTATTTTGACTTTATTCACATTATCCATTTTAAATCCAGAATTCTGTAACTGAGTAGAGTTGAAGTTGGAAAATTGTCTTTTGACTTTGTGGTAATGACATTATAGTGTCATGGCCAGTAGTCTGAAATTGATCATTTTGGGCGGATAATGTATTTAACATGTGTTTAACTTTCATCCTTGTTAAAATATTGTTGTTGTCGTGTTATTGTGTGTGTTGTGACTGTAAAAGCATGGTTTAATTAGATTCATACAGTTGTTCGACGGCCTTGCCGGCAGCCGCCAGCGTTGACAACGCAGACATGGTTATCACAAAATATGGAAAACATGAATCGGTATTATTTTTTACCTTAATTTGTCTCGGCTCGGCCTTCCCCTCGATGTCAGTGCGTTTTAGTTATTATATTAAAATTCGATTGTATGAACCTTGGTACATCATATAAGGTCGATTAGTTGTGCATATTGTGTGTAAAAGCTGTACAAATTTTAGAATATTTATACAATATTTATTTCGTTTTATAATATATATAATATATTATTCACTATAATATATTGTCTATATATATATATACTAGTAATAGTATTTATATAGAGAATATAGTATAAAGTGAATGTTGTTTTGCCGACAGTACCCAACCAGGTTGGATATCCTGAAGCTACCTGACGGGCCCCGGCGACCGCGGCGCGGCGCACAGCGGCAGACTCATGTAGCCGCTGTCTCCGCACAGGCTGTCCTCCGCGGGGGGCGTGTACGGACCTGATGATATTTATCACATATTTTATATATTGTATATCAATTTATTTATTTATTTTTTTATTTACGACCTCGGTGGCGCAGTGGTAAAGTGCTTGCTCTCTGTCTCGGATTCGATCCCCGGTCGGGTCATGATGGAAAATGATCTTTTTCTGATTGGCCCGGGTCTTGGATGTTTATTTATATATGTATTTGTTATAACATATAATATCGTTGAGTTAGTATCCCCTAACACAAGTCTCGAACTAACTTTGGGGCTAGCTCAATCTGTGTGATTTGTTCTAATATATTTATTTATATGTTTATCATCTGAAGTTGCATCTTCCGACTTGTTTTAGTGTGGGTTTTATACAAAGTGTTAGAGTCCCTTGAAATGTTATAGCAAATCTTATCGAGACAACAAAATGTTACAAAACATTTTGAGACATCGCTAGTCGACCAAATGTGGACCACGTAAAACATGATAAAGATCTTAAAAAAAGACTTCACATTAACTCAGACGCAGCAAACAAATGTTACATACAATTTTATAGCCGTCGTATGTAAACTAATTTACTTTGCCGCGAGTCATGTAAAGTAGTAAAGGAGACCAAATCAACTCACCAATAGACGCGGCCTTAACAATATCGCTGGCCATCTCCGGCTGCAGCGCGGGGTAGGGCCAGCTGAAGTCCTCGTGTAGCCTCTTCAAACACAGCACGGCGTTGTCCACCCTCGCCGCCCGCTCCCTCTCCCCCGCCAGCCAGGCCACCAGGTGCAGGTCCAGAGCCGCCGCAAGCCGACCCAGGGCCAGTAGTCTAGCGCTTGATAGCAGCACGCGTGCGTGACGTTGGATCATCATGTCTATGAAGAATTCCTCCGCTGTGCCGCTTAGCGATTCTCTGGGGACAATTAGAAATTAGTGTTTCAGTTTGCTGAAGGTTGGCTGGAAGAGAAAGAAAAAAATATATTTATTTGCCATAATACAAGAGAATAAACATAATATTGTTAAAACGGGTGTCTCATTTTATTAACTTTAAAGGTATCTGAACTGACTTTCACGATAACAGACAGTCGCATACGAGTGAATTAAACAGTATGCACGTTTGCACACGATCTTTTTTTTACGCGTAGGACGTGGTGAGCCATGATTGCTTGGAAGAGATTACGCCCTGCCCTTTTGGTGGGGCGAAGCTAATTTCGTTTTATGTTCAGAATTTGGCCTAACCGTGATTTCATTTACGACATTGTAATTTTCTCATCCTTTTTATTTAAATTAAAAGAGAAAAATTATTACAATTTCATTATTAATATAATAGACAAATGTCTACAACTATTTAATTAAAATATTATACTAAAACCGAGTATACAACCGAGTACGACACGATAATAAAGAAAAACAATAATATCCCACCTGTCGGACCTCGCAGGCACAGACTTCTTCCTCTTGACGGCGGCGGTGGCGCGCGCGGGGGCGGCGGCGGGCGCGGGCGCGGGCGCGGCCGGCAGCGGCGGCGACGGCTCGCGCGGCGACACTGTGGTGCTGAAGCTGCGTCCGCGTCCGCCCGATAGCTAACGGTGTAATAAATACATCATGATTTGTATGGACAAATCACACGATTTGGCGTTTTGATTGAGTTGGCACCGAAGTAATTTCGAGACTTGGGTTATGGGTTACAAACTCAACGATACTATGTTTTATGTTCGCAGATGATCTCTGTACTCTGAGTGCTGGTAATTCTAGTGTATACTTCTATTGTGTATAATGATACAAATAAATAAAATAATATATAGATAAACATCCAGGACCCAGGTCAATCTGAAAATGTTCATTTTCCATCTTGACCTGACCGGGTATCGAACCCGAAGCCCCCAGTATAGCAATTCGGCGAGATGACCATTAGGCCACAAAGCTCGTCAAATATCTTCATAGTCAGTAGCCTGTGTTCACATCGGCGACGTTATACTTCACTCAAAACTTTGGAAAGTCTTCAGTTTCAGTGGAACTGCAGTGTAGTGGTACAGTTTATTTATATTAACATACTAATTGCGCCCCGGGGCTTCGCTCCCGTGGGAATTTCGGGATTAAAAGTAACCGTATGTGTTATTCCAGGTTATATTCTAACCGTGTACTAACTTTCATAACAATCGGTCCAGTAGATTTTGCGTGAAAGAGTAACAGCCATTCATACACATGTACATCGTCACAAATTTTCGCATTTATAATATTTATAGAATATAATATGTTGTCCGCAACAAACAATAAGAAAAAACTAATGTGAATGTTATTAAATATTATGTATCATCATTTAATTTAACTATGAAGCTTTTGTCGGTGAAGTATACTTCTAAACTTTGCTAAAACAATACCTGCATAGTCCCGAGTATAACAGATAGATCTTCAGCATTCGGCGTGACGGTCTGCGACTGCACGATCTGCCCATACTTCGCCTGTACGTTTACTGAGTTGCGCGGTGAATCTACGTCGTTCGGATCTGGAAAATTATTTTATACAAGACTACCTAAAAAAGAGTTAAGTTTTCAGGGTTCATAGGTTAGAAAAACAAAAAAAGCAGTCTAAAATCATAAAAAATAAGATGCGGGGATGAGGCAGGCGAGTGGGGTAAGCGGATCCGCCAAGGTTGGCCCTCTTTATGAACGGAAAACCAAATAATACCTTATTCACTAAATAATAAAATAATTTAATTTCGCAAATCGCCATGATTCCACGAAATTCATTTTTCAGGAGGGAAAAGATAATGGTCTCGCAAAATACAATAAAAGCTTGTAAATTATTAAGTATAGAGAGGTACCTATAGCCCTGAGGAACCTGACCAGATCCCTGGCCAGGTCCCAGCGTTCCTGCTGCAGCGCCGTGTCCAGCAGTTGCGTCGCCAGCTGCCGGCTCACGGCGGAACTTTCCAGATTCTGGAATATTTACACAACATATACATTTCGTTACACCTTTCTCTCTCTCATCAACACAACATCAAGAGCGAAGAGAAGCTGGGACGGGCAGCTAGTGATCTATATAAAGATTATTAGATATATGACTATTACAGATGTTTATGCGTGTAAGATATAGTATATATTTCATTAAACTACGCTACTATACCAATATAGGTACACAAATAAAAAAAGGAAAAGTTAGCAAGGAGTAAAAATAGCTAATTCAAGTCAAAAGTGGTACCTTTCTCCGCTGAAAATAATGAACGATAGATTTTTCAATACTTACATAACTATTTACAGGGTTTTTTATAAATTTTTTGTTAATGAGAATAGTCTAAGAGCTAACATCATACATCATACATTATACTTTTGTATGAGGTTTTAATTTCCTCTCAAACAAGGAATTAATAGACGAGGATTATACTTAATGTACTAGAGCTTAAAAACTAATTTTAGGTGGTTCACATCAAAACATTATGTCAAACTTTACGAGCATGAGAAGGGATATATAGTATGATTACCTGCAAGATGATGAGATAAGACGCAGCTGTGTCCAACATCTTTCTCTGTAAGCATTCTTGGAAGAGCTCTTTTGGTTTCCCAGCTGCTGAGAACAGGTACGCCCATAGCGCTATCTCTGTCTTTCTTGCGCATTGTACTACTGTCTGGAAAGACAAGAGATGTAATTAAAAAATAAATCTGACTTTATTATGTTTTTTAAGAAACATGAATTCGACAAAGTCCATTTTGAATATATCTTTTATGTTGGTCTAGGAGCGCTTGAAAACTTATGATATGCTGTTTCTCCTGTGGCGTGAGGTCCCGCCCTAGAATAGGACCACTCCAAATCCTCCCGTAGATGTCGTGACTAAGGGGCACATGCCTTAACAACTGATAGGCAACAACAGCATCACCAAAGAGAGTTGAGGATTATATATCTACAGTCTCTTCATCTAAACACAATAAATGAAAATTAAAATCAACCTGCAAATAGACCGGGAACTCGTGAACGAACTCGATGACGCTGGGCAGTTGAGCGTCAGGTATGGGCTCCTTGCTCGTGGCCTCCTCCTCCAGCACCTCATGGAGGAGCAGCTCCAGGGAGTGGGGGAAGTAAGGCAGCTGAGCGCAAGACCGCGCGATCTCCCATGCGTGGTAGCCTAAGTTGCGACGGAGAAGTTGGCGGAGAATCTGGTGGAGGTATACTTGACTCTGCAAGGATATATTAATATATCAAATAAAAGGAAATCTTGTCTATTGCACGATAGATATAAATAACAGAGATCTAACGTGAAAAACTTTTAAAATTCATCTATACCAATACATTTATATTATAAATAAAATACGTACGAGCAGAATTCATAAATACAAATAGCCAAATTATGCCATATTTTCTGCGAAATTAAAATATTTTTATTTTCAAAAAAATATATTTTTGCGTCATACTTTAATTGTCGTCAAAGAGAACTTGTTGCTATAAATAAAAATCATAATCGTGGATAGTCATAGTCGTAACTACGTGAAAAATTTCAACTCTGTAGGATAAGCAAAAGTAGGTGTAATTTGACTTGCAAGATTACAGACAGACAGGACAGGTGAAATATACAAACACTAAAAAATAAAAAAGGGATTATAATGCTCACTGTTCTATTGACGACGCAGAATGGCAGCGAGAATACTGAGTTTGAATCAGACGCGTATAGTGTTGTGTCGTTTTCAGCGCCCAGTAAAATCGCATCGTCAAAAAGAATTGCTGCAATAAATAAGAGAAATCATCATTAACTACATGACATGAGTCAGATTGCTGTACAAACTCGTGTGGTACGAGTAATGTTCGAACCCAGTACGTTTCGATAACAAGCGGGCGTTTTAACCACTTAACCACCGCCGCTACAATATTACATTAATTTTACCACGGCACTACTCACGATCGACAAAACATTTTATGATTATGAATTTTCAGTTTCAGATGGAAAGGCAACATTACTGTCTTTTTTATTAAGCAATACTAAAAAGGTATGAAGGTATAACCACATGGCTCGTAATAAACCCCACAATAACTCGTGACAGTTGAGTCTACTTTGACATAAACAGAAGCCAACTCACTTAGAGGGTAGATATTGAGATGGAAGGGCAGCATGATTCTCTTCGCCATGAAGGTATGTCTCGACGTGTCTGGATGTCTGGTCGCGTCTCTCGGCAACAGTGGTAACCACACCCGGGCTCCTAGGGACCCACACCATAGCCAGAGAGCCCTTGAGAGTTGAGTTTGGGATGGGGTGCCACTGCCTGATGACCAGACGCTTTCCACGCACGATGCTAAGACTGTCGCTGGTAAACAGCTGTAAGCCTGGTGGAAAATAAAGATGTGATTTAATATTGCTATCGGAAATCATTACACAAATATTTATCCATACCGGTCCATAATTTCATACTAATATTATAAAGAGAAAAGATTTGTATTTTTGTTTGTAATGAATAAACTCAAACACTATTGAGCCGGTTTTGATGAAATTTGGCGCAGAGGTAAGCGAAACGTTCAGGACTAACATAAGCTTCACTTTTTTTAGTTTGTAAAAATTGACGTTTGTTACTATTTCTTGCGAAATCAACTGGAGCATTTTTTGTGAAAAAAGGGTCCTCAACAATCCCACTCAACGCCACCTAATTTAATATATTTTTTCGGAATACTTAGGACTTTACATTCAAAGCAAAATTACACAATTGAAAACAATAAGCCAATTACAAGTTTTAAAACAAAATTTATGAACAATTGGGTAGTGGCAATTGCGCCACAGTAGTTAAACTTGATTGGTAAATTTTATATTCTTATTTTGTAGGAAATCTACGTCAAATGTTTGTCATGCTTTTTGTATGTTTAGCTATATAAAGCGCACATAACACAAATATGTCATAGACAAATAATAAATAAATATTGATAAATGACTCCAGCCGTTTCGCACGACTAAATCAACTAACCCTAATTAACGTTACTGAATTATAAATTAATGTAAACAATACATAATTCAATTAGTTTTTCTCGCTCGACCGCAAATTACATAAACGCAATTCAAGCATCAAGTTCAGGATTATCGTATAGCCGAAGTTATACAATAAATCAAGATCTAATTGGTCAACATCGCGGTCGCGTGCACTCTGCGCCCGCGCCGGCTAATGCCCGGTGGCGCAACTGGAGCAAAACGTCACACCGATTCGCAAATTGCGTCAACGCAGACACGCTTCAGGACGTTTTCTTAGCATTATTGTTAATATATGTCAGTAATGATATTATTGTCACGACTGTCATTATGATTATTGATCGCCGATATTTCGTTATTATAAACATGTTAGTAATAAAGATTAATGTCCTGAACTAATTCTAATAACCAATCGAAAAGGTAATTTATATGAATCATTCATCCAACGCTGGAATCCAATCACATTACACTAAAATCTAGGCCACGCAATCAACGCAAATATCCTTGTTTCAGTGCGTGCAGTTTTCACATATCGAAGGCTGCATGAAAATGAGGAAGCCTGATGCAACCCCTGGTGATTGTTATAACAGACTGCACGCGCGAAACGGTCCACATCCGGCCCTCGACAGGACATGGCCTATATATTACCTTAGATCGCAAATTCCGTGGCAGTGCGTTTTTGACACCAAACTGGTCTAGTGCGTCTCCGTCGATATGAAATTCCTCGCGGTTAGTGTTTATTTGTTTGGATCAATTTAACTATACAGTGAAAAGTTTAGTGATGCATATTTTCGATTGCAGATCTCGTGTCTCCTTGCCTTCTCGGCACGTGTTAATGCTGATGACTTGGGTTTGGGAGGTCTGGGCGCAGGCCTCGTTTACGCCCCAAAACACGCTTCAGTAGATTATTATGTGAGTAATCATTTTGTTAAGTAATGTAAAAGATTACAGGAAAATTTTAACCTATGATATTTTTTTCAGGCGTATCCACGATATGCCTTTGAATACGCAGTGAAAGACCCCCACACAGGAGATAATAAAGCGCAATGGGAAAAACGGGACGGAGACGTCGTTAAAGGTAATGTACCGAACAATAAAAACCTATCAATGGTCCTAATAAGTGATACATGATATCCTGAAAAAAGTTTATTTATGTAGATTAACCGCTTGATTAATTTCCAGGTGCATATTCATTGGTGGAACCGGACGGCAGCCTGCGCGTGGTAGAATACTATGCCGACGACAAATCAGGTTTCAACGCGGTGGTCAAACGCCTCGGGCCAAACTTGCACCCGGTGGCCCCAGTCGTGGCCCCTATATACAAGGCCCCGATCCCTGTGCTGAGTAGCGGGGCTATAGCTCCCATCTCTGTAGGCCCCATCTCGAAATACGGTGGACTAGCAAATGCCCCACTTATAACTGGACCTGGGATATACAAAGGAGGAGTTTCAACCGCATCGATCATCAATCACGGGGCTTCAGTAGCACCTATCCTACCAGCGCCGATCGCGCCAATCGTCAAAGCACCTATATTATCAGCGCCTATATTACCAGCCCCCATCTATAAAACCCCTATTGCCCCAATCTTGTCAGCTCCGATCTACAAAGAAAATATATTGCCAGTGCCAATCTACAAAGAACCTGTATTGCCAGCTCCAATCTACAAAGAACCGATACTGCCAGGCCCAGTTCTATCAAACCCATATTTAGGAGGACCGGTCTACAAATCAGCCCCAATATTGAACGCTCCAGGACCCATAATTTCGCCACTCCTAGGATATAATTCTCTCGGTCTGGGAGGTTTGGACAAAGGCTCAATATTGTCATCTGCTGCCCTGTATAATGACCTTGGACTGGTTGGCAAAGGTCCTCTTGTACCAGCGTTGGGACCTTGGGACTTGGGACTGGGGTACAAGCAATGATTTATGTGCCATGAGTCGAGGACCGAAAACCCTGTAAATCAAAGGCCGCCGTCCATTTACTATGCCATGTTCTATCGCTTGAATTAGCTATTGCCTGCTAAGATAAGGTTACTTATAAGATAAGTATTTAATATTTATGTAAATACTCATTATGTTGAAGATAGCACAAATATAGCATACGCCACTATGTGGTGATTTATATCTCGTTTTATTGAAGACTAACTCCCAAATAAATAAATTAAATCAATGATTCAAATGACATAAATCAGTTTGGAAATTAATGTGAAAAGTGAAAACATATTCGTTAGATCATCAAACTGGCGATTTCAGGAAATAAATAGAAGACGATGATACAAGATATCAAAAACAGGAAAACACACAGAAATCGTAGACAGCAAAACTTATAAACTTGCACACCATTTGCAAAAAATTAGAAAACGATTATAACAAAACTTAATTTAATGTCTATATGAAGATAAGGTCTAGAATAACCTACATTTTTGGTTTACGAAAATGAACCAAATGCTCTTTGATTACGATGAACCGACCATTTGTAGCGATAAATCGTCTTTAAAAAAAAAATGTATAATGATATCAGATTTACACAAAAAATCTGAATTTCAACCTATATCCTATATATATATAGTTAATAATGGGAATTTCTCATAATGAACGACTATTTTCCTCTATCAAGAAGGATTCTACGTGAAGTAACACATGAATGATGTTACACTCAAACCAGTATAGGTATGACGAGGGTTCGTGAAAAAACCAGCAAACATTGCACAGTCCACCGCGCGGGGTGTGGGTATAAAAGCGATTTTTACCCATTATCCAACATTACGCATTGCGACAGCCGAACCTACCGACATGAATTCGCTGCTTATGGTAATTTCATTGTTTTCTTTCCAAATGTCAACATTGCCCTTCCTGTCTTAAATTATCCATGACAAATTATACCCCGCAATTTTTGTTATTTGAAATTAATTTTCTTTACATACGTGTATAGATTTTCTCTCATCTGAGCGTGTTCCCGGTTTCTTTCCAGCCTATTGAGCGTCGAAGCCCAGAGTCCGCTGTATAGATTAGATGGAAGATATGATATTACACACAAACAAAAATCTAGTTATAGTACATTAGGTAAACCGTACTTATACTACACCAATGACAAGAAAAAAGACGATCAATTAAAACCAATTAAAAAATAATCCTGTTAAATAAAATGTCAAGAGAAATATAACCAAAATCTGGCAACAAATAATTGAATAAAAAAATATAGCAAAAAAAGCAAACACAAAACATGAGTGTATTGTAAATAAACAGATGATGTAAATATGTTTCAGATCGCATGTCTACTGACGATTGCGGCACAGGCGGTAACGAGTTCACCAGTAGTAAGTACATCACTTATTTATTGCCTATATTTCGCTCAGTCTTGCTAAGTTAATCGGTTCGACAACTTTCCAAACATTGTTATTAACTTTGACGCAGCTGGAGCATTACGGTCAATTACATGAGCTACAATTAAAAATCACAAACCAGATCTAACTATATATATTTTTATTATAAAATAAATCATAAACTATTTTGCAATGAATACTTATACTGGATATCTTAAAATATATAAACTTTCAAACAAACTCGTGGGATATAGTTATGGTTTTATGTGTGAAACAGAGCTTTTAATTTGAGTATCAAGAATGTATCTGACCGAGATTTTTATCACGGGAAAGATAAAATTTTCATATAATACTGACTGCCCACGTTTACGAATGCAACGTTATCAGATATAAGACGGTGGCAGCCGATGCAGCATATGAATATGCCATTATATACTTTGTTTTTGCAATTCCAGGACACCTCACGATATGCATTCAACTATGCAGTAAACGATCCACACACGAGGGACAAGAAGGCGCAGTGGGAAGTCCGCAACGGGGACGCCGTCAAAGGCTCCTACTCGCTGCTCGAGCCTGACGGAGGCGTCCGAGTGGTCGACTACACAGCCGACGGCCTCAGCGGGTTCAACGCCATAGTCAAGAAGACTGGACCTAACCTCCACCCGCTCCCGATCTTACCGAAAATCCCCCTCCTACACAAAGTGCCATTGATTGATGTTCCACACGTTGTACCTTTAATAGCGCCCCTGAACTACGGCTTCGGTGGTGCTCCACTCCTCCCGCATTCTACTTCAACCATCCTCGGACCGTACAGCCTACCGTGGGATCCAATAACACACTCGTTCGGCGGCTGGGCGCCAATCACGGGCCATGCGACTGTGTTCAGTAAAAAATGGGTGAAAGGAAAACTATACAAATGGGTGACTGGTCCCATACCTTTGACTCCGGGGACCAAATTGGTATTCAGAAAGAAACACTGAGAGTTAATGGGTCTTGTTTCTTCAATATAGGAGAGTATTCAATCAATAATTAGGTGGTACGTATGTTTTATATACCTGTTATCACCTGATAAAATCTACAAACTAGGTCAGTCTACTAAGCTTCTGAGGTGTATATAGACGATGTATATAAATTGTATTTAACTGTAAATAAAATATTTATACCCTAATGAAACTTATTTACTACCACAACAAGAATCAGACTGTGGTCAGACGTCAACGTACTAGTTTCTAGTACGAATTCTTTGCAAGTACGTAATCGTATAGCCGCCGTCGACAAAAATGTATAATTTTTTGTCGACGGTGGATGGAAAATGAACAACGCCTCTATGATATGTATTTAGTGAACTTTTAATTTTCCATAAATTTTGACGTTTTCGATACAATTACGTTATCGCACATGTTCATGCGAGCCCCACTGATCCCTTCATATATTAATGAATTAATGAATCAGCAATCGGCTATACTGTCAGCTAAAAAGATACAGGAAGACATTCGTAGGCTCGTTGTTGGCTCGGTATGGACAATGGACATGATTGGAGTAATATGATGAGTGTAAACGAAGTGAAATTTTGAAATGAAATTTTATTGTGAAAGAAACTTGGGTTTCTTTCACAATAAAACTTCATTCATTTCAATTTAAAAGAAAATTTTACTTCCATAAGTAAAATTTGGAGATAGTAAATGCATATACAAGGTAGTCACAAATTAACTACAGACTACTATCTCCCATACATTTATTTAGCCCCCGGAGCCAGCCCTTTTTGTGTCCTCCCTAATATAGAGCAACAGATAACAATATGAATGTAAAAAATTAAAATGCCCTTAGTTTTCAGTTAGATTAATATCTTCAGAAATATATCTTACGATAAATGACAGTGTTAATAACGTCACGTAACATAAACGTTTAGTTAGATCAACTTGAATATCTAGCTACCTAGTTTCGGTCGTGACATTTACATAATATCTTTATGAACTTGCTCGATTATGAGTTCTAAATCTAGTTTAGAAACGTAGATTATCCTTTGTTAATGGCGAATATATTATTGAATGATTGCGTATATATCTGCTTTGACTAAGTTATGGTACACTAAAACTGCTGCCTATTAGGATTTCATGTTTATAGTTGACGCCCAACATTTACTAGTTTTCCCAAAAAAGTTCGAGGATAGGAATCGTGCTTTAGACGAGAGTCAAAGCAATTGTTCTGCAATTAGACTTTCACAGTCATTCACGTAAATTTTAAATATATAATATTTCTCAAAGCTACAAACTACTCCATTTCTAAACGACCACATCTGCGAAGAGATGCCGAATAATGCTATTATTGTTATCAAGTACCATAAAGTGCATGGTCAATATGTATACAAAAACATGTTGTGATGGAGTGCTAATAAAAAAATTGATTTAAAATATGATAGACCGAACAAAATATATGAAAATTGAGCCAACCATTTCCTCGTTCCCGAATTCAAAGTTCGTGTTAGACTCTTTTATTCATTACATTGTCATACAATAATAACATTCTAACTTACATCACTTGACCACTCTATAAATTGCGAAAATATTACACATAGGAATACCGGGGGGAGAAGGATATAGAAGTTGAGTACAGAGTACTAGTTGACTAATAGCAGATAAGTTATTAAAAAATATTTGTTGAATGAAGCTGATATTTTAAATTCAGAAGTCTGTGCGTTGCGTGTGTGTCCTATCAAATACCTCCAGAAGACTTTTTGTGTCAACAGATATTAGCAATATTGATATAAGTCTGTTAACACATCTTAAAGAGATTGTGTCACGCTCTCATGGTATTTTCCTTAATCTACCTAAAATCGATATAAATGGCTGTACGTAAATCTCTGGTGAATAATGTCATGGATCATGATATAATATGGCGCTCTCAAAAATGCCCACGAAACTTGAGTAATATGAGAGAGCAATGTGCTAACAACAATCGTGCTCGTAACCTATTGGGCAGCCTATAGATCATAACAATTAAAAACAGATTTTATCACTGTTATTAATTAAAATGTCAGTGACGAAAACTGACTGATGCAAAACCGACTCGCACATACTCCTAGAATGTTATTCCTACCCGCGTACGCGTGGAGCGGCACGCGAGACTGAAGAGGCATCTGCGACGATTAAGCTCGCGTGGGACCGTGAGAGCCCCATTGCATTTTGTCAGTGTCAGAAGTTGTGTCAGTTACGTAGTACTTCTTTATTAACATAAAATAAAAACGTGCTTTCGTATACGAAACATACCCATCTCCATGAGCTGCGGCGTTTGCTTACCATCAAGCAACCCGATTGCTCGCCTACTGTACTATAAAAACTCAAAAATATTTTTAATATTATGACAGAGTCTACAGTCCTATTGATATGAAAGCATTTTCCTCATTTTCAATTTACCAATTCATTACTCAACCCTGGAAACCACTGTAGCTGATTTAAATCCAATTTGCATACATTCATTGTAATTATTTAAGGCGTATACTATGTATTTAAAACGTGATAAACTAGTTGTACTTTTGGGAGCACAGGAATAATTGAAGAAGAAAAAAGTATGTACATCGCAAAACCGGAGTGAAGTGCAGTAGAATAATCAGTGTAGTATAAATATGCAAGTGGACAATTGGACGGCACAGTGCACTTCGATTGCTCACTGGAGTACCAACAGCCATCGATATGAACACACATTTGGCGGTAATTTATATAACTATACTATACATATTATATTTCAATAAGTAGTTAAAGAAAAAGAAGCTCTATGTTAATGTCAATAAATCAAAACTTTGGTTTGTTAATTAAAAAAAAGTTTTAAATAAAAATCAAATACATCCTTTCGTTTTAATTAAATTTGATGTTTAACTTTCAGATATCGTGCGTTTTGGCTGCGCTTGCGGTGGCAACAGCGAATCCACCTCTAGCATTATCCTACGCCCCCATCTCTACTATTGAGAGAATTGTAAGTATGACTTCTGTGTATATCTCTGCATTGAATGAAAATTAACCTTTTCTGCATTCTGGGCGGTAACATTCAGAACTTATGTTTTCACTCCCAGGGCAGGTCCAGTGGAAATGTGATAAGGAGGCTTACAGGCGAAGGGAGAGGAAAGGGGAGAGACATCATTTTACTATTTTTCTCGCACATATGAGCATGTCCACGGACATTCTCACTACGTCACGACATCGTAGGACGTCAGCCCCCTTTGGGAACGCTATTGTTGTCAAGGCAAGGTTACATTCTAGGGCGGGACGACACATCAGATACTGGAAATAATTTTACTGTGTAGTAATAGTGTGTATAATGAAATTGTGTATATTATATCTATTACAGCCAGACCCAAGCTACAAGTTCAACTACGCAGTAAACGACCCAGTGACCGGCGACAACAAAGGCCAATGGGAGACGAGACAAGGCGACGTAGTGCAAGGCGCTTATTCTCTGGTCGAGCCTGACGGCAATATCAGAGTCGTGGAGTACACGGCCGACCCTCTGAGGGGATTCAACGCAGTCGTCAAGAGGACCGGACCTAACATACATTCTGTCGCGTTGCCCGCTATCAAACCAATCACTCCGATTATTACAGATGTCAGACCTGTAGTACACGCGCCGCTCATAGAAGCAGTCGCCCCGATAGCGCCCATCGCTCCAATCGCCCCAATCGTCCACGCACCAATAGTCGAGCCCCTAATCCAAACGGCACCGATAATTGATCACATCCCAACACTGGACTATCTCCCCTGGTTGCCCCTCCCCGCCTCACCCTGGCTCTCCATCTCGGGCAGTAAATATGGACACAAAGGCAATATAGTTCGTCGATGGGCTGTTGGACCCATCGACATGCAGGGAAAAACGCTGACTGTCAAAACAAAACATTAAAATAAATGTATTAAAATCCTCCTGTTTCACCAATATAGACAGGCGACTGTTGTTTGGTGAAACAGGTCGGCGTCTCTTATTGTATAGGTAACATATGTTACTCATGGCACTAGTGTGTTCTTGCATATTTCCATTTATGTCTGTCGTGCAAAAATACACTTAGGTCTATAATAGGAGTTATTATTATGGTATTATCCATAGCAACGAAGTGTACCTGAACTTTATGTATTTTATCGTTGTAAATAAATATTTATTTATAAACGAAATCAAATGTAGATTTCATTGCAATCCTGAACCTATTTTACTTAGCACAGATGATTAATGATTTTTATATAAGACTAGACAGCGTTGTGCGCCTTGAATTAACGCGAATACGAACTACTTTGCGAAACCATCTTTACACGCGTTTCTCGGACGTTCCTATTGCTGAGAAATAGAAACGCCATCACATGAAACTAGTAAATCATAACTTTTGATTGCTACTGTCGGCACCTTAAACACCACGTATGCATTTCCAATCGACATCATTTCCAGTCATATTACAAAATCGCTGAAATTGTAACACTAGCATCACCCCACATTTCATAAGAATCGATTAAGTTAAATTGAATTAATAATCCATGCGTAATGATACGTGAAAACAGGACTAATCATATGTATATGTGCGTGTTACGTCGGAACATACTCGATAATTAGTCAAATCGAACAATTTGTTGTTTACTGTACTAATTGTGTACAGGAACTAATTGGATTAGTAGGACATAACGTACTGGTTTTTAACTGTGGTGTGATAATATTGAGCATGCGAAAATATTTTGACATTTATCCCTCTGAGAATCCATGCGAAAGTTTGTGAAAATGTATGTGCGTAGATTTATTACTCTTCCACGCAAAATTTACTGGACGGATTGTTATGAAATTTGGTACACGTTTGGAATAACATATAGAGTACTTTATATCCCGAAATTCCCACGAGCGCAGTCTAGTAAAAATGATCAGAAGTAGAGAGGTACATAATCATTATTTTACGAAAATGTTATAAGTATAATAAACCTTCTATACACATTATGTTAAAAAGGAAAACTGTTGGCACAAAACGAGAAAATATAATTCTAGAAAACCTGTATTCTAGTATTATTTATGAGCTAGTGTGTGAAAAGTAACGTGTAGGCTATGATGAACCCCCTCTATTAACATTTGTCTAAGAAGTCGTGTGTTATATTCCACATAATAGCCACGACGCTTAACCATGCAGAGTGTTAGCATATAATATACATAAGAAAGAAAGAGTAAACTATACTACTTACAGGATTGTTATCGTCGTCTGTGTCGTATTCTTCACGCTGCACCATCATCAGCTTGCCGCTCGCATTGATCACCTGCGCAGACGTTTATTATTCAAATATTTAATCACAAGTAATTTTCGATAGTTAATGGATTTCAAACACTGTATGTAACAGACACACACATAGAAAATGCCAACAAATTATATGGAATGTGTGTGTTGTTCCTCTGTTTATGACCATCGGACCGCGAAAATTAGTTCTTAATCACAGAGGTATACTATACAGAGATTATCATAGGTAATTAATACATGCGACACTCGAAGAAGATAGAGAGATATATAATGCATACGACGCATTATATTTACCTTATATATATGCACCATGTCAGGCAATGCATTGCAATGCCTGACAAGGTGCATATGACTATCCTTATCCTTTCATTATTATAAAACAAAGTCCTCTGCCGCGTCTGTCTGTTTGTTCGCGATAAACTCAAAAACGATAGTGTGGTTCCTAAGGAAGGTTTAGGTGTATAATTTATGATTTTACCCGAGCGAAGCCGGGACGGGCCGCTAGTATTGTTATAAATAGAATTAAGCCGCACACATAAATGTAACGCAATGGATTTAGTCTGAAAAATCATATAAATAAACAAATAACGTGCGACATATTTACCAAAGAGTCCGGCTGCCGGGACACAGCCAGCGGGGCTGCGGAGCCCCGCGAGTGCACGTCCCGCAGCCGACACAGCGACGCCGACACCACGCACGCGGGGTGCGACAGAGCGGAGATGTCCACCGCTTGTACACACCGCATGTCTATACTGCCATCTGTTCAATGTCGAGAGAGAGAGGATAAACTCTCAGTGCGAGCTACGTAGGATGCGGAACATCTCAGTTATTGGTATGTATGAAACTATTATTATAATATTTTACCTTACTTTTTTATACTACATTTAAAGCAAATAAAATTCATTTCAATGGCAAAAGCCAGTTCAATTACAATATGTTTACGTTTGACCATGTACTTTACGTATACATTGTTATATTACTGGGAAAATATATATATATATTTAAAAAAATGGTAAAATAGGGACCAACACTTATAAATGAGTAGCTTTCGGTGTTTTTTCTAATACTAGTAATTTGTTAAGTTGCTAAATATTATTTAATTCATTACAATATGACGTGAAAAAGTGCCTGTGAAAGTCTAATTTCTGAATAAATACTTGGACTATGTCTTCCAATAAAAGAACGATATTTTTTGTAAATTACATAAAGGTTATATATAGAACATTCCAAATGTTATCGAGCTTCATAACTATAAAACAGACAGATATACTAACCTTGGTCCGTACTCAGCTCGTATATCGTTACTAGGGCATCAGCACCGAACACTACAAGCTGATCGTCCAATATATCTAAGACGAATATCTGCGATTGTACACGAACGATCTTCGCGAATTTATTGTCGAGTTTTGCCTCGCGCGGGTAGAAGCGAATTTCATCGTGTTGGTCTATGATGCTGTAGCAACCTGAGGGAGAAAAACATTTAACAATCCTTAAAATATTACAAAAAGAAGTTTACGTCTGTCTGTTTGTATGAACGCGATAAACTCAAAAACTACCAGACGGTTTTTTTACGGTTTTCACCAATAGATAGTATGATTCTTGAAAGTTAAATGTATAATGAACTATGATTTTACCCGAGCCAAGCTGACAAGGGCCACTAGTAATAGATATAATATACTCGGACTGGTGTGAGGTGATATTCTGTCTTACAATAGAACCACTACATAGAGAGTGGATGTCGTATGAGGTACCACACGTTATCATTCTGAAATTCCCTGTCTTTGGCTACAGAACTAAAAGTTAGCCTTCATTAGTAGCTTTGTAAGTTTCTTCTATAATATAGAAACCAATTGGAAGATAAGAGGTTGGAACTCAGGTTGGAGGTTGAAATGAGAGTGATTCTCACCCACGACGATATAGTCTCTCCACCACAACATGCCGCCGGTGACCACGAAGTCCTTCTCCTGCGCCTCGTTGCCGAACAGCTTCCATCTCCGCGCGGCGCAGTTGTAGTGCGCAAGCCCCGCCCGACCCGCCACACATACGTTTAGGCCTTCTTCGTCTATTGCACTGTACTGTGGCCGAGGTTTACTATATTATTTATTTAGTTCAATATTATAAATAAATAAATAAAAAATTATTAGAACAAATCACACAGCTAGCTAGCCCCAAAGTTCGAGTCTTGTGTTATGGGATACGTAACTTAACGATAGTATATTTTATAACAAATACATATATAGATAAACATCCAAGACCCGGGCCAATCGGATTAAGATCATTTTCCATCATGACCCGACCGGGGATCGAACCCGAGATCTCTCGGTTCAGAGGCAAGCACTTTACCACTGCGCCACCGAGGTCGTCAATCAATAGAATAAGCAATATTAATAAATAAGCATTATTGTCTGTGGGCCAGTCATACTCATAAGGGTTATATTGTATAATATACTGTGGTACCTAGTTGCCTGTGCATAAAATAAAATGTATAAATTCATATAATGAAACACGATAATCAAATGTCACTTTAATTGATCAATTTTATTTAAAGTAATATTTAGTTCTTTTTGTTGTCATAAAAACGGTTTTGACTAACATTTGTGACGTCACTTGTGCTCACTGTCATACAAGCCCCGTCATATATTTATATTTTTTTTGTTTGTTTTAAACACATGGAAAAAAGTATCTGATCTGATGGCATCTTGGCGCTGCTATCGAACAAAAAATTTTAAATGGGGTCGTTCGGTTATCAATGTAGCGAGAACCGAACAACCCCAGTGAGATCTATATCTACTCGATCACTTACCCTTAACGACTAATTAGTAGCTATGTAAGTCGCCGGCAATGGAAGCACTATCCATTGCTTCCTATATTCATTATCATCAACAAACTCCCTGTACTCAGCGCTGCTATCAAACCAAAACTTTCTATATGGGGTCGTTCGGTTCTCAATGTAGTAACGTCTATTACTGAGATCTTACCCTCAACGGCCAATTGGTAGCGATGTACGTAGCCGGCAACGGAAGCACAATCCATTGCTTCCTACACTCGTTATCATCCACAAACTCCCTGTACTTGGCGCTGCTGTCGAACTCCAAGTTATTATTTTCTGTCGTTCCGTTCTCGATGTGGTAAGCGTCGGCCGTGGCGTCAATGATTGAGATTTTCGTCCGTTTAGTTAGATTATCTTCTAGGTTCACGTATAGTTTGTCATCGGCTTGTAGATATAAGTGCCTTTGGTTGCTCTGAAATATGGAAAAGAATAAATTTGATTTTATAATGAGGAAATGATATGTGATTTTAGCGAAAAATATAATAATTTACTAGCTGTTGCCTGGGGATCGGCACGTGGCAAACAGAGTTTCCAGCTCTCAAAGTATCTCTACACCAAAAATCACCTATATCCAATGCTATTGACCTAAAACAAGAAGAAATAAACACACTTACACATTAATAATATTAGTATGGAAATGTAATTGATTTTCATCGGTTTTGGACTCTACTCATGACATTAGTAACTCTGAAATCAAATGATAATAGTGTTTGCCCAACACCTAGTTTATTGACATCATGTATGTTTGTTTGTTAGTTAGTTTGTAACATCTTTATTATACAAAGAACACATGTTAAAAGTACGTACACAACAAGAGAAAATATACAAATGGCGGACTTATCCTATCAAAGGATCTCTCCCAGTCAATTAGCTACATGTAGTCAAACATTAGGAAGAAAAAACAGTAAGATACCACGACCAAAGTCCGGTGGCAATATGAGGAACTATAAATAACAGATAGGCCGCGTCGTTGTTTTCAGCGACAGTGGCGCCACGTCTAGGGGTACGGACTCTAGTCTTACCATACAAGGGTTGACACTGAGGGGACTCTTGACAAAATCGAGCTGGATGAGTTGCGAAGCGGTGTCCCCCTCCGCCCGCACCATCCACAGTTGGTAGCCTTCTGTCGCCCATTCCTGTTCATACAATCAATGATATTAGATTTTCAATATATTTTAATACACTCACTGCGATACGCGTAAATAACGTCACAAAGCCAACGCTGATTAAAATGTTGTAATTTTTCTTATCGACATGTTATTGCTAACATTGGTGTCAGATTGAAAGTCTTAAAAATATATTAACATTTTATATGACATTGTCATTGGAGGGGGGGAAGCATCGTAAAACACTGATAAACTTTCAATCAAATTTTGAAAAATTATAAAATATAAAAATATATTTTAGCAAAATATAAAAACCGAGAGACAGATTTTCAACAAACGAAAAGAACGGTATGTTTTATTAAAATAAAAATGGGATATTGGAATCAGTTGAATCAAGGGCGATGTCTAGTGTCATGGCCCAAATCAATTTCAAATCTTAAAGTAATCAGAAAGCCCCACCAAACAAGGCACCCGCAGCGGGTTGTGGTGCCCCAGGTCGTGGTAGAGCCCGTGGTCCCAGGCCAGCGAACACATCAGCAGGGCTCCGAACGTGCTCCACACTGAGACTCCGCCCCGCTCCCAACTCACGGCCACTGCGCGACCGTCGGCCGACCATCTGTAACAATGTTTAACAATTTAAAATATGAAAAAAAAAAAAAACAGATTTTGTCGATGCTATAGTCGACATAATTACACCCAGCGCGACAGGTTAGGTGCATTAACTTATACATAACAACAACAAACAACTCAAATACCTATACATATATGTCAATAGCTGTGCCCCGGGGGAAGCCCCGGCGAAATTTCGGGATAAAAAGTAATATGTGTTATTCCAGGTTATATTCTACCCGTGTACCAATTTTCATTACAATCCGTCTAGTAGATTTTGCATGAAAGATTGACAAACATACACGTAGTATAAACATATACGTAGTATAGCATATCTACAGACCAGTAGTATATAACTCTATAAACTTACCATAGGTAATAAAAAAGAAAATTAAAAAAAAAGAGTGTCTAAATAACAACGTCAAATGCGAAACAAAGCCTTGACCTAAAATGAATTGGACTAATATACTAACAGGGTAAGTTAAAATAATTTTCTTTTTTATTCCATAGGTAAAGAATTAAGAACTCGGTGGTTGTGTAATGGTTAAGACACCTAAAGCCTGTGGATCGAAAAGTCCCATGTTCTAATCCTACTCGTGCCACATGAGTTTATATACCAATCTGACTCATGTATAGTAGTTTTCATCAACCATCACTTGCTTCCGGTGAAGGAAAACATCGTGTGGAAACCTGCACACTCGTTGATTATTACTAACTTGTGTGTGAAATGGAGAAGGTAATGGCAAACCACTCCATTAATAATGACAAGAGAGTTGTTGTGTGTGTTTCATTCCACGTAATGACCACGACCCTCAGCCATGAGGAATACGACTATGAAGTTAGAGGTGGAAAATTATATAACTAAATAAACAAATAACACAGCTTGAGCTCGCCCCAAAGTAAGTTCGAGACTTGTATTATAGGATACTAACTCAACGATACTATATTTTATAACAAATACATATATATATACCGGGGATCGAAGTCGGGACCTCTCGGTTCAGAGGCAAGCACTTTACCACTGCGCCACCGATGTCGTCAAATATAAAATCTTATAAAATGTAGATAGAAAATTTTATAAATCGGGGTCAATATACTCACCTCATACACTTAACAGGGCCGGGGTCCCCGGGGAAGTCCTTGGAGCTGAGCAGCATAGTGTGCGACAGCTCCAGTCCGCCCGTAGCCTCGTCTATCGTGAACACGTCCACTTGAGAACTGCAAACAAACGGTTTGATTACAACAACATTTAATAATTTTCTTCTAAGCAACGGTCGATTTTAGTTTTGAGAAATTTGTCAGGTAAAGTATTTATTTTGATGGCGAGATGATTTAGGTAAGTTTCAACGTGGTTGGCTCAATAAACGGTTAACGATAGTTTATATGTGTCTCATTGCTCCAGCAGTAATCCTAAATCCATTTAGAAACTCGTTTGAGTTGAACAGTGACGAAATAACGAAAACTATACATACGAGGGTAAATCAAAAAGTTCTTAGAATCACTATAAAAAAACCAGGAGATGTGTACAAAAATATTTTATTTTTCAACGTAATCTCCTTCTAATTCAATACATTTAGTATACCGCTTCTCTAACTTTCTAATTCCTTCCAAAAAAAAATCATTTTCTTGACTCTCAAAAAAGTCGTCTACGGCAGCCATAACTGCGTCGTCATCACTATATTTAGTTCCACGGATGTGCTCCTTTAATTTTGGAAATAGGTGAAAGTCACTAGGGGCTAAGTCCGGAGAATATGGTGGGTGATCAAGAAGATCGAAGCCAGCACTGCGGATTGCCGTGAGCGCAACTTCGGACCGATGCGCAGGAGCGTTATCGTGAAGAAACAACACGCCCAATGACAGTTTTCCTCGCCGTTTTTCCTTTATATTTTCACGCACTTTTGGAAATAAATTAGCATAGTAGGATCCAGTAATGGTCTGTCCTTTCGGCATGTAATCGATAAAAAGGATTCCTTCACTATCCCAGAACACAGAGGCCATAACTTTGCCGGCGGTAGGAGCAACGCGAAATTTCTTCATTGGTGGCGATGATGGCCGTTTCCAAGACATGCTTTGTCTTTTAGTTTCGGGATCAAAATGGTGGACCCATGTTTCATCCATGGTAACAACACGACGGCAAAATTCATCCGGATCGGACTGTAATATTTCAAGATTGCGCTTTGAAATTTCCAAACGACGTTTTTTGTTTTCTTCTGTTAACATTCGTGGTACCCATCTTGCCGACACTTTTCTGAACCCCAAGGAATCTGTTAAAATGGATTGGATGCTTCCAAATGAAATCTTTAGGACCTCGGCTAAATGTTTTATAGTTATTCTTCTGTCTTCCAGAACTAACTTCTCGACCTTTTTGATATTTTCTTCTGTGATGGAGGTTGACGGCCGCCCGGAACGCAGATCATCTTCACAAGTTGATCTACCCCTTTTAAATTCCGAAACCCAGTAAGCTACTGTAGAATAGGGTAAAGCATTATCCCCTAATGTCTCCTGAATATCCAAAAAAATTTCCTTAGTGGACATTTTTTTTAGGCACAGATACTTTATCACCGCACGTAATTCGTTTTTTTCCATATTTCAATACGTTGGAATACCCTTGGCACTTAATAATTTATTGCTTGTAAACGATACGACCGAATCGATTGTAACTGAGCATAAACATTATACGATAATCACTCTTTAAAAATAATAATAAACTACCCACAAAAAAAATATATCAATATGTCATTCTAAGAACTTTTTGATTTACCCTCGTATTATCCGCCTCCAAATTCAAGTTTCATATAGGTACTCACTTCTTTCTGCCAATGGCGATAAGTCTAAACTTATGATTAACTCTTGTACAAGTGGCATCGTCAATGCCCTGTGCCCAAATGCCTTGAACGGCCTGAAAAAATATACATTATTTAGAAGCATTAATTTATTTTCACCATTCAATTTTGCAGAGGTGACGCCGTTAACATAACATTATGACATGATAACATATTAACATAACATTATGATATGACATACTAATCGTCATTACATTTTATGAGGCGACTAGCCATAATATCTGACCACAGGTAATAACCGTGATTATATCTAGCTTTATGTAGGAGATTCACAATATATAGCATTAATATACCACTGTGCATTTAAAATCATATTTCACACGCCTTACCCGCAGGTCGGTTTCCAGTAAAATCTAGTACAAAATAATTTTCATGAAAATACATTAAAATGTAGGCGAGTGATCTTTGAGGTCAAATGGCCGGAATATGAGACTAAAGCTTTGTAAGAATGGCTTTATTGGTCTCTCTCAGAGCACATATCTTTAAATAACAATGACATAATATTTATATCTACTACATTGTTTTCACACACAGTGCAACACATTGTTCTAATTGGGAACAAAAACATAATTAAAGGTAACCTATCGCTTCGTTCGTTCGTTAAAGAAAAACATTGTGAGGAAACCCGCACACTGGTTAACTATTAGACCACTAATGTGTATGCGACTACTTGCCACTAGATGGCAGTAGTTTGTCCGCAATAAGTCATGTCAAAAGCCTTTGGACAACTTGCATGAAGATCTGTGATCTTTAATCTTGATAAGAAGATTTGGAGATAGATAGACAAGCTTTGAAATAAAAGTCTTCGTTACGTGTCGCCGCTCTACAACAATAACAGAATTACATTTTCACGGAAAAGTGTTGTGCCACGGCACAGCCTACAGGCCAACATAATAATGACATATTATGTATTTATCAAAATTGAAATTAATTAGCAAAGTGACTTACATTAGGGTCAAATTTGAGATTGGGCGCGGTAAGATACGCCGCACGCCCATCATTCAGAGTGATTCCGAAGCCGCACACTAGAGGCGAATATTCTATGTCGTTCACGTGTATGTTGTCCTCCAGTATCGGCTCCGCTGGAAACACACATGTATACTTGTTCTTTAGTCCGTAACTTCGCCCGTGTTTATTTCCGCTCGTAAAATATTATTGTGAATATATTTGGTTCTAAGCAACGAATCGCGATGAAACCTGTACCAGATTTTAAGTTAGACCATCTGCTATAAAACTGTGAAAACAGCATCAAATTCTATCCAGTAGTCTTTGCGTGAAGCGCGATCAAACATATATACAGACAGACAAAAATTCTAAAAAAATATATTTTATTGAAATTTTTCATTATAATCTTCTATTTACAGACATAGCCTACTTACAGTTTTATTATATGTATAGATTTTCCTTTGGAGCAATAAAGAGTAGAGTATTGTATATTTATTACTAGCTGAATATTTATTGTTATGATTGAAAGTGGGTTAGGGAAAAAAATAACCGCCGATCGTAAAAAAACATACCATTATTTCACATAATGTTTTAAAAAAATTGTGCTTCTTAAAAGAGTGTATAATATAAAAAAGCGTGGAGGCGTTCGAAATTCGAGTATAATAACCAAATAAATAGGTCGATCGGCTGTGATAGCAGTATGAATAAAGTAGAGCATCCGGTAGCTTTCGAGTTTATCGCGTCCATACAGACAGCACAACGACACACCCGACTTCTTTTATAATATGTAACGATAATATAGGTAGTTACCCTTGGAAACTTGCTGGTTGATAGAAAAGGGTATCCTGCCGAGGTCGAGGCAGTAGTCCCTGTTCTGGGAGCCGTCCCAGCGGTAGCGCAGCAGGTGCGCGCGCGTCGTGCACACGAGGATCTCCGACCCGGAGATGCAGCACATGCGCGTGATCAAACCATCCCATACTAACACCTCTTTTAACTACAATAAAAAAATTTAATTAATCATTTAAGAAACTGTCGACTCTGAATTTAAAGGCATGCTCTCATCTGCTAGTGTAAAGGTTTTATGTTCCGTGCACTGGCCACTAATAAACGAATAAGTAAAAATGTGTTCGAGTTTTAAATATTTTTTTCATATTGAGACATAAGATTGCAGTCAATTGTCTTTAACATGTAAAATTGCTATTTCTATTTTGGAAATTTAATAGGTACAATTATTTTCATGACCACTACACGCTAGTTTTAATTTATTACAGACCAACTATTTGAACAGCTCAAAAAGAAGAAAAGCAAAAGAGCTGATCGTTTCCCAACGTCTAACACATATTTTCCAAACACAGCTAAGACAATCTCGATTAAATTCTCTTTCAAATAAAAAACTGCTACGAAACCACGGGCACGACGGACGTACAGATACCAAGACACGTTTTAAACTTAACTCCTCGCCTTCTCTCGTTGGGGATTAGAAAATGTAAATGTAAGCGTTAATAAATAAATGACTCAAAAATATATTTTAATTTTAGTAACCTAAAAATAAAAATTACTATATCAAGTTGTATTTTAAGTATGGAGAAGTGAAGATTAATTAGATGCACTAGATTTGTTGTGATTTTAAAATTGTGACCGATTACAAACCCATCGCGAGATGTTTCTCAGTTTATAGTTCTTTTTCTTTAATTTTCTTATACATACAGACACAAACCATATTCTCTTTTACGATAGAATAAGATCAATGAGCTGTGTGAACAACAAGAATGTATCTTCATTTGTTTATCTTGATGTACATATTTACTGTTGTCTTTTGTCTGTATCTTGATGTGTATATATATATATATATATATATATATATATATATATATATACATATAGTACATATATATAGTAATATATATGTATATATATATATATATATATATATATACATATAGTACATATATATAGTAACGATAATATATATATTAGTAATATATAATATATAATAGTACATATATATGTACATATATATATATGTATATATATATATATATATATATATATATATATATATATATATATATATATATATATATATATATATGTACATATATATATGTACATATATATTACTATATGTATATATATATATATATATATGTACATATATATATGTACATATATATTACTATATGTATATATATATATATATATATGTACTATTTGTTGTAAACACAAATAAATTATAATAAAAATACTATGATTTGTTTATTTATGTTCACAACATAACAAGGTAAATACAAAACCATTTTGTATATTTTGGTTTCATTGTTAGATCTGCTCCATGTCAACATCAGAGATAAGGAATGAAATAAAATTGTATTTATTTAAATGTCTTACCAATGTGATTTTCAATGACGGTATGACCTCCTTCACAAACAGTTCGGCGGAGTCCCGGCGCAGGCTTGCATTAGGTGGGTCATACTGCTGATACGCTGTCTGCTCACTGAGACACTCCACATTGTACAGAATTAAGTGTCCTTCTGATGTCTGTAACAATTTATATAGGCACATCCTGGTTAGGCAATGTTATAGACAAACAACGGTAAATTCAATATTTTATCATTTTTTTAGCTAGTACATTTTGTCACAGTCATAGGGAATAAGTTTAATAACAGCAAACAAAAAGTAAAAAGAAATCATACCAACACAATAAAATAAACTCTTCACCTCCTTCACCTTCACACTTATATAATTTTCAACAACATTTCTTTGTTGGGCTCAACAAGTGGGCACCTTAGCCATTGGACTAATAATGTTACCATGTTATACTTACAGCAATGCATATCATGGAGGAGTCAGGTTTCCATTCAACACCTACATTCACTCCCAATCTATGGATGGAGTCTGTACTTCTTTTGTGGTACACAATTGGCACGGATGGCTACAAAAGCAAAGATACAGTAAAATTATTTTTTCATTTATCATTTGAAACTTTGGATTTGTGTATGAGACTTGATTAAATTCCATACATGAACATGGAATAAAACATGTGGGCAAGTAGATATATTTATTATGGTTAGTAAAGTCAATTTAAGTAAATATTAAAAAAAAGCATTTTAAAAATTATTGCTGAAATATGCACTGCTTTTTTATTTGAATTTATTTATTAGTCACATCAACAGCAAAACTTGTAACATTTACACACAGAAAACATAATCATAAATTATGTCTAATGTTTACATCAATTTAGAGACTTTTCTGGATAAAAAAGACGGTAAACCCTTTCAAAGACTAATTACAAATATTACATAATGGATATTATTGAACTTGTTTTGTTTATTAATTTGTTTATAATTGTTAGCCTGAACAATGAGCATCTTTGTCGGCCACTATTAAATACAAATACATATCCTACCATAATATTATAAATGTGAAAGTTAGTGAGGATGTATGTGTGTGTATGTTTGTTACTTGTTCACACAAAATCTACTAGACAAATTGTTATAAAATTAGGTACATGGTTAAAATATAACTTGGAGTAACACATAAGGTACTATTTATCCCAAAATTCCCACGAGAGCGAGCCTGGGGCACAGCAGTATTTAATATAAAAGCATTGTGAGCCTTGCATGATGCTAGAGTTTATAAACAAATTTTACAGTAATACTCTCTCTTTGTAATGGAAAGTATTCTACTCAAATGCAAATCATGCACACATTTACATATAATTTCATAGTAATTAATAAGTAACAAAATATGTTATGCATAATAAAACACCAATTTATTTATGGTGACTTGAGATGTTGTTGCTTATGTATGCTGTTAAACAATCAAACCTGTAACCATTGTTGCATATTTAGCTATTTTATGTGAATCCAAAACCTATAGCATTATTTATTTCATATATTTACAGTGGTATGTTAAAATTAATGCTAAGCTCTGTCTACCAGTTAACTTTGGGGTTTTTCCATTTATTTCCTAGATTTATTTAGAATGATAAAACATAGTAAGACATTATGTCAACCTCTATATGAGTCCACATGCACATGACGGTTTTATAGGTTTTTATTCTTCAATTAATAATTTGAATATCATAAGATGCTACAGCACGAAGAGAAGAGTGGTTCTTGTAAATAAAGTTTATCAGCATGTTGTTAATGGTATGTGTAAAATTGTAGGTACCTATATAATTATATATTTTTAATAATATGTAAACATACCTTACAGTACCAGACACTTAAACAGTCATCACTTAACGAAGCAAATAATATTTTGTCCACATTTGAGACTATTTGCTTTATAATTTGATTATCAGCACCCAGATTCTTCAAAACTTTAGGCCAACCAATAGGAAAGTACATTTTGACGTAAAATCATTGGCTATATACCTAATGGAATTAACTAAACAGTACAGTGACAGTCACAAGCACTGTTATATTTCATAATAGCAAACTGAAATTACAGATAGATATTCGATAAAATCAGACAAAAATCAAGCAGAGTCAGCTTCAGCGCAACGAGCGATTCGTCAACAAAAATAGAGATTGGTTTTGGTTAATGAGTGGAGTGAGTGAGTGAAGAGGTGTCAATGTTTGACAATTTATTTTGACAGAGTAGAAACGTCATCAACGCCCATAGACACCATTTTTCTTTCTGGTGGTTGCCATTAGTTTTTGCGATCTGTGTGTATGGCAGTGGCAGACAGGCTAACTATAGGTGCCGTTCATAACTTTGCTTCTTTGCTTATATGTCTTGTCTGTGTCACTGACGAAGTGTGTTATAAAATGGAGGAGAGAAATAGAAAAGCCAAGGAGCGGTCTGTATTAAAGATTGGATTATGGCAACATTTTATTTTTATTGAGACTGGCATGGCTGACAATATAGAGTTAACAATTTCTCTATGACCAATGCTTGATTTGTAACAACAAAAACCTAAAATTTGTCTTGAAAATACCTAAATATCGAATTTAATTTGTATTTACTTCCTTATTATTTCGTTGATTCACCCGTAATGTGTAAGATAGCTTTCATAGACGCGTTACAACAATACAGTTACAATGTCGGAACATACTAATGTCGATAAAAACAACCTGTGTGTTACTGAAGATGTATTCGAAAAATTTCAAGCAGAGTCCATGTATGAAGAAGAACTAATTACTCTTTCAGACCTCTTGACTTCAAATGATACAACAACATCTGTTGTGCCAGATGATGCCAAGGATCTTTTAACCGATGAAAATGTTGTATTGGATGGTATAAGCAATGTTATAGATAATTCTGAAACTGTACAGCATTCCGAAATATCGACTGGACCCGGTGAAGTTATCGGTCACCAAGCCCAACTGTTGATTGAAACCTCTGACTTAAATGTGTCTGAAAATATTATAGTTCAAACTAAAGTTGAGGAAGAAAAACAACGTAGAAAAAGAGGTAAGAAAAAGAAAACTATTCAAGAAAAATCATTTGACAAGGCACTCACACAACAACCGGAACAATTACAATCTATAACAAGAGGTCGAAGGAAGAAAATAGCTGATGACATGATGAACAGTCTCAGCTTAGAAGAGCAGATGGAATTAATTCATAGTGATGTTCCCAAGATTTCAAATAATGTAGAAATTCATTCAGAATCTGGATTAGAAGAAAATACTCCTCAACCTTCTAAAAGTAGAGGTAGGAGATTAGTCCAAAAATCTAAAATTGAAACTAGTATCTTTGATAATGGTATGGTCAGTGAACAATTAAAAACTATCAACCAAAATGGTCAATCTGTAGGTGTACCAACTACACGAAGAGGTAGAAAAAGGAAAACGCTGCAAAACAATGATAATAATGATGTTAGTCTTCAAAATAGTAAATTGGATATAGACCTCCAAAATGAGGAAATTGATGTCAGTGAAGATTTGCCAATATCACAAATTAAAAATGGAAACTCAAATACAGGTGAAGATGTCAATCTAAGCATAGATGCACAGTCCACAAATTTAACAAAAGGTAGGCCACGTAGAAATATAAAGAAAACATTAATAGCTGAACCAGACACCATCAAAAATAAAGTAACATCTGGCAAGAAAAAAGGTAGGCCTAAAAAACAATCTCAACAGTCACATGATACAGATCTTTCAGAAATTCAAAATGACATCAACTCTTCTACACACAGTAGATGTAGTAAGGTTGAGGAGCCTTCTAGCACAGTTGACAAAATAGATCCAAATCTCGAAGTAGCTCTAGCAAGTAAAACTGAAGAAATTGATAATGATGAGGCAGATGAAATGTCTTTAAGTAATTTTAAAGAAGCTATTTTGTCTAAAGACAGCAATGTCCCTTCAAGTTCAAAGGAAGAAGCCATAACCAGCACAATAGAACTGGAACTAGAGGACACTAAAAGTAAGACAAATGAAACTCAAAATAAAATAGATTCTACAGCACCAGAATTAGTAGATTTTGAATATAATCTTGATAATATTGCCAATGAATGTGTGAATAAAAAAAAAGAAAATCTAAATGCTGAAACAAATATGATGTATGCTAATGAGTCTTTACTGATTGAAGATACTAGTAAAAGACCGAAAAGAAGGAAAATGAAACAAAATTTTCGTTATCAAGAGGATTCTGATGAAGATCCATTTGCCAATATTGAACTTTCAGATGATGAGCCGAAACGTGGTAAGAGAGGAGCCAGATATTATTCAGACGATGAATACATTCCAGGTAAAATTACCCGAGGTAAGAATGCTGCTGATAGCTCCCTAAGTTCTGATATGGACATAGAAGATTTTGAACTTGAAGGCTTAAGGAAACAAAAAAGAAAACGTTTTTCTAAAAAAAATGAATCACCCAAAAAGAAAGGCAAGAAAAGTGAAACAGATTGTATATTAGATGTCACTACTGTTCCTCCAGCATCACTAAATAATAGTGATGATATAGAGGTCTGTCTGGAATCATCTGTCATAAAAAATCCTCAAGTTGATGAATCTTCTACCTGGGGAAAAACAAAGGCATTTGAGAATTTTATTGCTCAAAAAATACAGGGTACCGAATTGAAAATAAAGAAGGTATCGTCAACTGCATCCACAACAACAATTGCTCCACTTGATATTCCAACGCTTGATCCGACTGTTAAAAAATTGATAGAGAAATCCACTCAAACAGTTAGGACCAAAGTGAATGCACAAGGTATGCAAACCTCACCACCATATGATGTTCCTATGAAGGAAAATGTTACTCTTACGAAAGAGCAGTCCGAAAAAGCATGTGAATTCCTTAATAGTATTGTTAAAACTACTTCTGAGTTAGGAGTATTGATGACACAGAAATCTGAAGATTTCATGAAAAAGAAAATACATACGGACCATGTGACAGACACTTTTAAAATGGATTACTGTGTAAGAAAGTCATTCTTGCTATTTAAATTAGCCAAACATAATTTGATGCAAATGGAAGAAGACTTGGCTAACCAGTATGAAGAATTTCTAAAAGCAAATGACTTAAGTGAATATAGGGAACAAATAAAAACAATGGCTTCAACATCAGCACAGAAAGCAGATGATAATGATAGTGATTGTGAAATTGTGGCTGTGGAGTCTGTGTCTGGGTCAACAGCAGTAAAGAAAAGTGAAAAGCCTAAAGTTAATCCAAAGACTGTGTTCTTAAATAAAGAACTCTCAATAAAAATAACAAAAAAGCCTGGAGAAGACAAGAAAAATAATGATGACAAAAAACTCAATATCAAAGGGCGGCACACAGTATGGATTAATGATTCTGTGATTTTAAAAAAAGTTAAGCCTATGCAGTCTTTTTTAGCCCAGGACAGCCGAAATAAAAAACCTCCTGATTATAACATCATTGAAAATATTGTGAATATTTTTTTTAGGGAATATGATAGACAGCGAGCCATGTCTGTTTGTGCTCCCTTTATTTCGTCTGAATGGGTGACTGCCAGGAGGGAATATGCATGCAATTATTATGTAGCCAGTCCTGAGATTCCTACAGGTAGTGAGCATTTTGTAAACAACACAAATAGAGAAAGTATTGCTGATGTTAATAAAACAAATTGTAACTCAATAGTTTCATCACCAAAGTCATTATTTTCACTCTGTACTTTATGTATACAAAGGCAATCATATATCAAGAAAAATACAGGGAAATATATACAAGCAAAGGAGCAGCCCAGTTCATTATTTGAGATATGTTTGCATGTTTTGAATAAAGACAAGAAAAAAGTCCTTAATAAGACTGTCAACATTACAGATGCATTATCCTTAAAGACTATATCCTTCAATAAAGTTATGGAAACATTGAGAGTGACTACAAAACTGAATGACATCTCTCAATTCATACCTGAAAAGAAAAAGGTTACTCAAGAAAATAACCATATAATACCAAAGATAAAAAATTTAAAAGTAAATGGTGCAAGTAAAATAGAAAGAAATCATCCTAAAAACGAAGTGAAAACATTGTTTGCACTGTGCGTGAAACTTATTCAAAATAAGCAGAAAATAAGTTATCATAATGATCATTTTATTAATGAAGAATATATTCAACATAATAAAGAATCAATTTTATTAGATGACGCTACAGATAAAAATGAGCAAACCTATCACAACACTAAACTGATAAATTGTGTGCCACAATCTTTAAAATATATTACATATGATAATATTGTACGCTTAATGTATGATTTTAAGCCTAAAGAATTACCTCTTGTCTTTGATGGCTCTTTTGAAGTAGTTAAAACATTGGGGAAGATTTGTCTGGATATCATCAAAACAAACATGTATGATTTGAATGTTACAAGATCCAATATGACGATTAATTCAGTAAATACATTGTCTGAAGAAGCCTTCTTCAATATTGAAGATACATGCACAGTTCAAGGTGATCAATATCAATATGATGAAGACGACGATAATAACTGTTATGAAGATGACTTTGAACCTCAATATGAATTTGAGGACGATGCAAATGACGTTCTCCATCAAGATAACAATTGGGTAAAACAAGTTGAAATGAAGGAATTTAAATCTTGTCTTGTTTCAAATATGTCTAGTAAAACAAATGACAGTGTTACTGATGACGCAGTACAAGCTTCTGACGATAATACACCATCTGGAATACCTTACATGGTGAATATCAAATGTGAACCTCCAGAAGAAGAATTAACGGAGAATATTGTTGACCCGGCTATTGTTAAAACAGAACCTACATATACAACTAATGAGATGACAATATCATTTGAACATGTAACTACAAAAACTGAACCAGATAATTCAAATGCTTCAAGAAGCTATGACGGTGACGCTTTTGAAGATTTTGTTTCTTCAAATAAAATGATATACTGCTCTTTAGATAATACTGATAGTGGAGAAAAGTTTAGCCAAAGTGCTTTGAGAATTCGACGTCAATTTGACCCTGATTGGGATGGTAAGAATGATGCTGGTATGAGCTTATTAATCCCACATACGTATGAACCATTGCAAATAACTGAAGCAAAAGATACCCTAATGCAAAGCAGCTCTGACGAAAGTAATAAAGATAATTCTTCGAAAAAGAAAATTGATAAAAGAAGAAAAAAGACGAAGAAAATAGAAACTAAGACTAATAACAAAGATATCAGTAATACTTCAAAGAATAGATTGGTAGCAAGTAATGAAAATGAAGCAAAGAAAGATGTGCATAGTACTTCAAAAAATAAAGCATTGTTAAATAACGAAGTTGCCATCCTGACCCGAAGAATGCGAGAAAAGATAAGACAGGAAGAAAAAAAGGTGCAATCATCTGATTCAGAAAACGAGACTATAGAAACTAGGTCCAAATGTGAAAAGAAAAAAGGCAAAGTGGAAGAAGTACCTGATACTAGTCAAAAACCTAATAAAAAAAAATATGACGGGACTGATATTCAATGTAACAATGTAGATTCAACAGAACGACTTGACCTGAGTCCAAGAAAACAGAGGGAGTCTGTTCCAGATGAAATATTCACTGGTTTTAGTGCTGTGGATCAAAGTGAAATATCTACATACCAGAAATATTTAAAAGACGTCTATGATAAAATACTACCTAAAATTGATGGAAATAACAAAAATAGTTCCAAATATTCTGAACCTACAAGCAATGAACCATTTATGAATCCCGATGAGCCAGTAGAATTATTAGAATGTGAGCCGACATTACCTATGTTTGAAAAAGAAACTCGCAAGCGATCTACAAGAAAAAAAGGTAAAGTAATTCCAACTGAAGAAATGTCAGATAAGATCATTTCAGATAAGAATATTTCAGAAATTCAAACACACAAAGAAAACACTATTGGAGATGCTCCAATAACTGATTCACCAGCAATTGTGGACCGACATGGATGGCTGTGTTATCCTATTGATGTCAATGATAGAAAATTGTATGATAACTGTCAAATATTGTTAGATAAATTGCCAGAGACATTTGTAGAAATGTATTTTCAATACCAAAGTATTACAAACAGAAATAAAGAGGATGACGAAGTTGATAGGTAATACAATATACAGTTATTTACTCAACTTTATGTAAATATACATTTATATCCTAGGACTATTTATTTTTTACAGGTTAACTAATTTGCAGTCATTGAAAAGAAGTTCAACTGTGAAAGAATTGAAAACCAAAAGTAAAGGGAAAGAAAATAAGAGGGAGTTAGCTGAAGGGACTTCTAAGGCAGATAACAATTTGGATGACTCGCGTCCAGCGAGCCCAGGGTCAGACCATTATAATGAACTGACGCCTTCGGAAGATGAAGGAGGTGACGAAGATAATGAGCCACTGGCAACAGTAATTATTTTCTGACTATTTAAGCAATGATAAATATTTGTTTATAGTGTTAATGATACAAATTTTCATTCTTTTTCTTTAGATGGCGAAACCGACGTCCGAAAACAACATGGCTAAAAGTTCTCTCATGGACGACAATGACAGTGATACGGATACTGCCATAGCTGAAGGGAAAGGCAAGACTGAAGGGAAACTTAACAAAATCAAGCAGGAGCCTACTGATGATGGTGCGAAGCCAACTTCTGTTAAGAAACCAGGTCCGAAATCGAAGACGAAGTTATTAGATCTGAAGACAGAGCATCCAGACCTGATGTTGACGGCAGATAAGATGATGAATAAGGAATTGACGCTACTCCACGCGCCGATCAACCTCGACGACAAGGTGCCAGAAATTCCATTGAAAAAGCCCTCTACTAGGAGCAAAGCGGTTAGTTTAATTTTGTCTTAATTTTTTCCAGAAATATTTCAATTTGATAATAGTCTGAAGTATATACTTTTAAACATTTCATTTATTATATCTTTCTCCTTTAAGCAGTCGCATACATATGCACTAGTACTTATGCTTTTACACATTATTGTAAATCAAACGTTTTTCGCAAATGAGGTACTGGGTCCTGTACGTTGTGTCGAATGAGGCCGGACACTGGAGCGAATACTTAATGACGCGACACTCACCAAGTTGAATGAAACAACCGCACGATGTTGCGAATAAAAATTGTAATTACATACTAGTTTAATACTTTTAAGCCTAAATAAAATCCAGAGAGCAAATTATTAAATTACAAAAATAATTTACCATCAGATGACTAGAAATAGGGACCTTTCTATGTGAATCAAAACACTTAAAAAAACACAAAATTTCACCTGTTGAATATAACAACGTAAATAAAATCCAGAGAGCAAATTATTAAATTACAAAAATAATTTACCATCAGATGACTAGAAATAGGGACCTTTCTATGTGAATTAAAACACTTCAAAAAACACAAAATTTCACTTGTTGAATATTAACGTAACGCGAAAGTTTAAGTTATGTAATTACAAAATTTTATTCGCTACAACGTGGGTCGCTTCGGCGTCATGTATGGGACCCAGCTTTCTTCATTTGCGAAAAAATGTTAATACGTTGCCGTTTGCAGAAGAACTCATCAAAGAAAGAGATCCACTACCGCATCAAGAATGAAGATGATTCGTCATCAGAAGAAGAGAAGCATTGGGTCACCACGAAAGAGAAACTCCTCAAAAGGCTGGAGAAGAAGCAGGAGACCACATTGTGAGATTTTTACAAAATATTTTTGATTAATCTCTCCTCTGTAGTGGTGTCACCACGCCCGTCCGCTTGGAGGTCCTGGGTTTGATCCAGCCCGGTTTTGGCTGTGTTTTGTTCGTTTCTGCGTTTGTGTACAACTGACTTGATTAATCGCTGTATTGATGAAGAGAAAATAGGAAAATTCTTGTATGATTAGTGGCTGAAGAAAATACCAGGAAAACACTCCGATGAGAGAGTTATAACGTTATTATTTTTTTAGAGCGGACGAAGCTAAACGCACGAAGATAGTGAGCGAGTACATAGAGCGACGCGGCGAGAACTTGGAACCGCGGCTGACGCAACGTCGGCGTGGGCGCAGGTCCAACAAGCGGCTGCTGGAGAGGCAGAAACAGCTGAGGTCAGTTACAAACATCAAACCCGCGAAAGAAATCTACTCTTAGTGTTTCTCTTTCTGTGCACTCGCCAAGAAACCTTCATACCGAATTTCAGCTTTCTATGTAGTAGTTTCGTCTATAAATTGTGCGTTGTCTGCAAGTCATTAATTTAATACTCATTACAATAATAATGCTAAAGACAGTAATACGCATCAAAAACACAGAATAATACTGCAGTTTTATGAGATTCATACTGTTTGACAACCTGGCTAAAAGCTAAACAGCCGCCAGCGTCGTAAATGCAGTCAGGGTTGTCACAATATATAATACACGTTATACTCTATTGTAATTTTTCCAAAAGTTACAGCCCAATATAAACTCCTCCTCGGCCCTCCCTCCCCACACCTCAAACATTTATGTTTAGCACCAATTTCTGTTATATCAGGTCGATTTTAATGGCTCAAAATCACGTTTACCCTTTTAGTTTACTTTAGCGCATTGTCAAGACAAATGTTACACATGTAACTTAGCATGTTTAATGTATACAGGGTGTTAACGAAGGAACTGCTGGGCGACGCCGCAGATAGCGCGCATCACACGAAGCGATACAACCAAGCCTATTTCAAAGGCCGCCGAAATATCAGAAAGGTTGGATGTTCATTACATACCAGTTGTTGCTTGCAGCTCAGAATCAGGCTATGAAGTATATCTATTTCAAATTTCATGTAATTCGACCCAGCAGCAGTTTAACCGTGAAAGCATTATATGATTATATTATTATCTTCAAGCCAGAAAAACAAACTTCCGTTAAAAAATAATATTTTATTGAGTAACATATAATTGTCTAAAATTATACCTATTGAAGTTGCGGTCCCTGGTCTCCGACGCTCTACGGAAAAATGCTCAGTAGAGTTATTTATTTAAATATATTTTCAGGTTATTGACAAAAAGTCCCTGGCAAGGAGTACTGTGATGGCGAACATGGAAGAGTTTGAGAGGAAGCGAAAGTTGACCATGAAACAAGCGAAACTGGTGAGTTTAACATTTTAGTTTCTGTCCGCGACGTCGCCCATGTGATCGTCGTTTTTTACTGCTTTGCTAAAGGATAAACAGCCGCCAGCCGTGGCAATGCAACGTAATCGTATGGACATTGTCAAAATTTATATGGAAAATTATCAGCGAATCTATCGTACGTATTAAATTTCCCATCGTTCATCATCGTGGTTGTACTACAATCAATTATACACCTAAACCTTCTCCAGGAATCATACTATCCATGGAGTAGTTTCAAAGATCCAAGCATACATAGGGACAGACAGTGGGACGCAACTTTGTTTTATGCTATGTAGTGATAAGTTTGTATTATGTTGTTAAAGCGGGAGATGTTAGGCTGCGAGGAAGGCGTGAATGTCTTGGTGATAAATGACGAGCTGTGCTTGGAGTACGACTTCGAGCTACAGCAGCCCGTGGTCGCCGTGCACCCCTTCTTTACCAAGATCATGAAGGCGCATCAGGTAGAGAATCGTGCACATATCTCTCTCTCTCTCTCTCTCACTTATCTTCACGTGTTATCGGTGGCATTAATGGTTAATAAAAAAAAATATAATTCTTCCACCTTTCAATAATAATTATTTTCATTCTTTCACCCTTGTACTAATTTATATAATGTAATCTATATTTGATGTAATTATACTTGATTACATAAATTGATAAATAATTAAATAAAATGACGGGGATTACAAAAATATTCTAAATGAAAATAATACAATTTAGCAACCAAAAATGTAATATACATAGTGAATTTACTTATTTATTGAATGTTCCCGACAGTACGAAGGCGTGAAATTCATGTGGGACGCGTGTTTCGAGAGCCTGTCGCAGCTAGCGGCGGGGCACCCCGGCGGCGGCTGCATACTGGCGCACTGCATGGGGCTCGGCAAGACGCTGCAAGTGCTCGCGCTGCTGCACACGGTCAGTTTGTATAGTGGGTGATGCCTGAAGGTCAACAACCCAGTCCAGGGACACCAACAATATTTATGGGCCAGTCAACAAATAGCTAATAACGCTACTGCGCGAAGGCGCCCCAAATAAATTTCTTCAGTAAGCAAGGACTAACTCAAAATCCCACTGTCTAGGGTTGGAGTTTGCGCGGGGCTCAATACCACTAAAATTATTTCTATATAATACCAAATATATCAAATATCAATAAATGTTCTGCTATCCAATGAAAGCTACATTATTATTATACTAGCTTTTGCCCGCGGTTTCGCCCGCACGAATTTCCCACGCGAGTAGTTCATTTTCCGGGATGAAAGGTACCCTATGTCCTTCTCCATAATTTAAACTGTATTTATGTAAAATTTCAAGAAGGTTGAGTAGATAGAGTGTGAAGTGATAACAAACAAATTTACTTATTTAATATTAATTAGGATTAGTTAGGATTTTGCGAGCTACACGCACCTGAGTGACTGGTGGCCGTTATAACGCGCGTGGGCAAAACTCGCGACACCCCTCTCAAGCGAAATGATCGAAATTTATAGTTGTGAGAGTAAAAATATTTACTAAAATAGACGTGAAAATGTGCCGATTGAATGCAACATATTGCCATTAACACCAAAACCTTTGTCAAGACCATCGTCACGATATAGTTGATACCAAAATTTTATGACACGATTGTAGAACATGAAAATATTGTCTCCAGGTACTGACCCACCCTGGTGTGGGCATGCAGCGGGTGTTGGTGTGCTGTCCGTTGTCCACGGTGCTCAACTGGGTGGACGAGATACACAAGTGGATCGGGCCCGTCACCGACCAGATCAAGGTACGATTCCTGATTAAATAAATAAATATATTAGGACAAATCATACAGATTGAGCTAGCCCCAAAGTAAGTTCGAGACTTGTGTTATGGGATACTAACTCAACGATACTATATTTTTATAATAAATACATATTTAGATAAACATCCAAGACCCGGGCCAATCAGAAAATGATCATTTTCCATCATGACCCTACCGGGGATCGAACTCGGGATCTCTCGGTTCAGAGGCAAGCACTTTACCACTGCGCCACCGAGGTCGTCATTCTGTTTCTCATTAGCAAGAAATAAATTTCAGCTTTTTTTTTGCAATATAGACTTATATTTTCTCTATATCTGTACAGAATAACAAAATTAGGTACCTCCGAGGTGTCGAATTGTACTAACGATAAGCCTCATTAGTGATTCTTATCGCGTGTCAGAAAGAGCCACTATTAAGCAGCAGTTTTGGTTTAAAGTTAGCAGAATTAATACTCTGGATACAATACAAGGTAGAAAAAAAAGAGAAGAGACAACGCGACGTGTTGGAATTATGATTGAATTGGCTACAGTGGTATTAATGCCATAATACCACCATTAACTTATTTTAATTCCCGCTCGATTCCAGAATCTTTTCATCTCATTATTATTTCCAAAAATAAGTTAAAAAACATGTGTGACATGTATAAAAAATCCATTTAAATAGATGCTTGAGTATTTTCAAAAAACATAATTTCTTGCTTGTAACAGTGGGGTATGTTGATTAGAAGAGTACCTACTACTCTCTAATGAAAATACTGTACGTCGGCTAAAGACGTAAAGAGATGAATTAATTCAGCCGAACTGGCATGGTCTCGATAGCTCAGTGGTCAAGAGCACTGTCCCGGATAGACAGATTCAATTCCCGCTCGATTCTAGAATTTTTTCATCTCATTATTATTTTCAAAAATAAGTTAAAAAGCATGTGTGACATGTATAACTAATACATTTCAACCATATTTTATTTACTTGTTGTTTCAAGCAAAAGAAAAAGAAAAGGACACTTCAGGTTAGTTTTAAAACATTGAACATTTTCCCATAACAATACTCAATCCTTCTAATATTATAAATGTGAAAGTTTGTGAGGATGTACATATGTGTGTGTATATGTTTGGTACTCTTTCACGCAAAATTTACTGGACGGATTCTTATGATATTTGGTACTCGTGTGTCTAGAATATAACCTGGAATAACACACCTTTTATCCCCAAATTCCGACAAAAGCGAACCCCCGGGCCCCATTTACTTATTTTTAAGACTATGGTTTGTTGATAGAAGCTGAATACTTTTTTTACGAATCTGAGTAGGTTTTAAAACAATTCGTTATAATAAGATACCCAAACTACTAAACAATTGTAGTTATGTGTTCAGAGCGCGAAAGCTAAAACTTATTTCGACACATTCAGGTTTTCGAACTGTCAAAATTGAAGAAGACTTACGAGCGCGCGTACCAACTAGAAGACTGGTACAGCGGCGGCGGCATCTTCATCATCGGCTACGAGCTGTTCCGCAGCCTCACCACGCTGGACGCCTACCTGGACGACGTGAGGCCCACTATTGTGAAGAAGATCCGCACCGCGCTGCTGGATCCTGGACCGGATATCATTATCTGCGATGAAGGTAAACATTTGTGTCATTATCATCCTCATCTCGTCCCTCCTTCGCTCTGGTAAAACCTTAATAATAAAAAATATTAAAAACATAGTAGCCTATATTATTCCTGAATGTTTCGTCTATCTCTGTGCCAAATTTTATCAAAATCGGTCCAGTAGTTTTTGAGTTGGTTCATTACAAATAACACTCCTAATGGAAGTTTGGATTTGGTGATTTTTTTATCATTGATATTTTTATTTAACAGGCCATCTTTTAAAGAACGACTGCTCCGTGCTAGCAGTGGCCATGAGTCGCGTGGTGACCAAACGTAGGATAGTGCTGACCGGTACGCCCATGCAGAATAACCTCAGGGAATATTACTGCATGGTAAACTTCGTCAAGCCGAACCTACTGGGGACTTATGCCGAGTATTCTAACAGGTGTGTGTCTCCCCTATGACTATAATTATGACCTAGGTGCGCCCCGACGCTTCGCTCCTGTGGGAATTTCGGGTTCTGTGTTATTTTCTACGAAATTTAATTATTTCTATGAAATTTGATACACGACCAAATTATCCACGATGAACAATCGGTCCAGTAGATAATGCGTGAAGAGGTAACAAACAAACTTACTTTCACATAACATTAGTTGGGATTATGACCTACATAGCATAGACATCAAGCCGGACTGATACAACGGAGATCCTGTTCCGCAGCTATAGCTGGTCAGGTCGAAATGGAAAATGATCTTTCTCATATTGACCTGGGTCTTACATGATTATCTAATGTTATAAAATTATAGTATCGCTGATTTAGTTTCTTGTAAAACACAAGTCTCGAAGTAACTTTGGATCTAACTTATTGTGTGTAATTTCTCTCTATGTATTTGTTTATTTATGGAACAATTGATAATATACAATAATGCGTCGCCGATACAGAAACTTTTGCAATTTTTTAAATAAGCTATTATTTTTTGGTGAGATCTTCCCTATTTTACACATGGTGTTATATGTTTATCTCCTTCTCATCTGAGCGTGTGTGTAAATAAAATATGTTATGTATCCTATGCACACTTTATAAAACGGATGTAATTCCAGATTCGAAAACCCGATTATGAACGGCCAGCATCGCGACTCGAGCGAGGAAGACATAAAGTTAATGAAAGCGAGAACGCACATTCTACACAAAGTTCTAGAAGGTTGCCTACAACGGCAAGAGGCTTCAGTCCTTTACCCATACCTGCCTAAGAAACACGAATACACCGTGTTCATTTCCCTCACGAAATGCCAATGGGACATGTACAAGTATTACCTGATGCATTACGCGAACAAAGCGAAGCATGGAGTGCTGAAGGATTTCCACGTGCTACAGAAGGTGTGGTCGCACCCGCAGGTGCTGCACCACTTTCAGACTAAGGCTAGAGACGTCAATGTCAATAAGGTCAAAGGTGATTTGTTTACTGTCGTAATTTTTTTTTAAACATATGTGTTTTCTTATTACTACTACTTTGTGGTACTATTTATTAAAGTTGGCATATCCATAGTTTTTACTTCAAAAATGTTAAATTTGCTATTCCGAAGAATCTAATATTTTGATAATCTTATATAATATGCGCGAAAGGTTGCGGCTAAAATCCCCTATAAACAACTGTTTGGTTTGATTTTTGTGTGGAAATAGTTGGGAGGGTGGATCGATATAGGCTAGATCTCTATAAATTAATCTGCTGGGGATTTGGCTACATCCATTAAACCATATAGTCGAAATAATTGCTATAGACGCAGCTATAAATAAATTTTATTTTACCCCAACGACTACTCTTATGTCTTTAGTTGTCACTACGACATTTTACAATAAATATGGTAACTTCCAGCTGAGAAGCTAGAAGACGACCTGGCAGAAGAAGACACGGCGCCGGAAGCGGATATTAAGCCGAACAACACCGACATCTGGTGGCTGCAGTTCCTAGAGGGCGGCGCCATGTTGGACAGCCTCGAGTCTTCCAACAAGTTCGTGGTGGTCTTCAGGATATTGGACGAGTGTGTCAAACTGGGGGACAAAGTGTAGGTTTCATTAATTCGTCACTTTTGCAATGACTATAGTTCATGCTACATCACTAGTATTTTATCAGCATTTATTCAACTTGCAATGTAACTATGTATGTTCCTATGTGTATTGGGGTGGCATCTTGCAACTCAATTTTGATGCAGATATCTTCAACCGATTGAGCTGAAATGTTGTACACACGTTTAGTTTGGATGACAATTCATTATTATGATAAGCATGACTTGACGTTGCACCCAGGAACGGCTCCAGGGAACTCCTCGACGGATTACTGGACGGACATGACTTTTAAATAAGATCCGACAACAATAAAAGCTTATGTCAAAAATGACATTTTTGTAAAAACAAAACTTATTTATACTACCAAACAGGCGTGCGGACCATATGATGGTTGGTCACCGTTAAGCAAAGTCATAGCTTGCCTTTCGTTTTCCTCATACAGGAAAGATAAATGTGTACTAGAAATACACGAAAAGAAGGCATGTATCGTCGTTAAGTTATTATAAGCAAAAAAAATCAAAATAAACGATAAATTCATTGCATTTCAGATTAATATTCTCAACTTCCCTGTTCACAATGGATGCGCTGGAGTTCTTCCTGCGCAAGATCAACAAGTGGTCGCTGGGACAGGATTACTACCGATTAGACGGCTCTGTACCGGCGGAGGTCAGACAGAAGTGGTGCCGCGAGTTCAACGCCGAGAACAACCACAAAACTAAGTGAGGGTGGACATTTTTATTATGTGGATCAATACTATATATTATTAGTAAAATTAGAGTTTTTCTACAAGAGGCCCGCCCCTGCTTCGCTCGAGTAAAACCATAAAAAGGTAAAGGTAAAGGTATGTTACTTCTGAACGTTTCTTCTATCTCTGTGGCAAATTTTATCAAAATCGGTCAATTAGTTTTTGAGTTTATTCATTACATACATATATTACATATTATAAAACAAAGTCCACTGCCGCGTCTGTCTCTCTATTGTCGATTAACTCAAAAAATTGATGCACGGATTTTCATACGGTTTTCACCAATAGTGTGATTCCACAGGAAGGTTTGGGTGTATAAAAGCCGGGATGGGCCGATAGTTTAACAACATTAGAATATGTACGAATGTCCCCCGCAGAGTGTTCCTGATCTCGACGCGCGCGGGGTCGCTGGGGCTCAACATGACGGCCGCCAACCGCGTCATCATCCTCGACACCTCCTGGAACCCCGCGCACGACATCCAGAGCATATTCCGCGTCTACCGCTTCGGCCAGAAGAAGGACTGCTATATCTACAGGCTGGTCGCTCTGGTATGTTTGCTTTTATTGTTTCACTAGATTCGCACGGGTGCAATATTATATTATACATGTTATATACATATAAACCTTCCACTTAAATCGCTCTATGTATTTATAAAACCCGCATCAAAATCCGTTGTGTAGTTTTAAAGATCTAAGCATACGTAAACAGACAGACACTACAGAAGCTACTTTGTTTTCTACTATGTAACGAAGCTGGGCCCTAACCAATCGACAAAACTCGTCAACATTCAACAAAATCGTCTACACAAAAATATTGTTTCTCTATATTTTTTCCTTACTTCGACAACGATTTTGCGTTACGTGCGTGTAAACGTGTACATGTGTTTTCGTTGAATGTTCACAAAAACTTTGTTGGAGGTTCTGGCTGGACACCTTTTTTTACCGGATCGAAAAAGAATATACTGAAAGATCGAGCGAAGTGAAGGAGAAATTGAATAATTATACTGTTTCCAGTACCAAATAAATGCCTATGATTAAATTATTATTTAATAAACAGGGCACAATGGAGCAGAAGATATACGAGCGTTCAGTGACGAAGCAAGCGGTGGCGTGCCGCGTGGTCGACGAGCAGCAGATAGACCGGCATTACAACATGCAAGAGCTCACTGAACTTTACAGGTAAACCAAGATGTTTATTACAAAAAATACTCTTTTATAGCACAAATTTCTCACCTTCACGTTAGTGTTAAATTAGGGAAATATTTTCCCAGATTTCAAGCAATTTTTTTTTTTTAATTTTTAGTATGAAGTTAAATAATTAAAAAGTTTCTAAAAGTATGTGTAAGTGAACACATTACGAGAGTGTTTCGCAATTTTTTGTCATTTGAAATACTAGTAATTTGTAGTTTTGGTAAATATGTATTAATTAATTTAGAATATGACCTGAAAAAGTGCTTCGAAGGCCTAATTTCTGAATAAATGATTTGATATCAATTGATCAATTATGTTTTAAACTGAAATAGTTTGCCGAATTACTTTTTAAACTGAAATTGCCACTTTAATATTGAAATATAACCATTATTGTAATCCATTATTTTTTCTTTCCACCCAATAGATTCGACGAGTCCGGGTCCGGCGTAGAGTGCGGCGTAGCGGCGGGCGTGCGCGACGTAGCGCTGCTACGAGTGGCGCGGCTACGAGCGCTGCACGCCGTGCACGAGCACGACTCCTTGCTGCGAGGATCCGAGCCCGCGCTGCCTGAGCACGAGCGCCAGGCTGCTTGGTCGCAGTTCCAACAGGAACATGAAAACGGACGTGGGTATTCTTGTTAGGGCGATGTCGTAGCGTGCGGCGTAGCGGCTACGAGAGATATGCTACGAGCGCTACGCGGCAATAATTACAAATTAAGAATATCTTAATAATAAAACACTTAAAAACACACATACACTACATAATAGGATAATATAATAATATTATTACTTTTAACAGTACAATACACAAATACAAATATATATAGCTAAATAGATTTTTTTTTAATATCAAATACATAATTGATTTAACAAATTCCATTTTTTTACAGAACTTGAAAAAGCTAACGAGAAGAAAGTAAAAAAGATAGCGGTGAAACGCACGTACAACAAAGCGGCGCCGGCGCCCACCGTAGAAGCCGATCCGGGAGCGGAGGATTCAACGGACTTCAAGCCTAAGGAGCCGAAGGCCAAGCGAGGCCGACCAAAGGCTCATGTACAGCCCGAGAGCGAATCTATATTACCCGATCCTGATACTGACAGGATAAATACTTTAGGTAATTCTATTCATTTAGTGCCGGTGGAGTTGGTTCCATTGCTCTCTCTCTTCTTTTTCAATTGCTTTAGTTCTTGATAAAGACTTGACTCGGTGACAAGGCGTACGACGAGGCGCTCTGAAGTAAAATTTGAATTGCAACGCTTATTTTTTTTGCATTTCATTGTTTTATTTTGTTCCGTGGTCATACCAAATGAATGGAAAATAAAATAAAAATAAACTTCTTGAAGGAACCATTTATTATCATCCATTTTAACATACCTACTGGCACAAGACATATATTACAAAAAATATTCTTGAACAAATATCCCGTTTATATATATACTTGTCAAAGTTTAGTCCTAAGCCGAAATTTTCAAAACACCGATTTTTGGACTATGGCCGTGTGTTTGTTTTTCAAACATATGATCGAAACTAAATAGAGCGAAAGGTTGTAAGTGTAGAATATTAAACCACACTTAACCCCTTTGCATACGGCTCGTAAGTAATCGAAATAACGCGCCTCATACAACACCAACAGCACATCAACCTGTCTTATATCATTGCCAAATTCGCCCGTGTTACCGCCGCATAGAGATTCATGCAGGCATAACATTGAGTGTTCTATATAGATATTCAAGGAATTGAGCGAATTGTATGAGACGCCGCGTTGTTTTTCATTATATTCCTTACTCATGTTTCACGGTGTTAGTGGCATAAGTCGTCATAAGTTAGAGCCCTTAGAAGAAGAAATCACGATATAAAATCCATATGGAATGCCTTCATTTTTCCATCCTTATTTCTAGATCCGAACACGGAACAATCCATGGTCCGCAAAATAACACAATTGCTGGTGAAACACAAGTTCACACACCGCGACGCGCAAACAGCGTTGCCGCAACTGGTGACGAACGTGAGGCGGGTAGTGATGACGGGGCAGGACTTACAATGTGACCCGCTCACTGCCAGCATCGCTAAGGTGCTCATGCAGAAACAGGTAAATATATATACACTGGTGACGAATGTGAGGCCATAGTGATGACTGGACACACACAGCTGTTCTTTTACCCATTCAATTCTTATTATGAACTGTTTTTATATTATGTCTTTTTATGTATGTAGGTATTTTTAGAAAAGAAGCGTTTCGGTTTATAATGTTCAAGGGACATATAGACCCGAACTAAACAAAGATTTATATAACGATGATGATATCTTCTTCTAAAAGTAATTTCAAAATTTTAATTTTTTACGACGGTTGTTTTTATATTTTTTTTAAATACTTATATTTTTTTAACTCTTCTACCAATTTTAAATTTTAGTATAACGATCCAGCAGCAATGTTTTTGTTACAGTCTATGGCTTATCACAATGGTCTTAAATATATCTATTTTATCTAGAGCATACTTATTTTTTTACAAGAATCTGACCTTGTAATCTACCCTAATCCAGGACAACATGACAATGCCTCTCGTCAACGGAATCATCGGTGAGTCGCTCAACCAAACCGTGCCCGAAAACGAACGACTACCCACCACAGACTTACCAGCCGACCTGCTACTACCTCAAGCGTCCAAACCGGGCCGCCCTAAGAACAAACCAGGCCCCAAATGCAGAAAGGGCTACGTCTACGAAGAAGTTCCCTCCACCTCAACAGCCCAAGAAAATTTACCACTATTCGATCGCCTATTACTGCCTGATAACGATGGCCGGACTAAGAGAAAAGCAGCAATCGCAGCTGAGAAACTGCTAGATACAGCCCTCGAAGATGGCGTCATTGACCTCGACAACGATGATGACTACGACAGCGCCACGGACTCCGCGCCTGAGAAAACAAATGAAATATCAACAGAAATCTCCAAAACATCTACAGATGTCTCCAAACCGGGACCTCCTGTCACTGCAGGTGTTACGAAGCCAGACGTCCCTACCAATACAACAACAACGGAGGTTAAAACATATAAAAACAAAAAAGCAGCGGTCGAAGAATTGGAAGTTTTAGAAGATGTAATGGACACGAGTATTCTCCTAAGCGATGAAGAAGAAATAATACTAAGTAAAACCGCTAAAGAATTGGAACCGGAAACTGAAATTTCAGTTCATCCTTCATTGTTGAAGAATAGTAATTTTATAAAGATTGTGGCGCATACGTATTTGGCAGGGAATCCTATGTTGGACGAGGACGCGGCTATGTTAGCAGCGAGGTACAGCACGTACAAGGCGGTCAAGGAATTGGAGTCAACAGGGAAGCCTATCACCAGTGGACCGATTTACGATATAGCTGTACAGGTATGTTTACGCTGTTGCTTTTTGTTCTTTTGTCCATTTAACACATGTTAATATCTAACGATCACGTTGGGAATATGAAGTAATGTAAGCCACATTGGCCACATCGCACTTTTAAATCGAATGACACTAAAGTCCAATTTTTTAATTTACCTTTGCTGAATCTCTTGTAAAAAAATATATATTTAATTCGAGATTTGAAATGCCATATTGTGTAAAATGTCTCCAATAAGGATGTATTATTCAAAATAAACTTTTCCTCCAAAGGTACTCGGCAAAACTATACTCAAGAAACTGCACAGCACAAACCACAAAGTTAACATCTCGGACGATATGCAATCTTCCTTACTACTAGACTTACTGGGAAACATAGACAAGAACACTCCCAAAACCACGGAACACACTGTTAAAGGCTCTGAGAAATCTAGCAAAAATGTCAAGGCCCCAGAGCCCAGAAAACCTTTAGTAAAAGAAAAAAAACCGAAGCCCAAACGTTATCGGAAGATATACTTATCATCAGATGAAGATACATCAATATTATCCCATGATGCGCCGGCACCCGCGGAACCGCAGACAAAAAATTCCCAAGCCCAGCCGCCGTATTTGTCTAGAGTGATGAACGACAATGGCGTGTCGAGCTCGCCTGCGCCGGCGCAGGGAGTCGTGCCAGTTGGATTGTGAGTATTCATGTCAAAACACACCTTATTTACAACTCGTCTTTAGGTATTTTATCTAGTGTGTTTATTAATTCCCAGGTCGACCGATATTTTATCCTGGTTTAGTTTGATTTTTTCTAGCAATGATTATAGTACACAAGATTAGTTCACTGAGTGAACCAACGAGACGTGCATATTTCGGGACACCCATGGCATCTGTGTAATGGAACCGTTTTTCGATGTATTCAGCTAGAGTGGGGATAAACGCTCGAAAGAATCGGGCCTCTCACAAAATTAAATTAAAAAAATTAAATGTGTTCTAGGTTCAAAACGACAGTGACTCCAGTGACCGCAGGCGAGCAACGGCAAACCAGAGTGGAGCCACTAGCCGAATGTATTCTCCCTGATGACGACATCCATCTCGTGCCGGATGCGGCGCCGGCGTCCGCGCCGCCGCCCCCACTGCCTCCACAGGTAGACAAAACATTGCAGGTATTTTATTCAAGGAATATCTGTTACTTAGTCAAGGGCGGATCCAGATTTTTTTCTTGGAGGGGCAAAAGGGGCAGACGGGAATGTATCAACATTAACTAAACTCGAAAATTGTTATGTTTTTATAAATGGTTTATTAAAGAAAACATTTGAAAATGTTCATTATTTATTTAATTTTTTTGTTCTAAAACGGCTATGGTGTGTAAGTAATGGATACTGTTGCGTGAACGTGTAATACTAATGTAGTTAAATCAGCCCTACTGTTCTCTCATCTTAAAGATATCCCTAATTGGAAAAAACTAAATAAACATTGAATTTCAGCAGACAACAGGCCCATCCATGGTGCCGCTATCGAAACTCGTCGCCCTGCCGCAGCAACCGACGACCGCGACACAGAAGCAACCGATCATACTCAAGATGGTGCGCACCACAAACACTCAGATGACGGAACCCTTACAACAATTACGACCGACGACCAACGAAGCGCAAAAGATGCCAGTAGTGGTCTCCGCGGGTCCCCCAAAAACAAAAATGGTGGATACCACCATCTGCCTCGACAGCGACGAGGAAGACGGCCACCATCCCAGCATCCCACCACTCACACCTATCCCCGTCAGTCTAGCTCAGACCAACAAACCTGCCTATGCCACAACGTCAACACTTGGCGGGATCAACCTTCGACTCTCCAAAGTAGACCCTTCCAAATTTATTTTAACCACAAAAAAACCGACAGAATCCGTCCCGGTGCCCGCTCTCATTGAGAATAAGGATACGCCTGTGCGATACATCGTCATCCCTAAAGCCCAAGTGGCTCAAATGTACCCGCCACTGATACCCGTGTCTCAGCATCAGATGCCGCCACACCACGTGGTCACCACCAACCCGGATGGAACATTCTCATTGCGGCAGGTGAACACACAAGCGAATATGACCAACAAAACCCCTCCAACAAATCCTACTATCTTCACTCATACATCCGCTGCTTCTAACCCCGTCTCTACTTCAACTACTACCAGATCTGGTAGAAAGACCCGAAAAGATGTTACCACATCTACCCTCGTGGCTACTCCTTCTTTATCCATAGACTCTGGCAAGATTTTGAATTATAATTTTGAAACCAAGGATAGGCGTAAACAGTCTTTATTAAATAAATCATCGGCAAATGCTCCACCGACGCCAGTCAAATTCAAAAGTATTGCGGCTAAACCTGAGACCCCGACTAAACCTGTGGCCCCGGTCAACCATGTGACCCCGGCCAAACCTGTGACTCCGGCAAAACCTGTGACCCCGGCGAAGCCCGTGACCCCGGCCAAACCCGAGACTTCAGCCAAACCCGCTGAACGACAACGCAAAGTCTCCAGTAGCAGCGAGTCCTCGGAATCCGACACCACTAACGATCCACTCTCGATACTGAAAGACGTCGTCCACATACAAGCAGACTCTTACTTCACCCCGTCCGAAGCGCCTCAAAATAAAACAAACACTAAAGCTAGCACTTCTACGCCAGCAAAGACTCAAAAGACAAAAGAAATAACTTCCAAAAATACCGCGGCACCGACTGCGTCTTCCAATCAATCAAATAAATCTAGAGTGTTCGTAGATTCGGTAGATTTGACATACTACGATGATGAACCTACACCCTCAACTGAAACGCAAACTACTAATACTACGACTTCGACTAAAGCACAGTCTGTTAAAGCGACATCTACAACGACTAAAGCGGCAACATCGCCTAGATTGCAGGCAACTAAGCCACAGCCGCAAAAGACACTATCTACATCGACTAAAACACAATCACACAAGGTTGTACAGACACCAATAAGAACTATGCCAAGTACCAGTAAATGGCAGCCTACTACTAGTAAAACTCCGGTGACAACTGCAAATAAATCTAGGTAAGTAAATGATACTATTCTATAGATATGTATAGATAGAAAAACACATTGCCAAGTTATAAAATACAAGTGGGACTAATAATCATTATTGATTTAAATGCACATATATTAATGAGTACATATTTAGGATATATTATTTTTAATTGCTGGCTTGTGCTAGTTTGTCAAATTCAAATCATTTATTCAGAAATTAGACCTTCACAGGCACTTTTTCTCGTCAATTTTTATATTTATAGTTATTTCTCACAAGCTACAAACTACTGGCATTTCGGAACGACCACTGCTGAGAAGAAATGCCGAAAGAAACTCATTTGTACAGTGTTGGTCCCTATCATGCCAGATCGGCTTACCATTATTGTTTCATACGATGTTTTTAATTAGTGTATTTTATTCGCATCAGCTCGAGTCAGCCTGCTCCTAAGAAGCGTGCTGCCCCCATAGAAACTGCCACTCCCAAGAAAAAGAAGACCGACCGTAAGTATATTCTTTTTTAAATGTCTAAAATTAATAACTTGAAACTATTGATTTTTTTTACCATAACAATGTATGAGTTGTAAACTGTTTTGTACACCAATAAATAAATAAAAATCTTTGCAGTTATAACTCCTAGCAGATATTCTTTGATAGTTGTAACTCATTATCACAGGCGGCGGGTCATTACCCGCCCCGGTTTCGCACATGTGTCTTTCAAACTTCGTCTAAAAATGCCCTATCTAACAGAATAAGAGTCGAAATACGTATCGTTATTTAAGATCGTAACGTTAGCCTACAGAATTTACAGAAAAAAAGCGTAGCGTAGCACATTATTTATTTACATACATTTCTTCCCAAACACTTTATTTACATACATTTCTTCCCAAACACATTACAAATTCTTATTAGGAACTTGACGAGAACATCTGTTCAGTCAGTTTATAAAGAGAATAAATTAGAGCGGCGTGATCTCTGGGAGCTTATCACCCAATCTTGACCATTCGATTTCATATTGCAATAACAAAAAACTTATGTACGTTTAAAATCAGTTTTTCTAAATTTTAAAGATAACTGTACTGTGCATGTTATCCCATATTTTTTCATATATTCATTTATATTTTACCAAAATATGCATTTCGTTTCAGATCTTATGACGTTGAAGGACTTCGACATAGACGATATCGACGATATAATCGAACTCGACTAAACAGCCTTACCTCCTATTGAGCGACAGCCATATTTCTGTCTCGTCTTATTTTTGACATTATGGTGATTCGATTTTTTTAATACATCTCCGTAAATACTGCTTAGATCTCCCAAAAGATGCTTTTTGGTAAGCATATTTTTTTCCTTTTGTGATAATAATGACCATTATGATAAATTGTCATTTCTACTGTGCGTGTGAATAGAGTTATATAAATGTTATAATTATATATGGAAGGATAGCAGAGAATTTTTAGGAATTATATAATATCAGTTGTAATGTGTAAATTATTTGGATGTTTCACTTCAGTAATTTTGTAAAGCGTGACAAGTGGGAAGCATGGTGGGGCGAGGTTACATAGTGGTCGATACTTGTAATTTTCTAGTACAAATGTCCACATAAATTTGGCTAACACATGGCTTATATAGCCAATCTTGTTGGTGAACGTTATCATGCATTGCGTATTATTTTAACAGAAATGGAGCATTAGATCGCCTCACTACTCGCCTTGCGGTCATAGGTTTACATTTTAAGAATATTGATAAGCGCTTTGAAATCTCCGCATTAAGTACATAGTATTTTTTTATGATTTACATATACGTTCCTAATGATTTTTTGGAAAATTAGAAAATAATTTCTTTGAGTTACAAGTACGCTCGCAATAAAGTATTTGCTTTGTATTTTATTTCAAAAAAATAAGTGTGATTATATATTTTCAATGGTTAGAGCATAGCTATATGTCTGTTAATTTTGTTAAACAACCTAATATTACGGTATGTACGAATATTATTTTATCTCGATAACCTAGAATGTAAGTTTAAAAATAAATAAGTCAAATTTCATTGGTGTTTCATTTCTGCTTTTTAACAGACTTAAAAAAAGATGTTACACAATTCGGCGCGCGTGATTTTTGAAATGAAACAAGTATTACAGTAACTTTTTATTTTTTTAAAGTTACAACAAAAATAATAAACAATAATAATTAACGTAACTTACTCTAAACGTTAAAGCTTCTACTTAGCTAACGATAGATTAAATAATTTCAATAGACCAATTTAAATTATAACATTGACTGACCAGTCGTTTTATCACTTTCATCTTAAATATTAATACAAATAGTAATATAAATGCTACACGATCATTATATTAGCTCTATACATTATAATTAATTTGGAACGGTTACACAACGTCGATATAGTGACTGCACTTACTAAAAACAGAACATTTTCTGGTAACATGTAAAATATTAAGTTAAGCCTATGGACAGACAGTGCAAAATTAAACAACATACTACGCATAAACTCGTTGAGTCATGTTTGAATTTAATTTTGCGCACTGTCTGTCAATAGAAATAAAGTTCACCGAAAATGCTTTGTTCTTAGTGTCGGGTAAACCAATGGTTAACTTAAAAAAAATCCGTTTTATATGAGTCGCGCTTTGTCTTCTGCACAAATTGAAAACAGGAACCAATTTGTGCAGTGACGAAAATGAGATCTCGAAAATCAGCTGTCACTATACATTACTTAAACTGTGGTTTCGTATAAAATTCTTAGAGCACCTAATAAAAACCTCAGACAAATTCGTTCGCTTTTGTACATATCTACACACATTTATATAACCTTTCCAAATAACAGAGTTTCTTTGTTCGTAATAAAATCATTTTATCAATAACTACCTATCTATATTCCATGTCTTGTACTGTACAACTTACGTTTTTACAGAGATTTGCATTGCAGATTTTTAGGCTAAAACCTATAATTCATTATGTAAAAATAAAATATCTAATTACTTTTGTCACAAAGCCCCGTGTTTGGATGAAGATTCATCTAGATAGATGAACTTCGGAACTTCAACAAGGTATTGTGGTCATAGTTTAATATAGCATCAAGTTACTGTTGGTAGCAAAAGCAGTTTGGTTAAAAATGTCTTATGTGGTATTAAGTAGAAGTTGACTGTTAACCTTTCTTGTGCCGTACGTATTGGTGTTTACATAAGAACTAATCAATATTTTCGACTTTATCAAAACTGCATATAGTGTCGAGTTGGGGTCATTTACCGTCCTTGGTCATAGGCTGTGTTTACTCGTGGTCCCCGTGGGTAAATGGTCGACATATTACCGGATGGGCATTTTTTAATTGCTCGCCGGCAGAAAATGTTTTGGTCTACATATGGCCCGTTCCTACGTCACCTTTGGAGCAAAGGCGATGATGTAGGCTCACCGGGAGTTGACTCTTGACAGTCTATTTTTATCAAAGTTGCATATAGCGTCGAGAAGGGCTCCTCGGGCTCCGTTGGTGGCTGGGCCGGCGAGGGGGCTGGCGGGGCTGGCGAGTGGGGTGGCCGGGCTGGCCGCTGCGGGTGTGCATGAACTAGCACCGCTTGCGTCCGCCGCTGAAAAGTAAATTTACGTCAATTAAAAGTACCTACTACTCTCAAATGAATATTGATTCGAAAGATGAATTCATTCGGCCGATGGTATGATCTCAATAGCTCAATGGTTAAGAGCACTGTCCCGGAAGTGCATGAAAGCATGTGTGACAAGTATAACGAAACCATTTAAATATATGTCTTTATTAAATTACAAGTGATGCATTAATAATTAGTAAGTATGATTTGATTAGACAGCAGTTTTATTATATGTATAAATTAGCGACCCAGCCTGGCTTCGCTCGGGCAAAACAAAAAGTTGTCTAAGTCCTGAAAGATTCGTCTCTTCTCTTCAAATATCTATTGGCCAAATTTCATGAAAATCGGTCCAGGTTTTTATAAGTATATTCATTACAGACAAAAATACAAATCTTTTTATAATATTAGTATAGATATGGATATAAATCAGTAGACTCACAGTGCGCGGGCGGCGTGGGAGAGGAGGCGGTGCTGTGCGAGCGCACAGTGTCCGCGAGGGACGACGTTGACTTCCACATACTGTCGCGCTTTTTCTGCAAAAGTTGCCTTTACTATATTTCCCGTTCGAAAACTAGCCCTGTTATTCATAAAAAAGATACAGCATTCCAAGCTAAAGTATTGTTTTGTCACTAGGGCACTTTATAATATTTGACATTGACAGAACGAGACAAAATATATGCTTTAAGTTTAATGAATAACGGGATAAATCGACATTTTCATGTTAAAATATAAATTATAATCAATTAGATGTAACAAAATGCCTGATATGACATACAGTCTGTTAAAATTGTAAAATCTTTAAGATAATTGTAACACTTGATTGGCGAATAAATAATATGAATATGAAAACGGATTTTCAATCAATTACATTTTTTGTCATACCAAATAGAATTATCATGATTTATTGATAAATATTCAGAGTTGCCAATCGACAAGTGTCAGCTCTCTAATTTTTTTCACTTTCTTGACTATAACTATTACATATTAACATAGAATAAATGTACACAAAAGTTATAGAAAAAAAAATATAATAACGATAAAAATATAATCATAATATCCAATATACAATCGATGTTATAAAATAATAGACATACATTGTCTATTATTTTATAACATGTCATTCATATGAAATTTTTCAACACACTTGAAATCGACACCTATAACTTAAAACATTGAATAAAACATAACGCACGCCCGGATGTTAAGTGCGGGTGGAAGTGTAAGTATAACTAGCACACAACACTAATCAAAATGCGAATGGGGCTTTAGTGCAGTAAATTTCGATCATGTGTTTTAATAAAAATTTTAAAAGGAATTTCGTCTCCTAGAAACCAAACTTTTTACTTCGTAAAAAACTGATGGTTCCCAAACGGACTAACATTTTCTAAATATAGCTATGAACACTTTCAATGAAATTGTCTATAAAAAAACTAGATCAATATTGGGACCAACCGTTTGGCTGCCACGATAAACTTAAACCACTATAAACTAAACTCCTTCAGTCACCGGGAGTTTTACATGAAGCGAAATTAAAATAATGTTTTCCTGAAGATTGTGCCACCATTGGGGAAATGCTTTACCAACGTTGATATGAGAATACATACGAACGCTGGTAAAGCATTCGCCATTAGCGGGTTACTGCTTGTCTTCTTTCTTGGCCTTACTTGTAAATTATAGCCATTGTATGAAGTTTCGCCGTACGTCAACGCACGTCAACATCAAAACCTATAGAAAAAAACAGAGCACAACGGAGCTACATCGTGGAGCGTCGTCATCGCAACGGAGCGCCACTGAGCAATGGGCATTGGGTATGGCTCTTACATAACGTAAATCAATAAAAAAAAAAACAACATAGGATCAAGAGGTGGAAACTTCGTTTACCTTTGAACTTGTAGCGGAAGAGCCATCTATTATTGAATTTGTACAAATTTTATAAAGATGACAAGGTTACACAGGATAGCTTTTAAACATTTTCACAGTATTTGTTTGATTTCACATTTATTAAAATTATGTTATTCTATCACCTACTGATTAAATTATGTAAAAATTACTGGCTTTTAAGCTCTTAATAGACAGTAGGTGAAAATAAAGTAGTTATAACAAGAAAATGAATTGTAATGTCTACACTAACCGCTCTTCGTTTCTGCCTTCGCAATTCTTCTTCGGAACCCAAAATCTCTTGTATCCTTACTTCTCTCCTAGCATTTCTTACCTGAAACAAATATGTAGTGTAATAGAAATAGACGAACGTATTTTTACGGTGATCGTATTTTTAGAATCCATTCCTACTAAAACAATTTTCAATTTAATTTATTTCATAATACGACAAATATTCGTACTCCACTTACATAACTCTTTTTATTATCTAAGATACTTTTGCCGAGTAGGAATGTGGCCGTGGTTATGGCTCTATCTCTATGTAAGATACTATATTGAATTAATTATTCAATTCTTACACTATCGTTACAGAGACACTCCAATGCAATAGCGTACTTATGTACTTAATGTTAAATATAGGTAATTCCTAACAATTACTCTCTCTATCACATTGAATGTGTGTCGCTAACACTGGTGTCAGATATTATTCAAGTCGCCTAAAGCCATCTGACTTGACTTTTACGACTACGTACCGCCATCTAGGAGTAAGTAGTCGCATACACATTACTATTATTATTCGAACCAATTATTATTATTGTAATTCGAAACAAATTTAAGTAATAATGAATTAACTAACTAATTTCTGCTCGCTCTTCAGCCTAGCTTCAAACGCAGCTGTGGCCGCCTTCAATTCGTCCTTCAAAGTGATGGGGAACTTCAAGTGCGCGCGGTCGTCTTCAGGCATAGCTGACAATCCGTTGAGCGGCGCGCGCGCAAACATCGGGTGACTGAGGAGCTCCGATATTGATGGCGTGCCGTGCTTTGACGTCACGCGGGATAGGCACAGTCGAAACACGGATTCTGCAAATATAAACAATGTTAAGAAGCGGTAGTGGTGTAATGGTTAAGACGCCTGTGGATCGAAAGGCCCCAGATTCGAATCCTACTCGTGCCGCATGAGTTTGTATACCAATCTGACTCATGTATAGTTGTTTTCATTAACCACCTTGCTTCCGGTGAAGGAAAACATCGTGGGGAAACCTGCACACTGGTTGATTATTAACTTGTGTGTGAAATGGAGATGGCAATGGCAAACCACTACATTAATAGTGCCGCAAGACTGTTGTCGTGCGTAATGTCCACGACCCTCAGCCATGAGGAATACAACTACTTGAAGAGATCTCGTCATGGGATAAATTTGCCGTTGAAATATAAATTTATTGTTGATATTTTACAATTAAGTTATAACCACAATATGCACGGATCCGAAGCAAGTGAAGTCTGGTGGAGAAACGACGCCGGACTCGAAGTATTTGTGCGTGTATGGTACACTATTGCATTTGTATAACATATCATCTACACTGCTCCGGCCATTCGGACATACGATATCTCAAAACAACCACTAAATATGACACGGCCAATGTTAATGTAAATATATTCAAAGAATACATTCAGATAGTAAGTCATATTTAGATATTTGTACTGTACTTTGAGCTCACCTAAATCATCAGATATGGAGGTCGGGAACTGGTCCCTGTAGTGCGTGTGTAGGGGCTCCGCAAAGGCCATCTCGTACAGCGTCAGGCCAAAGCAGTAGACGTCCACCGCCGAGGCCGAGGACGCACGGCTGCTGACCAGCTTCGGCCGATGGAGGCAGGACACGCCCATTAGACTGTTTTCCAACTCCATTAGTAACACTTTCTGGTTCTCTATCGCTATGTTTCCGGGGTGGACGTGGCCTGGAAAAGTGGTAGTAATGGAGTAATCCTACTAATAATGTTATAAATGCCAAAGTTTGTGAGGATATATCTACTGGACGAATTTTTATGAAATTTAGTACACGGGTAGAATATAACCCGGAATAGCACATAAGGTACTTTTTATCCCAAAATTTCCATGGGAGCGAAGCCCCGGGGCACAGTAAAGTTGGCATTGTATAATCGAGTTTCTACACATGTCGGCAATGTGGCGGTGCCGCCGCTATAATTTATCGCATGCCGGTGGCATTTGTGAATTGGATATATTCATGATGAATTATTGAGATAGAAATCCCATGATTACCATGATATTTACATAAGTATGTAAAGTATACAAAACATGTTTTTTGTGATCGTGTGTCGACTCGATCACTATCATGTTTTTGTATAATTTTTCACCATGTAGTTTGTTATAATACTAGAAAAAAAATCACTCTTTAAATGAGTTTCTTCCCAGCTCAGTGGTCGTTCCGAAATGCTAGTAGTTTGTAGCTTTATTAAGAAATACAATACAATTAACATATGACATGAAAAAGTGCCTGTGATGGTCTAATTTATGAAGAAATGTTTTCATTTTCAAATGCACTCACCATGTGGTATTCCCTTGTCGTGTAGGAACTTCAACGCAATCAATATTTGGTATCCGTAATGTGAGATCTGGCCGTGCGTGAAGGGCCGCCTGACCTTCGGGTTCCCATACTTGGCCAGGTGACTCTTACTGTACTCCGTCCCGTACAATATATCCCTAAGGCTCCCGCTTTCGTGTATCCTTCTTACTACGTACGCACCCGTCTCTAAATTATGTATCGCTAAAATTGGATCTATGAATGGATGCTGAAAATAAAAAATAAATCAAGATTTTTTTGATACGAGACAACCGGTTTTTAAAACGTAACAATACACAAAAAACTCCACCCATTTCTTTGTATTTCAACTAACAACAGCTATCTGATAATGATGGTTGTCTTTATCTCCTCCTTATCCGTTATATATAATGAAAATTATCACATGATTTTTTACCCTTATTTAGCCGAATATAAAATTCAGACATATAGATTTTTATGGCAATTTAACACATATTGAGCCTTTTATTATTGCCGTTAATATATTACCACAGTATATCGCTGGTTGACTGAGATAGTATACCTTTTTATTTATTACTTTTAAGCACACAATATTTGTACAAAAGACTAACAAATCACAAAGAAACTTATAAATCGGAGTCAAGCTGGTAGTTTTATTATTTATAAGTTAAAAAAGATTTGGCATTAAAGATATATAATAAAAAAAACACACCTGTAACACGTTATACAAAAAAAAATAAATTTGAAACTAATCTTAAATCAATACAAGCGTTTAGATTTTCGACCTACGTTTAAACCACTAAACTTACATTTAAATCTGCCACTGCCGAGTAAAATACAGACTACACCCAGACGAGGCGCGCCCGACATGTTACAGCCTGCACTAGTGGGAATTGAATATTCAATAAGCTGCATTGCAGACCCGACACGAAGTTTGCGAACGCGGTTGCTATGGTAACCGACGTAGACATCGGAATATTGTAATGCAATTAGAAGTGGCATCTCTTATATTTTAATGTGACAATGGTATAACGCGATATACAAAAACATTAATTATTTAGATCAATACTATGTATAGTATGCCCTTTGAGAAAAATGTGTTTGTCCTTCTTTCACATCAAAACGGAACGTTGTATTCAGGTGATTTTTGATGTGGAGATGGTTGGAGAGCCAGATAATAATACAGGCTATTTGCGGACGGAGCCGCAAAATTGGAACTAATACGTACTGAATACATAAATTGAAAATTACAGTTAAAAAATATTTTTTATTTGATTGTGTGGGCGAGAGTACTAATAGGCTTCAGAGTCCTATGCATCTATATTCTGCCTTTTAATCCTGGTTTCACACCCTCAATTTTTATATTAACGCTCTAAACAAAACCGTTAGGTGCGATAAGACTAGTTAAGACGTACGCGTATCTGCATATTCTAGGTCTTTTATAAAATTGCGATTTCTGTGAGAACCGACCATATTTTCATAATTAGAAATCAATAAGGTGACTCACGAGGAATTCGACGGCGCTGCGGTTTGCGCGCTCATCCTGTGATAAAGGTTGTTAACCCTTCGCAATGATCGTTAATTGGATGAGTGACCAAAATGTATTATCTCGAGTTCCTCGGTCGGAAGGCACGTTATGCTGTTGGTCGCGACTATATTTGCAATCGTTGTGTCGTTGGTTGTAACCCACCAATCCGCATTGGGCCTGCATGGTGGTTTATGGCCCATTCGTTTGTAATATCTTTATTGTAAATTATATTTTTGTAGAACACATACAGATTTCCAGACAATATCAACATCTCAAAATACCCGTATGCTACGATAAATATATCAACTTACATATTACATAGCGGGGTTAATAAACAATGTCATGTACAAAAATAATTACACACATAAATACTTAATGACAATACATGATGACATGATTTTTCACATCATAAAAATAATTTAAAAGCAAAAGTTGCGCATCAAACAAAGCCGTAACAATATTTTTTAAATCCTATTATCATTGCAAAAAGGTAATTGCCAGTTTTTTTATGTTGAATTCTAAAAAAATTGCATGCACCTCTCTTTCTTATAGTGATAAAGCAGTGGGGACATTAAATGGCTGATAATGATAAAGTGACTCACAGATAGAGTGAGGAGGCTCTTGAACGCCGTCTGCAGTTCCTTATCGCTGAGATGGCGGTCCGGCCCGTAGTTCTGCCACGACAACACGCAATTACTTCGGCTTTCGATGTCTGTCACCTGAAACAAACATAAATAAATAAAATAACTGCATTTTTAAAAATCGAATACCTAGTGTTATTAACCTATTTTTCTTAGATTTTTTACTCATAGACATCCAATTTATTCAAAATTCAAATCATTTATTCAGAAATTAGACCTTCACACACACTTTTCTAACTCTTCTAACGAAAATAACTCTTAGCACGCCCATGATTAGTAGAACTTTATTAGGCGCTATTTGTACGCGCAATTTTTTCATGCCCAAGAGTTTTATAATAATAGCTACAATGTATAACATCAAAGCCGCTCAGCATAAAGTAGGTATATAATTACTATTCTGATGTTTATAAGGATGGGTTATTATTAAAATCGTCGATATATTTATGAAGGAAACGGATGTAGCAGTTTACATTGATAACAAAGTGTACTTATGCAATGAAATAATAAGAAAACGTTGTGTAAAATAATATTAAAAATGTAAATGTTATTGTGTTGCCAAAATATTATTTCGTCACATAATATGAAAAATTGGAATATCTTCTACGAAACTGAATAATGTTTAAAACAATATATAGGTATCAGCTACACATAGATAGTATTGCTGTCTTAAAGACGTGTGTTTAATCTGTGCAACCTGTGGTTATTGCACTGTACAGATAACCTGTATTTGTTTCTGAATTATATATGTGTACTGATATAACAAACAGTGAGGGATAAAATCTAAAAAATATATGTATATCACCGATTCATTAAAACTGCTTGCAACAGCATTACACCTATAGTCAACTATTTTACTTAATGAAATTTTACTCCACAGACATGTATCGAGATAGATGCTTAAGTGGTCGCCAATTTGCGTGCCGAAAATGAGGACATTTCATCCTCTTTTTACGTTTCATAGGTTTTCTTAGTTGCACGAAGAAGCATTATCTATCTGGACGCATTATTACTCATTTTACTCACAAAAAAATAGTGCTTGCGGATCCTCCATCCGATGTCAGTGAGTGGTGCTTTAAGTTCGTACCGACCGTCGCCACGCAACGCTATGGACATCGTCTGCAATGCTTGTTCTGAAACAATCAAACCAATTTTAGTTTAAAACTCATACAAGACATTTTATATTTTTAGTTTATTTTGACATTAAACTTTTTTAAACTTTATTACAAAATAGAAATATTTTTTTTATTGCTTATTAATAAGATAAATAATTACCTGCAATAGCTAATGTGTAATTTTTGGGGTCTAAAAAACTTCTCACTTGCAATGACATAGCCAGTATATCATGTTTCAGCACCTCATTGATGTAATTCTGAAAAAATGTGTAACTAATAAATATGTAACTTTTATATCAATATTTTTATATTATTCAATAAATTAATTCTACAAAAATATAACATGAGATATGGACAGGACAGAATCATTAAAATTACTTTTCTTTTTGGTTTTGTTAAACCATGCAAAGATTTCTGATAATAAATCTAAATGTCTCTCTTTTCAAGAATTTCTTATTAAGTTCTTACATAACAATAGTTTTCGAATTAGAAAGTTACATAAGACACCAGTTACATGATGCTCTTGCAATATGTGGTAATTAGTGTGAGGCTTACCAGCCTCCAGTGGGTACATATTGCTTCTGTTTGACAAATCCTAACTTTCAAACTGTCACCATTGAGCCAATTTAGATGAAATTTGGAATAGATATAGGTAGGTATCAATATTCTTATCATTTGCCTATCATGTCCACACCTATACATAAATGTTTCATGATGAAAATTTGAAAATTCTTATAGTTCTATATCTTATGGCCATTACATGGAATGAAATATGCACAACACTTTCATGAGCAATATGTGCAGAAGGCAAATTACAAAGCACTCCATGCTTTGTCAATGCCTTCTGCATTTCACATACTAGCTGATAAATCGTCAACTAGTGCAGTTATCATCAATAATGTTACAATTGCAGACGCAATTGCAGGATAAATATGAATAAAATTATAAAAAACCTGTAATGCAATCTGTCTTTCAGCAATAAAAGATGGTTGCATGTTCCCAATAAGTTTCTTTGGTGGTAACAGCAGGTCAATATTGGCTGGGTGTAAGCTGGCATGAAGCGCAGCAAAGTCCCGGTATCTTCGGGACACATTCCACTTGTTCTCCTTATTGGGACCTCTTTGGACCCGTAAAATATACTCCTAAGAGACAAAGCACAAAGAGAATAAAATGTTATCAAAGTGTTATTATGTCTATGTTTTATCTGTATTTCTTTTTGTATACTTTGCTAGCCCAGTATGACACCTAATGTAGTAATTTTTAATGTAGGTACCTAAAGGAAACATTTATATAACTAATGAAACATAGCATGTATGATAGATTACGCCTCAATGAACATGAAGTATGAACTTGATCTGTGTTCCTCAACCGTGGTTTAGTAGGTTGAAATGTTGGATCGATATTTTATCAGAATGTAATCTCATATTTACTATAGTCTCAAGCGCCAAAAGAAACATAACTATGTAGGCCGAGTCATCAAAGCGTAAATGCTGATTATGAAAAAATAACTTACTGTATGTTTGTTGATGTTTTGTGCATTTTCAACGACACAAATCAGCTTTTCAGTATCATCGACAATAGGTTTTGTTTGAGTTGGGCTTTCAAATATAGCCATCACACAGGTGAACAATCATCGAATCTCGTTTATTTCAACGGATTAGCATTTAGATGCATTGTATCACCGCATAAATAACTCGAAAATAAATTCAACAAAATCATCACTATGAACATGAAAATGATCAAGGGTATTTGACAGAAACATGACAGACAATAGACTTCAGCTGGATAACATTTCATTGCATTTCATGGTCGATAATGGTCCATAGATTATGAAGAAGTAAGTACCTACCTACGGATGTGGAACATAGGTTAGAAAGGACCGGCCGCACCCCGCACGCTGACATAAAGAGGGATGTAACTAAACAACGACTTCTTTTGGTTTCGTATCCATCCAATATCCATCATATGGAAAAAGGCAAAGCGATCTAAGACAGTACAGCCACTAAACAAAAACTAAGAAAACTCACAGATAACCAAGAACATTGTTCTTATATATATATATATCTGTGAGAAAACTATATGTGGCATTGGTATTCCCACAGATCTGTATGAAATCCATATTTTAATAAGTCTTCACGTGTAAAGTGTTCCGAGTTTCATTTCGACCGTTTACTGGCTCGAAAATTTTACAGCAAGAGGCGTATCCCATAGTTTTCGAAGATTTTTATCTTATGGAAAACGATTTTTCCCAATATTTCGGCACTCGAATATGTTACATTGTTGTATATTTTCACAAAGGAATTCTTACATAATGAGAGGATTAATAAAGTACTTTAAAATAAACGTTTAATCGACTTAGCAAAACCTTTTGTGTACCTAACATACAGTGTTGCAGTAAACTCCCTATTCAATGTTTAGATATCTAATATTTAAAAATAAAGTTGATAAAAAATATATTTGATGTATTTTTTTTCTTGATTGTACTTTGGCTATATCTGCTATTTTATTAATCTAATATGTTAAGAATCTGATATTTTGAGAAATCATGCAGAACAACCTAAAATAGTGTTATTATTATCAGGATCATCCACTAAATCCTTCTTTTTTCCTTTAAACTCGTACCACGATTGCATAGAAGGTATTTTTAGTTGTAAATCTACAACAATATTGAAAATTGGAGCTTTTTGCCTCTATTGGCAATGTTTGTTAACCCTAGTGTACCAGTAGCGCCATCTGCGCTGAGCTTTGCGTAATATGCCCTATTACATTTTTTTCATATTGTGTACATGACTTAGCCATTTATTGTATGAAAACATAAAAAATAGCCCTTTACATGTTGCATTAAAAACAATTTAAAATCGCAAAATGCCAATTTTCCACCTTTTTTCCATTTTTTCACAAAAATCTCAAATATCTCGGAAACTAGAATCTGCCCAGTGGTACCCTTTTGCTTGGAACGCCACATAATATAGACGACGAATGAGGGTAACCAAGATTTTCATGCACCTTTCCGGACCAATCCAATCCGAATCTCAAAGTATTGGATTTGGCCCGTACGTGATGAGGGATACAATATTTAAAATGCATGTTTACTAATACCAAGATATGAGTAAGTAGACAGCTTAGCGGTAAACACTATTGAATTCACGTTGACATTGTTGTTGGTTCGAATCCTGAACTTCAATTATTTTGAATTAAATCTGATTATAGGATGATTTCTGTGAATGGTTTTACCCGAGCGAATCTGGGACGGGCTGCTAGTTATTTGATAAACCAAATGTTGCCAACCAACAGGAGACAGCGCCCATCTCGAGTGGCATATTTATTTTCATCACTTTCTTGACAGACTGTCTAGGAAGTGATACACAGATTTACATTACTGTGGTCCTTTATAATAATAATAATAATTGTTTATTTCGGCAATAAATAAATACCATATTAAGTGTTAGTAACAATGTTCTTAAAACTATGTTAGTTACTTATTTAAGTGGATATGGGTCTAGTGTTTAAAAAAGGGCCCATCTACCCTGCCAGCGATAATAGTGAGGAGGCTGTTGGGGCCAGCGGCCACTCTCCGCATCAAGGAGGCCACCCTCTTTCTTTATACTATCACACTTTATATTATTTGACAAACACAAAAGACAAAACATATTTTAGCTTAGAGTGTGTTTTAACTTTTTTAATAGACTGGGTGTATGATTTGGTTGGTTTTCTCTATCTACATTTGGGTCTACACACAGACCATTCTACATCACGGAACAAATAACATTCTTGATTATTTTGTTCTAAAACAAGATTGATTTAGCGTTAAGAGTTTAATTTACACCTTTCATATATTCATTTATCCACTATAAACATAATAAGTATTTTACTAGCATATTTTGTAGCATATTTAGCACATAATGTATTTTTTTTTAATATGTTTTTCAATCGAAGTAAATAGCATAATTTATTCTGTCAATCTGTTTCTGAACAGAAATATCACAGCACTGCGCATGAACCAAACCATAGACAAATAAAATATCGATTGTGTCACTTCCGGTTCTACCACAACGAGATACGAGCGGAGAACCACTTGGGCTTTGAGACCTGCCATCAAATATATTATTTCGTAAAAATGTCGCTCATCTCCGCTCGCTTGGCCTCATCTGTGGCCAGGCGCCTACCCAATGCTGCGTCCCAGGTAATATTATCTATTTTAGTTTCTTATTAGTGCCAATGTAGTGCCTAAAACCTAAAATATACGTCCCGGCTATCATGTTCAATTACTTGTTCACTGGGAGTAATTTTCTAAATATATAAGACTCCGTTCTTTTTTATAGGTGATGCCTTTATAATTGCTTAAAAACGTTCAAACTGTGATCGAAATAAAGTTTTGTCATATTTTGGAGTTCGGTCCCAAAGATAAGTGTTATGTAATAGTGGGTGAACAGGGTATAACCTGATTGGTTTCAGTATGTGTAGTGGAATGATCCTTCGAATCAAGTGTGGAGAATGTCAATCGGTGGTATAAGTGTGAGCAAATTGTGATTTAGAGGTGTATTGAAGGATTTGACTATGTTATGTCCTGTAGGTGTCGAAGGTGGCTGCGCCCGCGGTAGCGGTCGCTTCCCGCAAGCTGCATGTATCGGCGCCACAACGGGCGGCCGAAATCTCCCAAATCCTGGAGGAGAGAATCCTCGGTGCTGCACCCAAGGTCAGTATGTCATGTTACATAAACTTCACATAATTAGGTTATGATGTTATTGTTCATCATTAGCGTTTAGCAACTAAGATGTGTCAATTTTCTTAGTTTCCTTTTGTACATTCAAAGTTTATTGAACTTTAAACCTCTCAGCTGTTTAAGGAATATGTACTATACTTTAGTATTACCTATTATGTAAATCTACATCAGGAAGTTAAACCTTTGTTATTTATTAATAACATTAATTTATAGCTTATTTGGAACTGGAAATGCATCAATGTGTCATACTTATTACTTTGGAAGAGAAATGGACTGAGATGAAACTCATTCAAAATAAAATTTGCAATATATTTTTAATGCTAATTTTGTTATATATGTGAATACACTAGCTACGCCCTGGGGCTTCGCCCCCAAGTGAATTTCGGGATAAAATGTGTATGTTATTCCAGGTTAGACTCTACTTTTCTCTTACAATAAATATATTCTAACGGATGCAGTACAATGTGATTTAGATAAAAAAATCTACATAGCTGTGTGACACATAATAATATAGTTAAACAAGTGTTAAGGTAAACATATTTTGCAGGCCGACTTAGAAGAAACTGGCAGAGTGTTGAGCATCGGTGACGGTATCGCCCGTGTGTATGGGTTGAAGAACATCCAGGCTGAGGAGATGGTGGAATTCTCCTCTGGTCTCAAGGTTTGTCACATTGCATCACTACAGTCAACTATGAAGTGGACAGGTCTGATACATTTCTTTGGAGTGGAAGAACTGACACAATACAGTACCTCTAATGATTTTGACAAAATTGTTCTCAAATCACTTTGTTGTGATAATAGATAAAACATTGTAGTTCCATCATGAGATCTAAACAACTCGTTGAGCTGGGGTAGATTTATTCATCAAACACATCTAATAATTTTGTATTCTTATAGTTAGTTTGATATTCCTACTACTAGGCAGACTTACAAACCTCTTTATCAAAAGCAATATTCTGCCAATTCTTTCTAAAATTACTGAAATTGTCGCTTCATTTCATCTATTATCTTCCTCTTTTTTATACACCCCCATTTAGTATATTAGAAAATTTAAGTTTTGCCAGCTATTCATTTTAGTAGCTAAAAATCTTATTTACCTTTTCATTACGAAACTCTGAATATTATGTCTCATTCCAACAGGGTATGGCCCTCAACTTGGAGCCTGACAATGTGGGTGTGGTGGTGTTCGGTAACGACAAGCTGATCAAAGAGGGCGACATCGTGAAGCGTACCGGAGCTATCGTGGACGTGCCCGTGGGAGAGCAGCTGCTGGGCCGCGTGGTGGACGCCCTGGGCAACGCTATCGACGGCAAGGGGCCAGTGGACACCAAGAACCGCATGCGAGTCGGAATCAAGGCCCCGGGTATCATCCCCCGTGTGTCTGTGCGCGAGCCTATGCAGACTGGTTAGTTGATAACATTATTGGACAGACATTATTCAACAGAGCAGCTTAAAATCATTGCAAATTCACCACTATTTCCATTGCAAAGAACTCTATGCATGGCATTATAACAACTGTACCTTGAAACCTTGCATCCTATGTGGTAGTTAAGAGGTATGTTTAATTGTACTTTTAAAAAATTAATAAAAAGGACGTTAATCAAAACATGTTACGTATGTTTTGAGTATGTAGACTAGCAGAGAAACTTCTTAATGGACATAAAATAGATTTAAACAGGAAGATGAGACACCTTTTACTTAAAAGATATATATAGTTGATAATCAAAGTACAAAATGGCGGTTAAGTGCTGTTTGGTGATAAATCACAATGGTTCCTCATCACTAAATATATTTTAAATGAAACAATGTTTTGTTCATAAACAAAAATGTTGATACAAGTCTTTACTCTTTACGAGAAATAACATGATAATATTTGTTTAGGAATCAAGGCCGTGGACTCCCTCGTGCCCATCGGTCGTGGTCAGCGTGAGTTGATCATCGGTGACCGTCAGACCGGCAAGACTGCCCTGGCCATCGACACCATCATCAACCAGCAGCGGTTCAACAAGGGCGAGGATGAGAAGAAGAAGCTGTACTGCATCTATGTTGCCATTGGACAGAAGAGGTCCACCGTAGCCCAGATCGTCAAGAGGTTGACTGATGCTGGTAAGTTATTTTTGTTTTATTTTTAAGGTGCTCTCATTATCGCGTAATTCCGGTAGCCGTCGCAACTATGACGCCCAGGATCTGCATAAAAAGTTTTACGAACACCTTTTACGATTTGCTGCGATTTTACGACCAGCCAGAATAAACCAAAATGAATCTGTGTTTATCTACTAAAGAAAAATTGCATATTGTTACAAACTCATGATGACAACATAAGATGGCAACACTGTCTTGCATTGATTATGATATTTTTTTTAATTAATATAGTGATAAGTAAAAGTTGAAATAAAACACTGATAAAGCAAAGCACTTAATACTGTGTCACATTAATATTGCCAAGAAAGCCATTCCTCAGCCATGAGGAATGTAAAAGGCTGGCTTCACCACTTGCTGATAAGGTATCTGATAGTCTATACACATCTAACATATATCAAACAGATAGCGTAAAAAATTGTGTTTTACATCACTTCAGTCTGATTTGTCCAACAGTTGATCATGATTAAAATATGGTATTTTATCAGAAAGTGGTGAAACATGCCCAAAGAAGATTGTAGCCAATAAGAACGATATTGATCTGCAGGTGCGATCGGCTATACGATCATCGTGTCGGCGACTGCGTCGGACGCTGCGCCGCTGCAGTACCTCGCGCCGTACTCGGGCTGCGCCATGGGAGAGTTCTTCCGCGACAACGGCAAACACGCGCTCATCATCTACGACGACTTGTCCAAACAGGCCGTGGCCTACCGTCAGGTTAACATCCAGACACTGTTATTATAAGGGAAATGAGTAGATAATGTGAAAATGTTACTATAAGTGTATTTGTTTGTCCGTCTTTGACGTCAAAACAGGGCAACGGATTGAGGTGCAACTGTTTTGCGCGGGCGGAGCCGCGGGCAACAGCTATTTCTTTTATACGTCTTTCTCATCTTTACATGTTGCCTTGTGATGCAAAAAATAACCTTGAAATTTTGAATATTCGCCTTTGATTCTACAACCTGTTGTACCTGAGGTCAAATCTTGGGAATGCTATTGTTGCCTATCAGCTGACTAGGTTGTGTTATTTAGTCGCTTTATACGACATCCTTGGGAGTATTTGGAGTGTTCCTATTCTAGGCCTCTTGACAGACTGACTGTAGTGAATTGACCAATAAATATATATTATAGATGTCTCTGCTGCTGCGTCGTCCCCCGGGTCGTGAGGCCTACCCCGGTGACGTGTTCTACCTCCACTCGCGTCTGCTCGAGCGTGCCGCCAAGATGTAAGTAGGATTATATCACTTTTCACTTTAAAAAAATATATCAACGCTCCTGTATCATTGCCCTTGGTATTGCACTTGTTTCTGGACAGTGGTTCTTGTTAATGGTCCAATACTAAATATAAAATCATCAATAATTTTCCAATCAATTAATTTGGAATATATTTTGCCGACCTGATGACCTGTGAGGTCACTCACATGAAGTGTGATAAAGGGATGATTTGGAGTGGAAAACAATAGAACTATGACAGCATGAAACATTCCAACTGTATTGCTATGTGGCATTCTTTACCAGTCAATCAAAACCACAAAGCTTATGTTCATACTACTTGCTACACAGCTCTAGATGGGTATACCTGTTAATTTTCAAGTTTATTCTCAAAAAGTTCGGTGCAAGCCGATATTATTGCCTATAGTAAATTTCTAAAACAGGAATCGGAAGCTGCTACGAAACATAAAAACACATAGCACGTAACTAACGTCTACATGCTGTCTCGTTTTCCCATATCGTGTACGCATCATATAAAACAAAAAGAGAGTGTGTGGTAGCAATGACGTGCATGTCGCGATGTAGTTTACAAACTACATTGATAAATATAACAACGCATTGCACTCCAAAATGTTTATAATAAAAATGGATGCATAATTTAACAGGTCGGACAAAATGGGCGGTGGTTCCCTAACCGCTCTGCCGGTCATCGAGACCCAGGCCGGAGACGTGTCCGCTTACATTCCCACCAATGTGATCTCCATCACGGACGGACAGATCTTCTTGGAGACTGAGCTTTTCTACAAGGGCATCCGGCCGGCCATCAACGTCGGTCTGTCTGTCTCCCGTGTGGGCTCCGCTGCTCAGACCAAGGCCATGAAGCAGGTAAGATACAATATTTATAGATGAGACAATTTAGTTGGGAATTTAATATCACGACTTTCACACTAGAGTATACAGACATACTCTAGTGTGAGCCTAGAAATTTATTTCCGAACTTAAATTTATATTACTACATCACTAGCTAATATGCCTATCGAAAGGGAATTGAATCATCATGCGTCACAGTTTTTCATCAATACACGCGCTTTGGTAGTAGTAGTAATGCTTATAATAATCTATTTATGAATTACTAAATAATGTATCCAAATCCCATACTGTTTACATTTTGAAAATATGATTAAATGTTGTGTCCCCTCGTCAGGTGGCCGGCTCCATGAAGCTGGAGCTGGCGCAGTACCGTGAGGTGGCGGCGTTCGCGCAGTTCGGGTCTGACCTGGACGCGGCCACGCAGCAGCTGCTCAACCGCGGCATGCGGCTCACCGAGCTGCTCAAGCAGGGCCAGTACGTGCCCATGGCCATCGAGGAGCAGGTCAGCTTTGTCTATCCCATTGAGTTTGTTGCTCCTATCTAATTTCTTCCATGCAACTTGATGTGAGCATAAGTGTGCACTATAGTGACAAAACATACTGCAGGCTAGAATTAAGGCTCAAAACAGAGGCACAAAATTTGAACACATAAGAATTTAATTTTCCGAAGTCTAAAATTATTTATACTTACTAGCTGTGCACTCGCGGGCAATTTGAGAAGATACTATTTTCTAAAATTGCAGCTATTTCATTCATTTTACCCAAACATAATTGTTAAACATAAAAAAGACAGTTTTTTAAATATTTTCAACAACTATATCTGTTCAGGTTGCCATTATCTACTGTGGTGTCCGTGGTCACCTGGACAAACTGGACCCCAGCAAGATCACCGCGTTCGAGAAGGCCTTCACCGAACACATCAAGACCAGCCACCAGGGCCTGTTGTCCACCATCGCCAAGGACGGACAGATCACCCCCGAATCAGACGCTACTCTCAAGAAGCTCGTCACTGACTTCATTTCCACCTTCTCCGCGCAGTGAAAAGCCTAGTTTAAAAAAACAAACATACGCTTCGGCACGACTCTGCGCTGAAAGCGTCTAGAATAAATCGTCTAAATTAACTGGCAACACAGCGTCGCGCCGAATATTGTACAATATTAAGTTTTTCGACTAACGAAAACATGCGCCCGTAGATCGGACGATGTTTTCGCTAGCCGTGTAGTAGTTATCATTCGTATGGACTGTATTGAATGTTGATACAATCATGGAATGTATTTATCTCGGAAATGTCAGGAGTGGTTATATATAAATAAAAAAAATTAAATATTCTTCATGTATTTTCTTGGGAAATCTAATAATTACATAGGGATTTTTATAGAATAACGATAGGTTACGTGTAAATCCATGTTCCGCGGTGAGCCCTATTGGGGTTTCTCCATTTAGATCCATTGGAATGTGTATGTATGGCCTTGGTGGACTGGACTTAGATACGCCATTATACCTTCACCAACCAGCAAAGGAGAAGAGGGGTTTGTGGAGAAATCCTTTAACCCTTTAAAAGGCAAAAATATGGGTTAGGTTATATAACAAAAAAGTCGTTAAATACCGTACACCATTAGAATAGTATCCATTAGTTTCTGTGTTTGCCTAACACACTATCGCATAAATATATAGCACTATCGCCGTACTCGGTCGGACAGATTCCGACGCAAATGAACATTGCGTAGTTTTGTATGAATGCGTTCATTTGCTGCAATAAAAAATTAGCAATCTATACTGATTCCGCCAAAGTTTGGCGTTGTTCGCATAGGTATAGTGTGGAGGATAATATGAAATAAATCGGTATTGTTCTATTTCATACGTGGGCGTTTACCCCCCGTTCCCGGGCGTCCCCTCTTCGATCAATTTTTTTTTTTTTCTACCGGCAACACTCATTCAAAACTGTCACTGTTATGACGAAATATATCAATCAACGTCATTACGTCAAAATGATAAAGCCGCGATAAGGTCGGTCCAAAAAAAATCCACATGTACCTAGGTAGTTTCTAATTACCCTACCTACCTATTTTAATTTCAAAACAAAAGGTTTATTTTGATAAAATACCAAAGTGGAGTACAATCAAATGCTCCAACATTCCGTGTTATTGCTTCTACTGTAGTCTATTATTTATAATAGTAGGATATAATGGAATTCTTTGAAAAGGCGCATGTTTCCAAAACTGAGTCTCTAAAAAAAAATAGTAAATCGGAGGAAACGGTAAAAAAACAACTAAAACAGATGCTAGAGGGCTACAGGCAGTGTGACAATAAGTTAATTAACAAGAGTGAAAATGTATACTTAGACCCACAAAGACTTCTAGACGAATCAAGCTCGGTGAGCGGTTTTTCTGATCTAAACCTAACAAATTCTAGTAACGAGGGCGATACGAGCCTAGGTCACGAGTCTGATGATGATGAACCTACCACGGACTTAAATTTAAGTAAAGATGAAGTAAATAAACAAGATATAATTTCAAGTACCCTAAGTAGTTTTGACTCTATTTCCGAATGTAAAGATGTTTTGGAATCGTTATCAGAGGATATGTCTAGTCAAGCGTCTGGTGAGGATGAAACAGACAATATATCACTGGTCAGCAGTACAATAGGCACAGCCACAGACATCGATTCTGAATCGTCAGCTTTGTTTGATGCAGATGGTGCTTTAGCCACAAAGATTCTACAAAAACTGGAGCAAAAAAACAAAATAAAAAAAGTTAAAACACCAAAACCAGTTTCAAACAGTAAAAAAAATAATAGAGTAGCTTCCAAAATTATAGTGGAAGATTTTGAAGAGGAATCGGATATAAATACTGATAACGAATTTAGATTGGATGATACAATGAAGACATCAAGACAAGTTACACACAGTAAAAATGTCAATAAAGTTCCTTCTAAAATTATAGTGGAAGATTTTGAAGAGGAATCAGATGTAAATACTGATAATGAATTCAGATTGGATGATCAAATGGATATGGATGATGAAGGAAATGAAGGTTCAATCAATAGTTTAATCAATTCAAATGTTTCTTCACCATACATATCAGTATCTGCCACGGAATTGCCTAATCATAATTTTAGTGATTTATTGGGTGATTATAGACATTCTACTGTAAAAAATATGTCATCAGACATTCAAACTGTTTCCACTAATGACACTATGTTTTCTATGGAACTCAGTGAAAATAATATAGTTACAGACATAGATGTTGAATCACAGAATGAAGAGGAGAAACAGGACTTTGATTTTTCAAAAGAGTACAATAATGTTGCTACAATTGAGTCTGCTATGCGCGACAGTACATTAGATACAGAGGTATCCTTTGATGAGTCATCAATGGAGTCAGAGGAATTTGTTAATCCTGTGAAAGTTTACTATGCTAAGGACTCCTGTATATTTGTGATGAGACATCCAGCGGAACTTTATATTCATGGTAAAGTTAAATTAAGAGGATTGGGTGGGACGGTTGAAATCTTTGGATACACATTAAAAGATGAGTTTGTCAAAGTTTATGCACCGAATTATAATTATGCTCATTGTTTAAAGACTGTTGATAGTGAGAACGCATACTATGGACTGTTCAGTAAGTTGACGTCAGCAGGCCTTTCAGTGTTTGAAGCTGAGGAAATAGTTACGACTATTGGGCCAAGTGATGGGGTAGTCTGTATGACACCTTTGAAATGTAAGCAAATGGACTTTGTAGAGGGCAATTTTGAAAATACAGATTTATTTAGCAAAGCAAACAGGAATATCAACAGAAATATGAGGCAGCCATCTGAGATTCTCGGTTGCTCACTCTATGTGACACAGCCAATGAAGTTGTTTGCAGAAAAATCCAGTTGGAATCAAGTTGTTAAACATGGTCTTCGTAAGTAAACTTCGTATTTTAATAAAAATAGGGTATATATAGTTGCCTTCAAGTCAGATCGGATACTTATTCCATGTGTCAGAAACAAAAATTATATGAGGCTTGTATGACAGTGGGCACAAAGGACTTCACAAATGTTGGTATAAATTAAAATTTATTACCTAATTATCATGTTTCATTGAGTTAATGCTTTTATACATTGTATAACATATATTATATTTACAACTCTCAATCCTGTAAGGGATGAAGTAGTAATGGATTTATTAATTACAAGCGAATTCTTGCTCTAAATCTTGAAGTTTAGAAGAATCAATCTTTATGTTATAACATATCTCAAATTATTATTTTTTACATTTCAGGTCCACAAAGCAGAGGCATAGTATGTGGAGGGAAAGGTGTAGGAAAGTCTACATTCCTAAGATACAGTGTCAACCGTCTGTTGTCCCAAGGTCCAGTGCTGGTCATAGACCTGGATCCCGGCCAATCTGAGTTCTCGGTGGCTGGCAGTGTGTCTGTGACAGTGGTCACCAAGCCACTGCTTGGACCTAACTTCACCCATCTTAAGCAGCCAAATAAGTATGTTCTATTTTAAATTGGATTACACCAATTTTGAATATAACAAATCCAACATTACATTTTTTATTTTTAGAAATTTAAAGTTTAAAGGTTGGTGCACTAGTAATACGCATTAGGTTTGCTCCAGCCTTTTAATATCTATTATTATTAATATCTCATACTCAGGCAATACTATTGAATACTAATAATAGTATCGAAACTATCGATTGTTCCACTATTGCTAAACTATCAATAGGGGCCTAAAGATCGGCAATACCAGACTAAACTATTTAAATTCCTACTCAGTTTGGTTACTACAACTATAACATAAACTGTGTTTTGTTATTGTCTTTTTAAAAAACACAGTAATACCAGCAACGGCTATTCAGCTTAATTCCCTAGTAACGAGAACACTGTCAGTCATTGATAATGCTATTCTTTCAGGTTGTTGTACTTGGGCATGATCAACACAATGGACAATTCGAAGCGATACGTCGCCGCGGTTTCCATGCTAATTGCGCACTGCCACGGCACTCGCGCCTACCAATCAATGCCCTGGATTGTCAACACAATGGGAATGTGCAACACTGTGGGACTAAACTTCACAACCCACATAATACTACACATAAAGCCCACATACCTACTCCAAATAGACTCGAAGAGTGCCAAAAAGAGATTCCAGTGCCATTTAAATCCTGGTGCAGTGAGGAATCTTTATGATGATTATAAAAAAAGTTATTTGTTCAATAGACAATTTAAAGAATTCACACCAGAGAATCAGAGTTATGAATATTCTTTCTTTGTGTGCGATCCTATGGAGAGTTGGAGTAAAGATTTTTCTTTGGCACCAAGGGACGAGAGGTATCTCAATTATTTGGCCTACTTTGGGGAACTGTTGAAGGCTCGTGAAGAGAAGACTCTTCTTGGAATCACACCATACGAGTGAGTTCTCTTGGTAAATTTTTCTACAGGTTGTAACAACAAGATACCTATATAGGTACGTACGTGTTCGTAGTGGTAAGATACGGTATCTACGTGTTAATCCCTAATGCGAATTTTCAAGTAGTTAGTATAAGCACTTCTGAAAAATATTCCGGCAGTTGCGTCCACTATAACGAATACGTAATTACGAGGGCCCTTTTTTTGAAACTTCTTATAAAATATATATAAATAAATAAAGGTTCGGCGCGTCGCAGTCACGGAAAATTAATTATAAATATATGTATATAAAACGAGAACGCGATATATCGCGAATTCTCTAATCCTAATTACTGTGGATAGACAGGAAAACAGGCTTCAACGCTCAACGGGTGAGGAAGATATCGGGAATATGCTCAAATGAGAGAGAGACAGAAACATAGTGAAACTATTGTACAGGTGGTAAATAAATTAATACGAATATGAACTAGTCATACAAAGTCTAGGTATGATATTTTTTAATAGCTTTAAAGTTTTTTCCATATCAATCAAATCTAGTAAATCTTAAGGGTCCTACTACTGCTGTTGTTTTTGCGTATAAAACTCAAATACGGAATAACAAGTGTCGGTTGAACCGCACGACGATACACAGAAATAGTTTGAGGGCCGGAGGCCGCGAATTTGTGTGGCGGTCAACGTGTGCACACCACGGTTTTGGAAGTAACGCAACAAATATAGAACTGGCTGTGCCTCGCGGCTTCGCTCCATTACGAATTTTGTGATAAAAAGTACCCATTGTGCTGTTCCTGGTTATATCCACGTACCAAAAATCGATATCCGTTAATATTATTTGTGTGATTGCTATGTAGGTAGGACTGAATCCTCACACACTCAATCTTTCGTATTTGTAATGTGCCTAGTGACCTGTTCCGACTTTGTTCAGGTAAAACCCAAACCTTTAGGAATCCGACTATCAAGTAATTAATAATTAAGTAGTCAATAATTAATACAAAAAACCGTCAGTTTTTATCATAGAGGGACCACATAGTATAAAACAAATTTTATTCTGTTTCCTCTGTCTGTCTGTACCTATGCAGGTACGGGGTTTTTAAATAGAAACAAAGTGATTCAATTGGAGCGAAACCGGGACGAGCCGCTAGTTTTTTTATAACATGTAAGGATAGCACATACAATTACAAGAGGCAAAAGCGAGGGAACACATCACTGCTATACTGCACCTTTTTATTCACTACTTTCTCTGTCCATCCAAAGGTAGCTGGAAGAAAATTTTGCTGTGGCATTCCGCCTTTGCGCTTTTTTGAATACCTAGTTATAACTTCTGTTTCTCCTGTAAATGGTACTATTGGTCTATCTATTGGTGTGGTATTGATAATCTTTACACGTCGCAGGGCAAAGGATTTTGATTAAAAAAATATCGTTTATAAGTAAGATATTAAAATAGACACTCAACGGACACTACACAAAGTATCGCGATCCAAAACAAATAAAAACATTTTCCCGCTCTGGGCATCGAACCTAGGACATCCAGATGACGAAGCCAGCCATAGCCTATTTATAGACAGGACCCATTCTACTCGTTATAGTTAATCCACTACACAATTAGTAGTATTCCCTGACTCGACCATACCTTTATCTGGCAAGAAGCATTACTATTTTTAAACCTATTATATAAATAAAGCCACGAAACTTTATCATAATAATTGTTCGCTAATGACTAATATGAGCGCGCATCCTGAATCGCGTGGCGTGACTCATTTCAAATCATCATGGATCGCATAATTCGTCACTTTAGCAATAAATAATTAGCTGCTTTTGATAATTTATAATATTTTATCTTAGCGTGTAGTCCGTTTGAAGCGTATAGTCAGACTGTCCATTCATGAGTCCCATTCAGTGGACTTATTAATAGAAATTAGACACTGGCAGCGTACGTTAGTGCACGTAAACGTGTTCTATGTTTTGTCTTGTGTTGCATCCTATTTTTATAAAAATGCCTTAGTTGTTAGTCTATTTGTTACTCTTGATGCTGTTACTGTGGTCTATGGGACTCTGTGGTCTTCTGTTTCCTCAATGTTTGTCAAGACTTTCCGTTTCATAGCCCAGTTAGTTTTATTATACTAGCTGCGCCCCGGGCTACGGGCTTCTTCACACATAGTTAAGGAGTCCGAAGAAGGTCCTAAATAAGGACTACTTTTATTTATGGGAAAAAGTACTGTTTCCGTGATTGCAGCGCCGCGGGAATTTCACTATAACATATCCGAATGTACAAACGTTTTAGATCTTTTTTTTTAAATACAGGGTGAATTTTAACGAGCTCCACATCGGGCTGAACGTGCGCATGCAACCCGCAGCAGCTCTGAAGGTGATCAATGGAAAAGTAGTAGCCTTGTGTAAACTGCTGCACGGTGACGCAAAAGTGTTTACTCTGAGAGATAACCCGCTGCTGTGTTATGGACATGGTAACATTATTTTTATACGTTACATGTAAAGTCCGTTTTTTCCACAGATCTAAGGTTTTTTCTTACGAGTCCTAACATGTAAACAATGTTCACAGTACTTGTTGAAAATAAATCAAATATAAATTCCAATTTATACATTCTATTAATCACGAAAGTAATTTGCTAAAAATATTAAATCGTAAAAAGACAAGGAAATTGTTTACATAAAAAAACTACAAACTACTAGTATTCTGTTTACCCTGGATTTTTTCTTTTACAAACATCTCTTTTAGCTAAACTGTTTTAAATTATTTAGATACTTGTTACTTTGTACATTTAATACTTCATTTACTGTCAATGCGACGATAATGCTTCCGAAATCAGGTTTATTACTCATAGGCTTGGGTCATGGTGACAACTAAATGTGAATAGATTTGAAGTAAACATGATCGTGCTATATAGTGTGAAGTAATGTTCATAAAAACGTACCGATGTGAAAATTAAAAAGTAAAATCGAGTTCACTATAGTAGGTTTTGTATGTAAGCTAGTTTATACATGTGTAAAAACCAACACTAAATTTAGGTAAAATCGGATTATTTAAACATTAAATAAATAATTCGTGATTGGGTGGGTATAAATACGTAAAAATGATCTTTGAAATACTTAGTTACCTATTTAAAACTGAGTACATTTCACATTAAATTCGAATATGTTTATAATACATTAGGCAAAATACGTTTTTATGAGTACTAGTATTCAAATAAATCTTAGAAAAAGACAAAGGAAAAAGAAAAAAAGTAAAAAGAAATATTCCATGACCCCATTCTCACCAGTGTGGCTGACGTAACAACAGTATCATCCCCATAACATTGTAATTCTCTGTAACGATCTATGTTACGTGTCCTATAAGACTAGATAAAAGCGTGACCCTTCATCATTACGAGAAAATAAACGATTTACAATGAATCATCAACACTCGAGGCAATGACGTAAGCGCGTCAAGAAGTGATTTTATATACGCGCGGTGAGCATAAATGTATAATGCAAACTTATTTCGCGGTACCACATTCTAGTACCATAGGGTTACAGAAATATATCGATTATGTCATTCAGCCATACAAAGATATGAATGAAATTGCAGCAATAAAGTGTCGATTATCTGATAAGTTAAAGTGCATACACTAACATTGTTTCAGGTCTGGTCAGAAGTATAGACTTGGAGAATCAGAAGGTTTACATCATCACGCCTTGTCAAGAGCTAGCGGCCGTCAACACGCTAGTGTATGCAGACTGGGTGCCCGAGCTGCGGGGCCAGGAGCGCCACCTGCCGCAGGGCGTCGCTGTGCCCTATCGCACCACCACCACCAGGCACCAACGGCAGCTTATGTGCGCCCCCCGGAGACGGTTCAACCCCTTACAGCTAATTAAAATGTCGAGGAATTCCTAATTGAAACTGTCAATGATCAGTTAATAAATTTGTAATTGGAATAGATCCAAAATATCTTAAATTATAAAAGGAAGTCTAATATTATGTTAATTAATGTATATTTCAAGATAATTTTGTACTTACAATACTAATAAACATAACATAGATGATTTGTTTTTTAACTTAAATATTTGCCCATACTAAACACCTTTGATGCATAAATGCTGTATTAATTTTTATAAAAGTCAAAAAGAGTCTAAAAGAATTATTAAAACATGGGGTTCCTTTATTACTAATAAATTATATTATCATGCGATGGAAAGTTAAAAATTTCACACAATTACATTAAAAAAACTGTCCTACGGAACCATGAGCTGGTGTTAATACCCCAAGGGGCTAGCATGACCGAAGTTATGCCAGCGCCCGTGGGACTCGTCTACTTGACAGGCACTTGGCTGAAAGTTGGGGCTCACGCTCCATAGTCAAATAAACATCCTAAACAATTTATACATCACTATTTTATTGAAAAATTAAAATACAAAATATCGAACTAAACAAGTCTCAGTGATAACACCGGTCGAGGAATACACCTATAGATAAAGAAATGCTACTCAATTATATAACTTGATAGCACAAAAATTCCTGAGGGCCACCAAGGTGGAGGCCTGATTGCCCCCAACTACAATTGTTTAAGGCATTTACGCTTATTCTTTATAGATAATCTATAAAATATACAAGAACCAGTTGCGAAAATGTAGCCACACAAATACTGAGTGGATGTGTGCGTGCAGCGTGGACCGCGACATCGCGTCAGCTGTCAGTATGGGAAGGAAGCACTGGCCGACGTCGCGACTGCTGCAGTCCCAGTCGTTCAAATATAAGTTTTACAGGCAGTATTGCGAACAATTCAGAAATCAGAGTTCTCCCGACAACAGCACAATTACAGCAGAGAACACCTAGTCTTCTTCTTCTTCTTGACCTGTAACGCGGCGCGGGTCGCCGTTTCGAACACCTCACGCACTCCCTCCTTGCTCTTAGCGGAGCACTCCAGATATGCAAACGCGTTAATTTTCTCAGCCATGGCGCGTCCTTCTTGAGGCTTCACCGGCTCTTGTTTCATTTTACGTAGTTCACTTATCGTGGCCGGGTCATTGCGCAAGTCTTTCTTGTTGCCCACTAGGATAATGGGTACATTCGGGCAGAAGTGTTTTACCTCCGGAGTCCACTTCTCTGGGATGTTCTCGAGCGAGTCTGGCGAGTCCACCGAGAAGCACATTAGAATTACGTCGGTGTCGGGATACGACAATGGCCTGAGCCGGTCGTAATCTTCTTGCCCGGCTGTATCCCATAGGGCTAGCTCCACTTGCTTTCCGTCAACTTCTATATCGGCGACGTAATTCTCAAACACTGTCGGCACGTACACTTCCGGAAACTGATCCTTGCTAAACACGATGAGGAGACATGTTTTACCACACGCACCGTCACCGACAATAACTAATTTTTTGCGTATAGCAGCCATCGGTCCTGCGAAAGAATACAACGCAAATTAAATACGATGTCGAGCGTCAACGCCTTTCATGACTTATAAATATGGCCGCCGTATAGGATTATATGGGAAGGGAGTAGTCAGACAAGCCCTCAAAAGTGAATAAGCACCTGAACTAGCGGAAGAAGAACAGCACCACCACATAGTACCCTCACATGCGACGGTGATATTTTATTATATTTTGTAGATACCTGAAGATTCTGGCTAATTTCTGCAAAATATAGGCTTATCGACACTTTTTTATTCGTCTTTGCTCATCACAAGCACTTTCGTTCGCACTTTTTTTTGACGTTTACTTTGTCATTGGTCGTGGACGTTTGTCTTTCAGCGCAAGCGAATGGTTTTATAAAAAAACCTGGCAACACTGAAATTAAACCAGAGACAAATTATGATGCGTTCATCGAAATAGCGAAAGCAAATAGTAAATGCGTTGAATATAACATATTATTTTTATTAAGTTATTTTTTAATCGAGAATGTAAGATGTTTATTATAATCCTAAAATTGTTTGAATAACTAAAAACTATGTTCCCAGTTATGTTAATATTATGGTTAATCTTGAAATGGAATTAAAGATAATATCATAAAAAGTTCATCTATTCACCGCTAGGGTGTTGTAAATCATAAATGCTATGCCATAGATTTAGAAAGGGATCAGCGCGCGGGTCCAATAAATGCAATGACTTCTCTTGAGATGAGTTTACACGGTACAATTTTTCCCAACTTATAAAAACTTAGATGCATTTATTACTTTCGTAAACTAACCTATACATCACCTTAAATCCTTTAATCATTCGTTTTGTACTGATTTTTTGCCGTAGAAGCAAGCGCATATGCAAATTACTAAGCAATGTAATTTGCATATGCGCTTTTGCGTAAGCAACCTACGTTGATTCGCGTTTGCATCCACCAATAAAGGAATTTGAATTCCTTTATTTCACTCCATTTCTTCATTCTTTTGGGAAGGTGTCAAATTCACAATAATTTTCTTTCAAGATAGGACGCTTTCACAAAAGTTATCAATTGACTCCTATTTAAGTGTCCATAATTTATTAGGCTTATTGTGCTTTGTTGGACACATTTAAAAGGGAATGAAAATATTGTAAAACAAACACAAATTTAAATAAAATAATTTATTTTAAATAAACCTGATATGTATTTTTAACTAGCAATAGAAATAGGTAATATAGATAGTTTTTCTTTTGCCTGTACGACAATATAACACAGTAAAATTGTATATTAATCAATATTAGTAGCACTCAAAATTCGACATGTATATAAGGCCCCTTCGAAATGTTACTTTTTTCTTAGTAACTAAGTATAACATTGGTGCTTTCCGCTCCTATATTAAATAACATAACTAACACATAAATAGTACATTGTTGTTGTAACCAAAATATGAAAATTATACTATTATATAGCATATACATAATTATTTTTTTCAATCGGCAAACATGGCGCAAATCTTGATTCATCGTTCTATGAATCTATAAGATTGATAGAGATTAGAATGTAGAAAGAGAATGAGTGCGTGTGAAAGGCGCTTCCACATTCTCGTTACGCGGTGTTCGCGGCCATTCCCTATTTATATCAAATTTGAGACATCTAGAATTACAAAAAACGTTAAGTAAAAAAACGAAGCACATACAAACACAAAAGCACATACAAAGACTTCTATTAAATCAAGGTTTTCTTCTTAGATTAAAAAAAAATCTCTGTTTCTTATCCTCTACCCATTCAGTTAAAAAGGCAAATTTTAAATTATTAATTAAAAATAATAAATCAGTAGATATACTACACAAGCACTTATATAGATTAATTTAAATGGCCAAGTCAGTCTGAATAAACAAATTGAATATTATAAAGTGCTAATGAAAATAGACAAAAATATTTATTCGATTCAATAAAATATATAGAGCAAACTTAATATTCAGTTACGTGAAAAGTTTTATAAAAATAGCGCCACACAATATTTTGACGTTTTAATAAATATGAAATTATTATAAATATAATTTAAGTAAAACAATAAATGCAAGTTTGTGCATAATGGAACAGAAAGCTTAATAGCTAAGGTATAAAATTATCACAATCCGTCTACCAACAAATTTCAAGGCATCCATCGAAGATCAAAATCAGTCACTTTACAAATCTTCAGAAGCCATCTGAAATATTAACAATAAAATAATCAGTAATAAAGCACAAAATATAATTGATTGTTGAGAAATTAAAAAAAACTAGCTATTGTGGAATCATTTAATGTCGGCTACACTTTATCGTCGAACTCACGACAGATGCCAACGCAATGAAGATCCAGCGATGTATGCTGAATCCGCCAAAGGTCAGCGAACTTCGCGATGATGTATAGCCGGCATAAGAAACTGACACGAATAGAATGTTGAGTTAGGAATTACTAGGTACTACGTGAGTACCTACTAATTCCATGATTAGGCTACGCTTGACTACTAAAAAATTAAGTATCATGTCGGACACATAGTACAACTACTCAGCAATAGATGTCGCTGCAACATATTTTGTGTTGTTATTGTACTTAGATGAATCGCTTTATCATGTGATTATTCAGATAATACATACTAGGAATAGATTTTCATATATAATTTATTAATTAATATACAAGCTTTATTTTTTGGACTATTTTCTTTCAATAAAACTTTTTAATTACACAAGCTACTTTGTAACTCATTATTGAACATTATGACTGATAGAACATACAGAACATAATATCTGCCGCCATTTTAACATCAAACATTAAAAAAATAATGGTAAGTTGCACCATGGATTTAATAAGTAGTAATTTTACATGACAATCTTGTCATTATTATAAAATGGCAATATATTTTCATACAAATACTTTTTACTGTGTATGTCTCATCAGAAATGGAATTGTGCGATTCAAGCAATAAAACAAATTTTAGAATTTCACAAGTTTATACTTTCCGTAAATATTGTTAACAATTGCAATATTATGACTATAAATACTGGCCTACTTGAAATGCAATTTTATTTGTTATTAATATTATACATACTTCAATTAAGTACCAAATTATAATAGATTGCCAAATAAGGTGTCAATGGTAATTTATATTGCTGTCCTATAATGTGACAAATGGGGTGACCCTACACAAAATTACGTGTAGCGTGTTCCGCGACACGCTCGCTCAAATAAAATGTATAATGAAAATCAGTAACGATCTTTCGATATGGATTGTTGTGTCTACTTAACATTATAAATACAAAACTGAATGTTTTACTTTTGAGACCTTATTTGACAGTTCTTAAGTTTAATTTGTCAACTTTCCCCTTTGTGATTTCAACAAATCTCAATGTCTAACACATTTTTATGATATAAAAAGTGAAAACAAACTGAAATTAGGTATTGAATAATATTCGATTTATTGAAAGTGCAACTACATTTGAATTTCAAATAGTAGTGACATTTGAATAATTAATACTTTGAACTAACTAATTACACTTAACCGTAATAAACCGCACAATAAACTGGATAGATTACCATATATAATATGTATAGGTTAAAAATATAAGCAATATTAGATTATATGCAATATTAATTTCAAGTAAAATATACTTTTGAAATGCATAAAAATAATAATATTCCTATATTCACCATAAACAACATTTTCTTTTTGTTCACAATAGTTAATAAATAGGTATTGTATGTATGTATAATGTGTCCCATATTAGAAATCGCTTTAAACCATTTTTTTTATTTAACATCATCATAAATGTAATTACGTCTACATCATAAATGAAAACCTTGTGCTTTTTCTACCAGTGAACCGACCGATAGTGTACAGAAAGTAGCGGGAAGTGCAAACAAGTTTTTATTATTGTTCTGTCAACTTCCATTATAAAAATATTTGACGTTGACAGAACAATGACGAAACAAATATAAAAAAAGGTTTAAAGCAGACTCTGTGCTCCAATGCCATATGGATGAGGAGAAACGGGATACCACTCAGAAACGGAGAGGTTTTAAGTGTTCGTATTTAATGAATAAGATTGTAGCATCACAGAAAGATTTTAACCAAACCATAGACACGAGCATTACTTCTTTACCTTGTTCCAAGCGAAGACACCGTAGGACAGTCCTGCACCGAGCGCGAACGCGAGCAAATACGGCACGAACTTTAGCGATGGCCCGTACTTCTTGCGCATCAGACCGGAGATCATCTTCAGTTTGCCGTCCGAGTATGGGGGATAGCGTCCACTGGAAAGTAAAATAGGCCGTTTTTATATTAGGCCGAACATTCCTCCATCATATCACGTGGTTTACGCATCAATATTGTAAATCGAAGCATTTCAAACCAGACGTTATATCCTACCCCTTATAAATTGATTAGGCGGAGATTTTACTTTTTTCCTCTACAATATTTTACTTTTGTATGAGGTTTTATTTTACGCTCTAGACTTTAAAATCTATTTTTTGGTGGCGTACTAATGCCAATTTAACCTTGTTTCATGGCCAAAGCAATAAAATCAACTGTTTGAAGGCGCTAATGATCTTCAAACTTGCTCTCACATACATTTTTTCACACATTTTTCAAAGCATGAAACATAAGAAAATCACAGGAATTTACTTACGAAGCCAGTTTTTCCCCAATCACAGCGAAATTCTTTATCAGACAACTCTTCTTGTGTGTGAATGTGTCGAAAGAGGCTTTCCCGTGGTACGCCCCAATGCCACTGTTACCGACACCGCCGAATGGCAATGTCTCCACTGCAATAATCGATTGTATTAACTACATCACAAGGTTCAATCTTGTATGAAAATGTTAGTAAGATTTTACTTAAGAAGTGAATATATAAAAAAAAGAAGTGAATATTTACAAAAGGTGTTAGAGGTTAGATTACGCATATAAATAAGTAACTAATATAAGATATATGTATATATGAGTAAGAGACGGTAATTCTGTTTATAAATAGAGCTTCATTCATAATATAATTTCTAAGTAATATGTCATCCGATCGGTCGGACAAAAAAGTCGGACCATGCGGCCAGGGCGACGTTTTTTTGAACATCAATTAACTTTTCTATTATTTAAAAGATAATCGAAGTGAATACAAGTCTATGTACAAACATGAGTACCGCGTTATTCTATAAGGCAATGCAACAAGCACGTGTTTTTCTAACACTAACTTAAAACTAACTGTACAAACTCACATTACATATAATGCACTCGGAGAAGTCTCTTCAGGATTTTCAAAAATAACCAAATTTATACGGAGTTAAGTCGCTTAATGACGTTAACTGACTTAAGTGCTTTTGTAGATTATAAAAATGAACTAAAATTTGTAAATCTGCACATTTTTTTTCTATTTGATATGCTTTAAAATTGAAAAGGTGTTTTGGAAACTCGCATATAATTTTAACACACAAAACATAGCCTAGCGTGCCATAGAGAATTTCGGGTTCAATTGGCTACTTGATAGTTTTATTAAATATGTCTTAAAACATACGAAATGTGTTGATACCACCACAATTTATTTTCTTTAGAAAAGTTCATAGTTTCATCAAAATTTAATGTTTTGCTTATGACGAAAATTTGACAATCTAGAGATTTAGCACAGAGTATATTAATTATCTATTTTAAAATGTAAAAGATTTATTTATTATTTACTTTAAAGCTATCATTTTTAATACTTTTCGTACTATATTATGATATCAGTAAAACAGCCAATTCGTACAACACGCTAGGCGTGTTTTCCAGCAGAGATATTTTTGCCATACAAAAATTGTTTCTTATGTTGTTGTTGCATTTAAGACAATTTATATAAATTTAATACAAAAAGGACATCTCCGAGCGCGAGAATTACTTATATAAAGAACGTCACCGAACCTCCCATGTGCATAACAGTGTCGTTGACACATATGCCGCCGCTGCTGGTGTTCTGCACGATGTTCTCCACCACCTTCTTCTCCGTGGAGAAGATGTACAACACCAGGGGCTTCTCTCTATACAACGGGGATACGATCAGACCTCCACCTTAGACCAGATCTTTACCTATCCGACTCTAATCCGACTAACCCAATAATTATAAACTAGTTTTTGCGCCGCTTCGCCCCCGTGTATTCCCCATGTAAATGGTAATACTATTTATATGACTTTTTACCGAGAAAATTAATTCTTCTTCTTCTTTGTGTATCGACGATATGTAATCGGACTTTCCGGGAAAATTGAATTCTGGTAAGTAAAAGTTTGTCTTTCTCCGTACGTACTAACGCTATTCTATCTATGCAAAATTCCTCGAAGAGTGGTTGGGTAGATAAAGGGCGAAGAGGAGAACAAACAATTCTTCACTTTTATAATATTACTTTAGATATAAAAGTTTGAATGTGAGTTCGAGTAAATTCGTCCAGTATTTCAATGAAATTTGGCACCCGGGTAGAATGTATCCTGGAATAGCACATATTTTATCCCAAAATTCTCACGGGAGCGGAGCCTAGTGTGTTATAAGACCAATAAAAACATTTTAGGTACATATGATATAGTTATTTTCTTATCGAGTGTTATTATTATTATTAACACTGTTCAGACTTTATAGGCTATATATAGACTTACGAATACCGCCATCTAGTGGCAGTAGAAGTGTAGAGGCTAAGAAATGAGGTTAAAAGTCCTTCATCACATTATATACATTAAGCTAACAACATTAAGTGTAAACGGGCAAAGTATGTATTACCTATATATTTGTACTCGCATTTTCAAGATTACTGTTTTAGTTATGGAGGTATACACATTTTTATTGGTCTTAATAATTTGAAATTTATAAGGATGTACAAATTAGCTGAAAATGTTCATCGCCATTTTGTTGATTTCAGTTAAGGGAATTTCAACGACTTTAGATAGACGCTACTAGGTAAGCTATACAATTTTAGTGAATACTTCTATTTAATAATAAAATAATTCCATCACCAACATTCTCATCTCACAACGGCCATGATCGTGCTCAATCGACTCGAATGTCTAAATGGACAACACAGAAACGGGTACAACACAACCAGAACCGCAGACAAATATATGTGATGACAAATATTTGCCAGCGCTGGGAATCGAACCCAAGACCTCCAGTTAGCGGATGGATGTGGTGACTACTACGTCACGGAGGTCACCTAAAATAATACTAAGCAATGCACGCCGAACGAAGACGATCATGGCCGATAGCACTGACGTAAGACCATCACCGTTACCAAAACCAGAAAAAATCGACACATGTTTCAAAGTACAGATGGCGGATCATACACTAAGCTTTGTAATGAGGTTTAATATCCTTTACCTCAATGAAAAGAACGAGGGTTTTCTGGACTATCTTCTTCTGGACCTGACGTCACACCAGCGCGTGTGACGTCAGTTCCGGATGACTGTCAGATAGTACAACACTGTCATTTGGATTTAGCAACTGATCGGATGTGTTAAATCATTGACAAATGGCTACAAACAGTGTTGAACTTTACCATACCAAAAAAACTAACAGTTTGTCATATCTTTCATTTAGCTCGTACAAAAAAGAGAACGTGTATTAGAAATACACAAGAAGAAACGGGACAGAGCGATAACATTTTTTGTATCTGACACACAATGGTGTGACACACTTTTGCAAAGCTTACCTTGTCTTTGTAAAAGTGGACATCATGTGTTGCTCTGTATCAAGTAGTTTGGAGAGTTGTATTTAAATGTTATATCTATCCCATTTGGCTATGATAATTCGTTGTCTATAGTTTTATTATCTTTGGAGCTTACGCCTCGGCGCTGACATCTGATTGTAGTGTTCAGAAAACTCTAATTAAGAATGCAGTGTCCTTCCTGTATGATTAATATATGACGAGACAAAGCAAAGTGTATGACACATGTACCCGCAATATAATCAGGTAAGTACATAAAGCACAATTTTGAAGGAAAGCAGCCGAAATTTCAATCTAAATATTCCACAACCACATAATAATTAAGACGTTTGCAAAAACATTGAATTCAAACGTAGAAATTTGATATTGATTAAAATGAAAATTATTTTCTATTTATCAATTAATATTAGGTAGGTAAGTACATCAAAATTTCTTGATAGTTGTCATACTAACAAAGATAATACTTTTACTTATTAAATAATTGTATATAACTATAAATATTTAAATGCGTCTCCATTGTTTGAGTGTCAAGATTATTTTTCAAAAGTAGCTTTTATTAGAAAGCAATAATCGACACGTAAAGCATTTTGTCTGTGGACTTTTGTGGTTATTAAATACACTAACAAATAAATTGACTACAAAAAAACCGCGATTTCCGAACATTTTGAATAACGAATTGGACGCATGAAAAAAAAAAGAAACAAATGTTTTTGCAAACGGCCATAGACAATGTGGTGTTCTTACCGCCGTAAAACATGATCGTGTCGTTGATACAGATACTGCCAGACCGAGTTTGTTCAGCGAACAACTTTTTTATGTTGCTTTGATTGCTGAACGCGTATAGTACTAATGGATGGTCCCTGAAATTATCCAGCTCATTGGTGACGACCATAACTTGTAAAGACATGTTTGGAGTTTAACTGAATTTTGTATACAAATAAACCGTTTGACATGATTTTTTGAACACGGTAGATTTGATGAACTGATTTGAATAGGAAAATAGGTAGCTATATGAAGATTCGAGATCTGAATGCTCTTTTGTTTACAAACAATAAACAAACAAGGCATTGATGGTTTTTTAAAAGACTACAAAAAAGATGCCGGTCTAACTATATGTAGATTTGTAACAAAAACTCATTGAGTTGGTAATTTTATTCTGACTTTGAACTTGAGGTCAGTCATATCTTCAATATTGATAAAATATTAAACATTGATTTGTTATTATATTTATGCGACTGGCCGGATGCACTGATTTTGTACCAAAAGAACTGGGATTTTGTATAACTACGCTTAAGGTTTAATTCTGTTTCACCTTATACAATACAAATAAATTCATTCGGACATTCAGATCAGTCTGTACTTCTAACAATAAACACTTTAGATATAAAAAATGACTTTTGGATATGTTTCCAAGATGCCATTAAACACGCACCTGTGAGCTGTAGTATTATTTTTCATGTAATAAAGTAAATGTGTCAAAATGTCAATGAGGTGCACCCACGAATCGATGACATCACATCACAGTTACCCATATCAGTTGAATAAACCATTATTATTGGACGATTCAAAAATAACGACAATATCCCCAAAGACACACGTCACACACCCACAACGCCTTCCTATTAACACAGTCATATTTTCAATAATAAAAAAAAAACTCAGAAAAAAGTTCTTACCTTTGGTTAATAAATTTGATTGCCTCATAAGCATTATCTATGGGCACTATGGGCAAGATGGGGCCAAATATTTCGTCCTCCATGATTTTGTCGTTCGCGGACACATTGGCTACGATGGTGGGTTCAATGAACTTGTCCTGCGCGTCATATTTCCCGCCAATGGCTACTTTACCTTTGCTGGCGTCTAACAGTGCCTGCAGACGTCTGGAATGGAAGGTTGATATTGAAGGTCATATATTTTCTCAGTTTCTCACGATGGTCGGTGTGAAAATTTATTCCTTCAAAATTTTGTGACTGTTTGGAAAAATTCACCAACTGTGAAAGTACTTATTCCGGTCCGGAGATTAGTTAACATACATATATGTATATTATATATATAGTTTTTTTTTTGGATTCTCGTTTATCTAGTAGGTTGCAATTATAAGTTTCCTGTCTAGGAGAACAATTGACGTGAGCAAGAAAAAGTTGTGGTGAAGTTTGTGCGTCGCTTCTTTAGAGGTGTTTTAAGTAAATTTTTGACCTCAATAAGTGACGTAAGTATACCTATCATCCCAAGGTGAACAAATAGTGTTGAATTTGAACAGAAAACTATATGGACGGGTTAAGTCTTTAACAGAAACGAATATAGGACTCGACATATACCATAAATTTTATAATGATACGACTGCGGTACATTTTCCTTGTCTATGTCAAGGTTTTTAAGTGCGAATTGGCCATTTAAGTCAAGCACTGAAGGTCATATATCAGATCATCGCAACAATTAAATTGTGTTTAAAGACGCAAGAAATAAATTTATTCTGTTTTCCGGCTCTTGCAAGCATATAGGTAAGGTAGGTATATGAATATTGTTAATGTAAGACGGAATAAAAGTGCGCCATTCTGTGTCCTTGCCTGCATAGCTCACAAATGGAAAAACCACTTTGAATGACATTTTCACACTACACTGACATTCTAGAAAATAGTTTAAGTGAAATTAGGTATCAACATTCTTCTAGTTAAAGATTATTTTTTAGAAAAATGAATATTTCTCTCTCAGCTGAGCGTTTTTCCCGGGCTTTCATCCGTCGGAGCCCAGGGGCCGCTTTCCTACTTTTTCGTCTCCACATCGCACGGTGGTCGGCATCCCTAGTTGTCAGACCATTGCCACGCATTCTTGACGACATCAAGTCTACATTTCTTTTTGGATTGTTCATAGTCTTTGTTTATTTTTATGAACTTACTGACCTTACATCATTAGGTTTCACCATTTTCTGACTAATTTATCATACTGTAAATGATACTTAAACTAATCACTACAGGTGATTGGCCAGCTTATTACACTTGTGAAACACAACTTTTAACGTAATCCGATTGATATCAGATACTTTCATTATTAGGTTTTGGATCAGAAAGCGTTTGTCATCATTGTGAACTAGATAACGGTAAGATGAGAAGACAAAAATTGTCATTTCAAACTTACCCAAAATGCCTGTGGTTGACAATCCTGCATAGATCGGGTGATTTCTGTGGGTCCTCTCCATACCACTCTTTCAGGACCTTCGTGGCTGCTTCCACGAACCGGTCCTGGACCTCCTTGGAGCAGAGGACGTAGTCTGGAGCGATGCAAGTTTGTCCAGCGTTGATGAACTTTCCCCAGAGGATCCGTTTCGCTGTGACTACTATGTCCACCGTGTTGTCAATGTAGACGGGGCTGTGGAGTAATGTCATGTATCTACCTAAAACTAGCTTCGCTCGGGTAAAACCATAATAAATTATACACCTAAACATTTGTCAGCAATCACACTAACTATCTGATAGTTTTTCAGTTTATTGAGTTCATACAGATTAATTGACACGACAGGGGAAAAAGACATTGCGAGAAAGAGACATCTTGCGCATGAGCCTCGCTGTATAGCGGGCTTCTTGTTGGATGAGATCCTGAAATTGGACCCTGGGCTTCGATGCTCGATGGCTGCGGAAACAACCGCTCTGACTTACCTCTTGCCACCCAACTCGAGAGTGACCGGGGTCAGATGCTTCGTGGCCGCTTCGTACACGATCTTGCCAACGTTGGTGCCGCCCGTGTAGAAGATGTAGTCGAACTTCTCCTTCAGAAGCTGGGTAGTCTCCTCGGGACCTCCTTCGACCACCACCACTGCGTCCTGCAAGAAGGAATGACTCAAACATAGACACGTTATTCAGTTATGTAAACAACTCTCTCTCGTTACATTCGGAACAGCTACGATTTTAAATCGGCCGTCCGCCTGACGTCAACTCTCTTCGGGAATACTATTGTGCCGATAGGTGATAAACTCATAAGGCTTTGTCAAGTCACGGTAATGTAGAGTGTACTGTTTTTTTTTATTCGAATTAAAGTGAAAAGTGTATATCGGGATTGTAAAATTTTCAAATCTAAGAGTGTGCATTGGAATTCCTGTACAAGGGAGTATTTTCTACTCACAATATCAAAGTACTTGGGCATGGGTGGCCTATCGACCGCAAACTTGGCACAAACTATCGAAAACCCGCAAGTTTGACAATGTAGGCATCTCGGCAGCTATGCCGTCTGCCATAGGGAGGACAAATAGCTGGAGATGGTAGTTCCACGCGCCGACAGAGATAGGGAGAAGGAGAGTGCTTTCTACTCACATTGTCTAAGTACTTGGGCAGCATGTCGACGACAAACTTGGCACAAGCCACCGACAGCTCACTAGGTTTGACGATGACGGCGTTCCCGGCAGCTATGGCGCCAGCCATTGGCAGGAGTAGCAGCTGGAGTGGGTAGTTCCACGCTCCGATGATGAGAGCCACGCCGTAAGGGTCGTTGTAGATTACCACTTCGTCTAGAATGTTCACTATGCCTTTCGAGGGCTGAAAAGGTGAGCATCCAATAAAATGTACGAAACTAAACGCATTAGTCAACAGCCGCTATTACTGCGCCATAGAGTTTAATGCATGGTAACTTGGATATGCTGTTGGCTGTACATTGGCATAGTTCTTTTACCCGGCTCCACACTGTCGTCGAACAGTTGGCGGATTTGGTTTGCATTTCTGGTTTTTCATTGAGGTAAAGAAAAGCTCTTAAACAAATAAAGCAATGGACACGCATTCAGGTCGGTATGTGTCTGAGTTCGGCGACAGTGTGGATTACAGGCGACCACGTATAAAGCATGTGTGAGTGAGATAGATGCCAGAGATGGCGCCATAATAGCAATGACTAATAGCACATGCTATGTGTATGCATAACAGTTTGTAAACACGATACAAAAGTGATTTTCTTGGAAAATGTTTGTTCAGGCGTTTGTTATTGGTAATTCACTGATGGTTTGTTATTTCCAGTAAAGTATGTTCATAACTAGTAGTATAAGTTCGGTTTATTAACATCACAATGGATAACTTTATCTATTGAGATGTCAAATAGATGAATGTGTTACCCTAATAAATAAAATGGTTTTTAATTTTTCAGTAGATTTCATTACGTGTCGTTCTTAGCGTCAGTTCAAAACAAATTACTATCGGAAACTCACGTGTGTAGGCTTGACCCACTCGTCGAGATAATGTAAAGTGTTCTTAAGATCGTTGATCAGGTAGTCCACTTCGAGCAGGACAGCTTCCATTTTGCTCCTGCGCAGGTCCGCGTGTAGGGCGTCGATCATGGCCTGGGTGTTTTCCTGGTACATCCTGAGCAGGCTCTGGAGCTGTTTGCGCCGCCATTCGATGGGGCGCGTCACCCCGCGGTTGAATGCATCGCGGGCTTTTTGGACCGACTGGAGAAATTATTGAAAAAGGTTAATGGTGTGAGCTGAAAAATCTGTTGCTCCGTTTTGACGTTAAAGACGGACAAACAAATACAAAAACATTTGTGGCGTTAGTGCGCCATTGCATTTATGCATATCATATTTATATGATGGGGGCGCTAGTGTGCATGTAGCCGTAACGTTTTTTTTCAGATCTCGATTCGAGTTTCTGTAAAACATTATAGTACCCTTACATATTATAAAACAAAGTTCTTTGACCGCGTATGTTCGCGATAAATTATTAATCTGTACTGTGGTATTGTAAATTTTATGAATGACTAGCTTTTAGCCGCGGTATTACATAGTAAAATCTCTGATGCAATCTGGTGAATTTCATAGTAAAATCTCGGTAATTTTTTTGTCGCTTATTCTGTAAGACTTATAAACATATGTGATTCAAATTCATAATTTTTCTAATTTCTGGTTCAATTTCCTGTTTTCCGCTACCCGTTTCTTTCTATGTAGGGATCCCGTACCGTTTCCAACATATTGTCCCATCACGTTTTTCGCAATGTGTCCCGCCACGTTTCCCACTATTAGCCCACTTCCCGTTTCGTTTCCTTTCCCCTAGAGATACAATGTTTAAAAAGATAAATAATGCATTATTATATTTTCTTCTTCTTCCTCTTCCCTAACATTAACACTCAGTAAGGCAAGAGTTATATATCATCATTGGAAATGATTCTTTCCTCAAGAACATAGAGAGATCGCAAAACAGCGCGGCCGCAGAGTTCCAAACGCTCTGAGAAACACCGGGTCGAACGAAGATACCATTGTCTCCTGTTAACGCTACTAAATCGTGTTTGTATTGCATATGATTAAACATTGTTCAGCAGTATTTGACACTTTAGTACGGCGACGCAAATACAAACTCGTTCGTTGAAAACAGCTTGCTTTTTTGTTCATTTGTTTAATACTGAGTTGTTAATTTATTTCACATTCAAATGTTATATCCGTGCTTACAAAATTATAATAGTAAAAAATAGTTACACATAGATTAGTATCTATATGTATATTTATTTATATATAATTAATTGTAATAGCAAGCAAACATATAGCCAGCATGGATGGTTAATGCTAAGAAAACACCACAGTCCATGACTTTACAGTTCCTTACGGTCGTATTCCTCATGGCTGAGGGCCGTGGTCATTAGGTGGAATGAAACACACTACTCTCTTGGCAATTTTCATGGAGTGGTTTGCCATTGCCTTCTCCTTTTCACACACCAGGTGATTGTTAATTAAAGTGCAGGTATTCTCGCGATATTTTCCTTCACCAGAGGCAAGTGGTGGTTAATGAAAACTATGAAAACTATATACATGAGTCAGTTTGGTACACACAAACTCATGTGACTCGAGTAGGATTCGAACCTGGGACCTTTTGATCTCAGGCAGGCGGTCGTAACCACTGGACCACCACCACTTCAAACATAATTAGCATAAGATCAAAAATAAAAATCACTTGCCAAAGTTAGTACCTATTACGTAGTTTAAGATATGATAATATTATTTTAGTTTAAAAGATACATTTTGTAATAATAAGGGACAGAGGCTGAGTTTCAGACACCCCAGTCCCTGAGATTTTGTGCGGGAGTTAATGTGTAACGAGGGCAAAAAAATGTTACGCAAAGCTTTGACTTATAAAAACATTTTGAATTAGGTACCACATAAGTTTTGGGACTGTGACGCAGACGCAGCCCAGTCCACCTTAACTCAGCTAAATATAATGGGCAAGGCAAAGGTCAATGTAACTCGTTTCGTAGACTTTGCACTGCAATTAGGTTATGCGCAATATCACATAGCAGAAACATACCTACATACAAGATTTAATTCAATTTACATGTTACATCCATCATTTTGTCATTTGCTGAAATTAAATTTTGTAGGAGATGGAAACAATTGTTGATTCAAACAATAAACATAATATAGGCCACGTTACTCATCTACGTAATAATAGAGTCGCAATCAGCGTTTGTCTGTCTGGTTTAACCGCTGCTGGGCAGATTTTGATAAAATTATAAATAGATATAGTTAGTTAATGATCTTAAGGCAAACATTGGTTACCACGAGTACAGCTGCGGGCAACAGTTAGTATTCCATAAGCAACGGTTTTTGATGCGATTTTATTTAATACTATTAAAATGACTAGCTGTTAACCGCAGCTTCGCCCGCGGCACAAATTAGCCTATATAACTTTGCACCCATCTAACTAACTAGGTATATCCAGTTCCACAAAATTCATTGCTCCGTGATAACACGCTGTAAATGACGACGACAAAGAAGGATAAACAAACACGCCTTAGTTTCCAGTTTTGGCTGAGCGTAGTCTGTCGTTACGGAACATTTCACCCCGCACTCTAGCGTCACCATTTTATTTTATAAATTTCTTTTTTAAACCAAGGTATCAGCTACCTCAGTACCAAATTTCATGAAAATTGGCCTGGCAGTTTGAGCGTGAAGAAGTAACAAACATCACAAAACGTGCTTTATACCTAGTATTCTTTGTAAAATATAACTTGAGTCCTATGATAGATTTCAAATAGTATGAAAACAATACACTGTCTCTGTCGCTCTCATTTAGAATGTATAGGTTCATCCTGCTGTCATAGGACTCGAGTAATATTTTACAATATATAAAATATAAATATAAGTTGGGATTAATAAATTATACTAGTGTTTTAATTTACTTACCTCCGATATATTTACTGTTTTGGGTTTCGAAGTCATGATGTTTCCTGTAACAAGACAAAAAAAAATTAGCTTGTAAATCCATCAAATTTATATAGATAGATACAAATATGACAATTGTAAATATTTGTATGCTTCGTTACTTATGTACACTGTATGAGACTGATAAAAAAGTTCAATAAATTATTCACACATATATGAATAGAATTAAAATTTATTTATTTATGTACACAACATAACAGTGTAAATATAAAACTTACAAATAGGAAACTACTACAAAGGTACTACTTATTTCTATAGAAATTTCTTCTATAGAAATTTTAAAATGTTACATACAAACATGGCAAATAGATATATATATAGGTATACATACAGTCTGTAAAGAAAGTGAAGAAAATAAGTGAGGGTACGTCTCCTGTTGGCAACACTGTTTATTATCACGCAATCTTGACCTACTTGGTAGGTATTGCAATGACAAAAAATGTCATCATCATCAAAAATCCAACTTCATAATTTTATCGACAGACTATAATTTAGCATTGATATTGAACTGTATATAAAACATAAATTGATTGGTAATAGCGGTGATTACCTGTATTCATATACACTTTTAGTTTAAACTCCCTGACTCAAACTGAGTATTTTTTGTAATCCAATCAAGGTATATAAGCAAAAAATAATAAATATTTTTACACAGTGGGTTTATATCTACTAGATAGTACTTAAATATCAATAATTTTATTGATATATATAGATAAAGTGGGTATCATTATCTTAATTATGACAACACGAAAATACAAAGGGCAAAACAAAGGTACTTAAATAATAGTGTAGATCCACAGCTCAGTACCTACTAGTAATGTAGCTACCTACCTACATTTGTAAGTTATTTATCTGAATCCATCATTTAGGTATCATTGTATTAGCATTTTGCAGCATGACTATCAAAAAATTTAAGGAATTTAGCCTGATAATATTATAATAACATAAATTTTATTTCAAACTAGTGCCCTCCATGGCGCTAAAACCTTCCTCAGGAATCACACAATTTATTGGTGAAACAAAAATCTTACAAAAATCTGTAGAGTTGTTTTTGAGTTGAGTAGTTTTTGAGTTTATTGTGTTCATATGCATACTGTAGAAAGTGGCGACATTGGCATTACTTTTTATAAATTGTTAAACTTATAGTTACCTACATAAACAATAATTTCTCAAAAGTAGTTTAGATTTGACTTCTTCAAAAGTGCTCGATAATGAATTCCTAAGTTGCAGATTTCAGTCAGGGTTAGTATGTAAAATTTGGTGACTTCACAAAAATATTGGAAATAAACTATAATGAAAGGCATTTTTTCTTAAACTAGTTTCACTTTTTAAAATATTTGTTTAAGAAATGTAAAGTGATACTCAGTCGGGTCTGCATTGTAATGTTAATTTTGTAGTGTAAATACTGAGTAATGTCAAGCAGATTAGACTTTTAAATGAATTGGAATATAGAAATGAATAAAATGTTAATATATTTCATTGTCAAGGCTTTGCTGGCACTTAACATGAAAGGAAAAGCAGTTAGGTTTTAAAGTTATGTGACACATACAGTAATCATATTCAGGGACAACACAACAAACAGTTATAGCATGAAGTAAGATAAAATTTTTATTTCATAACTCTATCTTATTTCAGCATTTTAATGGTTTCTTCCACAGCGATTGTGTGTCAGAGCCTAGGGTTCACTTCTTACTTTTTTGTTTCAATTCACACAGTTGTTTACGTCCCTAGTTGTGAGACAATTGGCATGTATGATATCATTCATGACTAAATTCATAACTAATACCACAGTTTAATAATTGTCATTCATACAGACATTAATAAGATGGCTGCCAATGCCGAGACAGACACTAACCTGTCTATGAGCTTACAGCATTCCATACTGATTTAAAAAATAATTACTATGCAACATTGGGATCAAACCTGCATCTCTCAGACGTCACATAGAGATGTTCATTAAAAGCACTACTAGCTGCCTTTACTAGTAAAATAATGAGGTCATATAAAATTGAAATATGCCTATGAACTAAGTATGCTATGCTAATCAGGTCAGCTATGCTAATAATTGTGTCAATCTAACAAATATAGAAATGGTACTGGGGCTCATTACAAGTTAGGCTTTGGCTGTGATTACAGATAAATGCGATATAAAGTAAATAGGTATTATTATACAAGCGAAAAAAATGTTTTTCCCAAATGTATTTACAGTTGCATTCCATTGATATCCTATCAGGCTATTTATATGCATTTTATCTGGGTAGCTTATTATCTCTCATAGTGCATGTTGTCAATAAGATACAACTCTGTTCAAGTTCTACTTTTGTTGATATCTGTCTATAATCTGTGAAATACAGTGAACGTGAAAATTAAAATACTATTTCGAACTTACCAACAGTCATTTCTTCGTAAGTTTACACCCTTGTAACACTACTTTTATTTTCTGATTGAATTAATTTACCTCTATAGGATATATCAATTTTACAAAATCTTAAGACAGTACAGCTGTAACTCGTATGACGACCTTTTTATTTTAGTAGTGTGACGAATATTCTGTAGTATAAATAAAATCACAAATGAAGCTGTTTACTCAACTTTTGAAACGATATGAACGAACAGAACAAGGAAAGGAAAATCCCGTCTCGATAAACATGCAACAAACAAACTTTGTTGAAGAAAGTTGGTCTTCTTGTTATGATCTTGGTTGAACACGGCGGAATGACACTGACAGTAATTGAATGACGGAATGGAAAATGAATGAAAATAATTTGTCATTCATTCAGTGTTTGCATCGCCATCTAGCAGTGAATAGCTAAAGCTTATAAAATTAGTTTAAATAGGGCAGCACAGATGTCGCGATAAATAAAAACTTTATAATAATATTTAAAAGAAGCATCAAATATAATGTTAAAATTAAATATCTCAAAAGTGTACTGGGAGCTTCAGATATTTTTATTTATATACGTAATCATCAATAGAGCTCTTGCTACTCATTCATTTTCTGTGACGGAAAGAAGCCCGATGTTTGCGTAAAATATAAAGCTACATTCAAAATCTGTGATTCTACGTTTGACGACAGCGTCTAGGTAATATTAAGTTAGAGTATGTATGTGGTCCAAACAAACAATATAGTCACAGTGGAGTGTGCTAAACTACAATTGAAAATCGAATAAAGATTTTTACTTGTTGCGTAAAAGAATACAAGATATTCTTAGTGGGCATAGATCGACAAAAAAGAATAAAGTTACTTGTAATATATAGGTATGTTTATACGTAGTTCTAGGAAAGAAACCAAGCACATCATAAAGGCTAGTTTACGACTAAAGACTACAATGTATAAGAGTCTTTTTTGATTATTATGATCGTTCCACAGGTTTCCCATTGTATATTTTCTGATGGAAAAAGGACCAAATCTCATAACAATCAGTACTGGTACTGTTGTATCAAATCTCATAACAATCAGTCCAGTAGAATATAACCTGGAATATAGGGTACCTTTAATCCCGAAATTTCCACGGGAGCGAAGCCCCGGGGTGTAGCTAGTCTAATATGCATTTGAGGAAAAATAATTTTGGGTATGCTACAAACGTGCTGTTCCAAATAAATCATCCATCATGCTTCAGTATATTATTAATACGAACGGAACAACCTATCGTTTGGTTTGGTTTTGTAATTAATTAAATAGACCAAGCGATTCTACATTTTTAAGGTTGCTTTGTTGATTCTACAGTGTAATAATGCGGTTTCGTATGGTTACCGTAAAATATTTTGTAAATCGTTGTTTGTAAGTATAAGTCAGCTACAGAAAACGGTTATTATATACTAATATTTATATACAATATTGATTATTTTGAGGCATAACAAACCCCGAAAATATTGACGATAACGATCGATCGATTCTATTTATTTCACTAATTGATCAATTTACCGCAAGAAATACTTAGTGAAATTAAGATAATAACTGTAAGTATAATTATTATATGGTAGATGTACATAGGTATGTCCTGCGTAATGCGTTGAGATAACGTAATTTAATAATAATATACGTTTCAGTTAAAAGATAATAATCAGACAATTTCACTTCAATAGCCTAATTGAAGGGCTCGATGGTGAAGACTGCTTGTGATTGAAAGATTCCATGTTCAAACTGTAATACTGGCATATTAGATTATTTAAGTAAGTTACTAATGTGACAGATAGCGTTTGTTGATGAAAAACCGTGATACTCCGTAGGTACTATCGATTATTTCGGTTTATTATTGCGGTCAATAAAAGCGCTTCTACAAACTACCTACGCAATGTTCGTGCGTTCTCGTCGGCATCTGTCCGAGTTCGGCGACGTTTTGGAGCCTACAAAGACTACAGATTTGCCGGCAACATTGATTTTGAAAGTTTAGTTTTGACCGTAAGTATATTGTGGCTAAATATCTTCTTATTAAATGGTACAATAGAAAAACTATTTTCGGTGATTCTATAAGCAAATAGGTTTCCGATAAACTGTACAATCCTATAATCAAAAAATAAGGAGTTAAAACTATTTTGTCGTGGTCCTATAAAGTAAATGGTTCTGGTTAAATGATTTTTTCCATCGTCCCATCAAAGGGCAAGAAAAAAGAAGGGCATACATTTTGTAGTTCTGTAAAAGTCTTCTCATTTTTGTCCAAGTATAGTCTGTGGTAGGTACTTAGTAAGTTATCAAAACTATTCGTCATTGTGAATGTCATTGTCTGCTTGGCATCACGTGAACAATAGGATATGAATATCATTTTTACATCGATGATTGTCCAACTCAATTGGCCACTTAGGTACAGTCCGCTGCAAGTAACGTTACCTTGTAGGCCTCTGTCTCTTGTAGTTGTAATAACGGCGAAATTACGCGTTAACTCGTCTACATAACTCGGGTAGATGCCGACGCGAACTAAACTGTTATACATTGCGTAGTTTGTATGATAGCTTTTATTTGCCGTAAAAAAAACAATGTACGTCGAAACCGCAAAACTGTGGCGAATTGGCGAAAAGCGATGTCATTAAATAACAAAAGACGAAACGCAAAAAATAATTTAATTCTTCGTAATCTATCGCCTTACGATTGAAAAAGTTTTTAAGTATGTAGATACGTAAAATATAAGCGTACCTATGAAGCAAAAACAGATACCTATCTTTATTTGGTCCATATAAATACTTAGGGTGAGATGCACTAGTCAACTTAAACGTTGACTTTAACCTGCGCGCCACCATTGTTTAGACAAAATGGTACACTTTGCGTTTCTCTGCGTTAAGTAATGTTATTGACGAATGGGTGCAACCGAGCTTTAGATCATAAATGAAGTGCGTAACTACAATAACCTAATTTTGATATCAAATGCGTGCCTAGAGTCTAGACCTATATTCTCTTATCAAGAGTTGAAAAACTAAATTACCTCCATAGAGTAAAGATTAGCATCTAACCATCTAACGTAACTTGAACTCAAGTTTATGGTCTTGTTGACTTAGCCGAAGTCAAGGCTGCCGGGCCCAGCATGTCGGCATTTATAACGCCTGCGACCAATATTAAATAATCGTGAGTTATGAGCCATAGCAAGTTCATTTTAATAAGTTGCAATTTGTCACTCGGTAGCCACAATCCTTACCTATCCTTATCCTGATATACATATTATAAAACAAAGTACTCTGCCGCGTCTGTCTGTTCGCGATAAACTCAAAAACTGCTACACGGATTTTCATGCGGTTTTCAGAAAGGTACTATACTTTTAAATTAAAAATAACTTAAATGTTCCTAATATATCCATGTTTAGTACACTTTGTATCAAATGTTGTTTATTTAATTAGCTATGAATAATAACTGACAATATACAAATTTCAAGGAAAACTATTAATACCAAATGTAATGCGACCTTCAAATATCACAGACCTTTATATTAATGTGTCAAATGTTAACAATTTCACGTACATGTTTCGATTATGTACATCCTACTTCCTACTAAATAAAATAAACAATCGTTTGTGTATTTTTATTACTCAATTCATAGATTTACTTGACAGATTTTCAATTGTTTGTTGTTTAAAATAGATTGTACGAAAAAAAGTATACAGATTAACAATAATACAAGAAAGATACAAATACAACGGTGGCCTGATCTCATGTAAGATCATTTGTATAACATTCGGTTGAATAAAACTGGAAACATTAGTCACATACGCGTTGGAAAGCTGTTTGGCCAGTTACAACATGGCTATTTCAATAACAAGATTGAGGGGCATAAAGAAGTTAGAAGAGAAGAAGAAGAAGAAAGCAAAGCAAAGAATAATAAAGGAGACTGCTAGGTCTGTGTCGTATGTACATAGGAGGAAGGATGTCAAAAGGATGGCTGAGGACAGACTGACATGGGAGTCACTTCACGGACAAGAACAATCTTTAAAATGAATGACAGCGCCTATTATTTTACCATTAGCTTTTGCCCGCGGCTTCGCCTGCGCGAGTTTTCAACGGGCACAGCTATTTTTCCGGGATGAAACGTATCCTTTGTCCTTTTCCGTTTGTCAACTACATGTTTGCAAAATTTCAAGAGGATTGGTTGAGTAGATAACGCGTCAAGAGGTTACAAACAAATTTACTTTCGAATTTATATTATATTATATTATTAGTTTAGGATTAGGATTGTACTAGGTATATTAAGACACGATCTACTTAATTGAAAAAAGGCACTAAATTACCTATTAAAGTAGAATTATAGATAAGTATTTTATATGTAGATAACCGTAAACTAGTTGCCAAATAGAAAATTATATACATAATGATTTTGTTTGTAAATTTTGTAACAGGTTTTGGCTCGTATATAAATCAAACAGCTGATTTTTATTTTTATTCTAATTGCTTGTTATGTCTTGCCTAATACAACATACAAGTGTATCATCTGCGAAATACTACTACTAACTAGCTTTTTTCTGTGGCTTTGCCAGCGTCAATTTCATAAGGGTTTAGTGTCTATCTCCGTAATTTCTTTTATGTAATTAATTTCCGCCCACTCTTTATGCATAATTTTAAGTATAATAATATATTGGGTGATTTAATAAACAAACTTATTTCGTAAATTAAATCTCACTTAAATCCCATTAACCCTACTAATATTATAATTGCGATAGTTTGTGCATGTATGTTTGTTACTCTTTCACGCAAAATCTACTAGAGGGATTGTTATGAAATTAGGTACCCGGGTAGAATATAACCTGGAATAACACTTATGGTACTTCTTATCTCGAAATTGCCACTGGAGCGAAGCACCGGGGCGCAGCTAGTTAGGTATAAATTTAGTAACAAAATAAAACAAATGAAGATGAGAGAATCACTTCTTACATGTCGATTCAAGGTTGTGTAAAGACAGAATTAATTAAAATAATACCTACCATTGGGTTTTGTTTATTTGTTTCACTGTGATATATACCTAAAGTTTATTAAATATATTTTTACAATATCTAGGTTTTTGATTTTTGTGTCCTAATAGCATAAGTACCTAAATAAAATGTGTTATTTTATTATATCTTAGTTCGGGTAAAACCACAATAATAAATTATAGGTAGGTACAACTAAATCTTCCTCTTGAATCACTTTATCTATTAAAAAACGCGCATCAAAATCCGTCTTGTAGTTTTAAAGATCTAAACATATACAGGGACAGACAGACAGCGGGAAGCGACTTTGATTTGTACCTACTTTGTCGTAGTGATTAGATAACGTACAAAATTTAAACAGGCGAGCCGCTTCCTATATTTTTCGCAAAATAAAACGCATTTTTTTATTATTGTTGATTGAACATCATTCAATATGTACCTATCTATCTAATTCTTACTAAGTTTTTTCAAGTGTAACAATGAACCGGCATAAGATATAATTGCATCAATTTTAGTAATTATGAAATGCAATTGCATGTATGTATCTACGTGTACATAATCTGTTATTATCATTACTGTTTATAACTAGGGATATACATCCATCCATCCATATCATTACTATAATATTAATTATATCGTAGACGAAAAATGTGTGTTTTTTCGTTTGTCGGATTCAATAGATTTTTTGTGTGGAGTTAGTTGGATAGCGTGAGAGTGAGTAGAGTTTTTATACGGACGGGCGGAGATGCGGACAACAGGATTTTTTATATAACTTGTTTCCTCTTCAAAAACTTGACATGGAATATAACTCTGCCATAACTCAAATCACAAACAATCCTTGTCAAAGAAATATATTGTCTGCATTTAGGTACTGTATGCTTATTCTGGCTACCCAAACAATTGGTAAGGTTAAGCAGCCATGAACAGACAGAATGTTAATTTTGCGGTCGTGCATTTTAAAATTACTTATGAATACTTTGTGTAGGGTCTTGCCAAAATGTAGGTAAGCTAAAAATTTAACTACCAACACTGTAGAAGCGGAAAAACATACAACAAACCGCCTTCTGGGCTTCGACGCTCAACGGCTGAGGAAGGAACCGGGATAACCTTCATATGAGAGACATTAGCAACCGAAAGAACCAAGGTTTGATTTTATTTATCTACGATTCGTGTTTGTATACTAAGGTTTACGTAGGTACTGGAAGTATTGTCTAATCTGTGACGTAGGTCACTTATAGGAAGTCATTGGAAGTTATATATTAATTTTATCTACTTCTATCCTGATTCTAGTTCTTATATGTGCACGTAGGTATAGCAGGATACCTACGACCGGTTGCCTGATGGTAAGCAAAGACAGTCCTTGGGCACCAGCAATCCCATAAAAGTCATTGATGCATTGCCATCTTCATGTACCTATTTCAGATTGATTTATTTTATGTCTGAAGAAACAAGAAAAAGTAAATATATTTTGGCACAAATTTTACTGACAACTGTATTATTGTGAATTTGTTTGACTTTACATGTTATTAGTTTTGACGAAGGAACGACCCATTTAATATTTAGGTATATGCCAAAAACGTCCTATGCTAAAATGTGTCAAATAAATTTGGTTTTTATAGTATTTAGGAGGGGTATCGGGTCAAATATGCATTTAAAATCGACTGTATTGTTATTTCAATTCAGGTATCCTATAGACAGACGGCCGATAGGCTGTCTTTGTTGTTAGTTTCGTGTGTTTAAAATACGAATTAATTTGCTGTTTATCTTAATTATTAACAAACTAATCAATATTTCATATCGGAGCTTGTTATTTTTTCACGTGTCAAGCGCGTCAAATATAAATTAAAGTACATAGTTAATTATTATATTTTTTTAGGTTTATTTAGTTTTATTTTAGTGTTATCTTGACTGTTGTAAATTGCATTGCCTATTATTATGTAACCAATTAAGGCAATTAATGTGAGTTTTAAATAAGGCAATAGTCTAGAAACACATAGTAGGTAATAAAAACTATTATAGGTAACTCTAGTGTTAAAAGTTATAAACAAAGGAGAAGTTTACGGTATCATAAGTGCCTTATATTCGGAAATTCTCGGTGTATTTTTAAAACTTCAATTTGAAGCCAAGCTGGAGTAAATTTTCGGGCGAAGATATAATAAATTTGTCGCTCTAAGAATTGTTGTATAACTCTTGTTGTTTACGTTTTGTACAAACGCTAACTTCGCACGGCGTACAATAGAATGTTTTCTAAATATATTTCACTACAACATCGATCAAATATTATATTTATGCATGACCCGACTATATTATAAGTGTAGAATTCTATTTTTTCGTTACTTGTAAATGATGTTATTGATGCTGTTGCAGTTTTATAATACTTTTGCTATTTTGTTTTCTTTATGATTAATTAATAATGACAATATAATCCAAATCTCTTAATCAATAGGTAGATAGAAAAGAGCATACAAACAAATATAGAAAAACACTTTAGCTTTATTATGCGGATCATCCATGACAAAATTTATTCACAGATATTTTCGAAATTTACAGGTAGAATACATACTAAAATTAGCTTTTTTTGGCAATATTATTATTAGCAGTAATATGTAGCCGTGAAAAATTCATACCAAATGTACTTAGATTTGACATTTCAAAAAAGTAAAAAAAAAAAAACATTTTTTTTTGACAAAATTTAATCGGAAGTCCTCACCGTTTCCGTTCATGGCTGGTTCCACTTTAACATCTAGCAGGGCTGGTTCAGTCTCGGGCACAATCACTGGCGCACTGTGATCCTCGTCTATATCGATGACATGAACGTCGCCTGCGTTCGGTTCGCGCGGCGCCGACATCTCAACTGTTAGCCACTATTTGTTATAATGTGACGGCGGCGTGTTCTACTACACTGTGCGTTGCTGCACTGGCCTCGGAAGTTTTAGTCTGTTATTAAAAATGTAACGATAATGTAAAGTTGTCCACTTTGTTGTATAACACAATGTAGTAGCGTCCTAAATTGTGAACGATTATGCTATAAAGACAGCAAAAATCGAGTGGATATTTACATTGATGATTTTTAAACCACACAGAACGCGTATTCAACACGTGCATAGCAAAACTGTATGGTATTATAAACTCATTTGTAGGTACACGCGCGTGTACGCACAAGTGTTGTACCTAATTCCATGCAAACATGCAGCAAAAGTGTACAGTATTTCGGTGTGCCAAATTTCATAACAATCAGTCCAGTAGATTTTGCGTGAAAGAATAACAAACATGCATACATACACACATCCCTCACAAACTTTCGCATTTATAATTCTAGTAGGATTCATGCAAATCAAGATATTTATTTCAGACAAGTCCATATGATGTTAGTTACAATATTAACTTATACTAAGTGGTGTTAGTAAAACCAATTATCGTAAGTAAGGACACTGTAAAGCATGAAGCCGTAACCAAAGCTGAACCAAGGGGTACCGAATCGATCAACAAATACTCTCATGATACTGTTTGAACTTCCACGCAGCCGTGCCATCATGGAGGGACACTATTTTCTGATAATTTCTGAGAAACCATCCGTGTGTGGAGGCACAACATTACTCCAAACATTACTCCACTGCAATCCCAACATTACCCTGAAAGCGTTATTATCCTGGACACGCAAGTCGCTGTATGCCCGATACGTAAAATTGACCCACAGATTACGATTACATTTGTAAAAGGATTGACATTACTTCAGTAGGTACGTGAAATAGTTTTATATTACCGAACAACCAAAAATCCGTACTGAGATATAAACAAGTTTAAAAAAAATAACATGTTTGTAAAATAGAGATGGTATTTAAATTGGTATAAGTAATTAAAGATTTGATCACGACCATATGTTATATAAAAAACAGTGTAAACAAGTAAGGCGTGAATCATCATCAAAAATATGTAGAGATGCAACATCATTAATAAAGAGTCTTGATGTGTTGAGACAATGATTTATTGATTTTTAGGAGAGAATAGTAGTTTCCTCATGACAGTCTCTTGCCGAATAGTCTTCTTCAAAAAGTATAAACAGACTGGTCTCCACAATAATGGGAACATACTATAAAAATTCCACAATAGAAGAATGGTTTATGTAAGAAGTATCATTGATTAGTGGTAAACTCGATTGTTTTATTAACTCGTTCGACATGTAATATAATCCACATTACGCAATTAGGTAATCAAATATCGTTTAGTACAGATAAAGTATCAGATAAATGAATAATTTAAATACAATTCTACTCATGGAGGGTAATGTACATTTAATTAATAACATAATTAAATATACATGTTAACTTAATTACACCTTACTTTATAATTCAAATTTGCATAATCATGATTACTTAGGAACGAAAATTACTTAAATTAAAGCATTAATTGGCAAATAGCAGTAAAGTGAGAGAAAAGTAAATAAAGCATTGTGACAAGAAAGGATTTTACCCTCAATGAACAGCGATGAGCAATCCTCTGTGCGAGAAAGCAACCAACCCCTTTGTTTATTTTTACAGTATAAATATCTAAACTTATTATTAAATAGAAGTATAAAAGAGATAAATATACTATTCGTTTGAGGGTTTACTTGGTCATTACTAAAGCGTGTCCGGCAATCCACCCGTGACATGGCTTGATTGGTCACCATCGCAAGCGCAAGGTCGGTCACTAGATAAATAGTAGCAAGAATGAAAATGTGTATCAGAATTTTGATGACTTCTTTGGTACCATCAAGTCATATTCATTCTATGGTAGAATATTTATTAGTTATACTTACTATGCTAAGATCTTGAAATAAGTCGCTTGCACTGACATGACCAGGTCTTGATCAAATGCTTGGCCATACCGTTTCCGCTCTGGTGCTGACAGAAGGGGCAAACCCAAGAAGCTAGCTTGATGATACCAAAGCAGATAAGCGTACCAATAGTTTGACAACTAAGGACTCAGAAACCGTGTGAAGTAGAAAAGAAAGATAGCTACTTATAAGTTTTAAGCAGCAGCTGGGAAATCGCGAGAAAATCTTGAAATTTGGTGCGAAGCCACGGGCCTCTGTTAGTTGCCTAATAAAATAACAGGTCGTCATTTAAATAAAGACCATATGAAGATCTAACAAGCGCCAATTAGATCCAGCCGTGGACGTTACGTACCAGATAATGATCTAGGAAAACGGCGGAGGACGTAACATGGAACACTTACCCGCCTGTTATTGTACTGCCGCGTAATGTAATTACTATTATGTGATTTTTGTTCCGAACAGTATCTTACGTGAATGTGGCAAAAACATATTAGGTATTATACAATTAAAATCTGGAATGCAGATTAAGATTTTCAATGGCGAAGGCGCTGTAGAAATGAAATATTTATTAAATTTCTACAGCGATTTTGATCACTAATTGATCAGTAGTAAGATATATTTTTCCCTAACATGTAATAACTGTTTTGAAAAACAAATAAGTAGTTATGTAGATACATGCCGCGCGCGAAGCTGCCGGAAACAGCAGTTAGATCAAGGCATAGATCAACAAAAAAAATCTTTACGAAGTCGAAGAAAAAAAGTGTTTAATTCCCAAATGTTAGTCAGGCTCATGTACTCGTACATATGTGTAGACAGTCTTTTTCTTCGACCAATGCTTGCTTTCGGCACAAAATTGATCTAAATCTGTCTTACATGGTAAGGGTATCGTAACGTGAGCAAAACTGCACACTAGCCGACAACTCTCTCTCTTCAGCTGCACATGTTCCTGGTTTCTTTCGCAGTTGTGATGCGACGGAGCGTAAAAAATAATCTTTTTTAAAGTTTGAAAACCCAGACAGCAGTCGGATGTCTTAGATGTCTCGAAAAAAATCGTTACACAGATAAAATCCATACGTGAATCACAATAATACTTTATCCTACCATGACACACCTAACACCTTATTCCAGCAATCTGCGTATTCTCTAGTAGTATAGGCAGTGTGGACACTAAGACCGGTTTGGCGCTTATTATCGCTATTATATAATGCCAATCTGGGTTGCACTTGCTGCGAGTCTACCAGTTTTAAACCTATGGTTTTATTGGATAAGCGATTTTACCACATACTGCTAATATTGTAATTCGTTTGGACAGTGTACATATACACTAGAGGTTTTGGACTTGAACTAGGTCATATAATAAAATGTTTTTTTTTTTCGGAATGGTCTGAGTTAGTATTTATACCATTACCATAACACAAGACTTACTTTGGGGCTAACTCAATCTGTGTGATTTATCCATATAGTATTTAGTATGGATTTGCTCCTGTTCCCCCATCTAAAGTGAAATACAAGGATTGTAGAGCGCCTTTCAACTCCTTTCTCAGGTGAGGACTTGATGATTGAAATGAAAAGGTTAATAGAAATTGAATAGGACAAGTTAGAATCTGATAAAGCCAAACACATGGTTTATTAGTTCAATCTAAATAATAATATATGTGTGTTTAAAGTAAATATGCTCAAGCGATCTCACGACAACCTGTGGTATTTCGTAGTTTTTTCCGAATTACCTTACGTAATGATGATTTTTTAATATACCTAGGTATTTCATAAATGTAGCAGTGTAAACCCGCTCCGCTCATCACCAAAGTTGGATTTTTTTGAAATATACGAGTTCACCTCGAGTTAGCCTTCTATAATGTTAACTAATTCGATAGTTATGTACATAGTATGATATACGTACGTACGGTTAAGCTCAGATCTTGGCATTGATCGCATCTTCAAATGAACGGACATTGAAAACACGCTGACTATACTTATAAATTAAAGCCATGACGGTGTGGAAATTTCGCATAGTTTTAACAAAATTTTGCACATACGAGTGCATAAATTTTAAACTAACATCCCATTAAATTTGTACTACTATATATATAGTACTAACTTCTGCTCGCGGCTCCACCCGTGTGTGAGTACCTATGTAATGAGATTATAGATATTTTTTGAGATGAATATTAAAATCAAATCATTTATTCAGAAATTAGGCCTTCACAGACACAATTTGATGTAATTTCCTAAATTAAATAATATTTACCAAAGCTACAAACTACTTCTCAGTACTCTCAAACTATTCTACTACTACTACCCAACCCATCTTCATAAAATTTAACTTACAAGTGGATAAGAGTCTTTATCTACATGTATGTAAAATTCCAAGAAGAATTTCAAAAAACAAATGAATTTTCGCGTTTATAATGTACTATATCGTCGATAGAATTTCGGACAGAACTCACGAGCCAACCTAGTAATTTTCAGGTGACGTACGACCTATATAGGACTTCAAAGCGCTACATCAGAATTCCTCAAACGGTCTATAATTTACAACTGATCGATTTATATCGAATGCATATGTAATTGATTTGTAGAATAATAAATTAATGTAAAACCTTCACGTCTATTTCTCGACTTTGTTAATTTTTAATTATTAATGGATGCAACAATGAAGTGAGGTAACGTGATAGTCGTATTGGGTATCTTATAATCTCTAATATTGGACAGGTTTGACAAATTAAACGTTATCATGAATTTCATAAGCTCATGACAGAAAGTTAATGATAAGTCATTATCTTTTTAAAAAGGTATTATATTTTACAAAGTAGAAGTCTACTTTGTAAAATAATAACATTTTTAAAATCTAAAGTAAGAATGTCATGCTACAGGGGATATTTGAAACCATATTTTTGGCTGAATCTTAGACGAAACAGAATATCCGTTCGGACACTAATAAAAAATATTATGGCGTGTCGTTCCGCCCTAACATGGGACATCTTCCCGTGGATATCGTACGAGGCGACTAAGGGGATAAATTCTGCCTTGACACCTGGCCAACAATGGCATTCCCAAAGAGGGTTAGCGTCAGGTAGGTGGCCAATTAATTTGGAAGTGATGAATTCAGATGATGATTGTTTGCTACAAGAACCTCAGACAATAACTATATATCACCGACATCTAGCGTCGAGTAGCGAAACAATAATAATATTGATGATGCGCTATGAGTGTGGCATTTTGATAAAGGAAAGTTTTCCTGAGGAAAATTTTCTCGATTGCACAGATGGCACTATAGCTGGCTCCACAATATCGTCGAACGCTGTCAATGTGAATGCATGATTGCGTCGTTTGTATGAGAGCTTTTATTTACCGCAATGAAAAACCAGCAGTGTATACGGAATCCGCCAAAGTTCAGCGAACTGTTCCAAGATATTGTATATCCGGCTTTATAAATAAATAAATATACGTATCATTCCTTCATATTGTGCGTTATATTCTGTGTTTAAAGGCCATGCAAGGAAAATTCTCTTACGTAATTTAAATAAAAATTAGAACTGGAACAGTACAGTACAATAAAAATTAAAGCATGGCAAAGATTCTTGATCGGTACCGCCAATCAGACAAGTATTCAGTGAACTAAATGTCTAAACTACAGTAACACAAGTTTGGGAACGTGAGCAAATCGAAATGGTTGAATGCTGTAGATGAAGTTGGGCATATGGAAGTCTAATGTAATGCCAGCTCCACACTGTCGCCGAACTCCGTGTCAGACTGCCGATGCGAATGCGTGAACATTGCGTAGTTAGTATGAGTAATTTTATTTACCGCTATAAAAACCCAGCAATGTATACCGAATCCGCTAAAGTTTGGCAAACTGATCGCCGACAGTTTTAATTTAATAAACCAACTAAAGCTATTGCAAAAATAATTACGACTGATTATAATAGAAAACAAATTTAATTCATATTCTGTCAAAACTCATCTCTCGCAACATTATGTCTCACCACCCCGTCGTTGTCAGCCATTCTGGAATATTTTTCTAGAAATATGTTCCAGAAATCTTCCCGTATTCCAATTGGATTCTCCTCAATTTTTAGATTCTTGGTGATGTGCAAGTAGTTTGTCCCTTCTGTACCTTTTCTTACTGGAGGCCAAGTGAAATCTTTTAGTATATTATCTTGAACCGTCTTTCGTGGAGTAGGGTCACTGTAACAATAGAAAAAAAAATCACATTGATAGAAATTGCTCATTGCTAGTAACTAAACATATATAAAAATAACATTGTTCAAGATTGGATTAACTTCGGTTATGAAAACAAAAATAACAAATTGGTAATAGTTAATTATTTATCAGATTTGAAGCATGAAGTAACCTACCCAATTTTGGCAAAATTCGTCCACATACGGACCATTTTCTTCAATAATTTAAAATCAGCCGGTTTTGTGTCCAGTTTGACTAAAGGAGTATATTTACTTAAAATTCTGGAGCATAAATGTAGATAACATAGTTCATCTAGCACTGTAGCACCTTTATTCACAAGTTTAGCCATGGCCAGTCTAGTGATGTAAATGGTATTTTCGTTAAGCATTCCATAAAAATCAAACACGTAGTAAAATACTGGAGAAACCAATTCTTTGCTCAGTTTCTTTGCTCCAGTATGTGTGGCAAAAACTTGTAAAGCGTCACTAATATAGTTAGCGTATTCCATTATGTTTTTCATTTGGACAATCCCATCTTCGAAATAAAATTTACGCACCTCACCTATCGCGTATTCATACGCAGAGCTGTTAATGTCAAATCTAAATCCAGGTCTAATAGGAAAGTTAAAAAAGAAATCTTCATTCTGCGATTCAACTGTGCCTGGACGGAACAGATATGGAGAAGCCAAATCTAGTCCTTCGTTAGAATTAAATCCTATTAGCACTGGTACATCGTTAACTATTTTGCTTTTTTCTGGATATTCCGAAAGCAATGCACCGCGGTAGTCTTGTTCAAGAACTGGAGAAAAAGGAAACACAGCCATTTGATAAGTTTCTAGCGGTTCAGAGTATACAACTTCAGCTTCATGCGATAATAAAACGTTGGCATCGGCTGCTTGTAATCCCTCTAATAAGGCAATACTATTGTCAGCAGTAACATTAACTAGTTCTGCAAGTTTCAATGCAGTTCGTTTGGGATCTGGGTGAAAATATATAGACTCGTACGCACTCCCACTTTGCATTATGACAGCGCTGAATAGACCTCGGGCTTGTTTGATATACAGCAGCAAGTTAGCTATAACTGCTCCTCCCCTGTTTCCCATTATAGTGATCCGGCTGGGATCTCCTCCAAATCGCTCTATATTATCCTTTATCCATTCTAAACCTAAAATGAAATCTCGTAATCCATTGTTGCCTTTTATGACTTCATCGTCCGATGTCAGATACCCAAGAATTCCAAGTCTATGACTGATTGTGACTACAATAACATCTTCTTCCATGAAAAATACTGGGGCGTAAGTTTCAGTTCCATTGAAACCTGTTCTGAAATTATCGTTGTAGTCAAATACTACTATAGGTTTGGATCCTTTAAGGTCTGGTGTGAAAACGCTGATGTATAGGCAATCTTCGGAACCAGATATGCCGTATGGTTCTCCGAGCCGCATACGGGAGCTGAGTTGTAAGCATGTCGGTTTGTTTTCACGCGCTTCATAAGTTTCTTCCCAACCGGTGTGTGCAACTGGTGGCTGAAATTTAAAATATACTTAATTTTAGATAATACTTATTATACTTTGGAATATTAGTTGTACTGTATTAAGTATTCTATCCTCAAAAATAGTCTGATTTACAATAATTCAGGAGCATCTGTTTATAATACCATTGTATCCAACAACATTTGTATCTTCTATCGTTTTGTTTAACTAATTTAAAATAATAATAAAAATTCGCTTATTATAACTTGAGTGATAATTAATTATTCCTAATATCTTACCTTAAATCTTAGTTTTCCCGTAGGTGGATCAGCATATGGTATTCCTCTAAATGTATAATAACTTTGTTTTTTTATGAGAGTCTTCTCAACTGTCCCTGATAACGACCCTTGCTCTAATTGCACTTTTACAGTTTCTACATCAGTCGCAAAACATAATTTTACCAACACTAATGCTATTAATAACACACGCATTTTGATCTGCAATATATTTTGTTTGACATACATAATTGTTTGGTTACCATTGAAGACTAGATAAGGGCACATACGTGTACTTTATAAATTATCTTTGATAATAACGTACTATCAGTTAAAGTAATAACTGGGAATTTGCTTCTGTTAATCCATTCCTAAAGGAAGTGATAAAGTATATGAGAATTAGTTTTTTGATAATTAAGATTGGGAAACCCAAAAAAATTGTGGATGTAATGTGAGAGGAGATTAATTAGTATGATTGAGATATCCACTCATTATGTTAAGTTTTGAAAGAAGGTTTTCGTTTTACATTACTGTCTTAATTTCATTGTCTTAATGAAATATAAAGCATATAAAAATCGATCACATAAATATTTATATATTTATAGGTTATATATATTTAAAGGTTTTATAAATAAAACCTTTAAGTACTAATTCTAACTTGCTAATGTCATCAACAGCGACTTAAGACCCGTGCTTTACCTGGAGCACTGAAGCACGAGATATGTACACGTCCTCGTGCTCCACCTAGTTGGAACATGGTGTACTTACAGATCATCGTGCTAGGACTGATAATAATAATAACGCACGCTTTCAATATTTCATGTATTTTATAATGCAGATAGTGGCAGCGAGGCTGGATGTGGACAGTGGCATTATGTTGCACTGGACTCACATCCAGCTCGACAAAGATATACATATTAATTATCGTGTTTATTACTAACACAGACTTTGAGTTTTTGGATTACTAACAGTATGGGCTATGCCTGAAATAAACGCATTTTATTTTATTTTTATTTTATAAGCCCCTTTTTAATTTCATAATAAATAATACCTAACTAATTTTAAAGTTCATCTTTCTCATCATCTTTGATGACGCCATTCACTGCAATATTCCTGTATTTTTCTATGAAATTATCCCAGAATGTTATGGCTTCTTCGCCGATTTTCTGTTTCATGACTGGCTCTTCATTGATGAGTAGAGTATCCCTGTTTTCTATGGTTGCTGGTGTCCACTTGAAGTTTCCTTCAGGGAGATTAGGGTCCCTGAAGAAAAAAGTTAGAACGTAAAATATCAAAAGTTAAGTAAAATGATCAAATATCTTGACATTGAATATGAATATTTATCGCTAATACAAACCTTGTTTTAGCAAAGTTCGTCCACATCTTCACCATATTTCTTAAAACCTTCATATCTTCAGAATCATCTTCTTTCATCGCTTGCAGGTAAGCCTTTTTGATAGGTTTGCATACAAACAAATAACACAAATCGTCTGATATTGAAGCTCCCCAGGACCCATCGAGAGTTACAGCATCGTCCAGAGCAAGCTGCTTTCTGTAGTTGAATTCGCCGCTGTAGTCAAAAGTATAGTAATAAAGTGGAGCTTTAGATGCATTAACATATTTTCTAACTGTGTAGTCCAAAGGATACAGACCCAACATATCAGTCAAATAGGAAACATACTCTGTTATACCGCTTACTCTTACGTATCCTTCCTCGAAGAAATGTTTTTTCAGTTCTTCGATTACTTCAAAGTATTTCTTATGGGTCACTTCAAAATGGTAATCTACTCTGATTGGAAAAACTAAAAGCAAATCACGATTAGCAAATGTAAGGAATTGTGGTCGTTTAAAATATCTCTCGCAGATTTCTAATCCTTCTCTGGAGTTGCGACCTATCATGATCGGAATATTAATATCAATTTCACCTTCCTCTGGTAGTTTAGTTATCACAGCATTAGGATGTTCATGTTCCACTATTGGGCCAAATGATATGACGCCAATTTGCTTAGCTCGTGGTTCGTCAGCGTGAACTGCATAGTCTTCATTTTCTGTCAATTCTTCGGCAGAGAAGTCATTTAATTGTCTCAGGATGGATGAACTCGTTTTAGCCGTTCTTTCAAGTTTATCTGCTAAAGCGATAGCTCTTTTTTTACCATCGCCATTAAAGAAAGACGAACCCCAAGAACTGCTACCTTGAATGATTGCTGCGCTAAATAACCCTTTAGCTTTAGGAGAATGTAATAATATATCGACTATTACACCACCACCATCACTACCCATCAGTGTTATTTTATCTGGGTTACCACCAAAATTTTTAATGTTTGTTTTAATCCAATCCAAAGCTAAAATAACATCCCTGATTCCATTATTTCCAGGTAGTAAATCATCTTCAAAAGATAAGAAACCAAGAACACCAAGTCTATGCTGAATTGTGACTAAAATTACATCTTCATTCATGAAAAAATCGGGTCCAAATTCTTTGGAAGCATTGTGAGACATTTTGAAATTTTCATTGTATAGAAATACTACCACAGGAAGGTCAAGTGGTTGATCATCAGGAAGACGCGGAGTGTACACACTCAAATGTAGACAGTCTTCAGTCCCATAAAATCCAAAATTCGGTCGACCTCTAAGCGAAATATTTTGTTGAGGACACGGTTTCTTTTCCTTCTTAGCTTTTAGAACATCGCTCCAACCTGGATGCGGTTGTGGAGGCTGAAATTAAATTAAATATAACTTTATTTTTCTTTATTAATGATCACTTTATAAATTATGTAATGGACAATCTAATGGCACACAACTTATTTTAAAATTCGACTTAGATAAATTGTAATGAATCGTTTGACTAAAAAATACTATTTGGGTGTCAGACACCATAGTTTCTTTTTAAGCTGTAAAAGTCAGTTAACTATATACCATACTAGCTACGTCCCGTGGTAATTTCGAGATATAAAGTACCTTATGTATTATTCCAGGTTATATTTTACCCATGTACAAAATTTCATAACAATCCGTCCAGTAGATTTTGCGTGAAAGAGTAACAAACATCCATACACACATACATCCTCACAAACTTTAGCATTTATAATATTAGTTGGATATAAATTAGCCAACAGAATTATTTCAGTCACAAAACTAAAAACTTGCTTACCATAAACCTAAGATTTCCAACCGGTGGTTCGGCATACGGAATACCCATAAACGAATAAAACTTTTCATTCTGAACTATTGATTTCACTTCAACACCAGCTACTTTTCCACTCTCAGTATCGACTACAATATCTCCTGTTACCACAGCTATAATCCAACAAAATAATATTAAAACTGGTCTAGCCATTTTAGTACCATTCGATTGTATGAATTTGTTTATATGAAGCAATTCAATTACTTCGATATGACGTGTCCTTAGTGATAAATAATCAATACTAATCTCTATATAATACTAGACTGTTAGTTATATTGTTATCTACTGCTTGCGATTGCACGGGGTAATCCTATGAAATATGGTTTACTACAAATTATCTTCTATACAGTAGTGAGAGTAGATTGATTTTATAATCTGGTTTATGTAAGTTTTTGAATATAGTTAGGATTACTTTTAACCAAATAAAAAGATTAACTTAATTTGGTACTTAATAATCAATGAAAAGGGTCAATGAGTAGTAGTTACCCAAAATTAAACAACTATCATAGGTACTAATGCTATACAAGTAGTGGTTTGCTTGTCAACAATGATTGATTTCTTCATATAACGAATTTCGTTTTATTTCAATACCTATTTCGACATCTCATATAGTATGTATATGAGATGTCGTAATAGAATATGCATCTAGCATGTATCTCTTGCCATTAATAAAATTATTAATATATATATTTTTTATTATGTACCTTGTGATGAAAATGAGACACGCTTTTTACACTTGACATGAAAATTAAATTCATTGGAGTAATGAAAAAATGAAATTAAAATATTTAATATTACTATTTAATAAACATCTTAATAAGGTTTCATTAAAATTTAAATTCCTCATAATATCATATTTTCATCTGACATATTAATATTCTGGGGCACTGGTCTTTCCTAAAGTTGGATAAAACCCCAATACAATATCGTAAGTTAATCACACAGTAATTTGTTTTAATTAAAAACCTTATAAAAATCAATCAAAGTTCATCATTTTTATTAGATTTCTTAATTTTATTTTGCCATTTTGTGATAAATTTGTCCCAAAATTTGAATCTGTCTTTATAAAGGTTGGACTTGATATCGAAATTTTTGTCTATGTGCAGATATTGTTCAGTATCCAAATTGAAGGCCGGCCAACTTAATTTCTCTAATAAATCATCTTCTTCTGGGGTCGGGTTACTGTAAAAAAAGAACATTGTTAGGTAAAAACAAGGTATATCAAATCGACATATAGGTGGATTGAAAAGAAAAATATATCTTCGGGTCTAACATGTAGATCAATGCAGTGGAGTTTAATTAGGTCATGTGGCTACGTACCCGTATTTAGCAAAATTAGCCCACATTCTAACAATCTTATTTTGTATTTTGTATTCTTTAGTTGAAGATTTGTAATTCTTCAAATATGTATCGACCATGTCCGGGCATTTGAACAAATAGCAGAGTTCATCACCAGATGCAGCTCCCCAAGTGCCATCTTCTACTGTCGATATTTTCATTATATTATTCTTGTTTTCATTTAAATTACTGTAGTAATCAAAATGATAGTAAAACACTGCAGCTGAAGATTTATTACTATACATTCTAGCAGCATAATCAACATTATATGCAATTGCAACGTCACCAATGTATGACACAAATTCGGCGACATTATTGATACGAATTTTACTGCTATGAAAATATTTTTTTTTTATCTCATCTATTGCATCATAAAAATCTTCATGATCAGGATTAAACCTAAATTTCAAACGAATAGGCATCATGAGTGGGAAGTCTTTATCGACAAATGTGAGATATCTTGGTTCGATGAGATACTGTAATGAAGATTCCAATCCTTCTCGAGAGTTGAACCCAATCATAATGGGAATACTTATTATATTTTCCGACGATTCTTCAGGATATTTAATAATCAAACCACCGTAATGTTTCTCAACTATGGGACCAAAAGCTGAAACTCCACGTTGATTTTCTTTGAAATAGTCTTTTGGACTAGCGTGTATGTTCCTATTTAACAAGTCAACAGGCGCAACACCTCTAAGATACTTTAATAGATTGGTCGGGCTGCTTGTACTAAATTTAAGTATTTCACCTAATTCAAATGCTCTTTCCCGAGCTCCTTCTTGGAGGCACGTAGTCGATAATGCTGAGCCACTATGCAAAATTGCAGATCTAAATAATTCTCGTGCTTCAGAATGTATTAGCAAATCAACTGCAGCCGCGCCTCCTTGAACTCCCATCAAAGTAATTTTATTAGGATCTCCACCAAACTGATCAACATTATTTTTTATCCATTGCAAACCTTCAACAATGTCTTTCAGCCCGGAATTTCCCGGCACACTATCGTCTTCCAAAGAAAGGAAGCCAAATAAAGATAAACGGTGTGCTATGGTAGCAATAACAACATTTTCTTCGATGAAAAAATCAGGAGCGTAGTCCTTTGTATTGTTGTAAGAGATCGCGAAATTTTCATTGTAGATGAACACAATAACTGCGCGTTTGTTTTGATTCAAATCGGGCGTGAAAATATTTAGATAAAGGCAGTCTTCTGACCCGTGCACTCCCAAAGGTTGACCCTTTTTTATATTGGTATTGTACTGGATACATGCTTGTTTCTCCTTGGTAGCTTTCAACACGCCGTCCCAGGGTTTGGCAGATCGAGGTTCCTGAAAATAATAATTAAGAACAAGAAGTTTTTGTGTTACTTACAAAATTGGAATGGAAAACTAAATTTTCTATTATTTCTGTTCCACCTATGAATCTCAATGTCATACTATTACTCGTAGATCTATTCATGAAATTCATATCGCGTTCTGATAATTTATCATGATTTTGTTGTGCATCGCATGGATATTACAGGTGGAAAACTCGCACACGATAGGAGTTACTACCGACACTCGCATGCACCTTATTGATGCGATGCACGGGATCGCAATAAACTTTATTTTCGCGGAACATGCACTCAAATGAATTTGTTTACGCCAACCTGAAATATTTTGCAACGATAGATAACTGAAGTCCATTAACTTGAAACTCTCTTACTTTGTACCATATTTTAGTACAGTAAATAAAGTTAAATAAATGAGGACAGAGGACAGATCCAATAAGATTTACATTATAAAATAAAATTAAGTCCCATAAAAATGGCTGATAAGATAAGACATGGGACACAAACTTTTGTTAAGTATTGACTCACAAGAAACTTAGAGGTAAGGATTGGTGATATTAAGCTTTAAAATTTCACTGGTTTAGAGGTCACTAAGTTTAAGGTAGATTTTCCAATTTAAATAGATCGATATAGATCGACAAATACTTACCAAAAACCTCAAATCGCCTATCGGTGGAATAGCAAAAGGTATACCCATAAACGCATAATACTGTACTTTATGTATTAAAGTCCTCAAGGTCTTCCCTTCTATATTTCCGTGGGTAGTTTGTACCACTTCAGCGTCTACCATAAACAAACCCATCAAAATGGCAATAATATTGTAGATGGACATTTCGTAGAGTAATTTGGACGGCTATTACGAAAGGCTCACACTACAGGACTGAATATTATCGACTATCAGAATTAATCTCCAGTAATAAATGAGTTATTGATATAACGTTTACGATACTTCTTGATTCTGACATCGTAAATGGCATTACGATGTTTTTACAACTAATTAATTTAATGTACAAAGTTAGCAGCGACATATTTTATTTTGCAATATGAACAAGCAATATAAACAACAGTTTCCAGGAAAAAATATATTTAGGGCAGTATTTTTGATTTTTTTTTAAATTGTTCGTGTATTATTCAACTAGATAATAAAATAGGTTATAAATTGAAAGGAAAAATAATTTATATTACATACAATGCCTAAAAATTCAAGTCTTTGTTTTTAAAAAACATTTTCATGGCTATTAATTTGTTTATAGTGACGTGGTTTAAAATTGCACACAAAGGTAAAGGTAAAGTAATGCGATAAGTTCAGTTCTATGAATTTAGTACAAAATTGTAGAGATTTATTGGTTTATTCCCATGAAGTTATGTGTGGTGTTTTAATTATTCCAGTATTATTTGGCTGTTGTGTTTGTGGTTTTGATGTAATGAATGTGCAATTGGAAAACTGTACGATTGTCGGGCGCAAGTTGTATACAATTTTCGAAAATAAGCCGTATGCTGTTTTTTGGGATATACCCTATGGTCAGCCTCCGATTGGAATATTGAGATTTAAGGTAAAAACATATTTGTAACTAGCTTTAGCTCGCGCCAATTTCCCACGGTAACGGATAATTTTATTATACGTTTTAATATTATTCCGGAGATGTACTTCTCCGGATAATATTACAAGTCCTTATGAACAGAATACATTTTGAATACTGAAGGGGCACGGAGAAAATGAGTGATGGATAGGGGTCTATATGCTTATTGAAATGAATGTGGTATTAAATTAATAATTGTTTCCTCGTATGACATTTACGTGAGTATATGCATTAAGTCTGTGTCTAAGTCTAAGTAATACCTCTCCTCTCACGGGTCTACTAGAAGAGATGATACTTGATGTAGCTCCGTTTATACTCGTTTTTTTAATGTAATCCTATATTAAAAAGTTTCTTGAGTACATACATTTATCCTAACTTACATTATAAATGCGAAAGTAAGTTTCTTTCTTCTTTCTGTTTGTTACCTATTCACGCTTTACCTGCTCAAACAATCTCTTTGAAATTTTGTATACACGTAGTTTGAGGTGAAGGAAAACATCACGAGAAAACATCAAAGGTTGATTATTAACTTGTGTGTAAAATGGAGAAGGCAATGGCAAACCACTCCATTACTAATGCCAAGAAAGTTGTTGTGTGTGTTTAATTCCTTGTAATGACCACGACCCTTAGCCATGAGGAATACGACTATGAAGAAGTTTGAAGTACGGTTAAGAAATAGGGTACTTTTTGTCCCGAAATTCTCATGGCCCGGGGCGCAGCTAATGAATACAATGTGCCTATGGACTGAAGTATCTTTCGCAAAATATTTCGAATTGACTTCCCCATTGTCACCGGGTGTCTGTAATGTTGACGACTATTTGAAAACATTGCAGAAATTGCTGTACTGAATCTACTATGAACGGTGGACGTGTCCGGACTTCTGAGCGAATCCGCTTCGGTATTTTGATGTTTGTCTTGTTCAGTAATGCGTAAATTGGGTAAAGGGGTTGAAACTCGGTACAGACTTGTATACAATCATAATGTAATTAAAATATATCCTTACAATAAAGAAATCGAAGAACGAAATCCTCTGCCGCGTCTGTCTGTTCTCGATAAACTCGAAAATCACTGACCTGTTTTCATGTGTTATCACCAATAGATAGTGTGATTCCTGAGGAAGGTTTTAGTGTATAATTTATTATGTTTTTGGCTAAGTTTAGAGATAACGTGTTTATCTAGATATGTACAATCAAGATATGTATCATTAGATAGATTGATGCGTCAATAATAAGTAAATATCATATCATCTTTCATATCTCTTTCAGTTTGTCTATTAGAAATATAAAGTTCATGAAAGCTCGTGTTATACATATATTTACTTTGTCCAATAATCGTATTAAATGTTTCATGATACACGTGTGAGCTTTTAAATATTTTTTTTCGCAATTGGATAGCGCTCCGATTTTATGAAATTTTGTACTAATCTAGTTTCAGTATGTTCATGTATATTTCCATAGTATATCATGTTATTTTTCATAACAAATAAAACATTAATTTATTTCCAGTCGCCAAAAGCCACACAAGGATGTGTTAAAGGCACTTCAGATCATACTACATTAAACATAAAAACGTGCCCACGCCAGCTCGACGAAGATTGTCTCCATCTCTCCATACACATGCCTATATCGCATGAACAAACACTCAACTCCGTCCTAGTATGGCTGCACGAAGATTCCAAACAACATGGCCCAGATTTCCTCATAGACGAAGACATAATTGTTGTTACTATCTCGTACAGAACATCAATATTCGGATTTCTAAACACCGAAGATGAGTTCGCACAAGGCAATATGGGTGCAAAAGATATATTACTTGCTCTCAAATGGATCAGAGATAAGATCAGCTATTTCAATGGAGATTCGAGCAAGGTGACAGTGGTCGGGTCGGAAAAAAGTGCCGTTTTGGTTGCGTCATTGTTACTGTCCCCTGCGGCCGAAGATTTATTTTCCAGAGTTATCATACATGGGGGATCCGCTTTGTCCCCTGCAGACTATAGAAATTACAATTTCGATGTCGTCAACAAACTATATTGGAAACTTAACGGACCTTTCGAAAAACTAAATCGAACGAGACTCTATGAATTACTCGCGAATGCTTCAGTTGACACTTTGATTTCTGCGTCCCAAGATCTGTTCGATAGCACGGAAGTGAGAGACTCTCAACGGTTAATCAATACTTTCGGACCTACAGTCGAAAAGACAAAGCCGAGTTTCATGAGCAAACCTCCTACTACAGTTTACAAACGGAAACTCAACAACAACAACGTCGCAGTAATGATGGGCTATACGACTTTGGACTCCCTTTACAAATTACACGGATTCGAGAAGAACAGGAAGCTTTTGAAGAATTTAAATTATAACTTCCAATATGTATTGCCGTTTGAAGGTTCAAAGGATGAGTTTTTATCGAAAAGGTATAAGAAGATAAGGCGGAGTATAATGGATTTTTATTTCGTTAATGGGACGATTGGGGAGGGGAGCTTGAGGCGCTACGCGAAGTACGTCTCGGATCAAGTGATTTATCCCGTGTTCCGTCAGGCGAGGCTCCAAGCGGAGGTGTCGCCTGACATTGTTTACCTGTATAGATTTTCTTTCAAGGGGGCCTTCAATGTCGTTTGGGACATTACCGTCCCGGGCTTAGAGTGGCGCGGGGCGACGGCTGGCGACGAAATCTGCTACCTATTCAAGTGCAAATCAGTAAACGGAGCTTACAATAGCACCGGAGTCTCGAATGAAAGGCACTTCATTAAGAAAATTGCGAGATTATTGGCGAATTTCGCCAAATTCGGGTAAGTAATGGTTTTAAGGCTTTTATTGTTATAATAGGTGTTGTTTGGTGAGGGATTCATTTTACAGGAAACAGGAAATCCGGAAGGAAATCAGTTATTGCTTTTGTATTTTTAACTTTCTAATAACAAATGTTAAGAGAGCTTCATGATTAAATAATTTGCACCCGTCGCCCACATCATCTACGAGAGTGGAGTAAGTACTCTTAATAAGTGGATAATTGTAATAAATTCAGTGTGTGTATGATTCGTTTTTTGTTAATAAACTGCTGATAACGTCATGCATATTTAGTAAAAATGTAAAATCACCCCTTGCTATTGTTTCTCTCACCAAATACATCTTTGAACTTCATTGACTCTTGGCAATGTGAAATAATAATTGTATAAAGAAGTTGAAAATATCCACAGAAAAGTCAAAAATCCTTGAAAATGTATTAATTATGCAGAGGTTTTGAAAAAATTTGTTTATTTTGAAATCGATAGGTTGTTATAGTATGTATCCAGACATCCTATATCTACTTATACAGAAATGCTATATTTCAGAAATCCGACGCCGCATAAGCAAGACGACTTACTAGAAAACCTGGAATGGTCTCCGCTGGAGAATCACAAAGTTACCCGCGTCCTCAGTCTAGCCCGCAAACTCAAAATGGTCAATTTTCCAGAGCTCGAAAGAATGAACTTTTGGGATCGCTTGCAAACTGATTTTTTCGCCGACAGACTTCCAAAAGATGATCTTTGAGACATTTGTATCGTGGAAATTACTTTTGCGAAGTTTTTAAAGTTATGAGTAAGATTGACTCTAGACTAGACAGTTAATAATTTTGTCTAAAATAAAACATATAAAAATATAATATTACAAATAATTACTTAGTTTTATTATTTTGGAATCTAATATTTCTGCATATATGCACAATCATATATGGATTCATCATCGATGACAGATGAAAAAACAAGTCAACTGGGCATCTCGTACGACATACACGAAAGATTACGGAGTTCTATTCTGGGGCGGCAACCACACGCTACATTGTGATGATGATTATTATAATCAAACACTCAAATGAAATTTTGTACACACACTTGAGTTATTATTCCACAGCATTTCCCAGATCCATCATTCGCCTACCCTTATCCCATTTTATATGGGGTCGGTATAGCGTGTCAAGTCTCCTCCACATCTCCCTGTCTGATGTTAACCGGTCTTATTTTGTTTTATTTTTATTTATTATCACACATAACAGCATCACAACTATTACTAAACAAAAAGTACAAAACAGGGATTTATAATCTAGGTTGCATTCCACAAAAATGTGTGTACCTTATATTATGTCTAAAACAATGTGTATAAACTAGAGTAACAAAAATAGAACATCATACCGAGAGTCCAAGCGCTATGGCCTAGACTGTCGGCTAGTGGTACAATATGTCTTTAATCAATTTAATATACAAGGACAATTTAGGCAGAAAAACGTCAAAGGTTTGGTTGTCTTCATTGCACTGACGAGACATCCTGGCCAGGGGGTTGTAAAAGGAGGTATTGTATACACTTGCAAAGCAAAACGTCCTATTTGATTTGATCTACGAGCACTATATCTGGTATTAAATGTTATTTGAGTGAATAAGTTAGGGACGTTTAATATTGAGTGAATTATTTTATAAATATAAATGAAATCAAAATATTTTCGATGTGTTTCTAATTTTTGTACATTGAATTTAATGAGACGTGCTTCATAATCAGGAATATTTCGCCTCGATTGTAGACGGTAGCATAATATACGTATGCACTTACGCTGCACTCTCTCTATATTATCGATATGAACTTGGTAGTGCGGAGCCCATATTGGACTACCGTATTCTAAAACGCTTCTGACGAGTGTGTAGAAAAGGTAAAGAAAAGAACGAGTGCCTGTGAAGTCTTTAGTAGTAGTTGATTTGCTTTTCCTACTATGTGGTGGCAATGTTCGCGAAATGTTAGTTTATTATCAAAAAGAACTCCGAGATCTTGGCAACGTGTAACCTCTTCAGGGTCTGACCGTCAATGCTGTAATCATTAACGATCCCATGCCGCTTGTTAGTGAACGTAATGACAAAACACTTGTCAATATTAAGGTACATTAAGTTAGTTCTGCATCACATAGAAACAGCGGTTAAGTCTTTTTATAAAAGATTACAGTCATCTAAAGAGTTTATTGTTTTGAATATTTTCAAGTCCGACCGATCAGTTATTTTTTTAGCCATATCCTACCCAACGCACTCTATCCATTTCATCGGCTTTTCTCAGATCCGAGTTAGTAATATTGTTGTTACAGTCATGTTTATTTCGTCATTCTGTATTCAAGTTCACTCCAATTTAATTATTGAACACGAGACATGAGGCTCGGTTTTGTGGGTATAAACGGAGCCATTACTTGATTGCTTCCCTTAATGAACGGAAACTAATGACACACAGTAGCAATGGCTTTCAAAGGCCTAGTTCACGTTAATAAATAATAAAAATTTATTCAGACAAAACAGTGGTTTAAATTTACAGATGTTACGTTACAAATCTAGAGGTAATATGACTACCTGCAACAGGCCATCCGCGATCTAGACGACATCGGTCTGTATCTCGCAGACAGCTTGCCACTGTATACACAAACGAAAATTTGTAATAACATCAATTAGGTTATACATTACCTTAGGACTACCTATAGTGTAGGTAGTCAAATTATAAATATAGAGCCATGCCGTCACGCTCCGTCATTTTGACGTCCGTCGACAGATAACGGACAACAACGCAGAAATTATAGGAAGTTGTACTTTGTTGTACGTTAGTGTCAAACACCATAAAAAACAACATACAAACGGAGCACGACTGAGCAATGGGGTACTTAGTTTATACGTCTGTCATTTAAATTGAGAACTCATGGTTACCCAAACCAAACAATACGAAGTCCTCTGTATCATGTTTAATAAAACAGCTAAAAGATGTCTGATTTAAATGGCTGATTTAACTAGATAGCTGCGACAGGTGCACTCAATTTAGTTTTAAAATCATGTTTAGTTTATGATAGCAACTTGTGCAATACCATAATGTACACTTAACGTATTTCATTCCCGTGTGAGTACGAGAGTGGGGCATAAAATTTTTATTGCAAATTCAAGCCAGCTTATGCATCAGTCTGCTACCCGGATTGCATATAATCTTTGTTGCATCAGAACCAGCGAGAGCTAGCTTAGCAAGTGTTGTGTGCTAGAGAGATGAAAACTTTATTTGTTATCTGTTTCAAACAATTACTGAAAAAAAATATATTATAAGACTATCCTTAACATCACTACATCGTATAAAATAAAGTTGCTTTTCTCTGTCTGTCCATAGGTATGCTTCGATAGGATTTTGATGTGGGTTTTTTAATGGATATACTTAGTCTGATTTCTGAGAAAGGTTTTGGGTGTAATAATTTATTATGGTTTTAATCGAGCGAAGCCTGGACGGGCCGCTAGTAAAATATATTTCAATAATTACGAATGAAGTAAAAGCTATTTACAATAATTTAGTCTGTTTTTAGGATTCCATACCTCAAAAGGTAATCCTCATAGGATCACTTTGTAGTCCGTCTGTCTGTCCTTTTTATTTTTGTTACTTAAAAACATGTATTTTTTATATAATAAAAATATAACAGACAAATCTGTTTTATTGCCATTTTTATTTTTCTTTACATAATACGTTTACCTTACGCTACCTCTCTTTCTTATAAAATATTACTTTCAAATAGGTACTTACTGAAATCCCTTGGTTGTCTGCCTTTGTTCGCATATCATTTTTATTATATAGGTATATATTAAGTAGGTACTTTCTCTGTTTGTAATTTCTGTAAGCACTAAAACCATAAAAACATACTACAAACAGAATAAAATATTTTACTGAATAACGATATTCATAACTTGGCGACAAGCGAAATGGATCCACGTTTCATTGCGATTGCACTGAAATGACGGGTCGTCCGTTGTGTTACACCGATTAATTTCAGTGGCAGTAACCTGTTAGTGCAGCCATCTGCACTAATGGCTATCCAATTTAGTCACATTCCATTTCAACGGATTGCGGTTATAACATTAACTCATAATAAACCAATGGATCAAAAATTTGAAAGTATTTTTTGGTTAATTATATTGTATGTTGACTAGGCAATATTTATGCTCTTCACAGTTGATGAGGCATATATATATATACAAGTATGTCCGTGGATATCATCTGTTTGTTAAGAAAGAAGGCTCCAAAGTCATTTTTATCAGTGTGAAATAATCATAATTAACTTGGGAGTTTCAACAATTTTCCCTTTGCAATATGTATTATGAAGATCTACTTAAAAGACAAATTTAATGACCACAACACCCGCTTAGAGCCAATGGGCCAAGAGAACGAGGGAAATCGTATATGTCAGTGTGGAATTATATTTTTTCTGTTCATAGGTACTCTTTGACGAAAACAGCTGAGATGTATTATGTAATATTGTGTGGTTTTTGGATGAATCATGAGGACAGCGGTGGTAAAAAAGAAGGAACAAAAGCACTTGACATTTCTTACAAAGATATACAATTAGGAAAGGTAAGCAGCAAGCTTGCAATAACACGATCGTAGTAATCTGTAGCTGAGCTGAGTCCCTTCCCGAGGGATCACTTCTGGCCGGTGCGTGTCTGACCCTTTGTTTCAAAACATCTTCAATACAGAAGATCTATATTCTAGAACAAGATAATGAGAAAAATAATAGCCATATGGACAATGGACATACAGCGGAAGCAACTCGAGGACTGTTGAATTTTGACAAGAAAATAAATACAATAAATTATATAAATACGTTTTTGTTTAAATTTTGCTTGTTGGGTCTACTGTCTATACTTCATTCAGTAGGTAGTTGTACGAAGTACTTACATTTTACAGGCATGTAAGACATTTCTTTTTCAAAATTCTAGTTTTTAATTACATATTTTTTTACTTACTATATGATTTATCAATAATATTTGGAATGGAAATATTGTTTACGTCTTTCTTACGAACCGGTGCACCGGTGCAAAATTGCCGGTCAAACAACTTTTGTGTCTGTGATTCTGTGTGATCGATGAAGGAATTTTAGAGATGTACTGTTAGAATAAGTGACCTTCCGAGTAGGTGCTTCTATACTTTTCATATTGTGCACTGAACTGTTCGGAGTAAGAACAAGGACATCGGCCTTTATCCCCGTTTCCAAACAGGTCAATTTTGCTTTGACTAGTTGTAGGCTCCGATTGGACATCGTCTTAATGCGAATACCAACAGTCTGTATCGATTGAAACCATGACGTATCTAGAGATATTTTCCAGTAGAGACTTTACTGGGATACAAGAAGGCTGGCAGTTTTTTGAATGAAAGGAATGGTTTGTTTTGGTCTCACAATACAATATCACCACAGTAAGTGCGTGGACATGATTTTTTCAATTTTGGTTTGTAAATTCCTAGCGTGTGCGCAGGGAACACGTAACCTTTCCACAGTTTCTACGCTTTTTTCGCTGCACAGGAGTTACTTTTTAAAGCGACTAGCTAGCTTTTATGAGCTTTATCAGCAGATATCTATATTACAGCCCATAGATCAACAAAAAGAATAAAATTACAGCCTCGTAATGGAGTTATGACAATGTTTGTTTCTAAATTTGTTCATAATTATTCATTAGTATTTTAATCAATAATATACAGCCTAAACAGTTATTTGTATAACAACAAGAAAATTATTCAATAGAGTGATTACAAAACATTTCTAGGTACGCAATTTTTCGCCTGCGTTTGGTACAGCGTCGAAACTGCAAATTGTGAAATTCAAAAAAGTTCTTTTACGTTAAAATAAAAAATGCCGGAGTATTTTGTATATTTCGGACAGGGCTATCAACACGGTTGTTGGCAGCCCTGACGTGACGTCATTTGCGGTGACACGTCACGCGCCCAGCCCTGAATATCAAACGAAATTATTCAGTAAAGCTTGCCCGTCGTTTAAATAGCTTCGTACTAAATTCACGTGCACATCAGCGTCCACAATTAAGTATACATAGCAAACACTATATATTAATTAAACTTTTGAGTTTCTGAATCATATGAAACCTACTATTAAATAGTAAAAGAAATGCCAGAATATAGTTGTAAACAATATAATACAATGCGATGTACAATTAACAAAATCCACTTTTCAAGACAACAATATTCATCTGCTCTTCCTTCAGTGACATAACACGTTTATCTTGACGTTTACTCACGCGCATGCGCGTCCTTGATTCCTCGTGCTGCCGCAGCCGCCGTGGTGGCGCTAGTATCGCAATGATGCCAGCGTGCAGCATGAAAAAGTTAATTAGTTACTTAAATTCATAATTATTTCGTAAGTTTTAAGATCAAGATTCCTTTTTATCAAAAATGCAAGTAGGCAGCTAAAGTTACTGACCAATCATTATTACAGGCAATTTCACAATAGGCCAAATTACATGTGCACTATTTCAGAGCCAATACGCTTCACTGAAAATAATTAATGAAATTGATGTTTAAATAAAGTTACTTTTATTAATTTTATTTTTCATGGTGTGAAATATCCATTACCATTTTATAATCCGGATTTAAAAGTAAAATATTGACGTTTTTCTAGCGTCAGAGAAATTCAATTCGTTCCTTTTAGAAGGCGACGTGTAAAATAGTAAGGATATAGAGATCTAATTTCATACACATCTTACCGGCTTACCTGTAAACTATTTTACGAGTCTAAACACTCTGTATAAACAGCAAATGTCAAGAATCCGTATGGTACCCTAGCCTAATTTAACAATTAAAATGTGAGCCTTGTTCGAAAATAAAAGCGTTTTTTTCTATTGGTTCTATTACTGCGTTGGACTCTTGTCATACAGACAAGATATACCGTTTATTTAATGTTTTACAAAATTTTATTTTCATTGGCTTCAATTAAATAATCTATCAAGCCCTTAAATAGCCCTAAGCTGCTTTGGCTGTGTATGCTGCTTTGGGGTGTCCGTCCACGTCCACAGTTCACAGAAGTCTTCATCGAAAGCACGTTTCGCCGAAAAAATTTTTTAGGGTTCTGTACCTCAAAAGGTAAAAACGGAACCCTTATAAGATCACTTCGTTGTCCGTCTGTCTGTCTGTCCGTCTGTCAAGACCCATTTTTTAGGAACGTGTAAAGGTATCAAGTTGAAATGTATACCAAATACTCAGCTAAAAGAGAACGTACTCTTTTAGCTGGAAAAAATCAAACTATAGGTACCTACGTTAACGCGATAAAAAAAAATATAACCGTTTATGTCGCATATTTTGCGATTTCATAAGGGAATCAAATCCTATAGGGTTCTTTCCGATGATCTAGAATCATTAAACTTGGAAGTGATATAGAAAAAAAATGCTGATGCTGATATAGGAAAAAAAACAAAAATTGGTAATGTACATCACAGAAAAAAGTTATACCTATGTAATTGTTGTAATTAGTTTCGTAGAAAATGAGTGTATACGCTCGCGAATCTTCAAAATTTTGTACGGACCACTCGGTGCGCGAGTCTAACTTCTACTTGACCGGTTTTTTATATCGCAAGTTACTTTTTTTTATTATTATGTTTTTACCTAAGCTAATTATGTCAAGCAGAGTTCTGCTTGAAAATTCTGCGAAATTTTTTTTTTGTTATAAAAATTATATATTTGATAATCGGCGAAATGTGATTACGATAAAGGTGATTTTGTGAACTGTGGACACCCCGTATCTGTTAGTCGTCTTGAATGACATCCACTGAAGATATGGAATAGTCCCATAGGTCGCCACCACACGCCGCGCCGTAGGATAGTTGTTACCTGATATCTCTTTAATGCGGGTCTAAAGTGTCTGCATTACGTCTGTTGACAGAGAGTAGTGCCCGGGACTCCGTTCAGACAGCGACGAAAGCTCGCATTTCGCAAAGAAGAAGATGCTTTTTACTATATTTTTAGATTTTATTGTAATTAATAAGATTTAAAGTGTCTGAGGTCATCATAGTCGTCTCGTCATCAACGTCTAGAGCTCGCGTTTCAGACATAGTTCTATAGTTGTTATCCTATATATTTTACGCCGGCTTCATAATATTGTGGAAAAGTTCGATCATAGTTCGATTGACAGATTCGGCATACATAGCTGGTTAATAAAATCACTCATGCAAACTTTTTTTTATAAATGGACAAATAACACAGATTGAATTAGCCCCAAAGTAAATTCGAAATATATGGCATACTAACTCAACGATACCATATTTTATAACATACACCTACATATATATGTATATAAACATCCAAGACCCAGGTCAATCTGAAAAAGTTCATTTTGCATCTTGATCAGACCCGGGATCGAACCCGGGACCTCCAGTGTAGCAGACCGGCATGAGGACCATAACAGAGGTCGTCGAAATATATAAAAATAATAGATAAACTTCGCAACGTTCAAGCGTTCGCGTCGATGTTCGACAATAGTGTGGAACCGGCGGCGTCACAAATGCGAAACATTGGACGAGTGAGGATAATTATTAATTAATCACGCAAAACTTTTCGTGTTAGAGCCAGTCATATTTTCGTCCGTGATGGATTGTAATCCGTTTGAGAATTCAGTCACAATTAACTAGTTATCTCATATTGTTTTCTATTTGACATTTTTTTCTTTTCCGATTTTCTTATCGTGCACGCTGTGTTCGTCTTATTCTTCCTACAAGTATTACAGACGATTGTTGTAATACTTGTAGGAAGAGACTTGCATATATAAAAAAAGGGCAATATAATCTGGCCACTCGTTAGCTCGATCAATCACCGCTGCGCGCTGACCTAGAACATTATGTTAGCGATATAAGCTCGTTTGTTCACTGCCTCTCCCGAGCGCTATCAATGTGATCAATGTCCCACTTCATAATATACAGGGTCAGTGGTGGCGGTTGGGGTGGACGAAACTGGGCGACCGCCCAGGACGCTGGATAATAAAGGGCGCCTTGGGTTTGCTAAAAGTGCGCGCAAGCAATACAGGTTTTGTTAGTGTGAGATTAGTTTTTAGGTAGCACAGCATCAAAAAATGCCAGCTGAATATTCAAAATTTGTTTAGAAAAAACCTTTCTTTCGTGGCATCTCACTCGTCACAGCTCGACCCAATGAAACAGGGCACACGAAAAGATAAGAGAGAGAGAGAGAGAGAGATATTTATGGCCAAGCATGTGTTGAGATTGACCGGTGTGTCTAAGTGCTCTCGAATTAATTAAGTTTGGGACCAACAGTCCTAAAATGATTCCCGTGTAAGCCCCAAGTCACCAGTCTCGAGTTAAGGGCAGCTACACACATAATACTTAAATATATAATAATGTAGTATTTAAAGCTATAATAGGTATATGTTTTGTCCAAGCAGAGAAAGCCGCGTTTATGTAAAGTTTTGTATATATTATAATAAAGTGTATCAGCGTTATAATTGTTATAATTTTTTTGACAATATGTCTATTATATTTTCCCCTGATTTTATATTTAAAGACTTAAAAAAGAACTTCTTTTCAATTTTTCTTCCATATGTTCTTCCACATTTTCTAGCATAAGTTTGTTTCTACAAAGGTTATTTTAATTAATTTACATCCTTTTTAAGGTTTTAAACAGAGTGAACATAATTTCATGGTGTAGTGTTATAAACATAGACAAGCGAAACAGAAACTATTGGCAAATAAAAAATTACAGTTTTTGGTAAGAATCAAACTAATCTGATTGTTCAATTACTAATATACAGCACAGCACATATAGTTATACATCGACCCTTATCGGAAGCGAAACGTTCGCTATAAGTAATTTATTGTGTCGGTAAAAGAATGCGGCTTAAGGGATAAGGTACCCTTTATTTCTCGGAATTTATGTACTTACTCTGCGGTACGTGAACTTTCTCCCTATATTTTGGGAAAATAATGTGAACAAAGAACTTTCTGGATTCATTTCAACGACCGAAACTGTTTCAAATAGTTTTTTATACTACGAAGCAGACAGGCATGCGGCCCACCTGATGGAAAGTGGTTACCTCGGCCTATGGACAACTGCACCATCAGGGATGTCACACATGCGATTTGAAGTTCCAATGTTGTACTCGTATCACTATTTACATAGTCCCTTCGCGCTGTCTGTCCCTATGTATGCTTAGATCTTTAAAACTACATAACGGATTTTGATGCGGGCAGTTTTTATCTCAAAACTAGCAGCCGGCTTCACTCGCGTAAAACCATAATCTGATATTGAAGCGGTGGTGGTGTAATGGTTAAGACGCCCGTCTGTGGATCGAAAGGTCCCAGGTTCGAATCCTACTCGTGCCACATGAGTTTGTATACCAATCTGACTCATGTATAGTAGTTTTCATCGACCACCACTTGCTTCCGGTGAAGGAAAACATCGTGGGGAAACCTGCACACTGGTTGATTATTAACTTGTGTGAGAAATGGAGAAGGCAATGGCAAACCACTCCATTACTAATGCCAAGAAAGTTGTTGTGTGTATTTAATTCCACGTAATGACACCGACACTCAGCCATGAGGAATACGACTATGAACAGATACTGATATTATAAAGAGGTAATCGTTTGTGAGTTTGTATGTTAAAAAGTAAATTCATTCACCATTAGAAAGGTACATTATCCAAGATTGCTATAGGCTATATTTTGTCTCAAAATTCTCACGGGAACAAAGCTCCGGGTAACATCCAGTACATTATACACCTAAACGTTCTTTAGGAGGAATCACACTATTTATTGGTGATAATCTGGCCGGTAGACGAGTCCGGTTTTTATATTTATCGTGTTCATACAGATAGACGCTACGACTACTTCTTATTATAATATGTAAAGATAACATATTTTCTTTTTTCTAGACCCGTTTCCTCACGCTCAATCCTTCAAGATTGAAGGATGTCCACAGACCACTTTGGGAGATAGAACGAGTTTGCAGTGAGTGCTCGATAGATTGCGAGGCTAATTACGAACCGCGAAAAAGTGGTATGTTCGACAGCCTTTCTTTTGTTCTAGTTAGTCGGATATATTCACTATATTGTATTTTTGTTTAATTTCATATATGTTCATGGCAAGGTTACGCTCTAGTTTTTAAATTATTGTAAGTAGGTACATCAATTTAAATAAGTAAGGTACATTTTGACTTTTTGGAGTGAATAGGTAAATATCGGCCATTTTATTACACGATTTTATTTCATTTTGTCCTCTAGGACTCTGAAAGATAGGGAAAATTTGATTACAGTTAGACTTTTTACAATTTAACATGTTTTAACTCACTTCACGGAGTAGGTACATAAATTATGTGTACCAGCTAAGACAAAGCAAAGAGTCCCGAAACCCAAAAACGATGGAAGACAAGCTAATGATGGATGAGATTCTGAAAAAGTGGCAGGTTGCAAACCCATCGCCTATGATAGGATTCTCCAGTAACCCATTGATTGGCTTGTATAATCTAAAATGAAAACTATACTATATACGAATCAGATTTGTATACCAATCTGATTTATATAAGGTAGTTTTCATAGACCACCACTTGCTTCCGGTGAAGGAAGACATCGTGAGGAAACCTGCACTCTGGTGGACAGTTTTCCCTAGTGTGTATGCGACTACCTGCCGCTAGATGGAGGTAAGTAGTCGTAAAAGTCATGTCTTTAGGCGACTTGAATAAAATCTGACACCAATATTAGCAATAACACATTCGATATGATGATGATCTAAAGACAACAAGTTCGAAAATAATGGTTTTATTTTTCAAGATAATGACCGCGACCGCAGAGCAATCGCGTGATTTCTCTGCACGGAGCTGAGAATTGGATTCCGAATGAGCGATTACAACCAATCCCGGGCTCCCACAGATAAAGTATTAGGATACGTTCCGTTGTACGGATTTGCTACTTCCATTTATTTCATGTCTGCGATCGGCTAGTCTTTGTGTTAGAACGATTCGTTTCATACTTTAATGCTGAGTGACATTTTGTTATTGTTCGTAGTAGAAAAACTTGGAAAATGGCGAGAAAAATAAGTTAAATTATTTACGACCGTGTCTTCTCCTATTTTTTTTCTTTATAGTGAATACTATTATGTTTTTCTTGTCGCGTGTTTTGATCAATTTTTATTTGTGATAGAACCACAACAATCATATTTCAAAAACACGGGGTGGTAAATATATCTAAGTAGATATATTTTGCTTTTCGATTTCATAAATCAGTTTAAATAAGTTTTTTTTTTCTTACACAAAGTATTTGTGTTCAGGTGAAATTGCGAGTTAAATAAAAGCTTGTAAAATGCATATAAAGCCTATGAATAAGTACTTTCTTATGTGTCCACATTACCGAAAATAGTTATCAAGAATCTTAGTAAAGATTTGATTAATAATATCGGTAATATTAGAGCTTTTATACTAAAGCATTAGGTGAAAATAATGTGAAAAACAGAGTCCTAATATAATTCAGTAGATACATAGACAAATAGTCTATTGTCTGTACCCCGGGGCGGTATACGAGACTGGAATGTTGTCACACAGAGACAGATGAATTTTACACACCAGCGAATTACTTCAATGTGTAATGGGTACTGTATTCTGCCGCTGAAACTAGATTTAACTGGATAAAGTTGATAAACAACCCACAACCTTAAATTTCTGAGTTATGTACCCACAACATTCTCAAAGGACATTTATCAAACAGAATAGATTTACATGAAACATATAGGAAATGTTCTAATCTAATACTTGGAGTTCACACTATAAAACATAAGTAAGTATATAAAGTATTTACATAAATATGACATAATCTGGCGATAGTACGCTAACAATAAAATGCAATGATGCAAATAATTATAAATTACATATTGATTCAACTTTAACATCCATAATTATATAATAATAACTCTTGGTAAAACAACCATCATAATGCACTTTAGACAAAGACCACGTGATACGGAAACTTATAAAATAATATAAATATCAATGTCATAATATTGATTTGAGTGTTTATTTAAAAAATCTGCTGGTACTATAAGTAAAATTAAGGAATCATGGTATTCCATACCATATAGGTATTATAGTTTTAATTTGATGTTATTAGTTTTCGATATATTTTTTAATATTTTTGGTGCTGTTTATTTTTTGTGTGTAAATAAATTATGTAACTGGAGTGTTATTATTAGAATAAAAGCTCCTTCCCGCGGCCATTTTGAGCTGGGATAATTTTCGCAACAGCACGTGGGTGTACATTGATTTATTTCCTATCACATAAGCCTCGAACCCTCGTACGAGAAACTTCCAATTTTCTAATCCGATAATGTGAAGGAAGGTTGTTTCAGTCCCGTAATAAGTACACATAAAATTAGAACCATTTTATGCGGGAAATATTTGGGAATTATTAAAATTTTTCTCACATACATACTCGTATATATCACGTCTTTGTCCCTTACGAGGTAATCAGGGCCAAGATATGGGAGATTCAAAGGCCACATTTAGTTGTTTGCAAGGTTTCAATTAAGTTAGAAACAGTCAGCATCATCTAGCAATTTGCACTGGCTGTTAAAATATACGATTAAAAAGATAATACAAATCAAATCGCAATGGTGGGTGTTTTCTTTCCTATTTCGAATCTGATAATAATATGATACTTTAAAGAATACATTATACTAGACCTTTATTGGGCGGACGAGGAGGATGGGCCATGATATGACCCACCACGAGGGCCCAATGTGAAGCTCTTTGATTTAATTAAGCAATCAATATAATTGTATCAATTTTATTTGGTATATTTATTGAGCTGAATTCTGGCTAGCATCATTTATGAAATGCCGTTGTTTTTGCCGTATAGTTCCTACTCGTGGACTACCATCAGGTAATGCTTATCATAATAATGCATTGTCGTCTAAACTGAACGTGTGCACAAAATTTCAGCTCAATCGATTGAAGACTTCAAAATTAAGCTGCAGCAAAATTCCACCCGAGACATTGTTACATTGCAAGTTAAATACAATCTTGTAAAACACAAATAAATATGTAAATAAATATATATTTATGAATAAAAAAATATTGAAGTACATTATCTTTTAGGTCTTTATCACGCGAACACCATTTAAATATTAATAGTAAATACAACTCGGAACGCTTCTATTTATAAACGGTAATTACTTGACGTCATTAATCTAAATCTCACCACCATTTCCCATTCTGTTATGGTGTTACAATAGTTCATGGAGATTTAGCAGTTGGTTAACCTCGAAACAAACTTCAGGATGGAAGCTGTCGAGAGGAGAATTTGAATTACAATTACAAAGTTAACTGTATTAGTAATTGACTTAAAATGGTTCATACGAGTATAAAACAAGGTTTTTAGGAACAAAACAAACACTTATTATTTGGAGAAAATTGAAGTTTTATCCACGTGGCGTAAACAAACCAAAAAAATCAAATTGCATGTCTGCAATTTCAAAATAACTGTCAAGTCTTTTATTGCATTGGCATTGACCTCTCATCAGTAAAATTTTTAGGTGTGTCTGTCTGTCCAGCTATCCTACGTCCATAGTTAAATCCTACGAGTATCTGTAATGGATTACTATTATAGTTTTTGTTTTATACGATACCACAATTACACGTTTTTATTATATAAATATAGTTATATAAACTTGTTTACTGTTTTTGTCTAAATAAAGAATATAAATTAATATGTTTTGGTCAGGTAGTTTTCGTTTATAGGTAGCGCACAGTAGACCCGCAAAATGTAACGCCGAGTTGAAGAACCTTAGAAATGCTTTCAACTAAACAGGTTGGTTTGTACGTTTGTGTTGAAAGGAAATTGCATCCCTCTACATTTGCAGGATGGTACAGCAAATATACAGGTGATAGAAGGCAATCTTCATTATCTCCATAATTTAGCGGCCCATCGCGGCTTCGCTCGGGTTAAAAACATAATAAATTATACACTCAAACCTTGCTCCGGAATCACACTGTCTATTGGGGAAAACTGTATGAAAATCCGTGCAGTTGTTTTTCATTTTTCTCGCGGACAGACGCGAAAAGTTTTTTTTAGTAAGGAAAGGACATTGATTAGAAAAATCTACATAGTTAGGTATAATCAATTAGACACAGATATAATATACTTCTGTTCTGTTTTCTAATAGTGAGATACACTTCTGTTTTCGTTGAGGCTGTGACGATTTCTGTTACAATATGTGGTAACCGTAGCTCATAGCACGCTTATGTGTATTTAAATGTAAAATGTCGAGTAGAATTTAACAATTTAATCGAAGATCTCCCTTTTTGTAGAGCAACATCTCTAATCTCACAACAATTTTAACATACCTCTGGTTTTTTCCATCACTTTTTGAGGCAGTATAGTGTGGTTTCCCTGGAAGTTAATAAAATTGACTTCTTCCACATAATTTGTCTTAAAACTATTTACAAATTTACCTATTTGCATTGTGATATTGAACTAACACAAAATAAAGTCGAGGGTAGATAAACTGATCAGTCTGGTGGAGTATAACGTTTATCCGGAACCTTCACGTGACACGACGTCCTAGGTGACCGATAAACATGGAAAAGTCAGTATATATTTGTGGCTGTAACGCTCCGAAGCCAGATTTTTTTTATTTTCCATACCTTTCAAGGCTTTTTAAAACTGAGACGCTTATTTACATTTAACCTACTTATATTGAGAAGTGGTGCAGCATTTCGTCGCAAAAGACATGATGTCTGTGAAGTAAACCGTTGGAGATCCCTGATCGGGAACTGATGCTGGATGTACCATCAGGTCATGCCATTATAATGCATTGTCATCCAAATTAACGTGTTTACATCATTTCAGTTCAATCGGTTGGAGTTTCCACCTGAACAAATTTATCCTCATACATGTACATTCATACATATATTGCTAAATAAAAGCATGTAAAAATATATTTGCAAGCTAAAACTACTAAAACGTTTCAGATCAGCATGCCAGTGGAGTTTAGCAAAAACGTTTTTCATGTAGTACGGATTTCAGGATTAACTGCGGCATAATTTTCCATCTCTCGCGCGTCCCAAGTCCCAACGTAACTAACACAATACTAAGCGGCTCGCAGAGCGTTTCGGCCGCTGCGGCAGCGCTGTCTTTAATATTTTTCAAATTTTAACAAAGACAAGAATTAGCTTTACTGTCTTCTCGACTTTAAAATAATTATTGTGTACTGTGATAATGTCATTTTTATAAATTATTTGATTTTGGAAATGATTCGTTGCTCGAGAAAATTGACGTATCGTAATGACAGCGCGGCCGCCGCGTTCGAAAACATAGATTTAGAAGGGCCATTGATCAACAAAAATAAATGAATAATTATTTAACGCCAGCTTTGGTTTAAGATAGTATCATGTTATTGTATAAAAGTGGCTGCCGTCGTACAGGCGGTCGGTCGTAATCCCACACTCGAATCTTTTCTGAATCACATAATTTGTGACACCTCTGCTTAGGGTGGGTTGCACCATCAACTTTGACGTTAACTAGTGTAGTTGTAACTTCAAGTTCAGCATTTTATCTTCACGGGTTATTTTTCCTGCTTCAGTGCTTGTAACATATGGTTTAAATTTGACCTTTAAAACTATCTTTAAACTCGGAAAATCCTAATTGTGCCTGGCTTTGAAACATTCTATTAGAAAAGACGCTTCCAAGAGCTTCATTAAATTATATTCATCCAATACCTGAAATGGATTCAATAATCCTACAGTTATAGCTTGCTATATAAGCAGTTGTATTCCATCGCCATTAAAATCCAATTCAAACATTTTTTTGGATTCAATTGGGCGAGATTCCAGATTTCATTTTATACAAATTCTAGATTTTTTTATATCAATGGAAACTCTCGTCGGAACAAAAATCAACATTTCATATTCGAGCTGAAAAACTTAGTTCAGCAATTTTATTGAGTAAATTTATAGAAAGTTGGTTGAATTTAATGATCTTAACATAGAATTAAAAATGAAAGGAGTTTAAGATAGGCAACAGTATAGGTTACAAGATTTTTTTACATTTAAAGCACCCGAACAAATTACTGAAATATACTTTATGTGCCTACCTAATTTGTACTATACTATAAGAAAAAAAAGTATCCAAAAAGAAACAAAAGCCCACCTGGTGTTATAGGGACCAACACTGTTTAAACTGTTTATATCAGTTTCTTTCTGCATATCTTCATTCGAAATACCAGTACATATATACATATAAGACGTGAAAAAGTTCCTGTGAAGGCCTAATTTGTAAATAAATGATTAGATTTTATTTTGAAATAAAAAGAACACGCCAAATTTTACGTATACGTTGTTACGAAAATTAAACAGTACCTGTATTAAAGCACCGCATTTACGGCAAAATAATTGGCCCACCAGCCGGCGCTCACATAGACACCTACACTTAGGGTTACCATATGAAAATATTTAAAATCCGGAGAAAAGATCTGGTTTTCATTGAGGAATTGAATATATGCTGAGGATATTGTATTCACGGGTACAAAATGTGAGAACATTTAAAAATCTTTATGCATGTTTGAGAGATCAAAACATACAAAAAGAAAGTATAATTTTTTTGTGTTTGTAATGCACTACGAGATTATCGTGGGACATTAAATCAAAATCATATCATTTATTCAGAAATTAGGCCTTCACAGGCACTTTTTCACGTCATATTCTAAATTAAATGATGTTTACCAAAGCTACAAACTACTAGCATTTCGGAACGACCACTGCTGAGAAGAAATGCCGAAAGAAACTCATTCAAACAGTGTTGGTGCCAGAAGGGCTTACCATTTTTTAAATATAAATTTATGTATATTTTTTTATCAGTAATATAACAATGTAAGTACACAATAAAGTACATGGTCAAAAAAAAGGTATACTGAAACATAATATGATTGTGATCAAGTGCTATATATATATATATATATATATATATAAATATATATATATATATATATATATATATATATATATATATATATATATATATATATATATATATATTCCTTTCATCAGCACTTGATCACAATCATATTATGTTTCAGTATACCTTTTTTTTATATATATATATATATATATATACCTTTATATATATATATATTATTAATTATATTTATATTATTATATTGTTAATTATACATATATATATATATATATATATATATATATATGTATAATTAACCAAACAAAAAAAAACTTTTAATAAAAGATCGAGCTGATCAGTTCCCCACGGCAGCATCCGTTCACGAGTTGACGTATATATATATATATATATATATATATATATATATATATATATATATATATATATATATATATATATATATATATATATATATTCCTTTCATCAGCACTTGATCACAATCATATTATGTTTCAGTATACCTTTTTTTTATATATATATATATATATATATATATATATATATATACCTTTATATATATATATATATTATTAATTATATTTATATTATTATATTGTTAATTATACATATATATATATATATATATATATGTATAATTAACCAAACAAAAAAAAACTTTTAATAAAAGATCGAGCTGATCAGTTCCCCACGGCAGCATCCGTTCACGAGTTGACGCATGAGTCACCCATCGCGAAGCTCAACCACAATAGAACCTCCCGACCCGATCCACGACGCCTATGCTATCATCTTACCTACAATGAAAGAGATCTTTATGAAAGACTTTATTTAAAATTCTAGAAATCATTACATTTTCTCAGATGTGTGAATTCTTATGAGTTTACAAATCTGTACATGAAAGAACAAATCTTGAGATATGGTAACCCTACCTACACTAGATTGTTATGGGAACCGCAACGCACAACGACTTCAGAAATTATTACTTTGTACGAGTGTGTTTTGTTTAGGTTAAATAACTTTTAAACGAAACCGGCTAGTTAATTTTACCTCTTCTTCAGTCGTATTTCTCATGGCTGAGGGAAATAATGGCTTTCTTAGCAATCCTAATAATATTGTAACTACAGTTTGTGAGGGAGGATGTATGGTGGATTGTTCTGAAATTTGGTACACGGGTAGAATATAACCTGGAATAACACAAAAGGTACTTTATATCCCGAAATTCCCACGAGAGCGAAGACCCGGGGCACTACTAGTATATTAAATAATGCCGTTGGTTTTCCATGGCCATCTCTATTTTACACACTATAAGATATTTTTATGAACTAGAGTGCAGTGCCTCGCGATATTTTCCTTCATCGGAAGCAAGTGGTGGTCGATGAAAATTACTATAGGTAATTGGTACTCAAACTGTGGCACCTGGGACTTTTTGGTTCATTTGTCTTATGACATTAGACTACCACTGCTTATTTTGAAAAACGTAATATAATTATAATGTAAAAAATATTTGATTCGCTGCTTCGTTCTTACGGGAACTTGGGAATCTAAGTAACTTATGGCCTACATTCTTAATTTTACTTTTATCTCTCTATTTACAGATGATCCGAATGAGATAGAGTAAAAGTAAGGGTTTCCTTATAACTTTTCACCATCGAATCGATTCGAAGTGAGAACCAATCACAATATAGTGATAATGAAGCGAACCAATCACATAGCGCTATTCTGACTTTTATTCGGCGATCGGTTTGCTGCGTCTCACTTCGAATCGATTCGATGGTGAGAAGTGAAATGCAAGCCCGCATTAACCCCTCTGGTATCTCCTTAAATCGAGAGCGTCGGAGCCTAGGGTTAGCTTCCTCTCAAAAGTCCACAAATCATTATTTACATAGATTTTACCTCAGTTATGAAAGAAGAGTTCCTGCTGTCATTATAATCTCATACTTTCACAAGAGATCTTGTCGTTCGAAGACAACTTGTCGTTAATTAACACCGACCTCATTTTAATAAAAAACCTCACCGACTACTTGCATGAACAGCATACGTTAATTACATATCACATTGAGCCTCGGGCCGTCGACAATATCACTATATTGTCACTATATACGTAATAAGATTCATACATATGTTCGGAGGCAAGACAGCCGCCAGCGTTGAAAATGCGGTCAGGGTTGTCACAAATTATTATATATCTGTATATTAATTAATTTTATTTCTCAGAAGTTACAGCCTGTTATTTAGCTCCCAACGCGTCTTGTACAGCGCTGGGAGAGGCCCGCCTTCCCCGCACCCCCGACTGTCCTACGTGGAGGCGTTCGGAATTGAGCCTGAGGTTTGCACTGTGGTAATATGGAATAGAACATTAAATTCCTCGTTTACATAAACTAGTTGTTCGTCGCAAACACAATGAATTTTTACAAAATTGTAAATATTTCAGAAACCACTTAACCGATTTTGATGCCCTACGAATTTAAAAATTATAATGACAGATCCCACATACCTTTTAAATTTCATCAAAGCCAGAACAACGGTTCGAAAGTTATCGCGTTACAAACATAGGTACATTGTTGTCTCGTAAATATGTATTTTTATTCGTAGTAAAGAATATTTTCAGAAAAATAAAACAAGTTATTTTATACAACAAATAAATATATTTTCCATTAAGTTCCATGTATAAATTTTAAAATTACTTTTTAAATAACATTCATGACAACAATATTTCAATATGTTATTTGACAATATTTTGGAAGTTGAAAACTTGAAATCACAATGTTTCTATATAATTTATATAATTATACTTTACGTTACAATTTTCCCTTCTATAATCAAATTCATTAATATGTATAAGTATATGGTATACAATAATTTGGTATAATTTAGTGTAGGTAGGTAGTACAATCGACTACATATTTTTTTAGGTTTCTATTTATTATTTACATATAAAAAGATGGTCGGTGCGGCGAGATATTACTTTATCTTAAAACTTGTTAATTTTAAAGAAAATTCGTGTTTATTAATATAATATTATAGTAGTACTAAAAAAATCGAATAATGGTCCACATGAAAATTTAACTTACAGTTACAACGAAGCATTTACAACACCATTACTATATATCTACTTAAATAAATGTATAAAAACATAACTAAGAATAGCAATGGAAACATGATAGAAACACCATCGATTTTTGGACACTATTCTTTTAAAGCGAAATCGATTTGAAATGAGACACAGCGAACCAATAACATTGCTGTGTGGTTGTCGCTGCGTCATAATGACGCACTGTGATTGGTTACCTGCGAATCGACTGTATGCTGGCTAAGATGTAATTAGCAAAGTTGCACTACGGCCTCTGTGTAGTGCACATATTGGGATGTTGCTATAAATAAAAAACATTTTTTCGAAGGATCTATTGGGCATAAAAACGGAAAAAAGCATTGATAGAAAAAATGGTTTGTAATACATTGAAAAACATCTATTGTGAAATGATCCTCGGACAAGAGTTTTTATTTAACGTACCTAAGTTTAATTTAGTTTGTATTTTTTTATTATTTTCTAATATCGTCAGTGACTGTGATAAGTATATTTAAGTAGTGTAATTTTTATGTATGATGTAGAATTCTACAATAAATTGTTATAAGTGACAGTTAAATTAGGTAAACATGCACATGTTTTGGCTGTTATAAGCAAGCTAAAGTTAAATAACAACACATATTTTAGAAACATCGATGGAATTTTCTATCATGGTTTTTGCATTTAAAAAAATTGTCTTTTAAATATATTCAAAAGAAGCTAGTATGAGCCGATATATTGGCCCATATACTTAGTGTATATTCAACAATAAAACAAAAGCGGAAGTTGCTTCAAAACTATAATGTTCTTAGTAGCTATACCTAGCTACCAACGCAAATGAAACTTGGCCGCTGTTTTCACAAAAAGCATTTTCTAATAACAATAGGACGTCCGCTTCATGACGCGTGTGACAGAAATGGGCGAATTGCTTTCTCTTGCGCACACAACACGAACGCTATCGAAGGGTATTATACTTATATATATATAGAAGGTAGGGCTTATACTCTCTTTCCAGTGTATGATTTCAGTGTGCTAAAAAGAGATGGAAAGACGCGTCACGCAGTGGACTCTTTCTAAAATTATTTGCAGTCAGAAAGGGACATTTAATTCTATGTATTACTAGGTACAATGTACATTACATTTGGCTTTAAGTTGTGCGTTATTATACTTTTATTAATATTTATGTAGTCAAGACATCTAAATATATTATGTACCTATGGACTATTGTGCATTTGGTACAAGCGATGTGTCGTTCACAAAATCTCAAAACGGTCAGGTAATATTCTCGAAAATTCCCGACACTTTCCTTCAGTTTATTCCCGTGAAATTTCCGACGAGAAATTCTTTTGTTGCGGGAATTCTCAAGGGAGGAAATTTTCGAGAATAGAATTTCTCAGTGGCATATTGCTAATTGTACACTCAAGGATGCTGCTCTGTTGTAAGTAGGTCTGTACAACGTCGCTAGTTTATTACTGCCAATAGTTGACAGAAATACCTAATTTATAATCAACTCAACATAATAGGGAACAAACTAAACCAATTAGGCATTTAACTCAATAAGAGCCTACGATTTATGAGAAAGCTCAGTATTATTCAAAGGTGGTTAGGGAAGATCATATACCAGATATTGTTCATAGAATTTCATTCTTATGATCTCGCTAATTTCTCACAAAGTAAACATACTTGTACTACGATAATTACCTATAAAAATATATATTTATGTATTCAGAAGAAAAATGCTTTAAAGTCATATTTTGAAATACTTCAAGGCGTAATAAAATTCTATAGACGACACAGCAATATCAAAAGGAATATATGTAAAAATCCATCAAACTATATTCAATCGGACGCATTATTAATTAATCTAACTACGAAATTCTTAACACAATACATACAGATATTTCTACACGTTTCTAAAATAAATATAATAATATTTCATTAGCAGTACTTTATAAATATTATTTATTAAAATATATTAATTCACCGAAGCGTATAAGTACACATTTATAAAATCAACTGCTTATATTTAATAAAATAATTAATTGGAAATTTCTCCTTAACAAATTACTAAACAAGACCTCCGAGCCCGTAATAAATTACGTTTAACGCCGAAATATATGAAACAAAGTTTAAAATTTTAATTAATAGAAATATTGGCACATTTTCAATACAAAATTATGAAGTGCGCGCCACGATGAATTCCCACAGCAATGGCGACCCTCTTCTAAATCTATGCACAGCAATATGTGTCCACCATGTTATTTTTGTCAATGGCTGCGTGCAGCGTGTATATAGGACTTCGTTTGTGGCGCGTACTCTAGTTACTTTACACAGCTATGTTAGGTACTTGTGTAAAATAACTACAGAAAAATACAAGCTATAATAATATTTTTTAAGATGAGGATAGTTGTAGACGTGTCTCGGCCGAGTTATTTATCCCGAGAGACAAATCGAAGTAGAATTAAAAGTCGCACGGGAATTCCCCTCAGACAAGTTTGGCATCACGTTTACAGCTCCTCACAAAATGTCAAGCACAGTATAACATATTGGAATAATCTACAAATACTAACACCAAGAACCAGCACATCAAAATGTTAAAAGTAAAACTTAGTTACAATTTTGGAAGATGTTCAGGAATATTTCCAATGTCAGGCTCAGTCTGCAAAAATGGAGTAATCAACCCCATAAAGAAAAGGTTTAGCTACTGCTTTTCAGCATAAAAATCACATAACACTCCCAAAATCAATTTGTTTTTATTTTATATACTAACTAGTTATATACTAACGCCTAATGTCTACACCTACTCTGTAATGGGTAACAAATTATGTTTGTTCTAATGTTTTTTTTTCAAAAAAGTACTTATTCCTTTTACGTAGAGACATATAAGTAAGGTTTAGGTTATATTGACGCGCAATTGATAAAAATATTTTAATGAAGTTTTTTGAAACTTTCAAAAATGTCTCACCCATTGCAGTATAGGTTTTCTACATAAGGCTTCATACATCGCGTAGGTCTTTGCGATTTCGTTCCACATTGACGCCTATACACATCATACATGCCAAGGCTAACGTGGAACCAATTTATTGACTAAAGGTGACCCTGTGTCAGTCATGGACTGCGACCGAGCGCCTGCGGCGGACTCGAGATCAAATTTCTATCTACGAGATTTAGAATCTACGCTCTACGCTCGTAGCGATTAGTCTAGGCACTGCCTATCTAATGCCGAACAGTCGGCCTTATACTAGACACTATAAGTATATTTACCTCTTTAGAAAATTTGGCAGTCACAGTAAGGTGAACGGGCGAAGACTACTTAGTCGCTTAAGAAACGCGTGGTACCTACATAAATAGTACGACTCTATAGTATAACCGCCTAAATGAGTCCTCGCCCGCGGAGTACAAGGGGCGCGGGGGTACGACGACGAAGGGGAACGAAAGAGGTGCGGGCGGCGGTCGAGCGTAGCGTGTAATACAAGAGGCGAAATGTTACTGGACATTTCTTGAGATATGTGAAGTCATAGTGGTTAGCGGCAAACAGGTGAAGATTTTTATTAAAAAATTAATAATGGCTATACAAAATTTGAATGAAACAACTGTAAACTATACAACGTGTTCCTTTTGTTATCCCATATCTCCATGGTATCAACGAGACCACGTACATGAATTAAATAGCATAAGCATTTTTCGATTATTGTTATTTTCAAATTTTTATTTTTCATACAAAACAATTCGATAAAAATGTGATTTTATGATATATAGGTATGATATGTAGGTAAAAAAAAGGTAATAAAGTTATGTATGTAATATTTATTTATGCAAAATTTATCAAAATTATAAATCAATCACTTATGTCCATAATATCAGTATCACTGGAACTTGATTCTTCACTTTCGAAACAGCCATCATCAGAATCATCAGAATCGTCTTGCACATTAATAATAAAATCAACAACTTCATCTAGTGCTCCATCATGTTTGCAATATTCGTCTTCGATTTTAATCACGTGTTTAACACAATTCTCCCATTTCTCTTTGGGATATTCAGCAAATAATCTCTCTAATATTTCTTTTTTCTGGTCCAAATTAGAGTCGATACTTTTTTGTGCTAATTGTCCTTTGATATCACCCCAGACCAACTCAATGGGGTTCAGGTCTGGGTGATATGGAGGCAAACGCAATACTTCGTGTCCGTTTCTTTTCAATACCTCGTCAATTTTGTAAATATCTTCTGTGAAATGGCTTTTAATTAATTTATATAAGTCATCTTTTCTAAGTTTTTCATCAAAAGGCACGTTATGTCGTCGTAGCCATTCTTGCATAGTTGGCTTGGTAGAAGCCATAGTTGGCTTTTTCTCTTCTCGAACCGAATGATAAGCTGCGTTGTCCATTACTATGACAGAATTTTGCGGTATATTAGGCATGAGCTTTTCATTTATCCATTTACTGAAATTTGCGAAATTCATAGAATCGTGATAATCACCTGTTTTACATTTGGATTTGAATATCACAAGGGCTCCGTCTACAAATCCAATTTGACCTCCACAATGTACGATGATCAAACGGTCCCCTTTACCAATATGAGATAGAACGCCAAGTTCATCCTTTGATTGCCAACATTTTGAAACGTTATGAGACGCGTTTACATAAGTTTCGTCAAGGTATAAAATATGTCTTCTTTCTCTACGATATTTTTTAATAGTATTTAGGTATTTCCACCTCCACGATGTGATATTTGGCTGTTCGATAAGGAGTTTCCTTTTAGATCCGCATTTCTTAAATTTAAAACCTAGATCATGTAATAATAGCCTTAAATATTCCCTGCCGCAGTGTAATATATTCTCTTCTCTAAGTACAGCGTTCAAAGTTTTCAGAGTAGGTATTTTTTTGAAAATTGTGTAAAACTGAGTGACTTTTCTTCTTACCACTCCTTTTGTGAAATCGTCTATTTCCACTCTTTTTCTACGAACCTGTTTTGGTTTTCTTGGTGATTTAAATCTCTCGTTGTCATTTAATGCTTTCCCTTGTTGTACAATTCTAGATACAGTCTTTTCTGATAATCCAGTAACTTCTGCTACAGTTTTATTTAAAGGTATATCTTGTTTATATTCATCAGAATTTGGGTCGAGTTTCTTTTTTCTAAAATATTCATATACGTTAAACGCCATTTGTTTGCACTGACTATTAATTCTATGTCCGAAAACATTTCGACTCATCTTGAGAATGTAATCTCATGTATAACTTTCACAAGGCGTCCGCAACTGTCAACACGTGTGATCGCTAACCGCGTAGCGAGCGAACTGATTTTTTACAAGAATGCGCCCGCCGCCCGCACCTCTCTCGGTCCCCTTTGTCGTCGTACCCCCGCGCCCCTTGTACTCCGCGGGCGAGGACTCATTTAGGCGGTTCTACTATAACAATATAGTTGTTAACTCCTACGGCGTAGCCACACGAGAATAATGCTACGCAATTTTTTTTTTCAGAAAGTTTAATTTATCTTACAGACCATCGAATAATAAATTCAGATGTTTTAATTTAGGTTACACTATTTACAATTCCTATGTGATAATAAAGTCTGCACCTAATTCTATTTTATAGAAGTACATATATATAATTTTCAACGACTGCTGGTTTTAATTTATGGCTATCATCATAGACAGGAAGTTACGTAGAGAGCGCTACGCGAGATCTAATGGGAACCACACGGCGATTGAAGCGGCGCGGACGCGAGACGGCGAGGAGGCGAAGACGGCACGCGGCTGGCAGGAAGGCACGGGAGGGCGCGGCGGCGGCTGCGGCGCGGCGGGGGGCCGGCGCCGCCGTCCGCAGTCAGAGCGGGAAGCAGCGGGCAGAGCGTCGAGGCGGCTCTGAAGCACCGCGCCGTCGTCGCCCAGATGCACCAGAACGAACGCTGCTAGCGTCACCTTCACTTCCAACACCTCTACTTGCACCTCCACACAACCGCTCCGGTTCGATCGGCTCTAACTTGTGCATCGAAGGACGGCTGGAGAGCTTCGCTCCGTCAGCAATAGGTGTTGACAACGCTCTATCCGATATAATGTCATCATCGAGATCGATACGTCCCAGGCTAAGTGCCAGTGCGTATTCAGAGCGTTCTATAACACTGGGCGCTTCTTCTTCAACCACTGTAGTATCTGCGAGTGTGGAATCAGCTGCTGCGGATTCGGCGCGGGACTCTTCTGCGTTGGCTGCTGATCGTTTGGTATCTACGGACGAAGGTGATGACATTTCACGCAGTCGCCGCTCAGGGGTAGCAAATACAGAGTCAGAAGCCCAGCTACGTGACTCAGAGTTTTGGCGTAATGTTTCATCTGCACTGCGCTGGGAAGCGCGACGACTAGTGTGAGGACTCTCATCATCTATTGCACGGAAGTCTAATGTGCTTAAGTCAATATTTCCACCACGACGCCGAGATCCATCACGCCTAAAAGATGGCCGATGTGATGTGAATGCGGCATCATACAACTCACAAAGACTAGTTCGATCTGAATGTGGCTCCTCGTAAAGAGTCAAATTGCGAGTTTCTGTTGCGTCAGATGGTGTGTCGTCTCGATTAGAGGTTACTTCACTGCGCTCAGAAATATCAAAAGTAAAACGAGCTTCAAATCGATCAGGGCTAAGTAATGGCGCGGATCGTGAGCAGTCAGAGCTATGTGCGGCATTAGAGTCGAGAGGAAATAGTTGGGGAGCATTCCGACGTGGTGACGTCTCATCAGAGTCCGTGGAGCGGTCAGAGCGGGGTACTTGACACACGTGGCGTCGAGTCAACGCCGGTTGAGAACCACAGGGAGGCCGGCGACAACATGTTCTTTCATGTCGAACATCAGATCCACTGCTCCCAGTTGACTTGGAATGTGGCGGTCGCCGTCTACGATAATTTTCACGTCCATACAGTGACGTAAATTCCTCTGAACAAAATTTTTCAAATAACTCTTGTGAACTGAGTCGAGTCGACCCAGTCGCGTTGTAGAAAGCTTCAGTCGGTGAACGGTCAATATTTTCATATAGTGCACTTGAACTCGCTCGCTTGGACTTGTCCATCAGACCAAATTTATAAATCTTTGGCAAGCGTCGTTCGAATACACATTGAGAGTGTGCTCGAGCCGGTCCGCGTGGGACACACGGTCCATCGTGGCGATCGGCTAAAACTCGATCAGAAGAGACGCCCCGTAGTGTCCGTGGCGACGGTGTAGGCTCGGCGGTGGGTGGTGAGATGGCGAACTCCGGTTCGTATTCGTCCTCGTCGGGCGTGTCTGCAGATGGTCCAGAGCGTTCTAAGGACGTCCGTACGCAGTCACACTCTTCATGCTCATCACTAGCGTCTCCCTCGTCAAAGGAAGGCGCGCGTGGCCCATGGTGGAACACGCGACGTCTTTCTTCAGCGGCGGCATCGTCGTCTTCGAGGCGGATGGAGCGGCGTAGTGGAGGACGATCGCGGCGCGGGCGACGCGGCTGAGCTTCAACAGTGGCAGCATGCGGTATCGGCGGGCGCGCTATGGGCAGCAGCCGGTCCAGCGACAGCCCCCGCCGAGGACGGGCCGGCCGAGTCGGACGCGGCGCGCGAGTCGCAGAAGGGCTGGTCTCTTCTGGCGTGGTGGGCAGAGCGGCCCCGCGCCCAAATTCTATGAACCAGAGTTCGTCCTTAAGTTCGCACTCTCACTTCTTTTCGTTCATGTCTTTATTTAAGTAATGCAGCACGTAGTGGAGCACGAGGTCGTAGCAGTACTTGTATTCAGTCTGCATAAAACAAACACTATTAATATATACTATATACTTTAAAGAATAATAAACCAAATTGGGTACTGTTAATGTTTAACTTTCTTACCATGTTTTCAACAAGTTGTGGTCGGTGGCGACGGACGGTCTTCACGGCTTGGAAGACGTCAACTTCTCCGTGCTTAATGACTTGTTCGATACAAGCATTAGCAGCACAATAGACCCCGGCTCGGCTGCGGCCATCTCTGCAATGAAGAAATACTTGATAAATCTATACTATTATACTATTATTAACATCTAGTCTAGTATATACTTCTAAATTCTCAAACATAGAGAGAAAATAATTTTACTAAAATCATCGATTTTTTTTTCATCCACAGCCACAGCATTATGTATTCGTACTTGATCAGATATATAATCATAGCGCATAATATGACCCAAATATAATTTGCAGACTGGCCGCTACTCATATTTTAATACAAGTCGGTAACAAAAGGGTTTTGCTGACAAACGAAGGATTTATATAATCTCCAACTTTTACAGCATTAGTGTATATTCACAGAAAAGTCCTTTGTTCACAGGTCTTGTACATCGGTTTATAAATAAATCATAACACAATATCAGGTATGAATGTTCTATTTTAAACGGTCGAATTTGGTTAACAGACGTCATAACTCTATTTTAGGTATCTTGAATCCACTCATAGTATAAACACAGGAGTTAGGAATTGGAACAGAGGCTAACCTTTCTAAGGAGCGTTCAAAATTGTACTTATTTTGGTAGGGTTGGTAAAGGAGATTTAAATAATATAAACAAAACATTTATTAGGTTTACACCTCCGAATCTACCTACTATTTGCACTATATTCCACTAAACATAATTTAAAATTCTTCAATTTTTACTGAGCAGTAGCGCGAAACATTCAACAGACAGCTGTTACGGCTAGCCGTTGCGCAGCCCTCTGCTGGTCTACTGGCGGAGCGCGCGTATAAACCGGTTTTATTTAGTTGCGGCGCGTACGCAACAAGCGGCTAGTAGACATGCGCTGCATGCTTGGAGTAGTGTACCTACGAAAACGTAACCGTATGAAGCTTATAGAATAGCCGATTCCCTACTTCTGTGGTATAAATATATAATGTAAATAACTTTGGAATGCACTTTTATTATTATTTTGCAAATATACCGACTGCTAACATTTCGGAAGTTTTAAAATCGCCACTAAGAAAAGTACCTTATAACAAACGACAGCATAAAATATAATGTTACAATTTGTACGGAAATAATCACTAGGTAAACATAATCGCACACAATTGAAATAAACGATTATGTTCGTACGAGGAGACTTGGGGACACATAACCTTACCAGCTAAAAGCTAATAGCATTCGCAAAGAGTGTTAACGTCAGGTAGATGGCCGGTTGTAAAATCATTAAAATAGCTGCAAGTTTGTATTATATGAATTGTGTACCTATTAGAAGATATGGGGATGTTGGGGGTGGATTTAAGTACAACCAGAAATAGGGAATTATGGAAAGAACATAAATATTGCGCTCAGCCCAGATAATGGGATAAGGTGAGGAGGATGATGATACTCAATATTACTCACGGAGAAACAACACAAACTGGTCCGTAGTCGGTGCGCTGTCGCCATCTTTCCACCATGTTCATGAGTTCCACCAGCGAGTTGGTTGATGATGGAACCTTGTGGCCCATGGGCCAGCAGGTCAGTTGGAATAGCTGAACCGTCTTCGGAGGAGCCTTGACGCCAGCCATCAGCTCCGTGAGAGACACGATCTGTTGGAATTGAAAGTTTACAACGACGAGTGGAAACAACCTATATAAATCTTAACCAACTTGCATTTCAAGAAGTTTTTTTACAAAAATGTCATTTTTGACACAAGCTTTTATTGTTGTTAGAGAGAGAGATCTTATTGCATTCAATGTGTGACTCGTAATCATTTCATAGCATAGGTAATTTCCTTGCGGTACACCACGTAAATACTTATATCTTGTCATGGCGTCAATTTGTGTCGCGCGCGTGTATTCCTGTCGTAATGAGAAACATATTGAACTATTAATGAAAACTACTAACTTTTTTGTTGATTCTGAATATCCAAGTCTTGATATTAGTGTAATGGTTGTGTGAGACATGGTCAATCGTGAACACCGGGCCGTACTTCTTGGAGTGGCGTCCTTCAGGCCAGAAAGGAGGAAATTGTTGCTGCAAGAAAAAAAGGGGATTTTAGAAATCTCGCATTTCGCATTTTTGTGCGATCCGACAATAAACTCATATTATTTCCAGGAAAACAATAAACATATATGTGTATATTGATAAATCACACAGATTGAGTTAGCCCCAAAGTTAGTTTAAGTGTTGTTGTTATGGCAGTGCTTCGCTGAACCAATTCATCTTTTCCACTTATACGAGTTAGTTTGAAGATACTTTATTACATACTACTAGTTTCAGATATATAGTTTACTTTTAATTTTAGGTAAATTTAATTTAGTTGTTCTTTATTTATATTTTTGAACTGAAAAAAAAAATATAATAAATATGTTTTAAAACTTACAGAGTTCTTAGGAGGAACACAAAGCACGACAACAGCAGCGCACTCGTAGTCATATACTAAAGACCAGAATTCTCCTTGAGTCATTATTAGCGGCCATTCTGTCACAATGTACTCACGAGGCTTGGTGTAGCCCTACAAAATTTAAATTAAATATATATTAATATCCAGCAAATTTGGTGGATGCAATAATGACGATAATTTTATTCCCACGTCTGGAGCCGTTCTGGGTGCACCATCAGGTCGTGTTTATCATAATTTTTTCGATGAAGTCAAACATAGTAAAGATAATGAATGCGATACGCGGATAAATTAATCTTTAAATTTATCTTACTTACATCTACGAATACAGCATTGATGTAGTCAGTGAAACTGTTTCCTTGGAAAGAAGTCAGGTATGGGCGAAAGTTGTCAGCTGTAATGAAAACGGATAAACATAAAAACAACATGAAAATGTTTCAGTACTTGAAGATGCAATTTTATGTGTAATAAAATTTACTCTCGCTGTAGGCCTTATGACAAAGCTGAAATTCATTCAATCAGAATTTTGTATACGAAAGAGCAAAACAACTACGCTCAACAGTCGATTTATTATTTGAAGAAGCAGATGAAACTTACGTGGCACTACCAGTACATCCCGATTCTTCTCTCGATTGTCCCCTCTGTGTCCCCCAGCGCAGTCCCCTATCGTGAACCTGGGGGTCTGCTTGCAGATCTGCTGGTACTCCTTCTGGTACTCATTCAGCTTGGACACTGGGTCTCTCTGGGACTTCTGCTTCAGTCTTTGGGATAGTTCCGACACAGGGAACCAAGACACCCCGCATACAACGTGCTCTTCCAACGTGTCGTACACGAATTTGTATTGTTCCTTTTGAAAAACAATCGATAAATTTAAGTATATCATTTAAAACGACTAAATTTCACATATAATCTAGATTCGGTAAGAATCATAAAACTTAATTCAAGCTGGTTATTACAGGATAAGTACCAGAAAAGCTATATTATACTCGAACAAGGAACTATAATATTATGTTGGTTCTAATAACCTCTTAAAAATAAATATCTGTAAATGGTTTTAAATATTGTAAAATGGTATTGAAATTTTTGTAAAATGTTGATAAATCTTAATAAGTCAACAAATGAAGATTATGTATCCTATACCAGCAGATTCTATATTCACCTCGTTTTCTATAAGGCCTTTTCTGGATTGTCTCAGTTTCTTCAAGTATCCATAAACATCAAAACAGTCTTCTTCTTCCGCCAACTCGAGATTTGCATCAATAGCCAAGTACACTCCGGATCGACCTCCTCCGTCACTGAAAATTAATTCTTATTAATAAAATTGTTCAAAATTGATTTCAAAATTCAATATTTTCAGTTTGTTTATTTCCAGTTTTTGTGCGGATAGAAGTACAAAGTAGGCTACAAACGAATGTCTGGCTATGTCCTGGCAAATGTTAACTTGATGTCGTCAAGAACGACGCACTTAGGCTGAGGAAGTATACTGGGATTGCGGTCAGATGAGATAAAGACGAATCAAAACGGCAGCTACTTCTGTTACGCATTGCTCCTTCATCTTGATGTTATTATAAAAATAATATACAAAAATATTTAATATTAATTTTCAGAAGCCATACAATGTAAACAGTGTAGGTAACTTAATTATTTCTTGAGAAATTTTTGGTTAGAATTTACCATATTCAATATTCAAAAGTAATTGTATGCAAAAACTTTAAACATTTTATTCATTTTATGCAAAAGCTTTCGTGATGTGTCTATCTAGTAACTCCGTAGCGTGCACTAGATTTAAGACGTCTTCAAGAAAATTTTTGACTGACTGAATTTAGCTATTTTTTTTTACCCCCGATGCAAAAAGTGTTATAAGTTTGACCGCTAAGTGTGTTTGTCTGTCTGTGTACGTGGCATCGTAGCTCATCAACGGGTAAACCGATTTGGATGCGGTTTTTTTTATTTGATAACTAATTTTTATATGGTGGTTCTTAGATATGTTTGATCAAAATCGGTTGAGCCGTGCAAAAGTTGTAGCGAAAAGAATATTGAAAGTCGGAGGTCTTTAATTTGTCTAACATAATAAACTTGTTACAATACTTACTTGCAATGAACTACCATGGGTCCAGCAGCTGGGTTAGTAGCCAGCCGTCTTCCGACAACTGCCCGCACTCGTCTACGGAACTCTAGTAGGGCATTGCTGAATGGACACGTGTGGGAGTGCCACTGTGTGTAGTGAAACTGTAGGATGAAACGTTCTTCCACCACCACCTGCGAGAGGTTGTTTCGGATTTAGAACTAAATAGACTTCTGATTCATATTATGCATAATACAACATCTAAACGCATAGGAACTGTCCATTGGTGAAAACAGCATGAAAATCCGTGTAATATTTTTTGAGTTTATCGCGAGCAGACAGATAAACAGTTGCGGCAGAGGACTTTGTTTTAAAATATGTAAGGTTAACAAAACTTAACGAAATATCCCTTCTCCCATTGCAGCGCCCGTCCGGATCTCTAATAGTTTTCTTCATTTTGTAAACTAAAACTTGTATTTTGTATAATTAATAAAGCAATAAATAAATACATCATATTTATGGATTACATTATAAGTTAGTATCATGGATTAGCACAGGTTTGCGTAATAGAAGAGCGGCCTATGCACAGCAGTAGGGAGAAAAGAGCTGAGAGATGATGACGAACTCACTCTCATACTCACATCTTTTTCAGATTTGTACAGCCTGAAGGTTCGTATGTGGAAGTTGGCGAGCTCCTCCTCCTGGACGATACCCACGCTGATGTCTCCGTATGTCTCGTCTTTTTCTTTGTTCGGAGGCCAGTACTGCACGCACATTACCTTAAAAAAAACAAGATATGAATAGATGATTACATCTATAAAATTAATAAAAGAAACGAAATTTAAAATTTTACAAATCCCCGACTCAGATGTTGGCTTTGTAATCTCATCTGCTAGAAAAGAGCTGAAGGTTTCCAAACGGCTGAACGCAATTTTCGAAACACAGCTAAGAACATTCTCAATTAAATTATCTTTCAAATAAAAGAAAAACTAGATCCAAATCGGTTCAGTCGATTGGCTGCTACGATGCCACGGATAGACATTCAAAAACACAGACACGTGAAACTTATAACTTTCTGTATTTATTTAACAAAATATGTCACAGGTACACAGCTGTCAATTTTCATATTAAATGAACGTAGACGCAAGGCTAGATCAGGTAAATAATTAAATTGTACTTTTGTTGTTATGTTTAGTTGTTTATTTTTGTTTTGAATTTGGATACTAGGAAAATTGGAAATTTTAATGCAATTTTAAAAGCTTTAAATAACGAGCTACCAATTTATTCACTGGCCATCTAAAACAGAAACGACACTGCAGTTTTAATATGATTAAAAAATCGCCCCATCAGCGTTTAGTTAGGAGCATGCGGCGTTTCATAATGCAAAGAAAATTGAGCGAACCGCCCTGAATAAAATAACTAAAATGTAGAATAGAGCTGTCAATCACACAAAAACTCAGACTCAAAAATATTTATCAAAATAAAAAATAACTGAGCACCTGAGCACCTCACAATGTTTGCTTGAAAATACAGGGATCTGTATTTTCAAGCAAACATTGTTGCTTTGCATCAAATAGACAATATACTTTATTTTATTAATTTATCTTCTCTTCTTCGCTATGTTACTTATTTTTTTTCTTTCTCTGTCATTTCATCTGGCAATTTTTTTTTATCACCGAGTTACTGGATGGTGATGCTTTAACTGCTAAAATGCTGCTGTCACTAAAAAATATTGTAGCTTCCTACTGATGAAAGAATTTTATAAATCGTTCGAGTTCTCCTTCATAATATTAGTGTAGATTACTCCGGATACTAATAATATTCCACAGATTTTGAGAATTCATAAATTTTTCAAAATAAAACGATATTTTTTTTTAACTTTTCTATTTATAGCATATAATGATTGGGTCACACCCAATGGTTGACTGCTAGATCATCATATTTTAGTATTACATTCACCTTTTGTACTTTTACTAATTCTATTTTGTTCATTAAAGTTCAAATAAATGTTTAGCAATTTTAATGAGTTTTACTTCTGTAACTATGTGTGTATATTTGTGTCCTCGACGCCGCCAAATAGAGCGAAAAATATTCGTAAATTTTTGCTCACCGCTCCACTGGGTAACGTGTCCTCTCTCACACCGTGCGGTAATACCATGAAAGGGGCCATCGAATTTAGTCAAATTGGTTTTCATCCCATAGAAAGTCGATGATACCCCGTGTATGAATTGAAAGGACTTTTAATACTAATAATACGTAAATTGAAAAAAAAAAACCAAAAGCAAATGAAGCTTGAAATGCAAAAAAAATAACATTCCGTCATAAGTACTTCGTTTCTCCGTCAAGTGGAAAATAGGTTAAATAAAAATATTATTATTAACTTATTCAATAAGACGTTGTTGTAGGTACTTATTTAATTACTCGTTGTCAACCATTCAATCCAGCAATCAATCAACCAAAGAATTCATTTTATGTTTCTAATAACAATGAAGTTTTCTGTGCCCTTTAATTGTAAAACTAATAAAGAAGGCTTTTGGGACATTGTCTCTATTTATGTTTAACAGAGAAACTAATTTCGTTTTGTAAAATTGTATTAGGTATTCGTTTCTGGATTTAGTGATCGTAGATTATAGCATCCGACGGAGTGGGAATGGAGTATGTGTATTGGAATTCGGGTAACAGGTAGATACGGAGTGAACTTCAAACCTACGAGAGACGAGATCATTCACGCGTGCATCTTAAACGGATTGCGTAAACATCTTCTTTGATGTTTGGATCCTTTGCTTGGCTAAATTCCCTTCCCTTCGTGTTCAAATTAGTTCTTTAGATCTCTGGAGTCCGTTTATTTTAACGATATTTGGAGATTTCAGAAAACGAAATTAATTGACTAAGGATATTTGTGTATTGACTTTTATAAATACAACCCATGGCATGTCTATTGTACTGCCCCGAGAAGCCACATTGAAGGACCTGTGTGACGCAATAGGACGTGCTGTTTCGATGGCGTTGTATTGGTCCTCACAAATTAACCTAATCGACATGCTAAGACGAAGAATAATAGTACCAAAGCTGGGTAAATATGGGGAAATAAGTAGTAAATGTTGGCGTGAGGAGTCAATATGTCTCAGATCAGATCAAACGCATTTAAAGAAATATAGTACATTTAGTAGGTTGCAAAGTGGTATATGTCCTATCAAACTTTATTATATGTACATCATGTTAAGAGGTCAGTGACCTTTCAGTGCAATTAAATTTATTGATTTGGTTGTCTAATAATGTTTCGAACTGTACCAGAAATAATATCTCCTCTAGCTCCTAGTTAATTGAAAGGACTTGATACTGAATACCATTGACCTTTCTAAAGCTGGAACTTGAACTTGCGGGTTCGGGCCAGCTTAGAATCAGTGGCATAGCTTGGGTCATCGTCACCCAGGGCACAATAATAATTTAACGCCCCTTAGATGGGCGAAGCGTAGGAATTTCTAGAAATCTCATGGGGTAAAGATGGAGTGTACACAATGTGTGCAAGTTCTGATCTGACTGACGCATGAATTTTTTTTGACACCATGCCACATTCGCAATGACATGGTTCAGCGGTGGTTCACTTTCAAACGTAAAGCCTGCTGCCGCGTGTCACTCGATAGGTACAAAACTTACATGATAAGTATCAAGCTTCATGACTGTCTTTTGCAACTCCAATCAATGAAATTATAATTTGTCAAGAAAGTGAAGAAATTAAATCAGAATACTGTCTCTTGTTGACTGGTCAAGCGGTGGTGGTGTAATGGTTAAGACGTTCGCCTGTGGATGGAAAGGTCCCAGGTTCGAATCCTACTCATGCCACATGAGTTTGTATAGCAATCGGACTCATGTATGTAGTTTTCATCGACTACCACTTGCTTCCGGTGAAGGAAAACATCGTGAGGAAACCCGCACACTGGTTGATTCTTATTAACTTGTGTGTGAAATGGAGAAGGCAATGGCAAACCACTCCATTAATAATGTCAAGAAAGTTGTTGTGTGTGTATCATTCCACGTAATAACCTCGACCCATGAGGAATACGACTATGAAGAAGTTGACTGGGAACACTGGGTGTTCATCAACCAATTGAGATCATTTTATATGGTATTACAATGGCAAAAAAATTTAGTTCGTCAATAATACGTTTTTTTCACTTGCATTGCTTGTCATACTGTATTCGCTGCAATTATGTACATTTTTTGGACAATCGTGGGGCCCGGGGCAGTTCGCCCTTTCAGTACGCTACTGCTGAGAATATTATGACAGGTACGTACCCTTGCCGATGGAGACTCCCAGGGTATTTAACCTTTGTTTATGTAACTAACGAATTCATGACTCAATCCAAAGTTGTAAAAGTAAAAAGTAAAAAAGTAAAAAAGTATTTATTTCGTCTCCATAGGCACAGAAAAATTACAAAAAACATAGAAAATATTGGTGGAGACTGGCGTCTGTTAAAGACTCAAGCCTGTGTAACAGTGCGCCATGCTCTTACAGCTTAGAATTAGAATTAGGTACATACATTTCATTAGTATTACAATTTCTGAAGGATTACAGTTTTAAGGATGATTAGTATGAACTTACGAGCTAAATTATAAAGAGTGACGCATAACTTGTCATTCAGAATGAGGGTTAAAAATTAGTAAAAATTTAAAGATCTACAGTAATGTGTAATATGAAATAAGTCATGTAAACATAAGATACGTACCAACATAAATAAATAACGAATCAGATAAGAGGATGTAGAAGATTTTCCGTTTCGTCGTAATTAAGGGAAAACAAATAATTATGGATAGATTTTTTACAAGAGAAGGTAGAAAGTGTTACCAAAGCTAATTTTGAGTGAGCATTGTTGTATAAAAAGGGTCCGGTAAAACAAGGAAATCTATGTGCGAATTTCGTAGAGAAGAGAGAAGAGGTAGCTACAAGACGGTTACGTAGGTTCGGGTTATGACGAGTATTCCCGTGCTGTTGAGTAATGACCCGCAGGATGTATAGCTGTCGGACAGATAATACTTCACAATATTGGTATAGTTGGAATGTAGGATATAAAAATGGTTTGGAGGTACAGACCTTGAGAAGAGCTCGTTGAGCTCTTTCAAGTTTAATTAATATGGTCTTGCACGCTCCTCCCCAGGAGCTTATACAATATGTAAGTAACGACTGTCCTAAGGCAATATAAGCCATTTTCACGATCTTTGGGTGTGCCACATGTCTTAATTTTTTAAATATATATATTAGTTTGCGAATTCTGCCAGCCATAGCATTAACATGTAATCTAAAGTTTAGATTTTGGTCCAATACAATACCTAGGTATTTCACAGATGCAGAAGGAGTTAGGGGAGTACAAAAACAAGTGTTGTTATGGTCAAAATGTGAGTGAGCAGTAATTGATAGTTTCGCAATAGCATTACGATGGGAGACTAAGTTATATATAGAGAAGTTTATAAGTTGGGTTTTTTGGACATTTAGTGTTAAAAGGTTGTGTAGTAGCCAATTTGAAACAGAGTTTAAGCCAATCTGAGCGTGACGGTATGTATCTTCCCAAGATTTTGCAAAAAATAGTAGTGCAGTGTCATCTGCGTAAGATATTACTTTACAGTGAGAAATATTTAGAGAAAACAGGTCGTTAATATAGACTAAAAATAGTGTGGGGCCCAGGATACTTCCCTGAGGAACTCCATACTGAATGGGAAGGTCAGAGCTTACTTTGTTGTTTATAGACACACATTGAGATCGATCAGTCAAGTAGCTTTCGAAGAGTTTCAGTTGAGTACCTCTTACACCTATAGAATCCAGCTTTTTCAGAAGGTTAGAGATCGAGACGGTATCGAAGGCCTTGGAAAAATCCAAAAACAGGCCTGCGCACTTGTTACCCTTATCAAGATTTCTAACTATAGTGTCAGTCAACTCATTAACAGCGTCGTTTGTAGATCTTCCTGTGCGAAAGCCATATTGGTTAGTGGAGAGGATGGAATGCGCTTCAAGGTAAGATTTGAGCCGGATATTAATGAGGCGCTCTAGAATTTTAGAAAGAGCCGGGAGAATGGATATAGGCCGGTAGTTGCTAGGAAGATCTTTCGCTCCACTTTTATATATGGGGTGGATTACAGCTTTCTTGAAAGCTGACGGAAAGATACCGGAGGATAGGGAGATATTGCAGATGTGGGTGATAAGGGGAGTTAATATTTTTTTGTTACGTTTTATAAATGTTGAAGAGACATCATCCCAGCCAACAGCGCAGTCGTCTCTTAAAGAATCTATAATATTTTCTACCTCTTCAGCTGATGTGTCAAGAAGAACAAAAGAATTCAGGGATGTATTAGTTTTACAGTAGGGAGATGTAGGGGAAGTAGCAGTAGAGTTGATCTGACTTCTTATGTTTTCTGCAAGAGATTTACCGACATTGACAAAGTAAGAATTAACATGATTTAGAGAAGTCTCAAAAGTGGGTTTACAATCAAGTAGGTCACTAGACGTAGAAGGGGATTTTTCTAAATTAGTAACTCTCTTGACAGCTTTCCACAAGGCCTTGGAATTGTTGCCGGCTTTTTTAATAGTCTTTTTTTCGAAAGTTCTTTTTACCGATTTTATGGTGGCGTTACATAATTTGCGATATCTTACATAAGTTGTGCGAAGTGTCATGTTGGTAGGATCTCTTAAGAGTTTTTTATGCAACTTATTTTTATTGCGAATACACCTAAGTAGTCCAGGAGTAATCCATGGCTTTAATATTCTATGACGGGCTGGAACGAGTGTAGTAGTGTGTAAGGAAATAAGATCTTTAAGTGTGTTAATTAGATAGTTAGCTGCAAAATTTGGGTCGGTTGAGTCGAGTAAAGGGGAAAAATCTGTGGTTAGCAGCGAGTGTGTTAAATTTTGATGGTCAACTCGAGTTTTTGTAGGTTTAGGTAAAATTGTTTTATTAATGTCTAAGGCCAGTAAAACAGAATAATGATCTGTTATTGTGGTTTCAATAACGAAGGAATGGGCTTGCAGGGAAGATTTTAAAAAGGCGTGATCGAGGCAGCTTTTTCGGCTTTCTTCGTATCTGGTAGGAAATGTATGGGTTGGTAGAAGGCCATGAAGGGCCAGGATGTTAAGGTAATCATCGTTTTCCTCGTCCAGACGGGTTGGCAATATGTCTATATTAATATCTCCGATGATTACAATATTTTTGTAATTCTTTAGGCTATCCAGAACGTTATTAAGTGATTGTGTGAATTTTGTAAAGTTTAGGAAGGCGCAGGGCCGATAGATGCCCAAGATTGCTGTTTCACTATTTAATTTTACTAGTAATGAGCTAGCTTCATCTATCGAAGGTTCAGTGATACTAATACCTAGGAGTTCGGTTTTATAGTAAATTATTACACCGTCATTTTGATTGGCAGGGGATGACGATACAGAGTAATGATAACCTTGGAGATTAGGAATTAATGAGTTTTTTTGTAACCAACATTCTGTAAAGACTATAATATCTGGTTCTATGTCTAGGTTATCCAAGAATATGAGAAAGCTGTCCAAGTTGGCCGATACACTACGAATATTTTGGGTGAGGATTGTCAGGTACTTATTGTATGCAGGTAAGTGAGTATGAACATCTTGTGGGTTGCATAAATAGGAAGAAGAGACGGTAACGGAGTCAATGTTTGATAAAATATCTATATTTCTATCCATTGATGATGTGTATAAAGTTGTTAGTCACAAGAGATGTATTCGGTATGGTTATTAAATATTAGAGTTATGTACGTTTCATTAGATAGATATATATAGAGCAATGAATAGGTTTATACCGTTAGTATAGGTGTAATATATAATATGATATTAATATATAATTAATGAATAGAAAATTTTAACTAATTACGTATGGAACTATCGATAAATTAATAACAAAAATGCCGACAGATTGAGCTAGCCCCAAGAAAAGTTACCTTGTGTTATGGGATGCCAGCTAATCAATACAGTTTTTGTTTAAAAATGCATATCCTAAAAGTTATAGTATATAAGTAAAAAAGTTTATACAATTAACGTAATAAAGTATGAGTAAATCAACAAGTATCTATAAATTAAATATTTAAATATTTAAATATTTAAGAATAACGTATGAAGATATTATCGCTAGGTTGCCTGTTAACAATTAATTAAGTAGGTAAGCGAGCTAAGTGAAAGTGGTTAATGAGACTTTAAATGGGTACAGAAATAATTAACATTTTTGTTTTAGCGCTAACAGTTGATCCTCAGAAGTAACGACTAAGTATTTCGAGTCGTCGTATTTCCGCAGCAGCACCCGTCCTCCTGATGTCCAACAATGCTTGTACTGTTCCTCTTTTGCGAACTCACGGGCCAAGTAGTGTAACCGTCGGGCCCTAGGAGTCAGATGTTCGGCAATGTAGATTGGCTGGGAAGTTGAAGCGGAATCGAAAATACCTGAGTTCAGCCTATTGCCGGCATTCGACTTGTTGAATGACTTAAAGGCTCTCAGTATTTTATTTTTAGTCAGTACTGAATTGAGTGAGACAACTATGGTTTTGTTCACGGACTTTGATGGAAGATGGCGCACGTCAAAGATGTTTATAGGAAATATTTCGATCGAGAGTGCTTTAAATGTAGTGACTACAATTTTTACCAAATCTTCTTGGCTGGAGTTTGATTTGTGAGGAATATTGCGCAGCTCGAGGCAGGCCGATCGTGACGATCTATCGATTTCCTCAGCAACCAATTCAGATTTCGAGACGCGGTCCAGGCATTCCTCGGTCCTAATTTGAATAGACGACAGCTGTTCACAAACGTTTTCGTACTTCACAGAGAGTAAGGTGATAGATTTTTCTATTTCGATATTGGACGCAACTATTTCAGCGTTAAGACGTTGAATATCCGACATAGACGTCTGGATGCTATTTAATTTATCGTCAGTTGTTTGCTTCCACTCGGTTAGTGAATCAATAAAGATATCCAATTTAGATTCGTAATTGGTTCCACAATCACAGCGACGCCTTTTAGATGATCGAAGGGTGACTGTGTCGCTTCCCAAGTTTTCGACAGGATTGCTAACGTCGGGGGCAGATCCGTAGACAGCTTGTTTATTATTCACTGGCGAGCGTTGCATATCTGCAGTGTAAGGAGCGAAAAATATAATAACTAGGTACTTGATCAGACGATATGTGACGGATGGGTTTGTTTTATTTATTATTTAGCTATAAAATATTCAGGAATTATAGTTTATGTTACAAATCAATTTAATTTTACTGTTCTGTGTTAGTTTGAATTGACGGTTTTGAATATCATTTAGAAGTAATTTAGGTAAAACCATAGATTAAAGAATAATATATATGGTATAACCTAAAATCTCTTTCTTGGTGTACAGTCAGTGTACACAACCTACCCAAATTCTTTGCAAACTGGCCGCTATTGTCCATAGAGATTCATGGTATAGGTAACTAGATGTGCTGTTGACTGTACATACTTCCGCCTTCCTAATATTATAAAGGTGAAAGTGTGTTTGTTTGTACTTCTTTCACATCATAACGGTGATTTTGGTGTGGATATAGTTTGAGAGCTGGAGAGTAATTGAAAAATAAATACAATTTTAATCTAAATTAGATTTCCCTCGCCGAAATTACTACTGCTATATTATACTTGGTGCAAAGATAATTAAATTATCGTGGATTTTTCCCGAATGAAATGTAGCCTACATATTTGCCAAGCAATATCCATCGCTTTGCTGAGTTTCATCCAGTTTTTTAAAATTTATTTAGGTATAGAAGTTAACACCAAAAAACAAAATATTACTACAATAAGATTTTTAATGATCTGTCTAATCTAAAACATTTCCTATACACATTATCTTTCCATTTTAAAAGTTACGTGCCTAAAAATGATATTATCTAGTTGTCAATATCGTTTGATTCCGGTCGCATAATATTTGGCACAAGTGTTTAGTTATTCGTTTCGAATTAATTTTTTTTATTCAGCTAAGGATCAGTGAAAATTGACGACCTAAGTTACTTTAACCTGTGCACCGCTGCCGTTTAGACAAAATGGCGTGCTTTGGGTATTTAACGTAAAAGTGAAAAGTCAAAAATGTCTACCGCCAAGCTCTAAGCCAAGCGCCGATGAAGAAGTGGCGAAACAAACTTTTCTCCAAAGACGTCAATTAACAAATCTATGGGTGTGTAGTAAAACGAAAAAAAAATCGAATTTAGTTTGATGCTTTGTTGTCAGCTCTGAATATTTTAAAAGGAGACGTGTGGGTGTGAGCTCGCCATGGCTTAGAGTTACGTCTGGCTTTCGACCTCGCCGGATTTCAGTTAAGCTACGAACGAGTGCTAACATTGTGGAAATGTTTCACCAACTTAGGATCAGCCAACTCACTTTACATACGATGTTTTATTTTGTAGATAGAAAAGATAACAGTTTCAGACCGACACATGAAAAAAAAACCATTTAAATGACAAAGGAAGAAGGAAGGCATAATATAGTTAATTATCAACTCAATTTAACATAAACCGTACAAACAAGCGAGCTGCACCGTCAAATTCGACGTTGATTTTATCCGGCGGCGCGCCGCTGATGTTTAGACAAAATGGCGTACTTGCGATTTTCTGCGCGCGTTAAAGTTGACGGTTGAGTATACAATATTACGTTAATAAATCAATTATCTTCAACATTCTTTAAGAATTATGTAACAGTTATTTGAGATGAAATATATCTGTAGTAAAAATAGGAACGAGAAAAACAATACGCCCGTCGTAGGAGGCTCCAATATTATGCCATGGACACCCATTTTCTTCAGTCCATTAGGGCGGAATTTGATCGCGGTTCGTGTAGGCGTAGTGCTCAATTTGGCAGAAAATGTACCGCAATGCTGGGACAAACTTGCAGCATAACCGTGATGGACCAAATAGCGCTTAATGGAATCGCTCCGTTTGGAAATTATGCTTTTAATAATTCGGACTGAACATTTTAAAGTTTCTAGTTACTTAAAATGTTCTATCTTATGTTTCATCCCACGCGATTCCCAAGTAGGGTTGACGTTAGGCAGGCGGCCGGTTGTAAAATCATAGCTGTATTTTTATGTTGGTCCAGGGTGTCGTTGTGTCACAGTCCCTAATGAAATTTGGAACTTGCGAAAATGAGAAAGAGACGCGGGAAAAAATATTTCTCGCTAATGTTTACACAACACATCTTTGGGGATTTAATTTAAGCAAAATTATACTTGTGTTAGCAATCCACGCTCTTCTACAGTTTACTTTTACAATGAACAATACAATATTACAAAACTAGCGACTCGTTCCGGCTTCGCTAAAAACAATAAATTATACACTTAAATATACCTCAGGAATTATACACTTAAATATACCTCAGGAATTATACACTTAAATATACCTCAGGAATTATACACTTAAATATACCTCAGGAATTATACAATTAAATATACCTCAGGAATTATACATTTAAATATACCTCACAAATAAAACCGAATGAATATGCGTACAGTAGTTTTTGAGTTAGCAAACAGACGCGACAGAGGACCTTGTTTTATAATATGTATAAGGATATACAAGTCGAAATCAAAAATATAAATAAAATCAAATATCTGAAACAGCCCTATCGAACCGAAGCCCCGGAAGATGAAGGTCACAGCAAAAGAAACAATTCTCCAAAATTTATGAGATATTTCGAGAAGAAGACAAAGCAAACAATTTATTTTGAATAATCTCATTATCGTTCAATTAAAATGCGCTGGTCCATAACAAATTATGTCTAAGTTCTCTGTTTTAAGCAATACAACGTTCAGGATTGTCTGTAAGTTTAACGATTCCGGGAATTCCATTGTTATTCGTCACAACGTTTGGAAAGCCTTGACTTGAAAAACCTACCAAGTGTAAGTTGGACTCGCGCACGTAGGTTTTCCGTACGTAAAACGGTTTGGATCACGTTTGTTATTGAAACAAATGTTTCAATAACAAAAGGTTGTTGAAACAATTGTAAATTTTTTCGGGATTTATATATATATATATATTTATATATATATATATTATAGATAATACTTAGAAAGAACTTAATTGTTAGTAATTGGTTTTAAAAAATATATAAATACAATAGTAAATAGTTAGTATAGTATGGTTTACCCTTTATTAAGCTTAGCCTAAGTCGTCAAAAAGTTAAAGAATTGATTCGATGTTGAGAAGTGAAATGCAAACCCGCAGTGACCCATATCCGCAAAAAATGGACTGATATGTCACACCCCGCGTGGTACACAAAATTAGGGGTTTAAAAAAGCGGCCAAGTGCGAGTCGGATTCGCCCATGAAGGGTTCCGTATTGCGGTTTATGATTTATGACGTATAAAAAAATCTACCTACTAGATCTCGTTCAAACCAATTTTCGGTGGAAGTTTACATAGTAATGTTTACATATATTTTTTGAGTTTTATCATTTTATTATTTTAGAAGTTACAGGGCGACACACACATTTTACCACTTTGGAAATGTTTCTCGCGCAAACTCAGGAAAGAATGATATTAGAAACCTCAATATCATTTTTAAAGACCTATCCATAGATACCCCACACGTATTGGTTGTATAAAAACTGGAAAACTGGAACTTAGTATGTGGACCCCCAAAATTTATTGTTTTTTTTTCTATTTTTGTGTAAAATCTTAATGCGGTTCATAGAATACATCTACTTTCCAAGTTTCAACAGTATAGTTCTTACAGTTTCGGAAAAAGTGGCTGTGACATACGGACGGACGGACAGACAGACAGACATGACGAAACTATAAGGGTTCCGCTTTTACCATTTGGTTACGGAACCCTAAAAATCAGGACGTCCTGCCCAAATTGGAATGTATGACAACAATGAGTATCATTCATTCCGGAAAAAGAACTATCCCCATGGGATACCCACGCGAACGAAGCCACGAAGAAAGCTATTAAATAAATAACTACTTACTTTGATGAAGTCGAAGGTTTTGGTGAGCATGACGATGGCGGCGGCTCGCTCTTGCCATATCATTCGCCAGAAGCACACCACTGTGTCTTCCGTTGGCCCCTGCGTCACTATGTACGCGTTTGGTTTTAATACACTCTGTGGACAAAATGCACGTCAATAAACAGTTATTTCGTTCAAAATATTATTTAATACTACAACATTAAGAAAATGAACCTCTTAGATATAGATTAAATTTTGGATTATGGTAACCTGCTAGAAAAGTCTAGAAAAAATGCGTGACGTTATTTTAAATCTGTTTGTTTTTGGAACATATTTCCAGTTTGAGTGGGTGATAAACATTTTTCGCCATTTGAAAATCTGTCGGTATGAATTCCATTGTTTTTATTATCTGTTCATTCGGAACAATAAAATTTGATTCCGGATTTAATTTTTTTTAGTAAGTCAGCCAGTCATTCGTATAAACTGCCAGCTATAAAATATTTTATGGTAAATGATTGTGTCGATGTACAGTCAACAGCATATCAACCTACCCAAATTCATTGCAACTCGTCGCTATTATCGCGCCATAGAGGTTCATACACGGTAACTTTATGTGCTGTTGATTCAATCAATTCAATCACGAATATTAAAAAAAAAATGTGCAAGTACGTAATTTACTGTAGTTGTGTATAATATTTTAAAGTAAATAAAAGTAAATATTAAATATAAAATGCAAATAAAATTTTACATTTGCAAAAACCTTAAATCAGATCTGTTAACAATTGCTGTCAAAATGTACTCCTATATACTTTCTGAGTTGACAAGGGTCACATGTCTAAGGGACCCTTGTATCGCGCAAGTCATGACATTATAAAGGACCTGGGTGTCCTTATAAAAACGTAGTATCAGTTTAATCCCGCAATAGCATTCCTAAGCCTAATTTTAGAAAGGGAGGAAATTTGTAAACTGTTGTATTTTTTTTCGAAATTTACATAACATATAGGTAACCTTTTTCACTACTGATTGGTAAATAAATTAAAAATTAATATTTGTCATTTTTACAAGCTTTTAGTTAATTTGCAAATACTTTTGTTAGTGTGAAATTTTGTTACTTTTTTAAACAGTTATTTTCTTTCGTGTCAGATTTAGTTGAAACTTTATATAGGTACCTACACGTTTGACAATGCATTGACGACAGTAAAAGCTTATTTTAAATATGAAATTTATTAAAAAAAAACTTGTTATTATTTTCCTAGATGTTGTTTCAAAACGCGAAAAATAAAAGAAAAGCGTAATTTACTGAAACGATCCAATAAGGCAAATGGGTTTGCTTTAGTGGAATATTACTTTTTCCTGTCTTTTTTCAATCAGATCAAAGGTATTGTGTTCCCCGTCGCTCCGTCCGATATTGCCTTTTTAAAAGTATAAATACCTTTCTAGATCTCTAAAAACTTTGTCTATCTCTAGATAGACTTTTACAAAGTTTCTTGTCTATTTTTGCATTCTAATTATTTAAATGAACAGAGAACAATAAAAGAAAACCAGCTAAAACAAAGATTTCCGTAACGTTTTCTATAAAAACGGTAAAAAAAAGTTATGTTTGTTGTGTGAACCCACTTAATTTGGTCCCAACCCACTGGTCTGGTTTTTTTTTGCATTTATTTATATTTGAAATTCATCATCTGTGAAAATTTCAGACGGATGGACAACAGACGCACATAATAAATAATAAAAGAAGTTAGAGTTGTGCGTGAGGATTTATAGTTCATTCTTACGGACATCAATGTCAGCATTCAATAAATTACTAAACTGCATTATTTTGATGAGAAGAATGTTTAAATAATATTCGTCCTTGATGGTGATACGGCTAGTGCACGTTACGCAATGGAATATTCGTTTGCGAAAAACAAAACATTTTTTCCACGTGTCAAAATCGCGAGCCAAAGCGTTTTCTAAAAGCACGGTGGACGTCACAGCTTTTTATACAGCTAACATCGGTTCCTGGGTTCAAAATCAATTTGTTGTCAGCCATTTTTAAATGCCTTTTCTATTTGAGTTTGCATTAGTACTATTTTGTATGTTTTGGATTCAATAATAAAGTAATTTGTAGGACATAAGAGACTATACTAAGAGATATAATCATTTGAATACATACAAATATTATAAATGTGAAAGTTTGCCTGTCTGTCTGTTTCGCTTTCACGGTTAAACTGCTGGATTAATTTTGTTGAAATCTTGTATACATGCAAAACAAAATTTAAAATCAATCCCCAATTGACTATAATAATTGAAAGTTAGTATGAAAATCATGTACATACGTACCTTCACTTCCCTTTTTACACGTAAAAAATCCTCACATTAGTTTAAAAATGGTTAGAAAAGTTTAAAACCATAAAAAAATGGTTATCTAGTATACATAATAAGACTTATAAGAAAAAAATAGTTTATGTCTATATTTAACTTAATTTACTTACATCTATATAGGAAGCATTAATATAATCTGAGTCTGGCTCTCGGTCTACTGTATCTAGCACCACTCGATTGTAATCATCTGCGGACAAATCACACATTTATTTAAAATTAAGATACTAATCAGCATTGCAATAAAGAGTACTGTATTGCAGGTAGTAGCCTGTATTCGTATATGTTAAAGAGAATAATGCTACTCGTATCGAATAGGTGTAACTCGTATAGGTATACTCGAACTCGTATACTCGAATAGGTAAAACCCGTATTGTATTTATTATTTTAGACTAAAGATTCCTAACTATTGTTAGACTAGATTATTACAATTGATATATTATGGATACCTTTGATTAGTACTATGGATAGTATTGATTCTCGTTAATAAAAAAACTATCAATAGTAGCGATAGTATTCCCCTCATTCTTGAGATAAGGGTACAAATAAATATAAAAAAAAATTGAAAAAAAAATCTGTGCTATCGATACTATCGACAGCCGATCAATACTATCGATAGACTATTCGATAGTGGGCTATCGAGAACATCGCTAGGTTTAACATGAAGTGACAGAATGGAATACTGAATAAATCTATAAATTCTTTTGAATCGGGTGTTGAATAATGTTCTATTTCTATGAATTTTATATTTCAAAATAAACTCGTATGAGATACGATTTATGTTGACGGTATGTACTTATGTTATGATGCGTATATTGTCGAGAAAAATAAATGTCATTGCAAAAAAATAAAGAACTTATGTTGGGTACCTACAAATGTTTAGCTATACCTTTTTTCCATGGTCCTGACAGAAGTGGCAAATCTAAAGTGACTGGCTTGATATCGACAAGAAATGCGTGTCAATGGTCTGACAGCTAAAGACAATGCGAAGAAAAAATAGGAAAGCGGACGATGGGTTCCTACGCTAAGCGGCTGTGGAAACAACCTGAGAGAGATAATCTAAATGGCTGTTATCGTTAGCTTAGTCTAACTAACTTTTGTTAAAATCAATCACTTTGACGATTATTTAAATTTAACTCACTTCACACAATTTCCTACCAAAGTTAAACGGATTAACAAATCTATAATGAAAGTCTTGTAATATCATTTATAGAAATTGTTACTTCATGAAGAAAACCGTAGGATAGTCATTGTGAAAATACCATCATTTGTCATCTTCATTAATCATTCTGTTTGTGTGGGCGTTTATTTAATCGCATCCCATTACGTGCGACACGAGACCGAGGAGCGTTATTTTGAAGGTTAAGTATGATAATTGGACCCCACAAGAGTAATATGCTTTGGCCAACGGAAAATGAACTTTAGTGTCATCCGGTTATGATTTAATTTCGTACGACAGCTGAGAAATACAGACAGATTCATGTGACGTAACGTGAACGTAACCCTGTAAGATGATCGATGTGAAAGATCGACTTGTGCTATGAATATTGTTTATTGAAATGAAAATATAGAAGATCGTCGAAGAAGAACAAAGTCAAATAATAAAATAAAACAATAAAAGCAAATTACAATGAAATTGATTATCCAAATATTATAATCTCATGTAGTATGTTTTAGTTTTCGCTATTTCTTAAAATAAATTGATAAAAATTTGGTGGTGGCGCTAGTGCGCTCACTACAAACTTTTGCCGAGCCATAATTTAATTCGATAGTGCCAAAGGAATATGAGCGCTAATGCCACGACATAAGTTTCGATTTTGTTTGACTCTTGTAGAGAGCGAATATTCTGCTCGCTATACTATTACTTATTCTGTGTGATTATGTTTGCGATACGAGACCGAATTAAATGAGGTTTAGTCGTAATCCATGGTCTACACAAAATGTTTTAAATAATATAAACATTCTTTTTTCACAACTAGCACCCGCCCCGGCTTCGCTCGGGAGCCATTATTCATATACATACATAAGAACTTTCCTCTTGCCTGCATCAAAGTAGTTTAAAGATCTAAGCATACATAGGGATAGACAGCGGCAAGTGACTTTATTTCTTTGATCCTGATGACTTCATCACGCAAATATATTATAATAATAATATATTTATGTATTTTTTCAGCTATTGTTTTTTTAATGTTATAGATATTGGCAACAGTGACATCCATGAAAATGAAAAATATAATTTTCTTGCTTTAACAAAAAGGTACAGTGTGTTTCAGTATTTGTGACCTTCTATTAAGTGAAGTACACCTGTGTCAGAAGGCCACGCTCTTCCATAAAAGTGGCAATTTCAGTACCAATATTCTTAAGTTTACTTAATAATGTAATTAACAGAACTAGTGTTTGTGATATGCACGAAAAGTTTTTTTTTTGTGTGTCCTATCTTTATATAGGTATATTTTTTTTTATGTCCATAATTTAAGTTCCATCCATAAGTTAAGTTATTTTATTTATTTCATCTTGCAGGGTTATGTCGGGGCGATTATTATTATTAAACTTTCATCCAATGTCCAGTTGTTCATTATTCATACATTGCGTTTGTCGTCGAAATATCATTAAATTCTTCGTCGAAAATTTCAGAATTATATTATAACGTCACTTCACAATTAACCTTCACACAATGCAACGTACCTTTATCAAAGTTCGCAACTTGAAGCTTTGTGACGCGTTTCCATTGGACAAATTATAACGCTCGACATTGTTCAGTTAACTGTATGTCAACTTACTGAGCACGTTCCCTCCTTGGGTATGGTATTGTTGTCTATAAGCTATTATGGCTATGTGTCTCTTATTCGCCTCGTACGACATCCACGGGAGCATATGAAGTGGAACCCCACGACGGATTATAATTAAAGGAATTAATTTTGTTTATTCAAATATTATTCTCTTTTACAGCCAACAGCACATCTAGTTACCATTTGCAATGAATTTGGGTAGGTTGCTGCGTGCTGTTAACTGTACTTAAACTAGTTTTTAATCCGATTCTTTCCGATCTACGAGATGCTACGGCGCTCTACAACGCTACGAAAGTTCGTAGACGCGATTACTTTACTACACAATGAACTTTAACTTGACGATCGTGGTCGTTAGGTTTGTTTTATAAATTGCATATATTTGTTTTAACTGGTACACATTATTTAAACTAGCTTCTGCCCTTAATTTCGTCCGCGTGAATTTAGTTATTTATCCGTTTACAATAAAATGCCATAAATCTATTCTCACGGCTCAATTAAAAAGATGAATTAAGACGAATGTCTGTAATCTAAAATTTCCGTGATAGAATCTGATGGAACTATAAAACTATCTAATAAAGAAAGGCGTGTGGTTCCGCCCTAGAATAGGACCACTCCAAATCCTTCCGTTGATATCGTATGAGGTGGTACTAAGTGGTAAATAGCCTAGGTTACTGATAAGCAACAATAGCATGCTCAAGGAGGGTTAACGTCAGGCGACAGGTCGAAAAATCACAATTGAATCTTTAAAATTTTATGGTTATTTTTACTCTGACTCCGGGCATCGCAGCTTCATAGCACCGAGATAGAGAGAGAGAGAGACGGAGAGAGAGAGAGGGAGTGAGAGAGAGAGACAGTCTAATGAAATGTAGTGTAGCATAATCTCCTGTGGTATTTTTTGTAATCGCTATTAATTAAAATAAATTAATAACAACGTGAGGTGGCGTTAGTGACCAGCGACCGCTCTCTTAGAATGGGTACCGGTCAACTTTAACGTTAACTTTAACCTGGGCAGAAGACGCAAAGAACGCTATTTTGTCGCGCCTTTAGTCAGCGGCTTGAAAGTTAAAGTTAAGGTCAAAGTCGATTGTTGCATCTCACCCTGAATAATGCAACATAAATAAAGACAGAAATATACTTACAAGGTATAACTTTTTGGTTTTGGTTTTTGTGTAAATTGGTCTTCTTTGTGGCGTGCCGACACGAGTGTGTCTCCACTTTGACAGCCGTCTGCAACAACAAGTTTCAACTTAGAACAAGTTTGGGGTACACAAATAATTTACACTTTGTTTTGACTTGGCGCCTATTTTGATAACAATAATAAATAACAAGTTTATTTGTTACAAAAATTAAAAAATCCCCGACTTTCAATATTCATTTCGCTACAAATTTTGATCGGCTTAACCGATTTTCATGAAACATGGCTCGGGATAAATTTATCTATGATACAAAAAACAAAAATCGGGTCATCCGTTTGGGAGCTACGATGCCCACAGACAGATACACAGACAAACACGTAAAACTTATAAAACCGCTCTTTTTGCGTCAGGGTTTAAAAAGAAACACATCGATAAAGTAGAAATGTTTTGACTACTGTCAGCAATATTCGTCACTATCACTACACAGTATAAAATAAATACGGTTCCCACTGTCTGTCCCTATATATGCTGAGATCTTTAAAACTACGCAACGGATTTTGTTTCGAGTTTATTTAATAGATAGAGTGATTCCAGAGGAAGGTTAATTATATATGTAACATGCGTAATATTGCACCCGTGCGAAGCCGGCGTGGGTCGCTAGTTTATAATAAGTAAATTAATAATAACATTAATACAAAGAAAATGTAAGAAAGTGAAGTCCTCCGACTTCACCTCCGACTTCACACAAAAAACGCTTTGATAAAAGTGAGACAGTATAATGAGTATGCCTAAATTGCCCAACAGTGGGACATCAAACCAAGCTTGTTAAATAAAAGTAAATACAATATTATTAAACTTTTTGAAGATGGACATTTCAGAATATTTTGTTTTACTTAAATGATATAAATAGACGGTGTGAAAATGGTAAGTATAATTTTATTATTGCAGTGATAATAATAAATACATAAAATAAATAATTACAAATCGAAACAAAATCGTAACTATTTTCATTAATTATGCGATCAACATTAATTACGAAATCATTAAGTAATTTCGTGTCTAGCCGGTGACTCAAAGTGAGTGAAAAACAGCTTCATCTTTACACCTAATGGCGTGTTTGTTTAGAACGAAAAGATTCTTTTAATATGACTATAGTAAGTATCACTATAGATAAACGTGTTTACAAAACCTAATGCCTCTTCATCATAATCATATAATAATAGACATCGTACAGTCAATAGCATGTCAAGTTATCCTGCATGAACCCCGATTCTGCGGTAATAGCGGCGAGTTTGCAATAAATTTGGGAAGGTTGATATTCTCTTGACTGTACTGCAAGTAAGCGCGAAACATAAATATATACGTGCGAAGTTTTTCATATATTAATCTGTTTAATTTACACATAAGCTATTTAATCACGGCCTTGTTCTCCGTTACATTTAACTATGGATCCGCCTGTTTTAAGAGATAACTGCAAATCCAGTTGTTGTTTTCTAAACGAGAGGATTTGAAGGCGCTGTATCATAAGGTTAAATTCCACTGAGATGTGCGATAGCTAAGGTTTGGAACACTCGCTCTGAGCGTTTTCCGACTATACGCTAAACAGATCGAACGCATATATGGGTTTTCTCATAACAAGAAATCATTCAGTAGTCTTCATCGCGCCATATGTACAATAGGTTCTAACTAAACACTTCTAAGTCGTAAGGCAAAACTCCACCGAGATGTGCGATAGCTAAGCTATGCAAACGCATTCCTAGTTGTCAGACCATTGGCACAAATATAACTGTTCCAGCTAAGTTATAAAGCATGGTCATAAAAACAGCGGACCTTGGGCTTCTATGCTCTGCGGCCGAGGAAAACGAAGGAAAATCCGGGAAAATGCAGAGACGAAAGAAAATCCATCTACAAGAACAAAGCTCATAAATAACACTAATATATGCAAAGAGCATTGAGACGAGGATAAAGAATATAGGGGTAAGAAGCATTAATGCGTTCAATAATTTTGGCAACACAGTGTAGCTTAGCCGAAAATGGAAACACGGCTGTATGCGTGGGTAATACAGGGTAAGTAGGTCGCGTCAGCTAGGCTTAACCCTTGATATTCATGAGCCGGGATTGCCTTTAACATTCCACATATTTTTATAAGCTTTTATTTATTTTTAGTTTCATTTTGCTTTCTTCTTTCTTCTTATCGAGTATTTTATTTCTAAGACTGTGTCATTTAGGCTATAAGTATCTTGTCTTACGATTGAGGTGATATATGTCTTCATAATATAACGATGTACCTTCTTAATATGTATTTTTCGCTTATTTTTGGTCTTAGTTATCTAAGACCAAAAATAGCTACATATTCGATCAATGTTTTTAAACGCGCTTATTATAATTATTTATAATAGGCGCTTTGAAAAACATTGATCGAATATGTAGCTATTAATACGTTTGTTAGCCAAAAGGGTAAAAAAAAAATTGAATTTGCTAGTAGCGGGAATAACCAACGTCATAGAGATACGAATATAAAGTATAACGTTCAGAATAAACATTATATTCACGTATAGACATAGATTCTATAATTCTTCTCAATTTATAGCAACGTTATCAGTTCACAATATAGGACGATGGATAGAAGGATAATATTTGTGTCAAAATGGTATGACGGCTACGAATGCCATGCGAAGTAGAAAAGCCAATCTTGGGCTTCGATGCTCAATGGCTGCGAAAGACACTGGGAAAACGCTGAGATGAAAGAAAGAGAGAGGTCAATTAACAATAAAATAACAACATCTATTCATTTATAACATGGTAAAAAATATAAATCTATTTAATTTTCATGTCATCAAACGTTAAAATTACACGGAACGTCATTTTGCTCACGAGCGAAATGACGTTCCGTGCTCTGTGATCGGGAGTTAAAAAAGTCAATTGACACTAAGCTGATATACAAGATGGAGTTACAAAAGTAAATTCATTACAGTAGTTTCGAAGTTTTGTAACAGTTGCAGTTCATTTTACAAAGACCAACCCCGCGAAATTTCCACCCGCTGAGAGACAGATTATTACTGCTGCAAAAATTGCACCAAGCTCTCTGCCTAAATGACTTTTAAACTTCTTAATCCAAGTTCGGGAGGACTGGAGACTTCGTTGCAGTACCTAACTATATATTATCTGTGGCTATGTGCAATAGTTTATGGGTACCACAGAATCCTATAAATTCCTTCTAATATTATAAATGAGAAAGTTAGTGAGGATATATTTTTTCATATTTTTTCACGCGCAATCTACTGCACGGATTGTTATAAAGTTTTGCACAAGGGTACAATGTACCTAACGGAATAACACATGTGGTATTTTTATCCCGTATATTTTTATTTATTAATAACTAATATCCCCAAGAATTATGAGAATTTTCCAAATAAGTAAAACTTTTTGGATAATTCCAATAATATTGAGACAAAAAAGAACGAACTACTACTTATTTCTACTTAAGTAAGAAGTATTTCTTACAAAGTACTATCATTAAAATTGTTATTTACGTAAATTTAATTCAAACAATTTTATGCAAGTGTTGTTCAGATAGGAAGACATTTTAATTAATTCAAACGTGTGCATACATTTTATCTCTTTGCAACTGGGAATTTAAGTAATTTATCTCAATTTCAATTAAGTCTCCACACAAGCATTCGTTTGAGTTCAAACAAAACAAACGTTAGTAATTGTGGATTTCACTAATTGCAGGTAGAACTACATATCCCTCGTGGATTTATATGCAAGTCTTTATTCAATTTAGGATGATATACTATTAAATCACTCAAAAAATTCTTATACTGTCTACTGCCGACTTCCAAAGCGCAGGTGAATATGAAACGGCGCAATAAACTTCACCACAGACTTTTCTCCCAATACGTCAATTAACAATGTAGGTCTTAAAAATATATCAAAATGCAGCGCTAATAGACCCGAATTTGTACGAAATTTCTACCGAAATTCGTTGCAAAATTGACTGAACGTGTTATTTTGTTCATTTGTTAAAGAGGAGATAGCTGCAAGGGGACTACATTAATTGTATGCAGCGCTGTATCTACGACGGTTTGGTACTGGGGTAGTAGGTAACTTCGTGACCCTTTTATCATAAATAAAAATAATGAAGATCCGAAACCTTCTATTTATTTATTTATTTATCTTTGCGGGACATTATATTCGTGGAGTATGTAGACTAGTTATGCTTGCTTAACTGTGTCCTGGGCAAACATTCGTACGGGAATTTTTTGATTAATGCATTTCATGTGATAGTTCAGGTTATATTCAGTTATCATCTAAATCCCTTTAATAGGTTTTGTACTATTTAGAAAAAAAACATACTTACATCAGTATTTCGTACTTAAAATATTAGTAGAATAAAACTAGTATAGTTAAAGAAGGACTTTAAGTCGTTTTTTTTTTAAATAAAACAATTGAGGCCGCCCCGGCTTCGTTCGGGTAAAACCATAATAAATTATACACATCTAAACGTACCTCACAAACGTACACTTACCAATCACACTATCTATAAAAAAACCACATCAAAATACGTTGTGCTTTAAAACTTAAAGATCTAAGCACAAATAGGCACAGACAACGGGAAGCGACTATTTTTTAAACTAAGTAGTGAGCATGGCACCTTTCTCGAATTTGCCCCGGATTGGTCGCCCCTAGAGCCGGGGCTAATGCAGCGTTTGTTTTAGCTAGAAAGGAATTCAAATGTGGCGCTTTATATGCTAATAAATTCTAACAGAAACTAATGACCGGTAAGTATGTATATCGTTTGTCGAAAGCCAAAGGGTGAATAGCAGTGTTAAAATGTAATACTGTATTTATTTATTATGCACTGTACTAGTACAAGCTATTGCTAGCGACATCGCTCACGGTAAACAGATTATGCCATTTTCCATCTCTTTAACTATCCTCATCCCAAAAATACCTCAAAAAAAAGTTATGACGTGAAAAAAGGACAAAAAAACAAATACACAAACATATTTTCGTGTGATATAAAACTGAGAATATCGGCAGTTAGTTTTGGAAATTTTCAAAAATGTGCTCAGTTCAGTCAGTGGAGCACACTGATTGATTGCAATCATCTCTTTTCAAATGCGTACGTACTTTTTTTCCCTCCCAACTGAAAGTTATTGGACCATGGCGGTGGGGCAATAACTGGTTAATTGAATGAGGGGGGGGATTGTTGTAACGAGTTATGGATACAGTCAACCTAGGAAAACTTTATATATTGTTTTCATTGAATCACCCACAGTTCGATTTTTTGTAATAAAAGTTATCATCGGCCAAGTGTGATATGGGGGCGAAGATACACGCGAAGTGAAACACTCGGATGCTCACAATAAACTCAACTTTATTTGAATTTAATATTTCCTTAAATACTAATTGGTTACACGTGATTACATAATCTTAACCCATAAAATATATAGCATGGCGGATGATCAAAGGCTTACCAATATCCAATAACAAACAGTTGCCGCCTTTTGTTTGGTAATATAATACTTTAACATGATACTTTAATTTAATACTATTTGTTAATAAAGATCTATACATAAGGTAAATGCATCTAAGGGTCACTACACAAGGCTATGTGTTGTCAACTCTTATGAATCCGAATTGCGCATAAAAACTAGAATAGTAGACGTAGGCGCCAAGTCGGCCAAGCTAAAGTCGGATTGGGCTGGACACGTTTCCCGCATGCCGCCTGAAAGATAGGCCGACTGGCTACCCTACGGGTGCCAGAAGGGAATAGGCAGAGGGAGACCGCGAAAGAGATGGCGGGACGATATTGATAGGTTCCTGCGGGATGGCATCAAGCTGCTCTCGACGGAGATTTGTGGGAAAAGAAAGGATAGGCCTTTGCCCAAAAGTGGAACACATTAACCGACTAGAAAAAAGGTAAATAAAGAATATAAAAAATGGGAAGTAAAATTATCACTTTTTATTGCCGACTGTACATTCTCATCTCGCCGAGTGTTATTCTCATTCTTTTTTATTATTGCTGCACATGCAAGACCAGCCAAGTTTGTATTGTTTATTTGTGCTGCAGAATATCCCGACTGAATGCAATTACTACAATGGTTGTTGTGACTTGAGAAAATGCTCTAAAATTTTCTTTTATTGTTTTAAGAGATAACGGACGTCTAGCGATAGCATCGCTCACCCGGCGTCCTAGGTGAGTGACGTATTGCCACACTACGCGGTGTGACACGCATGTACATTAACGACGTCGCAGTCGTGTCGTTTTGACTAAATGGCGTACTTCGCTAGTCAAAGTTGACTGATGCAAACCACTCTAAGAGTAAACTACAAATGCTACAAGCAAATACACAGGTACATTGGATAGTGACGTATCGTGTCGCGTGTCGTTGCCTTGCCACGTTTGTCGCTCAGTTGGGATCTAGGGACGCCAGTCGACGACGGTCAGCCTCTATGTATACGAATTCTTTGTATTTTATAGTCTTGTATCAAACGCTTTTACATTTACGTGGAGTTGGTTTTTTTTATGCTGGTGTTTATACTATCTACTTTCTTCAGTACCTACACTTTTAATTATTGTATTGGCATTGGCTAACCGAGGAAAATGTTTTTATAAATAGATTGCTCAAACTCGGGAAATCAACTATTTTATAACATATGACAAATAAATATAAATTATTTATTTTGAATTATGACAATTCAGTCAGACAGAAAGTTATCACCAAAAATAACTACAAATAATCTAAACCTCGGGTTTTAATCTTTAAAATATTGTCCTGTTCTCAATTGTTCTACTATCCTACTTTAAACTGTATTCCGAAAGGAGTGCAACAAAAACATTAAGTTGGAGTTATGGTTGCCCAATTCTAATTAGTACAAAATAAAGTTATACCTGAAACTCGAGTTTGTAGAGAACTGGAAATTTCCTCCGCTGTTCGCAGAGTTTCGGGAAATTCTTGATCTCCACCGGCCGGTCGGGGATAGTCTCGGATATCGACCCGTTCTCGTCCGCTGTAAACAATAAAATTTATAAATTTCGTTTTGCAAAAGCACAAGGCTGCTGACACATATTTCACACATTCCCTTTGTGTGAAAAATGCAGGAAGAGCTCCTGCGAATAATAGGTATACTTCGTGGTGTTAATCGCGTGTTGTAAATGTGCTATTCAATCATGCTATAAGCCGATTCTCACACAGCACCGCCCGACAGAATAGCAAGCCGCGGAGACGCGGCGCCGTGTGTGAATCGCCTAATAATAATAAAAAGCTTTTTATTCCAATGCCATTTAGTTTATCCAAGGTTTGTACCTTACGAATATTGTTATTCGTTTAGTAATTTTTAAATTACTAAATTCCACAATTTTTTTTCTAAAATTAATTTTTCAAAATCACCAAAATGAAGTAGAGAGTCAAAATTTTCTGATTATTTTCTGCACCGATATATCCGTTTTCTGTTATTAATGAATATAGTATAGAACAGAACCCATAAAGTACCTATTACCTTAGCAAAGCACTTAAAAAACATTTCTCTTTTCTGCAAGAAATAGTCAGGAAGACGTCAATGAAGAACTTCACTAATAGGGACCATTAAAAGTACTTATGGACCGATCAAAAGTCTGTCCAAAATAATGTCAGAACAGTCTTCAGATTCCAGAGTAATACTCGCCTTTTAGTTTTGACGCCCTTAAATATAAAAGATAAGACCTTTTGTAATGCTCTGACGTCACTAAACCGAGTGGGCGTTATTTTAACGGTGTCTAGGTTATCGAGAAACGCTAGAAGGCAGCGCGGCACGATGATTTATTCAACGCGCCGCGCTGCTTTGGTTAACGTGACCATTAAATTAATTGTAGGTTTACTCGACGACCTTTGAACCTGATGGTGTCCAGGTGTTGTTTTTTAATAAATTAAAAAAAAAAACAAGTGATCCTATTTCAATTAAAATATTTGCAACTGATAGTACAATCAGTGCGATAAGTAGTTTTTAAGGCCAAGGTATCATCATCGACAGCTTTTTAAACATCCCTACTGCTGGGGCTCAGTCATTATGGATGGATAAGAAGAATAGGCCACCAACAAGGCGAGGCCTTTGTAAATAGCACCGGTACTATCCGTAGCACGGCGGAGATCAAGATAAAACATTTTTGGTCACCCATCCAATGACTGACTAGTTTGAGAGTGACTTAACCGCCTCTATCACAAGCCGAGGGCGCTAACCACTGCGTACCTACAACCTTATTGCAAACAAAATTACTACACAAGCGTTCAAATATTGTAGAGACGAACATTTTTATAAATCGTGTGTTTTTGTTTGTTCTTTCGGTTGCAGTTTACGTGTTTGTGCAACCTGTTTAATGTGACAAAGAGTGACTCGTTTTCACTGGGCTTGAGAGCGTATGCGCTAAGTCTGTGAAACTGCTAAGTTTTTCAGTTGTTGTTCTGTTATAGTTGTTAAACTTACTGTTATTTCACCTCAGTGAATAAATAATTGTTTTCATTGTGTGAGCCCATCGTTCTCATAAATTCCTACTTATTTCTTCACCAGAGTTCATTTTAGTATTGTTTTTAAATATGAATCATTAGCTTATTCCCGCTGCTGCGCCGCGTGAATTTCCCACTTTTGCACCTAGTAAATACTTGTGCTTAATAGTTCTAATTTTATCTGTCCGTTATTATCGATTCGAAAAATTTTTCTAACAATGCAGTACTTATTTATTTATAATAGAAGATTTTTGAATGGATGGAAGGATTAAAATAATCTGATGTAGTAATTCTGTCTCATCCTCGCGTGTTCCAGGTTATATTCGGTACTGTGACGCCCGAAAGCCGAGGGTTAAAAATATCAACCATTTTGGAGAATTGGCTACCTATGCTTTTACTACTATTACTGCCTGACGTCAACCGTCTTTGCTATACTTGCCTATCAGCGGTTAAAAAATGTGTCCCTAAATCGCTTTGTACGACATCCACTTTATGATTTCGTGTGGTCCTATTTTAGGGCGGGACCACAGTTGTCAACGTTATCATTTTTTATTATATTAAATTTATTTCATAACTGAAACAGAAAAAGAAACTTCTTTTGATGTGTTTGTTCCCATGTGCTTCAAAACAAGTTTTATGACTTTACCCGCAAAGGACGTCTATGTTTTTACGACCTTGCTTTGATACGCTTCGAAACCTTTTCTTAAACATAGTTAGAGTTTGAAACAAAATTTTTAAAACTTTATGTCAATCAGTTTATAAAATTATGGTCCCAAATAATAAACACTGGTGCATGGATGGATATAGTTAATTAGAGTCACACATGGGGTAAAATATAACCTAAATATAACATGTCATCCATCATATTAGTTATAAATATTAATTATAAAAGAAAATAAGTTCCGAAACTCCAAGTTTTGCTAAAATATAGGTAGTATTAACCGAAAATCACAGAGATATTATCAAAATCAAGATTTATGCACTGACATACTGGCATGTTGTCATAAATAAAAAAAAATGTATCAGTTTCGGCCCGAAGAACGAAATAAATGAACCCAAGAAGATTTGATAGATATTGGAATTGCGATTGTGTTAGAATGACATGCCTATAGAGTATGGAATAGTTCACTCAATTTAAAACACAAGTTGCAAATTTTCTCCTGTTTTAGACTGGGTTGATGGAAAGTTGTGATTTTTTGACGACCTCGGTGGCGCAGTGGTAGTTCTTGCCACTGAACCGAGAGATCCCGGGTTCGATCCCGGTCGGGTTATGATGGAAAATGATCTTTTTCTGATTGGCCCGGGTCTTGGATGTTTATCTATATTGTGTATTTGTTATAAAATATAGTAACGTTGAGTTAGTATCCCATAACACAAGTCTCGAGCTTACTTTGGGGCTAGCTCAATCTGTGGGATTTGTCCTGATATATTTATATATATTTATTTATCAGCTTTATTTTTAGTTGACAATTTTACAATGAAAATATCAAGCCACAAGAATTACAACATCCAGAACATGATAAGATATTTATTTTAAATGTATGTAAAATTTCTGACATTTCGTGAGGGACTCGTGTATGAGCCACTTGAACTTCATTGCCTTTATCAGCATTCATCATTTACCCAAATTATGACGTACTCCATGGCCTAGTGGTCATCACGCCCATCCTCTATTAAGAGGTCTATCTAGGTTTCGATTAGCGCGGGCAAATTTTTGTGATCACAGATGATGTGTTTTGCTTATTCCTGTGTTTATCGATGTCTATCCCATGTTACGAGCTATTACAGTGTGTGCGGGTAAATTTTTACCATTTATAACTCCGCGCGAGTTCTACTACAATTTGTTTCTCTAAGAGATCGTGCCCGGAATCATGTTGCGTGCAGATTTTATTACAGTAGTAGTCGTTATGGTCGGTATCGAATTATTGGTACTTAGTTGTTCCTCAAAGTTGATAAAGTTGCCTTTTGGGGTTTATCGATGATAATTTTCCTTTTGAAGATGTTTTGTTTTCTATTCCTGTATATAATATTGGAATAAGTTTTAATAAGAATCGAGGTCTAAGCACGTGGTTTCACAGGCTAACGATACTGTGAAAATGCTCAATTTTTCGCTCTTATAAATGTTTATTTAGCGTTTGTTGTATGTAAAACGTTGTCTTAATTTTTATACGAATATATTTTGCGGCCTGGGTTATGAAGCGTGGGAACAGGGTGTCCAATCAATAATCTTGTTATTTTTTTATACATATGCAGCATACCTGCTTTGATAGCAATATAGATATCTCACATAACACTAGATGTTGTACAACTTCAAATACAATTTGCTCAACACAAAATATATAAGTACCTTGTGTTCGTATTATAACCGTCATTGACTGCTGAAAACAGTTGGTGTTTTACAAAACTTCTCCGGTGACGGCGTAGCAAAGTATAGCGTATAATTATAAGGTCGATATTTAGCCTAAATCGTATGACCGCGTACAAAAATGTCCTACTTACAAAATTTTAATATATGCTTGCACCGCCGCGCGCCTTTGATTGCAAGGGCCATAGTCGAAGTTAGTAAAAGAACAACTTAATTATTAACTGAGTAATTTTAATAAATGTACCCCAGGGATTTTAAATACTGCGGCGCTCTCACGTAATCCGAGAGGATGAGGATGATATGATGGATCGTAACACTTGCCAAAATGCGTCACCAAAGATACTCCCTGCCTCTCCGTGGTGAGAATTGATGAGAGTATGAACGTATGAGTTAAAACGTACGTACGAACGTATTAGTTTATTAAATCAAAATGCTTATACAATAGGTAACCTAATAATTTTGATACCAATTTGATGAACCTCACATTTATAGAATGTTCTGTGAAAAAGTGTGCAAACAATATAAAAATATATAATTTGTAATTCAAGGTAGTTACAAGGTAGTGTGTTACTCTATCACTACCATATATTATGATTAATATATGATAGTCATAGAGTACCACACACATATCCGCGTTTATATAAACGCAATTGTAATCTTAGTAAGATTGGTAGGATAAAATCGCAGCCTTTAAGTCTGTGGGTAAAATAGTGGTTTGAATATTCTGCACCCTCTCTATTTTAGCAGCAATAAAAACCTTGAACTGAATGTAAAAACGCCGTCAACGACGCGCATATAAAATGGACCCATCACTACACAATACAGGCGCATGGAATAGGAAAATACCGCACTGATTTCACACAATAAGCACCATGTTTACTACTTCCATCTCGTTTATTCACGTCATGCAAAGTTTTTTACGACTTTCAGTATTTTGGGGTTGCGAATTTACTCAATGGGGATGTGTATTGTACCCATATTGTTTTCATGATATGTTATTCGGCTCTTTATCGGGTTTTGTAATTGTTTTCAATTCGATGCCCAAGAAATGAAGACCAGTACCAGATGTAGGTAACGTGGATGTTTATTTAAGATTATATTTGTTGTCTTTGATTTTGTCTTTACGCACTCCAAAAGTAGGTTATTATTAAAACAAGGTTATTTTTATTTGAAATCAAGAAGCAATAATATACAGTAACAGTTTTACACATTATGTGATCTCAGTGGAGTTTGTATTATGCTTTTCATTTGATACAGTAAAGGTGTGTGTCTAACTTCTCAAAATTCTCATAAAATTTATAACCTGCGCCGTCATTAACGCGTGTAGGTACAACACTACCTGTAATTCTATCTTACTCCTAAATTAAACATAGCTACGTCAATAAAATACCACAGGTCCAGTAAAACATCCGATTAATCAATCATTATTGCGATTATTTCGAATTCACGCAGCGAAATCGCATTTGTGTCAAATTACTCTGTTGGCATGTCCGAGCGTAATAATGGGCAATCCGATGTCACTTACTCGACTCTCGGATATAAACATCGATTTGCTGACTCGGTTAGTGTTCAAGTGTGTTGTTCTATCGATTTTTATTGTACAGTAGGCAGTGTATAATTTATTCGCCTTGTATGACATACACGATAGGATATGGAGTGATTCCTTGGATTGAGGAGCCACTTCAGATTTTAAAAGGAAACTTACCTCTCCCCATTAATTCCCTCACCATGATGAAAGTCATTACCTGTACCACATATATTACCACATTTTGTATACATATGTACCTGGAATTTGTACATCAATTTGAATGTCCAAATTTTTGTCATTGTGAAGGTTCCACAATCTAAACATCTGAGGAGCCACCTAGATCTCAGATAGTAATTGATGAATATTTATATATTGTTTTTCTTATCAATTTCTTTTAATTGTTTAACTTACTCTATCGAATCATTCGCAACGACTTCTGTCAATATCTGCTCCTAGTTCGATGGTAGATGGTTGGGCGTGGGATCCGCATATTGATTAGAGTTATATTCAATAATACTGGTTGAGTAGAAAAATAACAAGTAAAAAAAACTTTCGCTATTAAAATAATATGTGTATCCATTTTTTTCAATTCTTTTCTTCACATTTCTATTTTATTATGAAGTTAGTTCTGTACAACGCTGTTTTGGTTTTCCGGGCCTCTATTCACATTCACTGCAGGATATTAAAGCACTTCATATATGAGAATGCAGTTATAAATGTTATAATAAATCATACAGTTTAAGTTATATTTTACTTTAGCTTATATAACTATTTTTCCATGAAAACTCCGTGTTATGCGTATTCCGATCAGCATATCGAATCGAAAATCTTTTGACTGTAGCTTTTAGTGAAATCGATAACTAGTTTACGGGTGCTTTTCGAAAAGTCCTACTTCCATAACCATACAAATATTATTTGAAAGTGTGTTTGTTTGTTTTTCTTTTATATCAAAATTTGTTGGATTGAGGCGATTTTTTGGAGTGGATATTTTTATAATTGTTGGAGAGCTGGAGCAGTGACATATAGGCTGACGCGGACGGAACTGTCGGATATAGCTAGCTAGTATAATAATAAAATGTGTTGTTGTGTGTTGTGTCCAAGTAGTTATTATAAGTACTAACTCTGTCTTATCCTTGGATATTCCCAGATCTATTCAAGGGCAATGACGTTGCGACAAAGGTTCAGTGTAAAAAAAACCTTTGATTAAATTTGCAGATTCAGCTTTGCAGATTCAGACCATAACACAAGTCTTGAACTTACTTTGGAGCTAGCTCAATCTGTGTGATTAGTCCTAATATATTTATATTTATATAGTAAAACTCATTCTTGTCTTTGTTAAAATTTGAAAACTTGTAATGACAGCGTGACCGCAGCGGTCGAAACGCTCTGCGAACCACCCAGCTGTGAGATGACAACCAGCCGTCTGCTTATCGTCAACCCTTTATGCGATTGATTGCCTATCAGCTACCCTTAGTCGCCTTCTACGACATTCACGGAAGGAGAATTCCCTATTCTAGCGCTATTTGTTTTGAAGCAAGTGGAGCAACTCAAAAGTTGATCGACTCAAATTCTGAGTAAAGAATAAATCCATTTAATTCTTATTTTGCGCGTGTAATATATTTGTACAATACAATAACAAGGTAATTTAATTAGTGTGTATAATTAAAACAAATAGAAGCACTGATAACAAACTTCATAAACAGGCTGATTTCCCAATTTACTTGCGTACTTTAGTTCAAAAACTAAAAATACCTATATACCAAAGACGTTTCTTCAGTCCTCCAAGAAAGTTTTTATATTAAAAATACCACAGTTTACTTCTACACGTTATTAAAATGATGAACTAATGATGATAAATTAATACACATTTCACGACTGTTAACGAGGGTAGTCCCGAACTCCGGAATAAATCGAATTAACTTCCTTACATTATAATGATTAGCCACGCAGTGGTCCCACGTTATACATACCCAAATTCATTGAAAACTGATCTCTACTGCCTCCACATAGAGTTCCATAAATACCATTATTTGTAGTTGTCTATGCGGAGTTGTTCCATGTCGTACAAGTAATTTGCATGCGCAGCAAGGAACACGTTGTAATGAACCTTGTATATCTCAGTATATATACATAAGTATACATACATATATTATGCCCTAATGTTAGCAATCATGTGGTAATGATCAGTTTGAGGAAGTCTTGGGTTAATCAATACCTGAGAGACAAAACATGTATAATATACACGTAGACGTTAGAGAATAGTACTTAAATACGTACGTACTCTACTATTATTATATTAGCTGTTTACCCGCGGCTTCACCCGCTTAAATACCCTCGGGTACAGTTTTTCTTCGTATTAAAATGGAATTGTGATAATTAGTTGAAATAAAATATCCATAGCGCGTGTTTTTATTGCAAAGTTTTTTATTTGAAGTATATTAAAAGGTACATATGCGCGTTTAATACCCGTATTAAGTAATTAATAATGAAACGGGATGTTTAAAATTAGTTCGTGTCGGTTATTTTAAAATAGGCCTAATTTGTCGGATGTCATACGAGATGAAATTATGACAGCTGCACTATGAAGTATTCCCAGAGAGGGCTGACGAGAGGCAGACAGTCGGTCATAAAATCGAAGCTGTCATAAATTACAAAAAGCTTTTGCCCATGGTCTACGTAAAAAATAAATTAGATGATAATTAAATTTTGATTTGATTAAATCTATTATAGGGTGGAAACCACACACCACAATAAAACAACTTACGCATATCGGTGTGTTTCCTACAGGCCCGGAAAACCCGCAAACAGCGCGCACAAATTACTGATTTCCATCATGCTTGATTATAATTCGCGAAGTTTCGCACCGTCCTCGCCTGCCTGCTAATTAATAAGTCCAAACAGACTCAGCTGACAACGCAGGTTTAAAGATTTCTGATCGAGATAGGTACCGTGGGCCAATTAGTATTTACATTTTGTTCTCTTGGATCCATGTTTGCCATTTGCATACAATAATAAGGAAGTCACCGTGGCTTCGTTGTAAATTGTCCTATTTCAGTCTTTTTTCATGGCATAGTGGCCAAACGAGCAAAAAAAATTATCTGCTGGTGTTTGGTGATAAAACCTTATTTGCCTAAGGCTTTGTCTGCGTGAAATTATTATGGTAACGATCCTTTTTCAAATAAAGCCATTATCTCCTACGAGTCATTGCAAAACCCATGTAATTATTATTTTGACCTTGACTGTTGGTAAGTTCACATACGTTATTTACATAAAAAATTATACTATTAACTAGCTGCCAGTAATCTAGTACGGAATATTTAATATAATAAAATAATATAATAAAATGCAACAAATCGTAATGATCAAATAAATTGAGTCAAAGAAAGAAGATATTATGTTCAAGCCGAGAAAAACTAGACACGAGGCTCGAATCAACTGGATCGAAGCAGAGTCCACTAAATTCTGTCGAGTTCACACTTAACAAAGCTCTTGCATTGTTAGGGATCTAATAACCGAGGTATCGTGTGTCGCAATAGACTATAGTCTTAATTAATGAAAACAGAAATACAGCTAACAAACAGGGACAAGTTTTTGTTCGTTGGATAAAATGGAACAAGTTATTGGATCCTTTATCAAATCGATTTTGTCAGCCTTTCTGTTTTTGTGGAAGTTGGTAAAATATACTGTTTATAGGTACAGTCAACAGCACATCAACCTACCCAAATTCATTACGACGCTATCACCGCACCAACATAAAGGTTCATGCAGGGTAACTTGATGTGCTGTTAACATTACGTGTTAGTTGAACAGATAATTTGAATTCCAGTTTTGTGGTCTCACTTATTACAATAAATAGATGACTTATGTACACGTGTAACCAAGGAAGTAATAGAGTGGTGGTCCACTCTATTCCTCCTGTTGATGTCGTACAAAGCGATTTAGGGTCTTGAGTGCCCATAGCATTCTCAAAGGGTTTAGCGTCAGACAGGCGGCCGAAAGTAAGCCACAGTCAAACCTCAAAAATTGAACAGTTTCATAAGCCCCGCGACGTCAGAATGAACCAGGAACACATTCATAAACTTTGCCATTTCGTATATGATATGATAATATTGTTGACAAAAAGAAAAATACTCTGCCATAAGCTTGTTTATTTGTGTGCATTGGTAAATGATAAATCCTCGTACTTAATACATTCACCATTCGTCTCGTACCTATATTTACTTGATACGTATTTATTTCTCTTTATAATGGGGAATTCAAAGGAAACGAACAAAAATATTATTGGAAAATGGGATTTGATATTTTTCGGGGATAATTAAACAGTTTTGAAGTTTAAAGTTTCATTAGACTATTTCTTTTATTAGCCTATAGATATAGACATTGTATAGAGCACAAGCTAGTTATATGTTTTAAATCCTAATAACAGTTAAATCTTCGTTTTCATTCAAGGGAGCGTATCAGAGCGTTTCGACCGCTGTTCAGGATTGATGTTGCACTGGCAACCAACAAAAAAAAAAGTTTATTTTTGCATTCCTTAATTTAAAATATTTTTTCACAATGACATATACAAGGATTCCCGCCGAATGATTTTTAATATGAAAATTGACAAATTTGTTATTTTTGTTGTAAAATCCAAAAAGGCAATATAATTTCATTGAATGACTGCTACATCTTCGTTTTATTTTTTTGCTGACCAAAGATTTTGGCCATTTGGTCCTTTGAGTCGGATTAATGTTATCGGCAAAAATATGTAGTGGAACACTATTGTACGCGTAAATATAATTGTGGCAACAAATAACGTTGTCGGGCTTCAGACCGCTAATCAGAGATGGTTAAGGAAAGAACGGTCAAGAAGAGGAGCGTTACAGAGTGAGGTATTCGGCGGCCGGGAGTTCGATTCCCGGAGGAAGTAATTGGATGTACTTACGTGCGGCGCAAGGAAGCCAAACTGTTTGGATTCAAGTTTGGTTGTGAGCTGAGGTTGCAACGAGCTAAGCATTAGTGAGTGCAAGTGAAATGTTGTAAGTACAATTGATTTAAGTATTTATTTTTCAACGGAAGTCCAAGAAGTGCTAAAATTTGTAGACAAGAAGTGTTAATAATTGCTAACGTATAGCGTGTCGGATTTTGGCGTGATTTTCCATAAAAATAAACATTTGGACAAAAAAGGTGCTTGGACGTTGTATAATACTTATAAGTATTTAGTGTCTGCCTACCAATATATAATATTTTACTTTGTGTTTTGTAAGATATAGGTAGCTAGCTATAAAGCTGTCATAACTACTATTTAAATTGTATATATATAAAGTTTTTTGAGTGCATTTGTGTGTGTGCATTGCCTTTACGAACTTTAATTTGTTTTTTTATTTAATTTTACAATTTCTAAGTAAAAATGGAGTCCTTATTGGCGCTTCAAAATGATATCAAAAACAAAATCTGCAGAGGCAAAATTAATTATAAAAAAAGCCCTAAGGACCGTATCACAATACCCTACTTAGAAATCAGGTTGGAACAATTAGAGCAGCAGTGGGCACAGTTCCACAGCACACACACTAATTTAATATCTACAGTTAAGGAGTCTGAATTGCAAAATTCTGATTATTATAAAAATAGTATTTATGACGAGGTTGAGGATCAGTACATTGAATACAAAACTGAGTTAAAACAGGCATTATTTCAAATAACCCGATGTACAGGGACAATTACCCAACTAGAATGTGGCAATAGCGGTAACTCAAATACTAAGGTAAAGCTGAAGTTACCCGAAATAAAAATACCCATTTTTACGGGAAAATACACTGAGTGGCAGACGTTCCGCGACCTGTTTCTAGGACTGGTTCATAATAATAATTCCTTAGACGATGCACAGAAATTTTATTATTTAAAAGGGCATTTGAAAGGGGATGCGGAACAGCTGCTACGCAATGTACAAGTTACAGCCGACAGTTACTCCTGTAGTTGGGAAAAATTGGAACGCATGTATAATAATAAAAAATATTTAGCTAGTGGCATATTAAACCGTTTATTAAATCAGAAAGCATTAATTAATGAATCATCTTGTGATATTAAAAACTTGGTCAGTACTACATCAGATTGCTTGGCATCCATGAAAAATTTAGGTGTAGATGTAGCAAGTTGGGACATATTAGTTATACATATAATTAGTCAGAAACTCGATAAAGACACTCGGAAGGCCTGGGAATTGAAAGTGTCGTCAGATCCCTCTGATGCCCTACCTACTTATGAACAGTTTGTTGAGTTTTTGACCGGGCGTTTCCGAGGTTTAGAGTCTTTGGAGCTTAGGTCTAAACCGCAACATGTCCATAAAAGTACATCTCTTCATGTCAGAGAAATCAAAGAATTTAATTGTCCGTATTGTACTGAAAACCATAAGCTAAGTGTATGTAAAAAGTTTAGTAAAATACCTGTTGATTCTCGTCGTAATTTTGTACAGGAAAAAGGTTTTTGTTTCCGTTGTTTACGAGGAAACCACGCTGCCAAGTTTTGTAAATCTATGCATAAATGTCACATTTGTAAAAGTCGACATAATTCATTACTACACCCTAGCGTTGGTTCCGGTTCTTCTATAAATACTGCCAATATTGATACCAGTAAAGAGAAGTCATCCAAAGTAAGTACAGTCCATTGCAATGAAGGTATAATTGGTAGTAATATTAGTACTGCCCAAACAACGGATACTGCTCAGCCACTGGTTTCTTGTGTTTCAACAGGTAGTAAAAAGACAGTTTTATTAGCCACAGCAGTGGTTAAGGCTCAATCAAGAGATGGATCTTATAGATTAATTAGATCTTTAATGGATCAAGGCTCACAGGGTTCCTTTATCACCGAGGCGATGGTTCAATATTTAGGTCTGAAGAAAGTTCCTTCAGAGCACCTCATTACAGGGGTAGGTGGTGATAAAAATATTAAATCTAAGTGTACTGTTACACTTGTGATTCATTCGAGGATTGATCCTAATTTTGAAGTGAAGATTAATGCTCATGTACTCCAGTCTATTACATCATTACTTCCAGTTACAACAGTAACGAAGCTTGAATGGATTAATTGTATTAAGGTAGAATTGGCAGATCCCGATTATTATAAACCAAACAAAATTGACTTATTATTAGGAGCTGAGATATATAGTCAAGTTCTTAAAGATGGTGTGAAGCGAAGTCCTGATGGATCACTAGTAGCTCAGGACACTTCCTTCGGGTGGATTTTATCAGGTTTAATAAATACTGATACCAGTTCAAATATTATTTCACATATTGCTGTTATGCATTCAAATGTTGAAACTGAAGATATTCTAAAGAAATTTTGGGAACTGGAAGCAGAACCTGCAAAAAAGAAGATATTTTCAGAGGAAGAAGTAAAATGTGAAGAATTATTTACAAACACTACACGGCGCGACAGTAATGGTCGTTATATAGTTCGTTTACCTTTTCGAAATTCTGATCCAGTTTGCAAGTATGGGGAATCTAGGTTGATAGCACTGAAGCGGTTGAACAATTTAGAATGTAAACTTTCAAAGAATAAGAAATTGAAGGACGAGTATACTAAAGTTATCCATGAATATTTAGAACTGGGACATATGCAGAAAGTGCCTAAAGAAGATGAAAATAATAAGAATGCAGTTTACTTGCCTCATCATGCAGTAGTCAGGGAGGATAAGGACACTTCAAAGGTAAGGGTTGTGTATGACGCGTCCTGCAAAGGAAGAAATGGAGTATCGCTAAATGATGAATTGATGGTTGGTCCACAGTTACAAGCCGAGCTTCGCCATTTGATAATGCGTTGGAGAATGCATAAGATAAGCATAGTTGCAGATATAATTAAGATGTATCGGCAAGTTTTAGTAGACAGAAGAGATACAGTCTTTCAACGTATACTCTGGAGGGATAAGCCTAACAATGACCTAGAAGAATATGAGCTGATTACAGTTACCTTTGGAACTGCTTCAGCGCCATTTTTAGCAGTACGTGTGTTGCATCAGGTAGCTGACGATGAAGCCATGAATAATGCTATAGCCTTAAAAATAAAAAATGATTTTTATATGAATGATTTAATGACTGGTGCCGAAAATGTAAATAATTGTTACGAGATTTATGAACAAATGAAAGATGTTTTAGGAAAGGCCGGATTTCAATTGCAAAAATGGATTAGTAATAGTGAAGAATTGTTAAATAGAATGAGAAAAGGAAAACAGAATACAGATGAAGAATTAAAAATTAAGGCAGACAATATAGTTAAAATTTTAGGACTTACCTGGGTTCCACGTGCAGATATATTTCAGTATTCAGTTGATCTTCCTCCATTAACCGAACCACTCACAAAAAGAAAGGTTATATCGGATATTTCTCGTCTATTCGATCCTTTGGGATGGTTAGCACCCAGTATTATATTAGCAAAAGTATTGATACAAAAGCTGTGGTTAGCGGGTATTGATTGGGATCAGGCGGTCCCAAAAGATTTATTATCAGAATGGATAACTTATCGTAATAATTTGAATTCATTAAGCGATATTAAGATTCCTCGTTGGATTGCAACAATTTCGAGCAATGACAATGTAGAATTGCATGGTTTTTCGGACGCTTCCAAAATCGCATATGCTGCAGTAGTGTATACAAGAGTGACAAATTCAGCTGGCGAAATTAATGTCCATTTAGTTGCTTCAAAGACGAAGGTAGCGCCTATAAAACAAGTGTCAATACCTAGGTTAGAATTGTGTGGAGCGACACTCTTGGCCAAATTGTTAACAGAAGTTGCAGAAGTTATGAATATACCACATGCTAATATACATGCTTGGACTGATTCAGAAGTTGTGCTTGCATGGCTAAATAGTCACCCATGCCGATGGAAAACATTCGTGGCCAATAGGGTATCGGAGATCTTAGTTACATTGGACACGCATCATTGGTCACACGTTTCGTCGAAGGAAAACCCAGCAGATTGCGCATCAAGAGGAGTATCTCCTGTTGAACTAGGAAAAAATGAGATGTGGTTTCATGGACCTAGATTTCTTAAAGAACTTACGATAAAATATAGAAAACCTGATACTTCTACTAACTTAGAGGAGATCAAAACGCACACAACGACATTTGATTCTGATTTGTGGAACAAATATTCGTCATTGACTAGATTGCTTCGAGTAATAGCTTACTGCAGAAGATTTTTATATCTTCGCAAGGGGAATAAACATCCAGATAGTCAACATCTTTCAACCGGTGAATTAGAAGAAGCGCTAGAGATATGTATTAAAAGAAGTCAAGAAGAAGGTTTTCCTGAAGAAAAGGGATATTTAAAAATGAATAAAGAATTTAAACCAAATAAGAGGAATATTAAATCACTGAACCTATTTATAGATTCCAAGGACATTATACGAGTTGGCGGTAGGTTAGAAATGTCGCAACTACAATACAATAAAAAACATCCAATTCTTATGTCAAAGGATTCATTTTTGACTAAACTTTTGATTCAAGATGCACATCAAAAAACATTACACGGTGGTCCTCAATTAATGCTGGCTTATTTGAGAACTAAATATTGGATTTTGGGTGTTAAACATTTAGTCAAGGCTTGTGTAAGAAATTGTGTAAAGTGTATTCGATATTCTGCTAAGGCTAGAACCCAGCTGATGGGGCAGTTACCATCTTCTCGGGTAACTCCAAATCTGAAACCTTTCCTTAAAAGTGGCCTCGATTATGCTGGGCCAATAAACATAAGAGTTTCAAAGGGTCGAGGCAACAAATCCTACAAGGGCTATATCGCATTATTTATTTGCATGGCTACGCGTGCTGTGCACTTGGAAGCGGTTAGTGATTTGACATCGAAGGGATTTTTAGCTGCCTTTAAGAGATTTATTGCTCGACGTGGTCGGTGTACTGAATTGTATAGTGATAACGGCACAAATTTTGTTGGTGCGTCTCGTGAGCTTCGTAGCATGGTCGAAGACGAGATTTCACGCTTAATACCTGAAATATCTGAGTCTCTCGCAAACAACGGAACTATATGGCACTTTATACCAACTAGAGCGCCTAATTTTGGCGGGTTATGGGAAGCTGGAATAAAGGCAACTAAGTATCACATGAAGCGGGTTATCGGAAATTCTACATTAACCTTTGAGGAAATGAGTACGGTACTGACTCAAATTGAGGCTTGCCTTAATTCAAGGCCAATGTCATACGTTGAGGATCCAAACAAGCCGTTTGTACTAACCCCAGGGCATTTTTTGGTCGGGGAACCACTGGTTTTGGCACCGGATTATGATTATGCAAAATCAAATGTACAAACATTAAGGAGATGGCAATTGACACAAAAAATGTTACAAAATTACTGGCAACAATGGTCAAAAGATTATTTAAATCAGTTTTTGCAGCGCTACAAATGGCGCAATCATAATCCCGAACCAACGGTAGGTGATGTGGTACTAATAAAGGAGGATGACATGCCTCCAGGAAGATGGCTTCTTGGGAAGGTAGAACACAAACATCCTGGTCCTGATGGTATTACACGTGTGATTACTATACGTACTCAAAGCAACCTTATAAAAAGACCTACTTCTAAAATATGTGTGTTACCTATAACTTCTTAATTTTTGTTTAGAATATATGTTATTTTATGATACTAGAATTGCTAGAATGCTAGTTAAGCAATATTGATATAAGCATTATATAGTTTTTAGTGTTTGAGTTGAGAACAGTTCAGAGTTTTCAAAATGTGTAAATATAATGCATTTCAATAAGTTTATCAAAAAGTTGTAAGATATAAAAAGTAACATTAATTTGATTTAATTATTTACTTGATAAAATAAGATATCATTTACTTAATCAAATTGCATTTCTCAGCAGTATATTTAGTTTGAATTCAGAAAACAAAAGTTGATAAAAAATCGAAGACATTGTTATAATAATAGTCTAAATTAAACTTATAAGAAGATTCTTATATATAATAAGAGTATTGCAGCTATAGATTCTAATATTTTATTTTAATATCCAGTTTAATGTAAAATAACTGTCTACTAAAACTGTTTTTATATATTTTCACATTATGCATATTTGTGTATGTCCTTGCATGGTGGGCGGTAATTAAGGACATTCCTTCAGGATGTCCTTGGTGGGCGGTATGTTCAGGATTGATGTTGCACTGGCAACCAACAAAAAAAAAAGTTTATTTTTGCATTCCTTAATTTAAAATATTTTTTCACAATGACATATACAAGGATTCCCGCCGAATGATTTTTAATATGAAAATTGACAAATTTGTTATTTTTGTTGTAAAATCCAAAAAGGCAATATAATTTCATTGAATGACTGCTACATCTTCGTTTTATTTTTTTGCTGACCAAAGATTTTGGCCAACCGCTGCCGCCGCGCTCTCATTACAATTTTTCAAATTTTAACAATAAGACAAGAATTATTTTTATTATTTGACTTTAAAATTATTAATCTGTACTGTGTGGTTATGTCAATTTTATGAATGGTTGATTTTGGAAATGATTCCTTCCTCAAGAAATTTGACAGATCGTAATGACTCCCTCAAACACAAAATCTTTAGTTTTACCGCATATATCCATATTGAAGACTAGACTACACTATAAGACTTTTATATAACGCAAGTATACTTTGATAAATCACTGAAAATAGACGTCGAAACTTTATTAGATATAGATGTATATCCCAATAGTTGCCACACTCTCAACAATATTAAGTAGATCACGTATCCTATAAACGCTTTACTTGGAAATTTCTCAACATAACTTATTTATCGGTAAATACCGATTCCACGCGGAGAGGTACATTAGTTGGATGCTTGCGGCAAGCTTATATACCTAATCATTTCGAAACAGCCATCTTTCCTATGGTACTGGAAGTATTATATAATCTGTGCCTATGGCAAAAGAAAACAACGTTTCAAAGCTTTTATTTCGTTTGCCGTGTGACTGGCTATCTATCGAAAAATATAGGAAAACAAACCTATATAAGTATGTAAAAATATAAGTTGCAATTCGCAATATAAATAAACCAAGAAAATGTTTTGATGTCCGTAAGTAAATCTAGTTTGCAACTTCGAGACAGTTTGAAATCGAGCTAGACCGTTGTGTCCCCAGAGAACAATGTCCACAAACGTATTGATCTTGTGCTGCAATTGAATTGATGCATATTGCAAGATAGAATTTTTATAATTATGGTTGGGTTTCGCGATGGCTGACATGCATCCACTCGTCAACATTATGATTAGTTCGATTTTTATATATTTTCTTAAATTTATTATTCGAAAATGCTTGTAGTATTGAGAAATTATATAATTTAGAATTGGACGTGAATAGTACCGAAATAAAACGGTATTTTGCAAACGTCTTTGTCCGTAATATTTGTTCTTCTTTTCCAGTCGAAAATACGACAAATTATATTAATTTTACAGTATGAACTATGTAGTCACAGCAACTGCCTTGTCGTCAACCTCATTGAAGTGTTCTATGGAGCAGGAGGAGGGACAGTATGAGCAAGACGGGCCATGGCTTGAACCGCTCCACAGTCACACAGAGCATTATAGTCGAGAAGATCCATTTAATTCGTTTTCTCGACATCTCCCAATACCAGCCGTAGGTTATAATAATGAAAAGTTTATTCCACGTCTCAACATTTAGAGGAAGCATACATATATGAGTGTACATAGTTATTATTCAGTATCGACAATAATTAATAATATTTGATTAAGATACGATATTGTATTACAGCTTCGCGCTGTAACAATGTCGTGTCTTATCCGATTATATAGCATTGTTCCCAATAATTGAATTGTCAATCTAAAATCAATATACCTCGTAAGATGTTGACAGATACTATACATGTACAAAAATATAAGACATCAGCGAATTCGCCATAATAAGCAGTGGTATAATATCAGATTTGGCAATCGGAATAGAGGCAAAGGTTTTAAAGATCTTGCGAAATTATTACCTATTTTAGTAGGGTTGGCAAAAGAGATTTAAATAAAGCAGACAAAACATTACTCGATTTACGCCTTCGAACTTAACTACTCAACTTTTTTACTACCTAAATAGGTTGTAAAAAATATTTGTATCGTGGAAGCTAGTTTAGTGGAATATTTATACTGTATTCCAATAAAAATAAAATAAAATTCATAACTGAAACATATGACAACCGTTTGTTGCCGGCCCCAGCTTGTCTACTGGCCGAGCGCGCGTTATCCGGTTTTAACCAGTTACTGCGCGTACGCGATGCAGCGGCTAGTAGACACGCACGCATGCACTGCACGCTTGTAGTAGTGTATCTACGAAAACGCAGTTGTATGAAGGTTTGCTTGTATTCCGATTCCCTACTCTAGAGATGGTAGTTAAAATGTCCAGCAGCCATTATTGGTTTTTCAAAATGTTTGCTACATTTTCTGTCACCGTTTGGACGATTTTGACACTGCAATCCCGCAGGAAGCAGGTAAATGTCAACTGCTTGGATCCCAGCCAGGTGTCATTCAAGTTTATTGGGTGTAGTGAATCATTATAACGTGACTTTGGATATATTTTGTGCAGATATATAAATAGATATTTGGATGAAGAAAAAGTAAGACCTTAGTACACAGAGGACATACATATGGGTAGATATTCGATTTAGTGTAAAATTTTGTGTTGTGTGTAGTAGAAAATCTTAGGTTCAAGCTATTTTATGCCTTTTCATTCAATTCAAAATTCTCTATTCACGTTAGAATTATGTATATCACTTACCTATTGACCTACTAATAGACTTCCGAAGCGCGGTGAAGGAGAAGCGGCGCAACAAATTTCACGGTAGCCTTTTTATTCAATGGTTCTCTCTAATCTGAGCTTTTTCCCGGTTCCTTCTTCAGTTGCAATTTAAGAGACTGCAGAACTACTGGAAGTATTATATAATCTGTGGCAGACCTAATGACAACAGTAGGTTATGTCAGCAGTATGTGTCGTTTAATAGACATATATTGGAAATCGATAGACTCGAGTTCCCGCGGGAGCCGGCAGGAATGTGACACAATGCTTGGATACAAGCCAGCTGTCACTGGTTCATTGCAGTTTGTTGAGCGAGGACTAGCGTGAATCATACTGTTTTACTTGACTAGTTGTTCGCCGCGAACTTCGACCTGGCGACCACAATATTTTTTACAAAATGGTGTATATTTCCAAAACGACTGAACCGATTTTGATGCCCCACGAACTTAAAAATTCTATTGGCATATTCTAATACACACCTTTTAAATTTCATCAAAATTTGACCAACGGTTCGAAAGTTATCGCGTTACAAACATATAAAAAATGTATTTTTGCCCCAAGTAGAATGTTAGACCTCGCTCGCTTTGTTCGCTCGGTCAATAAATAATATAAGAAATGTGGCTTCATTCGCAAACCAAAAATTAATGGACTATGAGCCAGCGACTGTCAGACCTTCGTCATAGTATGACGGTCTAAATTTTCACAGTGCGTTGCCCAAATTTTGATGTTTGATGACAATTTAAGGGATTATGGATTACAAGAAACGTCTGTGAAACAATCGTTTTGATAATAACAATGATTTCAAAGACATGAAGAAATTAAAATGACACATTGGACTCGTCTAAACTAACTTTCGATTACGATTAACACAAATTGACAACCTTCTTTTTCCCAATGTTGGGCCACTAATAGGCTTCTTATAGTGAACGTCGTGTGCCATTCAAAATCAATTAGTTTTGACCCGTAACTTTTATTATGTCGTCGACCCAGTCACAAACGTACGTACAGATACAACAGACATGTCAAACGTATAAAAAAGCATCCATAAAAATATATATTTTACAATTTGCCGTCATAACAAAAGAAAAGTAATAAATGTTTCCCCTACAGGAAATTAATATCGAAGAGATGCGGTTCCCGGCAGCGAGTCCCACGCGAGAGATGTCAGGTGACAACGCTATCTCGGCCAGTTGTCTGTTGTTATGTGTGTCGGTATGTTGTTGGTTATTGGTACAAAGTGTTGACATGTGTTGCGGAGAGACGATAAATGTACTCTGGAAAAATCTTCTATAATAAGATGTACAAAGTGTAAATGAAGAAAAAATAAAATGGCAATTCAAAGTGGCAACACTGCCAGCCTATTGAGCACGACGTTCACTTCCGCTGAACAATGAGTCTGAAATAGTTATAAATTAAATATTATAGTTAATTTCAATTTCAGTTCTTAAATTAAATGTATTGAACAGATGTAAGTAATTTTATTGTATACATAGTGATCTAATTAAATACTGATTATATTTATTTTAAAAAAAATGTTTGGAGGAAATTTTCCAAGGCGGCCGTTTATTGTTGTGTCTTTTTTAAATCTGCAAAAATATGAGTATGCACTAAGTTTTGTATTATTTTGTCTTTATAAGTAATTATTTTAAAGGAGAAATTTTGTCCATTAGTGGTAGGTATAAAAAAATTATCACAGAGCGTATTAAGTAAGAGCGAAAAGAAGTGTATATTTAGATGTTTTCAGAATAAGATAATACTTTTGATTATCTTAGTTTTTATCAGTAGGTTTAGTTAGATATGTACTGTTGTATTGTACGTCTGTTTGTGGTGTCCTATGTATAATAATATTTGTGACAAAATTGAGGAGAGTGGTTTTGCAAACTATAGCTCCATTTATATGCAAGCTACCACTGACCCAATTAGTACAAGAGGTCACTCGCCAATTTTACTCGCCATAGGACGGCTAGATGGAAATATGAATATGTGGTTACCACTTTGACATTTTTAAGGTGGCGTTTTATATCTAACGATTTAAGTCGTGACACTATGGGTGACTTGGTGGCGTGTGGATGCGCCCTGGAATAGGACCAGTCCATATCCTCCATGGATGTCAGAGGCGACTAAGGCATACATAGTCTTAATAGCTGATAGGTAACAATTGTTCCAAAAGAGGGTAGGTTTTTCAGTTCGGTGTTGTCACTATTATTAACTTATAGAAATGAATCAATTTAATGAATATAATATAATTAATTAGACTTTTTTTAATGTTAATAAAAAATATATAAATAAATACACGTCATTTAGTCAAATTGATTAGTTACTATAAAACTGTCTATGATATTTGTAAACACATGAAATTATTTTTCAATAAATAATTAAAAATATATATATATATAAGTTAGTACCTAATTACGTGAGTCGAGTATGTTATTGATAAGACAGTTTGAATGTTTCTTGGTTGTATAGTTTTCTAGTTAAGCTAGCTAAGTTAGCTAATTTAGTGATGATGACTTTTAAAAATAACAAAAAAAGACTTTACAAAAAAAAAGTATTTCATGTGAAGGGTTGTACAAATTTAGATTTATACCTTAATATTAACACTTAAGTTGTAGAAATCTGTCAGGCAGGTCATTGAGTGTCACACCGCCAGGAAAGGTATATTATAGTATGATAGTTATGTAGTTTGCACCGTCAAATTTGACGTTGATTTTAACCGGTACGCCGTTGATGTTTAGACAAAATGGCGTACCTACTTTGTGGTTTTCTGCGCATGCAACCCATACAATGATATGTATCAAGATAATACTTGCCAAGCTGACTCCAGTATTTAGCCGTACAAAGTTGCTCTTGGGTTCAGAAAAAAAAGTGTTGCTTTAATATACTGGTATCATAAAAATGTTGTACGTCGTTAATGCCGCAAAGTCGTTTTTACCAACAAGTCAGCAATATAACCTCTCTACTCACAAAGTTTCCCTAGCAACAACCTCTAAGCTTCATAAAAAGCTTCGTAAACCCTTAGTGGCTTTAGTATTTATTCTAGTCTACACATAGTTAATTTGCTTCTAATGTTACCAGAGTTTAGTAACGTTGCGCTTAGTCAAATATTTTAGTGTTTTAAATAATGTCGTTAATTGTAAAAAGATTACCGAAAATGGGTGGTAGATTGATATATTTGTGCTTGTAGATTGATATAGTTCTGACCTCAAATTAAAGAAACACAATTTAAAATAGTTTGTGAATGTTGCTTGCTTTTATTTTGCTAAGAGATGGTCTCTAAGTCATATTTACTGCCAAAATTAGATGTTTTTTGAAAACTGCATATCTAACACCTATTTGTTCCTTGGTGCACGCACATGCAACGTATGTTTAGTCAAAGCGATTGGTTCAATAAAATAACTTGCTACTCTAAAATTAGCATAAGAGAAAAGATATTCCTGGTACATTTACAATTTTTTGACGTTCGACCAGTTTTGAATTCAGTAGTGCGGACGGTGTGATATTTTGTCCCGCATTAATGAAAATGATGTTGAACTTACTAAGCGCTTGTTCTAATACCGTGTAAAGAAGGCATTAGGTCTATAATATAAGCACTAATGTTACGTCTAAAACATACTAAGGTAAGCGAGAAGCTTAGCATTATATTTTTGAGCTTTTTTTTTAGTTTTTTTTTGTATATCTCGTTATACAAAATTACATCTAATCTAATTTGCTAAAATCACACATTATCACAAATATTCTAATATGCAGCAAATATGTTGTTACGACGTTTATATAATAGCGAAAACTAAAAATTGTCTTGTTAGTCAAATCAGTTTTTTTTTTCTAAGCGAATAGTTGCGCATTTGACTGTTGCCTTCGTTTAATTTATATATAAAACTGTATGTCGGAAGTTTTTTTGTATGTAAAAACTAATTGTTGACATAAAGAAATCATTATAAAAGCCTTAAGGTAATTCCACAAGTGTATATTTTAATTAATATTTACATTAACAGTATTGTAATTCCTACGATATTCAAGGCAAGTGCAGACCTACTGCATGATGCGCATCTGTGCTCATTTATTGTAAGGAATTGTAACGCATGTGTGTATGCATGTTATGCACAATTTACACACTACACATCTCGCCTTCACCGAATTTTACTGGAATAATTATACAAAATAAAACATAAAAGACATTGTTCTGTACAGTCAACTTTTCAATGAATCGATACCAGCGTGCATTCCTAAAAGTCGTTTATTATTACGAAGGCAACAAATGAGGCATTAGTTCTATTCTAGCGTACAAAGAGCGAAGACTTATTCCGAACTGCGTATTTTTAAAAAAACCTGCTTACTTTTTTAATATCCATTTAATATCCATATCAAGAAAGTGCCTTTTAAATTATTAGCAAATGGAAGTGTTTGACTATATTTTATGAAAAACTTAATCAAGTGTAAATACTAATACTGCAACACAAAAATTCATATTCTATTCGATTGAGTGTACCACGAAACATGCAAACACGTAACATGTTTTATCGTCCATATTTTGTCTCTTTTTCACATATTGTGTACTCCTCATGTAAAATAAAGAGTGAACGTGTAGATCCAATGATGTGATACGTGTTTTATGTTTCATGTTAGCATTAGAGCGCTACATGGCTAAATATCAGCCGGCGAAAATCCATACACACTAATTCACCCGTTCCCTTAACACATACAACTTAAGCTGTGTTTTTGCAATGAGCGAGCATAGGTAGTACTAGAACTTTTTTCTATCATAGAGTGATAGAAAAAAATAATAATATTTACAAATATTAGGAATTGTCGCTTTAAATATTTTTGGGCATTTACTATCTACAATATAAGTAGGCTTCGAAATAAGAAAACAAAAATAAAATCGCAGTCCAGAATAAGCCGAATGAGCCTCTAAACACAAATGTTTTTCCACAAAACCGTCACTTACTCTCTGGCTTAAACGTCACCCGGTCTGAAATAACAAAATGTTACATTAATTCTGTGTTGGTGAATGATTTTTATTTTACTCAAGCCTTATTAAAATGTCTACTAATACCTATTTAAATGTCTAATGGTCTTTGATTTCACTTAAGTAGGTTTAATTCCTGTCGTCCGTCATATGCTCCATCGACATGAATGGGATGTTTACTGTCATCACGCCAGAGTGCAGCACTAAACGAACATGAAAACAGCGTATGACATTGACAATGACAGCAAAAGCATGACGAATGATATTGACCTGTGTACCATGGCAATGAGTGGTATGCAGGTGACTGGTAATATTGGCGTTATTAGGAATTTTTTAAATGTTACAATTTAATGTCTATGTGTATAGTAAACTCCAATTAGATCTTGATACTTGTGTGGATCTCAGAATATTTTTAATTATGTTAAATACAATCAAGTACTTGCTTTATAAAACATTCAGTTAAATCTTTATCTGACGCGAATGAATTTTAAATCTACATTACCGAAATAAATTTGATGAATTGTGACAAGCAGAATGAAAGATGACGGCTCTCTGTGCTGCAATCAATCAATTTATTTGTAATTAATCGGAAAAATCGTGAGACAAATTGTATGTAATCAATCTTTTATTTCAAGTTTGTCATTTTATTATGAAGTTTGTCATTTTTTATTTCAAGATTCTTAATTTAAAATGGTGAAAACTGAACGTAACTTTGATAAAAATAAATAAACTGCATAAACTACGTATTAAATTTGTTTCTAATAATAACATCAGTTTTAACATAATAAAAAGGAGTCTATTAAATAGAAAATGAATGAGGTATAAATTTTGAAAATTTGGATTTTAGACCATAGAGCAGCGTTAAAGTTTTAACGACAAAAGCCGTAAAGGACACCGTGAAAGTCGCGCGCACCATCAAATGCTGTGTTATAAACCAGTGCTCGGTGGATATTAACCCTAAATACTTCATTTTAAAGGTTTTAACAAATACGAAAGAAATTTGATATTTATATTTGATGTAATTTTGTCACAGGTTTATAAAGAAACAGTTTCTGAAAATCTTTTATATATATATATATATATATATATATATATATATATATTATATATATATATATTATATATATATATATATATATATATATATATATATATATATATATATATATATATATATATATATATATATATATTACGGCTAAACTATCTAGTGCATCAGGGTTGGATATACCTAGGTGGTGACGGTTATAGGTGGTCACAGAGCTGTATCATGCTTATCTTCGGTGAATCCTGGCTAGACATTCATTCATATCGATGTGTTATTGCTAAGACTGTTAAGACTGTGTCAATTGAAGGAATTCGTGTGCATCTGTTTTTTTAAAGTTTTTTTTAAATCTAACATGATAGCTAATGTAAGCTAAATCCCTAAATAAAAAGTCGTGTGGACACGGCATGCCATTTCTGAAATATGAGTTTTTCTGATCTGATCAATCAATACATCCTGAAAAAGTTAAGAAAATATTTTTTTATACACCCCTTTATAACTGTGTAAGTAATGTAGTGATGATTATAATGGATCACTGGAAACATCAACAAATTCGAAACTTACCATTTATTCCATACATTACCGTTTTCAGTAAGATACAGCTGAAGTAACTTCCCATACCAAACTCTTCTATTTCCTAAGATCTTATATTATTATTTTAATGAGTTTTCCAGAAACTTCCACAGAATAAAAACAATACTTACCTATATGGTCCAACAGAAGCGAATCAGTTACATGAAACAGAAGCAAAATATAAGTTATTAAAGTGTTGAGCTTAATTTTCTTAAATAGGCTAAATATTTCTTTCTAAAGTATGCGTGTTATCAGATTTCACAAGTATTTACTAAATATAATGGAAAAAAAATGAAAATATATCTAGATTTTTACATAAATACGTTAGAATATATAATTTTTTTTATTAAGTACTAGCTGCCCAGCCTGGCTTTGCTCGAGTAAAACCAACATAAATTCTACACGTAAGCCTTCCTCAGGAATCAAAATCCGTCCGGAGGTGAATTTCACGAGCGTTTTGAACGCCGCCGTGGACTATCATTAGTGTTTATTAAATTGTACCATACACTTCAGCAATCAATTTTATTATCCTATTTTATAAATAAGTACTGGTACAATGTTAATTTTATGTTTATTTAAAAAAAATCTTTATTAAAAAAAAATGCGACACTAATGAAACTCTACACGCTGCGTTCAAACAGTCGTGAAATTCACCACCGGTAGTTTTTGAGTTTATCACGAACAGGCAGGTGGACTTCATTTTATAATATGTAAGGATGTTTCAAATTATTTTCGTTTATATTACATTTCTTTATATTAGATCACCTTGTCTCTGCTCGTGCCACGGCGCGTCGAAAAGACGCCTTTCAAATCCCCTTCCTTCCTTTAAACAAGGTTTAAGTTACGAACTTAAGACTGCGCCAATCAGCACACTAGCGCCACAATCAATATTTTTGTCAATGTATTTTATTTATGATTGAAAACTGAAAAAACATTATCTATACAAATTATGCGACACCTGATGGGATTTTATTTGAAAGTATGATAATTTATTATTGGAAACAAGTTGTCACAATTTGCAATGACAAATACTGTGGTCACCGAAATCCGTACTTACAAATAAGTAAGTTGTGTTTGTCACAACTATTAAATCAAATAAAAAATTGACACTAAATCGCCGTCGTCGTGCGCTAAAGTTCCCAGAAGGCTGGCGACATTTCCTCTTTGTATGGCCAAACTCAAACGTTGGTCAAAATAGTCACCAGCCCTTGGGTCCCCGGAGACATTGACCAGGCCTGCGGAAATTTCTTTGTAAAGGGTCATTTAACATAAATAAATAAATAATATATATAATCAAAAGTTGTGACAAGTAAATGTTGTGTTTGTGTTAAGTAGATTTATAGTTATGTATATTTTCATAACACAATTTATTTATTATTAATTTACTTAACACTATAATGGAAACCTATATTGCTTTTAAAAATAACTCTTTCTGCGGCATAATTTGTATGGATTACTTCTTTAGTTTATATGTAAAAGAGATTGTTAAAAATGTGATAGTCAGGTTATTGTTCAAGTTTGTGCCCTCTTAACTGCTCTTAGTTGCCAGTCATAAAATCAGAATTAAATTATCAAAATTTAATGGTCTGCTCATGCTCCGGTATTCGGGTGTTGACTGTGAATCTAGAGAGATCGCCAAAGATTTCAATCAAATAATTTGTCCGCTCGTCACTTGTCACTAACTCCTCTGCCTCTCCTCGATAAACACCCCGTTTCTATGTAAATTGTGATTCGAAGCACACTCGGGATGGTCTGACAAATGTGGACAAGTTACGGTATTGAGCTATTTGGGGCTCAGCCCTTTGCGGACCCTCGGATGGTTACAGTGTCCGGGGAGCCTTCGAAATGATTGGGATACTCCCCAATGAGTTTTAGCTCGAATCTGCAATCTTTAGTCGATAAATATAACTGTTAGTACTAGTAGAGGTTCGTGTTTTATTTATATATAAGTACAAGTACATTGCGCCATAGTAAATTGTTGTATTTTATTTTCAATTTGTAGTATTTTTTAAATTAATTTATTCTCTCTTTAAATCACTCTTTGAATATTTGATGATATATCGACATGTAGTCATTTACTGACAATATTGAAGATATTTTAATGCAACCATGGAATAACAAAAGTACACGAGCTGTAATGAATAACATTTTGCCAGAAAAACCTTCTTATTTCATTATCCTTGTAGGCTGGGGTCGTATAAAGCTTTAGCACTATGTATTACTCATAAGAAAGTCCGAGAGATTCTCAACTCGGGTGCTTAACGCTCTGGACTGTAGTAGAGAGCGTTAAGCACCAATATATAAAATGAAATATTAGGCCCGGCCTGTATCTCGGGCCTAATATTTCACCCTTGTTGGACTCCGTTACTTTCTTGCCTCGTAAACTCATTCGAATTCAAATAGGCATCCCAACTCACAAACGAGAAATGATAAATAACAACCTTATCCTTCGGTCAAAACTTTGTGAAAGATAGTTTCATTGCATCCAATATCAGTTATAGAACTGGGGCGCACCATACATACATACATACGTATGTAGGTCAGCTGGTAACAGGAATGTCGGGAGACGCCACTCTGGACGCTATCATATTATGTAGTGCATGGGAGTATAAATCGTGTTCAATTCAACTTATTATGTGAGCTAACAGATTATGTGGGTGAATTTCACAAGCGTTTGAACGCGGCGTGTATCGTTTCATTAGTGTGGGACATTTAAAAAAAATAAGGAATCAATTTTTTTTTAATTCATAAAATTAACATTGTACCAGTACTTTACATTTTTATAAAATAGGATAATTAAATTGATTACTGTGTATGGTACAATTTAATAAACACTAATGACAGCCCACGGCGGCGTTCAAAACGCTCGTGACATTCACACAAGTAAGTGTAAAATATTTCGTTTTTAGGTATATGGGGTTAGAGCATAAGCCCATTTTGTATATCTATTTACAGCATGCAGGTTAAGGTCAGCGTCAAAGTTGACTGTTGCAACTCACCCTAAGAGTATATTCTACGGAGTGATATTTCTGTATTCGTCCATTTTGTGACAGCACTCAGACAGTCCTGTTTTATATGCCGACCACCTATCACGTTCTACTGAATGTCATAAATTGTAACCTCTTTATAGGTACTTAGTTTACTTTTAATATAAAGGTTTATGATCTACTATTCCCTGGATATTGAAGCGGTTGTGGTTCAGTGGTAAAGATACGGATACTTGGGGACAGAAATGATCTAGATTCGAATTGTACCTACTCGTGTTACTTGGTGAAGGTAATAATTGTGAGGAAACCTGCATTGCGTGACTATTTGGTGTATGTAGATGGCGGCAGTTAGTCATGAAAGCCATGTCAGATGCCTTTAGGCGACTTGAATAAAATTTGACAGCAACGAAAGCACGCTATATATAAAGCCACCTTAATATTTAGTTGATGCACATATTATGTAGTTTCTGAATGTACCTATCCATTTGAGAAATCATCCTTAAATATTATAAAAAGAAATCCTCGACCACGTCCGTCTGTCTTTTCGCGATAAACTTAAAAACTACACCATATAGTGTGATTCGTGAGTAAGGTTTAGGCGTATAATTATTATGTTATTACCCGAGCAGAGCCGGGATGGGCCGCTAGTTCAGAGAAATCAACAAATATCTCTGAGCTAACCTCTACCATAACACACAGTTCGACTACATTTACCGAAATGATTTCACCATCTCTAGTTATATTTAATCCGATTTCCCGCAGTCCAATACATCCTCCAAATGCCTCTAATTGTGAGGTAAAACCCTCTCAGGTACATTAATTATGTTGACCGCGAATTGTGTTCAGTAAATGGATTGCAACGGGGTCCATTGTGGTCTTAATAGGGGGTCCTTTAGAGGTCGTTTCGTGTTGACAGCTCGAGGACAGTATTAAGACGGCTTACTTACAATCAACCGCGTGCCGAATATCCCGCATGGACCTTTATGCCGCGGTAATAGCGGCCATTTTGCAATAAATTTAGGTAAGTTGATATGTTGTCGACTGTATGAGTAGTTGCTATTTTACACTATGCAATCTTACTCTGTTATATATAAAACATATAAAGCATACTGCTGTTATTATAAATAAATGTTTTTCTATTCATCGTCCAGAAAATAATTCAGCTACAGTACATACTAAAAAATATTGTTATCTGATATTACAAAAAACACAATTCTAATGTAAACTGTATGTCGAGGAAAATACGGATTTGAGTAATGATGATGAAAGGTTTTGTAATCATTCTATAGACTACAGAAAATTCTTAAAATAAAACGAATATCATTCACTCGGCTTCATAAAAGTTTCTTCTGTATCAACACAATAGACGCTTCCTTGGAATTTTCCTGTGATAATACTATTCCAAGAATACCAATAAGTACACGATCCCCATAAATTATTTTATTTTATATCGACAATAAACCTGTAAAGACCTAGGTGACCGACAAACGAAGTAAGGTAGCGTGACGCGGTGCGATGTGACGTTTGATATTACGTTTAGATGTCCTAATCCGCAATACTATTTTTCCTCTCGAAAAGGAACGAAAAATAGTATTTTTTCATGTCGGAATGTTCATGGAAGATGTTGTTTACTGCTATCTGGCTGCGTTTTGCGCAATCTCTTGTACAAAAATTTATCTTATCTTACACATTACTTAAAACTAGTTATGTGTATAATATTTTTTTACAATTAAAATGATGTGCAATATAACATACACATATATTCAATGGTATTGCATGTTTTTTTTTCTATGTTGCCACCGTAATTACTCTGAATTAATGACATTGATCCTATTAAACATGGTATAATTACATTGTCCTTTTAGCATAAATATGAAAATCACATGTTTCGTCATTTCTGCGTCACGCCGCGTAGTGAAGCGTTCATTTAGGACGCCGCCTAACGAGAGAGCGATGGATAAAATACCGTGCGTGGGCGATGAGTGATCTTCCCCAAATGAACTCGAATCTTTTCTACGCCACGTATAGCAATTATAATCTGATCCCCTCTCCCTCTTAAGCTCTTATTAAAACATACAAAGCAGGACGACACGGCAGGGATCTTAATATAATAGTAGAACGCGCGTGCGCGTATAAGATTTTCCCCGCATGGCAACAAGTGTCCAATACTCACATCGCTTCATATAATTTCTCAAAGATTACATCACATTGCTGGCTTAATTCCGACTGTCAAAATCAATAGCTTAGTCAACGTTCAATGGTAAAGCCCGCGTGGTATACTGTCGACACCATCGACGAACTCCGAGCTTCAGGTGAGGCGGTAATAATTTTATTGCGTGTTATTTTTTTTTAACATTTCACGGGAAATGTCTTATTACTTTCAGTTATTGCTCGCTGTAAACCACAATTTTCTCATGATTCGTTGCAATGGCGTGTTTGTTTAAATACATACAAATGGCGAAATATTTTATACCGACATAATGAAAAAGTTTCAAAAGAAACTTGTTTGTTTTACTTGTTGGCTTTTGTTGTCGTTCTCAACAATAAATATGTCTATTGTAAAGGGTAATTGAGTAACGTTATTTGCCTGTTGCTATTTTCACTTTTCCATAAAAATCTTAGCCATATCTTACTTATATGTGTATGTTATATTACTTGAATAAAATAAAATATTCTTCGATAAAGACGAACACTGTAAATTAGCTTCTTTTAACATTTCTTATCATTACTGCCATGGTCTTTACGAAATGCTAGTAGTATGTGATGCAGAAAAACAATTTTAATATTTAGATTGGCTGTACTTAGTGTACTTAGTTTTTAAATTTAAATGTGTGGCAATTCTTATTCATCTTCGCCCACGTAGATTTCCCACGGGAATAATTAAATAACTATACCTGTGGGAACATATAGTACACATAGAGTACCTTCCATCCCGGGAAAATTCCCTGGATGAAGGGTACTCTATGTTCTTCTCCACACTTTAAACTACATGTATGTAAAATTTCAACAAGATAGGTTGGATAGATAGAGCGTGAAGAGGTAACAAACAAACTTACTTTCGCATTTATAATATTAGTTAGGATAGTTAGGATATCAACCAAGTGTTAGCCCCCACAGTGCTATCTACATTGGTGTCACTACAAAATGTTTTGAATTTCACTAAATAAATTATTGGAGGCGAAAGCAGCTGATTTAAATTTTGTTAAAATTTCGCACGTAATATCAAGCTGGTAATTTTAATTTATTGAGGAAAAGTCTGTATTAATTATGTGATTCTTAATCAGATAAGGCTTAAAATTCCGCCCACAGCGCGGACATCATGGACTCCACTAATTTGAGCCCACAAATTGTATAGCCTTAATTTTCCTTTTAATTTCAAGTCGGGAAAGCTTGGCGTGATTAGGATTTTTTTTTGGTAGAAAATATTTCCAAATCCCCTTAAAATTTAGTTTGCTTTTTGTAATTTTGTAATAAACGTTTGTAATAAAAAAATGTATTATATTATTTGTTGCCAGTAGGTCAATCTACTTGTTTTAATCTGCTATTGGCTGTAATTCGAACGAGTTTAATGCTGTCGGAAATTTAAACTTTGGAGGAATCGGTATATATTGTATAGTGCAGTAGTAAAGTGCTTGCCCCTGAACCAAGAGGTCCCGGGATCGACCCCCGGTCGGGTCAAGATGGAAAACGATTTTTTCTGATTGGCCCGGGTCTTGGATGTTTATCTATATATGTATTTGTTATAAAATATAGTATCGTTGAGTTAGTATCCCATAACACAAGTCTCGAACTTACCTTGGGATTCTCATATTACATATCAATCTGTGTTATTTGCCCTGATATATTTATTAATTATTGATTATATTCAGTAAATATTAGCACTCATACTAACTACTCAATGTTCACGCATTCGCGCCGGCATGTATCTGAGTTCGGTGACAGTATGGACAACTTTTATTGCCGGGCCCAAAAGCGAACGGGCCTAAACCATCCTTTATTATGTACTTACATGTTATATTACTGATAAAAAATTATACATAAATTTATATTTAAAAAATGGTAAGCCCTTCTGGCATAATAGGGACCAACACTGTTTGAATGAGTTTCTTTCGGCATTTCTTCTCAGCAGTGGTCGTTCCGAAATGCTAGTAGTTTGTAGCTTTGGTAAACATCATTTAATTTAGATTATGACGTGAAAAAGTGCCTGTGAAGGCCTAATTTCTGAATAAATGATTTGATTTTGATTTTGATTTTTGATTTCACTCTGGAGCCGGCAGAAAGAATCGTCACGACCTTTAGGGATTTGATTATTGAATGACACGAAGTTTGTCGGAATGTTAGGATGTTAAACGTGTGTGCCACAGGGATACAAGTTCGCCTCACTGATTTATCCGAGTTTTATTTTTTTCTTCGTATCTTAAGTCGGCTATGGTTACACAGGTTTCACGATAATGTATAGCCTAGAATTTCGGGGCGTTCGGTATACACTGTTGGTTTTTTCATTGTGGTAAATAATGATGTGTCCTAGTTTGGCAATAGTGTGTGGCCGGAATTAGAAGTATGATTTCACACTTCTAAGAAATATGAAGGAAGCAATGTTAAGTTTTTGTTTAAGATCTGTATGACGCCACAGATGCCTCGGCAGCATCCACTGCTCCGAGAGGAGGTATCTTAATGGTCTTCGCAAATGTGAGTCGACGAGCTAAGAAGTGAAGGACAAAGTATGTTTATTATGTTCGCAGGTTGGCTTTTTAAAAAGCATTCAGAATATGTTCAGTGTATGGAAAATTACATATTATAAAAGAATATTGTAAAAAATATTTTATAGAAAATTTTACTTGTAACGATATTTTTTAATTGTAGGCAGTAGATACAGCTGGCTACATTGTAAGCACATCGTACATTGTTTAAATTAACTAAGAATATAGAGAAGATATAGTGAATATATATTTCCCATCTTCAATTTTATATCATAGTAAATAAATCTGCACTCCAGTTGAGTTATCGTTTAGTGTGTGAAATGAGGAATAATATTGCTAAAAAACCTTTGTGTGTGTTTCATTCCACGTACTGACCACGACGAGGTGTTGAAATACATAAGGACAATAAGGATACTGTAATATTATTTCATTGATCTATCTAGAGAGATCATTACAAACTTTTAGTATAGTTGTCTCATCACAAACAGATCTCTTTAAATTAGTATGGATCAACTTCGTGTCATTTCCAACAAAAGTAATTCCACTAGAGACGGTGGAAACTTGAATTACATTCTGAGAAAATGTAATTTGAGCAAAGGAAGATCACTATTAATTTAAGTGGATTAGCTGCGACTTCCCATCGGTCTGCTTCAACCGCTTACTTCGCGTCCTGGCTGTGCGACAAACGCTGTATGGTAGCGCGACGTCTTACTGTGGTTTAGTGAATTAATGAACTCTTTGTTCACTATTGAGACTAGTGAGAGATAGAAAATATAACTAAAATGTACAATTGCCGGTCTTATCCTTAAAAAAGCGATTTCTTCCAGACAACCGATATTTTTTTGTATTATTCGCTTAATGTTTTATTTGTGTTAAATTTCATTTAAATATTAAGATTATCGTGGCTTTGATTTGAGAGTTTTCCGATAATTTATGTTGGTGATAAAAGTCAATGTTTTATTCACTCAAATGATTGACATCATTTGAGTGAATAAAACAACAAAGTGGAGAAAACGGACTTGTTACGTCGAAATTAAACTTAAATATATTATAATTGTGTGGCCTGTCCGCGAGTATAAGAGTAGGCGAGTGTGTTGTCGGCGTTGTCGCCATACCTAATTACAAATACACACACATCGTTGCATCGTACTGAGCAGCATTCAGTCGTTCATCTAGGACGTCGGGTCAGACAGTTAATTGAAAACGAATTTCTACCGCCCCGGCAGGATACTTATACTCGTGTAAAATGGCTTTATAAGTAACTTATCGCGTGGTGAATGAGGAAAACTTTTTAGTGATATGTATATTCATTTGTAAATATGTACAATATTTTGTAATTTACTGTTTGTTCAAATAAATATATTGCCAAAATAGATTCTTTTCTTATGTGGATTTATTAAATTCGTGCATGGATGCAATGGCGAAAGGGCGAATTTACAATTATTTTTGGTAGTTTAATGTGCTGTTGACTGTACGTACACACTACAAAGCTTTTTATTGTAATCTTAAAGGAATGCTTTATATTTGTCTGTAAACTTTTCAACGTTTTTGTAAACTTTTACGTAGGCATGAACGAAAAAAGAAATAGTCCCTAACAAAGGAAAAAGGCATGTCAAAAATGCTTAACTAAGTAAATATTTTTATTTCTCAAACGAGTGGCGCCCTCTCTGGAAAAAAAAGGAATGCCGCGGCTTGTCTAATTGAAAGAATGTCCGAGGATTGAACAGAAGTCATTTTATGAAGTGAAGAAGTTTGTTCATGTAAAGCGCGGCCTCGCTGTTCTGTTGCTCTACGTTGCGCGATGCAGAGCGTTGCCGCTGCGTCGTTGAAGAAAGCTTCCTAGTACAAAGATACCAAGATACTGGCTCCAATAGCATAGAACGGCAATTTAGCAGTCTTTCGCACCAGAAAAGATAAATTCAAGAATTACAAAATCACAAAATACCAAAAAAATATTTTATTCCGATATATATTAATTTCATTCTAAACACACGATGGTCCCAGATTCCCTTGGCTCGTTAACGCCATATGTATACCGTTATGTGTAGGCCTTCATGCCGACGATAGATGACGACGATAAATAATCAACATTGCGTAGTTTGTTTGAGCTTTTATTTTACCGCAGTGCAAAACCAGCAATGTACGCCGAAACCGCCTAATATCTTCGAACTGTTTCCCGATTATGTAAAGCATGAGGATACACACCAATTTTCAAATACCCTTTTTGCTCACTTTCTCTCATACGTTCTTCATTTACATAATTTTTATGATCTGATTCTATAAATAGAATGTTATATGCAATTGAGATTATTTATGAAGCGATGGTGGACGTAGACTGTGATTCTTTGTGAGAGCTATTCTTTCATCTGAACGTTTTCCCACTTGCCTCCGCAATCATTGAGCGTCTGAGCTACTGGAACAGATGGCATTAGCAGAGATATGATTACTCTTACTATTCCTAATACTCCGAGTATTATAACTAAAATATTAATTTATCTCTTGTCATTGGTACTTTTCTATCTCAATGGAAGGAAGCTCTGGTCATTCCGATCCCTAAGTAATATAACCCCTGTGACCTCGTAGATCTTAGGTCAATAAGTTTGCTACTATACCTTTCTAAAGTCCAAGATAAAGCGACTTACCTACTACTGATATCGTATATTAAGAACAATACAATAATACTAGACTATTACTAAGTTTTACTATCTGGACTCCGCAAGCATTCCATTGGACGTGACTGACAATATACTTGCCGATGAAAAGAATGGGGTACTATTTTGACTTTGCTAGACTTTAGCCTTGCTTTTGACAGCCTCGACATCCCATTTCTGCTCTCTGAGTGAGGATTGAGGTACTATGATTTGGACCCAAGTTCAATTCAGTGGTTTGATGATTTATTTAATGGGCCTCTCCCAGAAGGTGAAACATGTTAAACATGCGGGGTCTTGTCTTTTCCGACCTTTGACGACCTCTGTGGCGCAGTGGTAAAGTGCTTGCCTCCGAACCGAGAGGTCCCGGGTTCGATCCCCGGTCGGGTCATGATGGAAAATGATCTTTTTCTGATTGGCCCGGGTCTTGGATGTTTATCTATATATGTATTTGTTATAAAATACTATATTTTATTTTTGTTGAGTAAGTTCCCATAACACAGTCTCGAACTTACTTTGGGGCTAGCTCAATCTGTGTGATTTGTCCTAATATATTTATTTATTTATATATTTTCTCCTAATATAGTGGAGTAGCGCAGGGCTTAATACTCGGACCACTTCTATTTAAAATTATAGCTCTGACCGGAATAATTAAGCACTGTAGCTTCCACTGCTACGCTAATGTTGTTATTGAAATGGTATTTTTTTTCCTCTGTTGAACCAGTTCCATTAGTAGTATTAATAATATTCTCATACGCAAAAGCTGGTTTGAATATAGTGTACCTTAACTTATTTGTGTAATAAAGTACTATTTGTAATATCAGCTTCACTTTTGAAAGTCAGACTCCCAGTTGGACCGACAAACACCAATTGTTTGCTTATCCGATCACCAATCGAAGTCCGGCTATTAATGACTGACCCACTTTATTTTAATGCCGTCAAAATATTTATTTGAGGCTCACCCAGTTTTATTTAGGCTTACTAAAAATATTTAATTGAATATTATTTTAAACAGCAAAAAAATGTGCTAATGCATTGCACATCAAAAAATTATTGAATTTTATCTTTAATTCGTAGTTTCTTTTAAATTTTTACATTCTTTGGATATATAATAATATATCGAAATATATTTTAACGCTCCCATGAATTAATGAAAGTGCATAAGCTGCAATGAATAACCTTTCACACGTATCACTCGGAAGAAAGTACGATTCTCTACTCGGGTGATTAACGCCCTCGACTGCGTCTCGGGCTTAGCATGTAACCCTCGTCGAAATCCGTTACTTCCTTACCTCGGCGAATAATGTATTATTTTTTTAGTCTATGCGTCAAAATCCTGAGTGTATAATATAGTTAAATTGTACAAAGCAAATACAAACTATTTAGCCTTTTTTCTCTTTAAATAAAAAAAGTTACCAGCCAGTGAATTAGCAAGCATTAAAAAGCAGATGTTCATTCGCGGGAAGTCCTGGCACAAAAGCTTTCCTGGCAAGCGGAAGGTGCCAGCTACACCGTTGAAAGAGAAAAATGAATTGTTTTTTTATATTACGCCAATGCTAGGGCGGTCGCGAAAGATAAACGGAAATCAAATTAAGAACCTTTTGTTTTTTTAGAAATTAGGTATTCATTCTTGAATTTAAATTTGTTTGGTTTCTTTTCTTATTAAGCTAGCAGTAAGTATTCTCAATAATGCTTTTGTAATTAAGTCTGCTTTGATTTTTGTTAAGTAAGAAAAACAATGCTAATATTCAACATTTTAATTTAAAAAATGCGTACATTTCATCACAAATATTTATTGAATGTATCGTTTAGTATAAACAAAAATAAACAAGACCAATATTTTCTATAAAATGTTATGCTACATATTAAACACCATTATTTATCAACTTACACCATAACGGTTAAAGACGTGATACTATTTGTCATCATACTAGAATATGAACAACAAATTTTAAGAAATTAACAAACAAGTTAAGTCACACATTTGTAGCACACAAATTTCTGAATATAGCACGAAGCTCGGCGAAGCGGACGGATAGTTCCACCTGTTCCGTTAGCTGTTCCGGCAATTAGGAGCGCAGACACCTTTTTGTAGCAAAAAAGTCTAGATTTTCAGCTTTTCGCCGATTTTTATGTTTCTCTCACACGTTTCGTACCTATACCTATCTGGAATATTTAAAAATATAATCAAATATAATAATTACGGTTGGATCAATAAATTGGTCAATAAATTAAATTATCTTAAATTCGGTTTTATTTTTTTATTTTAACTTTAGAACCTTCGAGCATTTTAAAGGCTTAAAATTCCTTCTAACGATATCGTGGCAAAATGACACGGACCGAGAATCGAGAGGTACCTATCGAGTGGAGATTTTAAATCGAGATAAACACCGTCATTTCTTCGCTTCGATGCTGATAAAAATTTCATATGTTCCGCTTCCGACAACTTTGGCTCATATCTTTGAGGGTACTTAGGAATAAAATGGAATTTGATGTCCTTTGACGAATATGGCACAAAGACCTTGTCAAAGGCTTTTTCGTGTCTTTTAGTGTCTTGGTAAGAGATTTAGTATAGGTATAATACATAGTTGCTCCGTAAACATAGTTTAAAGTTATGATAAAGATACATTATTTTTTATTATATGACTAAAGCAGCGTACTTTAGAACACTCCACATAATTTATTTATTATAAATACTAGCTGTGCCCCGAGGCCACGCTCCCGTAGGAATTTCGGGATGTAGGAATCCCTATGTGTTATGTGTATAGACGTAGGAATGCCCTATGTGTTAATTCAGGTTATATTCTATTGGCGTGTGTAACAAATTTCATAACAATCCGTTCAGTATATTTTGCGTGAAAGAGTAACAAAAATACAGACATACATCCCCACAAACTTTCGCATTTATAAATTTAGTATAGGATCAATAATAACTAGAGAAGTGTTTAAGCTCGGTCTAAACTGAAATTCCTAAGCGCATAAACTACAACCAAGAGAGATTGCGCAAACAAGGCATGTTGGAAAATTCTATAAAAAATAAATTTAAAGTTTAAGAAACCCCCGAAAGCTCCAAAGTTTTTAGCATTCTCTAATCCGTTAGAAAAGACTTAGTGGTTACCAAACGGATGAACACAAATTTTGAAAACATAGCTAAGAACAACCGGTTAAATTCTCTTTTTAATAAAAAAAAACTCTATCTAAATCGGTACAGCCGTTTAGAGCCGTTACGATGCCACGGACAGACAGACACATTAAACTTATAACTCCCCTCCGTCGGTCGTTTGGGGGTCATTAAAACAAAACAGAATTCAATACTTTCAGCCAATAAAATATCGTTTAAAGTACAACCTCTGGTTAACCCGGGGCGTGCCCAATTCGATTCCAACTGCCCGCAAGTTAGGTTAAATTTAATAACTTGACCCCACTAAGAGCTTTTTGAGGATAGGTATCTGTTTACCCACCGAGGAAAGGGTAGATGTCCTTCTCCGTCAGATTAAATGCCTCGATCCGTACCTTTCATCGAACCGTCACGGATTTGTGTTCGTATTAGAAAACACACATATTTTACTGTGTTTGTGTCTATCGAACTCACGATACAAGCTTAATGCTTAGTTGAGTATTGTCTATTTGTCTGTATATAATAATGTTCAAAATAATAATAATAAAAATAATTTATTCACAAATTAGGCCTTCACATGCACTTTTTCACGTCATATAATATATTTAACAAAGCTACAAACTACTAAGCACTACAAACTAGGTTCAACCATGCGGCAATTATATAATTCCACGGGTAGGAAGGAGAAACAACTGTCGGAGAAAGCTGGAGAGATTCAGCAAATTCACCCGGCTGAGCAAGGGTGAGTTGCACTTGTTCAATTGTTGACTTTAACCTACGCGCCATCGACGTTTAGACAAAATGGTGACATTTAGACTGAATTTATATTTTTTTGTGCAGGTTAAAATTAACATCAAAGTTGACTGGTGCAATCTACTCTATATTTACCATTGTTAATTGATTTTCTTGTTATCTTTTTTAACATTTAGATTCAAGTTCTTTATATGTTTTCAAGATAGTAAATAACACATAGTGTCGACTTACCTTGCACTTAAATTATGTTTCAAACTAAACTCATTCAAACAACCGCGTAGAAGTACGCGTTTTGTTCACGCCGCCGCCATCGTGTAGTGAATAAATATGAAAGCCATGAAATAAATATGAAGATTTAAAAGGTTAATTTTGGCTAATTGAATAAAAATATGTTGACTTGATTTGAGCACGACTATTGTTTGTACAAAATATTAATGATATGCATTAACCATTTAGATATTAATCCCCGCACATCTGATATGAGAATTACTCAGCATTTTGGGTGATGTGATGGCTCAGCATCATCCATCACTGCGTGTGATAAATGAGTGCCCAGAAAACTGCCTGTCGTAGTTTTATATAATCTATAGCAACGGGTAACCTAATAGAAACAGCCCCAGTCATTGATCTTTACTTAAGTACAGTCAGCTACAACATGAATACAACTTACCTACTCGTCATATACTGTCAATCTTTCTTATCGAGTGTGTGTTTGATATTAACGGTACTGGTGTCAGATTTGATTCAATTGATTAATGCCTATCACTATAACTAGCCGCAGCTGTTTCTTATTCTAGTGCACAAGTTACATATATAAGTCAGTGGAACCAGTTAATAACCTAACGACATTTTATTCGAACCTGGGCCCTTTCGGTACACAGGAGGACGCGTGCACCACACCAGCGTTCCCACTGGCGGTTGATAATTCGCTATGAAATGTCAATGTGTCGTGGCGTTGACTGTATATAAATTTGGGCAATTTCGAAACAATGCCGCTGGGGCTTTATTTGATTTAGAACCTATTTCATTTTATGTAATATAGTGCTTCACGAGCTGTGGAGCCCGGGGATCCGCCCTGTGGATATATTGGAATAAAAGTATCTCCTCTATGGCAGTACCTACCTATACCTATTTATTGTTTATCCGATTTCATTTGAGAAGTTCAGGAGGTTGATTCGTCGACGTACGAGAAAGCAATAATAGACGATGGCTCCCAACACGTCAAAGGAGAGGGCTCTTACGAAGAATCAAGGTGACACATACAAGATTGATTTCTGACATGTTTTTGCATAACCTTGATCTACAGTGAATTTGGTTACTGTAACCCTAATATAGTACTGTATCTCTAAAATTATGTAATTTCCTGTGAAAAATTAAATATAAACAGTTCTGAAGTAAAATAGATGAAGTAAAATTTGCCGTAAGGAATAAAGATGTGTTACTGAATTCTTATGAGCGCTTATCACCTCGTACAAAAGTATCACGTATAGTACAAAATATTGAGGAGATGGCTAAGCATCTATACTTAAATTGGTAACAATTTGTTACACACTTACAACTGTCGAAAATTAACTGAAAAGGGGAAAATTCCACCGAAGTGAATTTTCATGCAAATTATTTAAAAGTTTGAGCCAAAGTCAAAAGGTTCTTTCTGTTGAATGTTAAATGTCGGCAAATTGTTATTCTGTTTTAACTGTGAAATTTTGCAAGTATGCAAATTGAGAAATAGCATTAAAAATGTAACCAGCATTCTTTAATATTTTAATTTCATAAAATAAAAATACATTTTTGAACATTACAAGAAATAAATTACAAATTTACAAGAATTGCAAAGGGACGCATGGGAATAAGAACAGAAAACCTCGTAAAAACATTATACATATAATCATGATTAATTTTACAATTGACATTGAAGTGGAAAATTTAAAACAACATTGACTATTCAATCAGAATCGGCAAGAATTTTTCACAAAATAACATCTGTTCTGAGAGTGATAAATTTATGATGACTGATTTATTATCGAGTTCTGTTCTTAAAACTTCATAATAACAACTGAAGTCATTTTCAATATGTGAATCCTGAGAATGTTATGGAAAATACTACTTTCTCTAGGTATGTATTGAAAAGACGCCCATGTGTCTGGAATGCCGGTCTAAAACAATAAACGGATATAACACGTCGTTCTCTTGACCTAGGAGCGGGCAACCGCCTTTCCAAACTATTTTCGTCCGCCAAGACGTGATTGTGGGACTATGCGAAAAACGTGGCGAAAAACGTGGCGAAAAACAACAGATTTTGTTGGAAAAATACAAATGCCTTCGATGGTGAAAATTATAAATAGTTATGCTTAGGCGTAAACCACGCGTAAACACATCTATAATGACGAACCATTAAAAAAAAAAAGTTAAGCATGGGCTACATCTGGTTAACACAAATCATTCATTGCTCGAGTAAATATATCTTCGATTGTATAGTAAGGTCCACGAGTATGTACCATTTTAGTGTCACAACTTCGACTAGACACAATCTTAGGAGCAAGAGTTATTGTCCTTTAGTCACCTCGTACGATATCCAAGGGATATCGAGTAGTTGTATTTGAGGTAGGAAGGCCAGAGCGGCCGCTCATCATACCGCCGGACGCCGCCGGCGCCGGCATCGGCCTAAATTTATTTATTGTTTCTTTGTATTGTAAAATAAATACTTATGATAAAACTTCTTCCTCGCGCTCTTTAGGTTACCTCTTTCGCCAACTACTTGTACGTTAGTTAGGATTTCGGATGTATTACCGGTACTCTCTGCTTGGTTATAAATCATGAAAATACATTTTTACAGCGCTAAGATGAATTTGTTTCCTTTTGATATTAATCTTTGTTATAATCATAATCAATCACCGTTTGACGTAAAGTAGCTTGTTATTTGAACCTCGATGAGATGCCCCTAAAGAATATTGATTTTTTTTAGTATCTTGGCAAATGGATAAGATTAAACTTTCACTTTATTAGTGAAAGGTATTCATTAACGATGAAAAAACGTCGAATTTATAAAAATATATAAGTTACTAATAAAATTAAGTATTTCTGAGAGATTAAGAAAATGTGAGATCAAAAGTGAAAATCTGACTTAATTTATTGTTCGAATTTATTTTGCTTACATAACGATAATTTTAATAGAAATATGAAATTTAAAATGAAAATATTGCGTACTTATTTCCTGATTTAAGCGAAATTGAATTGAAACAACGGAACGGATTTTGCTGCCATTAGATCTGATACACAGTTGTTAAATTGAATGCATTTAAACTTGTGGTATTCACAATTATACAAACAATGACCTCTTTTATGATAACTTTCATAGACACGCTAGATCTTATAGTTGTTTTTTGTTTATCTTTTTCGTTTATGGGTTCAAATTTAAATAACAAGCTTCTTAACGTCAAATATTTATCTACCTACCTACTATCTTCCTTTTACTATCGGTTTCATTCGTGGGCGCGACGCCTTCAGCCCTGGATCAAAGTTTGACTTGAAACTTTTAAGAATGTTTTGGGAATGTTTTTTTATCTCTATATTCGTCGCAAAATAATAGACTAATCTTCGAAATTTTAAAGTTTTCTTTTTACCCGGGTAAACCCAGGCAGAGTATGAATGAGGAAGAGAATGAAAGTGTTTTTACGGTCTTCTGTTTCTTTTAAATTTTATCTCAACACTCCTTTCGAAATTATATATGTTAGTGCGAAAAACGTTATATTCCAGCACTGTGTGTGTGTGTGTAGTAGTCATTGCATAGCTATTTGTAAACATCCGTGTTATGAATGTACAGAATTGGCATCTTATTCGATTCCAGATGTACAAGTAACATTTTATATTTAGAAGTTTCATTGAATCTACGCGTTTTATGACCGTAAAATGAATGTTACAGTAAATTATTTTCTATTTATTTGTTCTGAGAAAAGACCGGCATGGAAGATGAAATCATGTGGTTTTTTAGTTAGACCCACTTACGGTGCGTTGTACCAGCTGGTACAACGCACCGTAAGTCTAACTAAAAAACCACATGATTTCATCTTCCATGCCGGTCCACTTCCACTCAAAGATGACTCTTTGACGTTAACTTTAACGTGCGCAGACCACAGACAAAGTACGCCATTTTAATCTAAACGAGAACGACGCGCTTAGGTTAAAGTTAATGTCATCTTTCAGTGGTGCAATTAGTGTTTGTCACACAAAAATATTGTCTAGTAGTACCTAGTATTTATTCGAATAAAATTTTGTATAGAATTTAATAAAAAGCGACCTGTGCGATGGTAATAGGAGCGAATAAACAATGCATTTTGATTGATTGATATGCTATTCAGTAAGGGTTCGTAGGTAATATGATATTCCCATAGTCTAAAAGAATAGTAAATTAAGAGTTTGAAGCTATTTATAATTCAAAATTTATTTTTTCATAACATGATAGGTTTCATAACATGATAGGTATATATTTAGGTATTTCCCAACAAAGATGAAAAGCGTACAAAATATTTTATTATTTAGTGAGTGAAAACCTAAAATCAGGGTCGGGCAAAAACGACTTGTGAAATAATGATTCCTTTATGAAATATGCAAGGTTCGGATCTCTGTTAGTACCTACATCGTGGGTCGACCTGCGGACCGCATGGTCCGGTCTGATGGTCTGTCTACAGAATATGTAATAGTACAGAAGGTCTATTTTTGAATACAGTCCAAAAGGAAATTTAATCTTATTGCGTGACACGAAAGTTTATTATTAGCACCATTATTTATTAACGTACTTACTACAAAATTATTTATTCAAACTAAAGTCACTGGAAACTCATATCGCATTGTGGGAGTGTTCACATTCCATTGTAGTTGCTGTTGCGAAGTTGATTTGAAATGAATTTGGTTTGATCGTAGTCTAGTCGATGTACTTTATTTCTTAATTGTGAATACGACATCGATAGAAGTATATAAAATTTACGCTACAGCTTTAAGTATGGAAGTGAGTTCGTCGAGTCGATTGGTAATGGTAGCCAACTTAGGATTTCCCCATGGCCGGTCCGGCAGACGATAGTAGCCTACATTTCAGAGTGGTCGCTCTGGGTCTGGTACGGTCGGATGGTCCGGCGCAGTATTATATGATAATAAATCGGACCTTTAAATAAGGCTTATCTTCTTACAGACTTATTTAGTGGGTGTATTTATTACGGGGATATAGCTGGGTCGGTATAATTTCAAAGCCCGTCGTAATTATATGTTTTTTCAACGTAATATTCTAGCAGTTAAAAAAAATATTTCACATTTCATAACGCCTGAGCAGGTTTTGAAAATATTTGGTAATTTGTATGTACATTTGGATAATTTGTTCCAAAAATTGTCTCTCTCTCTCATCTGAGCTTTTTCCTGGTTACTTCCTCAACTGGAGCTTCAAGCCCAGGGTCCACTTGCCTACTTCTTCTCCTCAACTTCCTGGTTATTATCATCTATTTGTCAAACCATTGGCATGTCAATTTTAATAACACTTGAGAACATCAAGCCAGCACTTTTTGTATTTGCCCTTACGCAAACATCAGTCAGAAACGGCAGTATATGACGCAGAATGCTATAGGTATTCATAAATCTATATTTATACGTCAATCAAAGGGCCTTTGTCAAGCAGTGGGACACAATAATCCATAGACTAGATTTTAAAAAATCATATAACAACTCACCAAAAGAAATGAGGCCACTGTTGAGCATCGTCAGTTTGATGCTATTGGGAATAGACACCAAACTGGTGGTGCCTGTCGACCGCATGGTCTCCTTCTTCTTCGGCTTCTTCTCCATGTCATACCTCGAGGTGGAACGAGACCGGTGCTTCCTCTGACTAGCCGCCACAGAGGTGCCCCGCTGGCCTGTCCTCGACGACATTTTTACACTAGTATTAACACCCAATTAAACAAAAAACACCCCCTATACAAACAAACACATTTCACGATTTTTTATACAAAAACTAGTCTTTACTACTAAGCGTAAGAATAAATTATATCAAAATACGATTATTTACACTTTATACAATTTGACACAGATGTTTCTAACACATGGTATAAGAATTTAATGGTTTTGGTTTAGGATACACGATGTCGCTATATCATAACAGCGCGAACATTGTTTTTATTTTTTGTACAAGCCTCCCGCCATCTGAAACAATAGAGATGAAAATGTTAATAGGTTCTAAATAAACAATTGTGGTATACACACCTGAGGGAGTCACAGCGGATACTCGGCTCTAAAGCTCAATGGCTAAGGAAGTTGCCGGGAAAACGATGATCATTAAAGGAGTAACAAATGTGTTTTAATTTTGCTTGTAAAATTCAACTTTATGCTTGGATCTAAGCCACCTAAAATTAGATTTTATGCTATTAAGCATGAAGTGAAATCTTATTTATTTCTAAATATGTAAGTGTAAAACATAAGAAACTTATAAAATAGAGTACATTATTTAAAGTACAACAAACATTTATTTCAAATGAAATCTCTTTCAGTAGACCCGTGAGGAGAGGTGACTGGCGTGTGCATAAAATAATACCATCGTAATTATATTCTTAGAAGTACACTTAAGTTTAAGAGTGCAAATGTACTTCTCATAAATCTTCGAAAAATATAGTAAAAAGCTCTGCACAGCGTAAAGCGAAATCTAAAATATTTTTGTTTAAAATCTAATAGCTAAAATAAAAATATCAATTTTTTATTTATATATAATGTGCTACTTATCTGTTAATTTCTATTTATATGCATGATTATCATGACAGTATGATAATCATACTATTTGAGAATGTTTTCGGACAGTCGCTAGTAAAATAGGAAAAGAAAACAGCTGTGAACGTTTAGACATACTGTAATTGACGGAGCAGGTGCAGTACATAACAGTTTTACAACTATCAATAAAGTACAACAGTATGCGTGCCAAATTTTTTTTACTCGTAATTTTCCACACACATGTAACTATATTACAAAATGTACTAGATCGTATAAGAAATTTTTACGTGAAAAAAAAAAGATTTTAAAAAATATTGATAACAAGGCGAGAGTAAGAGTTAGAGAGTGAGCTATTTTGCTTTAAAAATTAATATTACGATGAAAGTTGTTTCATTCCACTACTGCTATAATGTTTATGAGACATAGGCTAGATAGAAAAATTACTGCATCGCATTGGACATGACACTGCAAGCTATAAAGATTTAAATTGTAGAAGAAGAATTGAAATTATGAAGCTAAATTCTGGAGTTGGTCCCGATTCCCATATAATCGAAAAATATAACGTTCATCAATTGGCTACAACGGGGAAAAGAGTTTTTGATGTAATTTTTGTAATCTAAAAAGTAACATCGATCGATGAGTTCGATAACATTTTTGAGAATGACGACACTGCATGGAAAACAAAATTGAATTTCAAAATGACCTCTCGAACGTGAGCATTATTCGATTGTGTAAGAAATGAAAGTTGTACCCTCAAAATTTCAATGCTCGTGATCCACAAAACAACCATACAATTTTGAATGATGTTGTATTAATTTCAAAGGAATGCCCCAATATAAATATAACCAAAGTAATAGGCGTCTGTTTATTGAAATTGTTCCAACGCATCCTTCGCTTCATGAATGGAGGAGCAGTGGGTAGAGTATTGTATTATGACGCATTTACTAATATTTATAAACGAGTAGTATGATCAGAACATATATAATGAAATAAGGAATGTGTACTTCTAGCTTTTCTTATACAACCAAAAGGAAAACCTGTGAAGAAATTCAATGCATATTACTGAAAGTAATTCAGCATCGTACGATACAATAGCAAAGAACAAGGTTTGATTGGTTAAAGTTAAGACCACAGTCCATGGATTGCTAGCAACCCATGCATGATATCTAATTACCAACTAGTTTTTTATGAACTAGGTAGCATCTCCAACATTATCCAACATTATAGGGACCAACAGTGTTTGAATGAGTTTCTTTCGGCATTTCTTGCAGTGGTCGTTCCGAAATGCTAGTAGTTTGTAGCTTTGGTAAACATCATTTAATTTAGAATATGACGTGAAATAGTGCCTGTGAAGGCCTAATTTCTGAATAAATGATTTGATTTTGATTGATTTTGATTATCGGAGACATTTTTTAAATTCTTCTTGCATATACTTTATATCCTTTTACTTATCGTCGGTTATATAATGCGAGTTGTATATCTATCTTTTCTATCTATCGACTATCTATGTCTAATTTTTCAAGCATTTCAAGATTAGATTAACAAAGGTTAATGTGCTTCCCTACCACGTCATTTCGTGTATCTTCAAAAAGTTTCGCATAACAGTATAGCGAGTTATTTCCATGCTGCTAAGGAGAGTGTATTTTTACACGTACTCTCGTCACCAGATACTTGGCGTATTGTCCACAATGTCCAGTTATTTTTGGGTTTCAGCCAACGTTAATTACCAAATGTCCATATGTGTAACGACAGAAATAATATGAAGACTAACCACACAGATTAAGTTAGCCTCAAAGTATAAGTTCGAGCCTTTTGTTCTAATACAGTAACTCAAAGATCTCATGGAAAGAATAGATAGGAAAACAGCCAAATCTGGACATCCATGTAGCAGTCCAGTATGATGAATATTCGGCTAGAGAGGAACAACGAACGAGGATGACCACGTTTCTCAACGCCGACACTAGGACTTATAAATCGAGAGGTTTATGTAGTGTTTGTAGTAAAGGTCACAGTTCTAGTAATATGTAAATATGAAAGTAAGGATTTAAGGGTGTTCGTTACTCAATCGTGTAAAATCTCAATAATAGATTTCATTGAAATCACTAAAACAAAATATTATTAACTCGAAATTACCAGATGTTGTCGTTCTCAGCCTGGGGACACTGGAGGAAGGAAGCCCCGGCGCATAGCTTATATTTTGAGGTCATTTTTTTGGCAAATTTAGATCTTTTGTAACATTGCAAGTAAATGTTACAAAAGATCTAAATTTGATCTAATTTCTATGATCCAAATCGTCTAGATCGATGACCGGAAACATTAATTGGTGTCATTATTACCAGTTTTTTTTTGTTTCTGTGACTAAACCGGAGTGGTGTGTGATTTTCCACATAACAAAGTAATAAACAAATTTTTCACCGTGAGCGTCACTCTAGGATAAGTTTGAGTCAGTGTTTACAAATTCATAGGACGATCTTTGTTGATAAGAAAACACAAGATTTTAACAAAATAGTTCTTTTTTCAAAAATGATGACAACAAAACCAAGAAAAAATGTAAAATGCCTATGAATAGTATCTATGCGGGCGGGTTATGTATGTAATTTCGTAAATGAACTGCAACCATCCACTTTCATTAATAGTGTAGGTACGCCAAAATCTACCAATAGGTCAACATATTTATCGTCTATTGCCGCTGTAATGAAATTTAAACCATACGCTGTTATATTAAAATACATTATTCATTGCAACATTGCCGGTATGCGGACAGACTAGTCGACGAGATTTATAAATATAGGATGGGAACAATATGCACCTAATGACAAATATAAGATTTTCTTTAAATGGGGCCGCCACGTCTATAAAAATAAGTAATTACATACAGAAAAATTAGTTCGACTTCATGCCACGCACCAACTAAGCGAGTTGCAATTTTTGTTTAGCGTTGGAAATTGCGTTGGTGTCTTCATAAAACATGATGAAACTATTGAAAACATCCGTGGCTATAAATCAAACAGTGTTCCGTTGTTGACAGCTTGGAGAGCGGAAAATGAATCAAGTCAAATTGAAGGTCAAGAAAATAACATTGTATAAAATTAACCGATGATCTACCGGTACAAGTTTTTACATCCCAACGCGAAATATTTGTAGGGCCACGGGCAAGAAAAAGTGCCGGTGGTTCACAGTCAACATTACAGCAAGCTGTCAAATTCAATAGGTAATTATTTGGCTCAACAATGATACAATAAAATATATCGTGATACAATATATGATATAAAGTATAATAGTTATACTGAGGCTAATTGTTATTATTGATTGGTGTTCAACGCTAACCACAGATTGTTACAAAGTGAATCCAAGTTCGAGACACAATTGTGGCGAAAATTTAATTTTTTTACAAAATGGCGAGCTGAATGAGAAAAAAAATAAACTTAGTTCCGTAACCAAAGTGTAAAAATTTTTGTCCGTCTGTCACCAGGCTTTATATTCTAATACCAGAATTCAAATAATGAGGCTACCATACATGATTTTTTGCCGTTTTTGTATTATCGTGCGCGAGTCCGACTCGTACTTGGCTGGATTTATTTCATTACTTAAATCATACTATGCCAAAAAATAAAAGCCACATAAAAATGTATTGAGTTCCTAAGTTTTGACCTTGAAGTCGCAGTACTCGTGGGAAAATGTTATGTTTTCGTAAGAGCTATTTCTAATCCTTATATTATTATTGATAATAAATAAAGTTGCAACAATAGAAAGGTCTTCTATTATCTTGGCACCAATCTTACAAGATTTTAAGTCGCTCGAATTCCAAGTTTTCTTCCATTGACGATAATAGCATTATGGTCTGCGACTATTTCTAATTTATTTAATGAAGACTTCGCTCGGGTGAAAGTAAAGGATTTTCGTGGTAATTTTATTTATTAAATTAAATAATAATTAACATCGGTCAAAAACCATATCGTGTTAGACGTCTCAATAGCTGCAAAATAATCAATTTCGAAATACTTAATTTTCGCTTGTTTACAACAATATAGGTGACAATATAGTAGTCTTGCAAATTGTGTATCCCTAATCTAGTCGTAGGTACATGGGGGCCAAATTTACTCGTTAAAATTTATTTACTTCGCGAATAGTTCCGAAGTTTCCTAAACTCTTTGGAACCGTGTAAAAGTTACTTAATTTCGTTACAGTTAAGGTATTATGGCGTCGGTTTAAATACTTTTGTTGCGTCGGCAACGGTCCGATACCACTTCGTTTATTGAAAGAGTTTCAAAACTCTGATTTGATGCAAATTGTGAAGTTTGGTGAATTTTTTAACTTTCACATTGAACATTGTAAGGATTCCATGGATCAGATTTTTTTTACGATTGATGAATTGAGTAATTATACCGTCCGGTAGAAATTCTAACATCTATATGTACTTTAGATAAATAATTCGTGTAAATCTTCATAGCTGTATGTACAGAGTCAAGAGCATATCAAATTACCCTGCATGTTCACATGTATGGCGCGGTAATGGCGGCGAGTTTGCAATGAATTGGTGTAGGTTGTTGTGCTGTTGACTGTACCTAACTAGTTTCCCAGAAACAGACCAGATTAGACAGAGATGGATGGAAAAGGAAAACGTTAATTCTAGGATAATTTAACATAAAAGTGATTAGGATAAGCGCGCAAAAAAAATCCTTGCGTAGGCAGTCACACAGGTGATTAACTTTTAGACCTACCAGGACCTAAAAAATTGATACATCTTATATGTGTTCAGCTTCAAATAATCTCCTCAAATATGTATGCTCGTATTACCTACAGAGTTGTTTCAATCTGTTTGAGGTTCATTCAAGCGAGGTACTTCTTCCATCCATCCGTCCATACGGCCATCAAATATTCAGAGGCCGCTGAATGCCGAACTATTTTACGGCCCAGAGGGCACCACTGTATCTGTGTACACGAGTGGTTATATAAAATTTTCCGAGTGTTCTTTTTCGCCATTGAGAAATGATGAGTTTGTTGCCATTTCATTGTTATTCAAAAGACTTGGTCAAAGAAAAAAGGCTCTAAAGTACGCTTTTAATTTTGTGTGTGTATCTCAAATATTCGTCTGAATTTTAAAAATATTCATAACGATGAATATTTTTTTTTGCTTTCATAAATTTCACTGCCGTCATCACTAATCATCAGCCATTTTGAATATTCCCACTGACGGGGCACTGGCCTTCTATATGAATGTATAAGGAAGAGGCTATATTCACTATGCGGTCCCAATGTGGATTGGTGTGTTTTAACTTCTGCAAATAAAGATGGGTTAAATATAAGACCTTTATGGTTGCTTAACTGGCACTAGCGAAAGCGGAAAAAATTTTTTATTTAATAACCGAAAAAATATTTTAATAGGAGTTAATAGTTACGAAAACATAGAAGGCAGGAGTATGAACCTCCCTCTGCCATGTATGTAAATAAATTGACTCATCGCTAACTCGTCCATTAATGAGGTTTTCTGTCTAAGGCACTTGTAATTAAGAGAAAACTGGAGATTGAGCAAACTAGGCATAATTACTTGCTCCGGGGCCCATCGTCTTGATTACCATCGAGATTGGCTTTCAAACACAATTTCTCGTTAGCTCATATTTATTATTTAAACATCCCGCTGTAACTCACTAGAGGGCGTGTTGAGATTTACAAAAGTCGTAAAAATATTGCTTGTGAAATATTCACATTCAATATTCTGTGAAATTTTGCAAAAGACTTACAGGATGAATAAGTAGATAGTGTACAAACATACTAAATTGACAAATTAATTGAATTATTTACACTTAAAATTTACGAGAAAAATATAGAAGTAGCCTAGACTCTGTATGTACCAAAAATGATCAAAAGCGATGCTATAATTTGTAACATACAAAGATATACAAATACATATCTTTCCTCTTTATATTATGAGTGTAAATGGTATAGGTAGATGATAAGGGTATATTACGAATATTATGATAGATACATTTAATTCATTAAATTGTCGAATTCGCAAATAATTTTCTTAGGTCGATGTGTTGACTGTACAAAACAACCTATAATAAATTCACTCCATAATGCACACTCAAGGCCACAGTCGTGTGGAAAACATCACAGAACTCCCAACTACAAAGGACTTAAATATTCCCCGTTTCCCCAAATTTCGGGACACGGCAAACAGAAGATGGGAATAATTGAATTCAGTCGCAATCGTGAGTGTTCGTGGCGAATTTTTTCTTCGATAAACGGATCTCCCCCAGGAGTGTCTGTGGTCCCAGTTATTTGCCTGCGGGAAAGTAGTCGGTTTTCGAGGAAACTTCTTTGATCTTGCGTCCCCAATTCGACGCGCCGTGTAGGTACGTAAGTAATATGTAGTTTTGTTATTTACATTGGATGTGCTTGTATTTACAAGCCGAGTAGTGATGTAACACTATAAGTTACTACTGAATTGTTTGGTATTCAAATGTATTTACAATAATAATGTTTTAATACTATAGATTCTGCCGTGGGCTTTTCCGCCGCTTCTTCATACAAACTTGGTAATATATTCCAAATTTCTACGTTCAGCCATATTTGTTTTTTACTATAAATAAATAAATATATAAATATATTAGGACAAATCACACAGATTGAGCTAGCCCCAAAGTAAGTTCGAAACTTGTGTTATGGGATACTAACTCAACGATGCTATATTTTATAACAAATACATATAATAGATAAACATCCAAGACCCGCGCCAATCCGAAAAATATAATTTTCCATTATGAACCGACCGGGGATCGAACCCAGGACCTCTCGGTTCAGAGGCAATAACTTTACAACTTCGCCACTGAGGTCGTCGAAATATCGTCGAAATATACTATATTAAGTACCATTCAGATTGCGAACGATTATGTATAGCTAGGACTATGGAATACTAGACCATAACTAGATACTAGCCTAGGTCATGGGATATTTTTTCTCGTTATTAAACTACGGCAAAAAGAAAAAAAAAACCGACTTAATTAAAAATAACAAACTATTCGAAAAAAGGATAAGAATTTACATACATTATATTTACAAAAATGTCCATCCCATCTCGCTAAGTTATAACAACAATCTAAACAAGTTATTTAAAAGGAAAACATATCCTGGTTAAGTTAAAGTAACTAAGTAGTAAGTAAAATAAATGAAAGTTTATTTTTCAAATAATTTTTCACAAATCACCCTCCATATGAAATAAAGTTATTCAAGTCTATGAAAAGCCAGCATTCAAAGAACGTAGTAAAAAGATATCCAATTAGCTTTTGCAACTGCGACAGCAAGAGAATGGCAAAAAAGTTCAACTGGATTCCTGGGAGTTTATTCTGCTGTTATCGTTCAACAATCGTGCCTCAATTGTTTTTCTATAGTATTTTCTTTTTATACGAAATTATTTACTACGTCCGTAGTACTAATTTACAGAAAAAATATTTTAATTAAAACTAATATTAAATAACAAAAGAAACTAAGATGACAGATATTTTGTTTAAGTTTTGCCTAATTTTACTTATCATTTACCTATTTGTATAATTAAAACTAGATAAATGTGAGAAATAGACATTATATAGATTGGATGAAATACGGACCAATCACGTGATTATTGACGGAAATGACAGTATAGTCGACTTTTTTTTGTTATAAAATTGGAATTGGAATAAAACATATTTTAAACTTCATTGCACAACTTGAAAGTTAACACAAAACCCAACACGTTAAGTGACGTCGAGAGAAAAACGAATATATTTAAAAAATATCTACGAAAAAGAAGAGATCAAAATAAAATCACTTAGTATTCTACCGTAAATATCGTTTAAGGCGACTAAGGGATAAAAAGCTTTAAAACCGATAGCGAACATTCCCGAGATGGTTTAACTACTTATATCTCAACGAAATTTAACAAATATATTTCCGCTTACATTAAAATATGAAGTAAGGGGCAAATTTTTGTGAGGTCACATTCTGCGGCGCTAACCCGAATTTTAATGGCACAGGGTTAATTGAAATCCTTCGCGAATTAGTCCCAAGGGATAATGAACACATAATGTTGGCATTACATTAATTATATTATATTTTAGACAGATAAATCGTTATAGGGAAATTTTTTACATTGTTCATTTCGTTGGGGATCATTTCGATTATTTCTTCGTTTTGGGAGCGAGAAGGGTTATGGATTAAAAACATTTTTCATATTGTTTGTTTTTTCTCACAACAAAGGAAGTGGCGTTTAGTTGCAAGTAGGTATGTGAGCTTCTAATTAGTTTTTGTCTTTTAAAAAATATTGTTTTTAGTTGTTTAGACAATAACCTTAATCAAAATTAATGTTTTTAATAAATTATTTTTACTATATTTAAAATTAATACGTACTATAAAAATAATAGCGGTAGTAATGTAATGGTTAAGATACCATATGAGTTTGTATACCAATTTGACTCATGTATAGTATTTTTTATCAACCACCAATTGCTTCCGGTGAAGGAAAACATTGTGAGAAAACCTCCACACTGGTTGATTATTATTAATTTGTGTGTGAAATGGAGAAGGCAGTGGCAAACCACTTCATGAAAAATGTCAAGATAGTTGTTGTGTGTGTTCCATTCCTAGTACTGACCACGACCGTCAACCATGGGACAATACGGCTAAGAAGAGATAAAAAATAATATAATAATAAAGATTTACTTTCCAAATATCTACAATAATTACCGGGATGAAGCCGTGATTCGGCAAGTGATTTATTAAATTTGTCGCTAGGTCGCGTCACTGTTCACTTCACTGGCACAGGGTTGTCACTTTGTAGACATTATTCAAATTACCAGATTGAAATTACGTGATCTGCAAATGTCTTGAGGCGCTGTTACGGTTATCTTTTCCGTTTCATGGCAAAAATTTCATCGTATTGTTTCCGAAAGATACAGAATTCATATAGAAATAGTACTTGATTGTTAAATTTCATAGTCATAAGTAAATGACAATACAATGTTTCCATATCTGTGAATATGAAAACCCTGCTTTTTACCTACTCCCATGGGAAACAGGTGTGATGTAGTATGTTAAAATGCGCACGGAAACTCGAAAGTCGAACCAAACAGAATATGATTATTATTCTCCATAAAACTAGAATACACCAATAAATATATACATACTTAGTAGAGTCAGCAAAATAAGTTTCCTTGCATAACAAATTATTCGCTTTCCTGTACCTACTAAACTTCTAGCGATGTAATTTGGCTCTGGTTCAAAAAGTCGACCTGTATGTAGGGTATAGAATACATTTCTCAATCGTTATGATAATATTTCATCGTTGACAACCCTGATCGTTATCTATTCATACGTCGTGTATGCAAAAAATGTGTTTTCCTAGGGTATGCGAATGCAGAACAAGAGAGTATAGTTTATGGTCTAGAACTTAGTATACGTATGCCATTTTACGTTATCATCGTTATACGCAAATCTGTGTAGGAAAATAATTATATTTTCCTACACAGATTTGCCAATTATGTCATCAATTTGCCAAATATTGTAATCATGTATTAACTTGTACCATAACATATAATAGGTACATGTTTCACTTAATTTAAATGTAAATAATTTTTTCTACGTTTTGCTTAAAAATAATAGAAACGAAGATCGAACGTATTAATTAAAAACATCGAATATGATTTAGCAAAAAATCATCATTCTGATATTAAAACGTTTCACAGATAAACAACCTCACACCCCAAATATAAAGTTTTCTCCGTTCCGTCGCGGGTGAAAATAAATTTGAAAAATACGGTAAAGTACTGTCGACCGCATCTCTTAATCTTTATGCCGCGGCAATAGGCGCGAATTTGCAATGAATTTTGATAAGTTCATGTGCTGTTGAATGTATAAAAACAAAACGAACGCATCATTGTGTATTCAGGCTAAACCTGGGATGATGGGTAAAGTCAAACCGTAATAAAGAGTAATGTTAAATTGCGTGGAAAACACGATTTTTTAATACAGAAAAGCAATTCATTCGCTATCATAATATTGACTGATTTTCACGATCATATTAAATCTTGTTCCCTCCCGATCAGAAAGTCTAAGTAGCACAACGTCTAACAAAGCGAAACGTCTAATGAGCAATCTGCCTAGCTAGCTAATAGCCCATTTAGAAAACGTCTAACTATGAAAAGGTTTATATAAAACGTCTATTTAGGAAATCGACAGTTTTTCAGTTTTCCATGAATAAATAATATTAGTGTAGATAAATGCAACCAAATTAACATTGTAAAGGAAAAGTTCGTAAGCTTATTTACACCATCAGACCTTGATGTTAGGAACTACTACGGATTCTCAAAAAAAATATTCAGCAATAGACATTTTTTATTCCGATACTCCCGTCCCAAATGGATGTGTCAAAACATAATATTTTACAAGAAACCGATAAATCATTTGCCCACTTAACTGTCCCACTGTTGGGCAAAAGCTTCCCCTTTTTCTAATAACAAAGAATATTTAGAACTCTTATTTAAGCGTAATTTTCTTTCAACTTATGTCTATAAAAGCCTCAGGATCTATTCATTGCCGTAGCGGGACAAACACAGTGGGTTCTATACGTAGTAAATACTGGTATAATTGAATTATTCCGCACACGTCCCGGCCAAACCAACATTGATTGGATTGCACACCCTTGGGAGTAACTCCTACTACGAGTACCAGTTTTACTTCTAATCCAGTAGCTCAACAGCGGTCATAACTTTTCGAATTCGATTTCCAAACTTATTCCGACTTTAAACATAGATTCCCTAGGGCGCCCACGGTTGGAATTTTAAATTTGGAATCTCTGCCCTTCTGTCTTGTCTTTGTTTTTTTCTTGAAAATATTCTTAATTATTCATCTGTGGCCAGTCGCTGTGGTACAAAGCTTAACTTCCGTTGGAATTTGGGTATAAAAAGTGTCAAATATTTTGTTGTAGCCATAGCAAATTGGATATTTAGGATAGCTTATGGTGGCTTGTACATATGGACATGAAAATGGTTATAATTTCACATTTCAGGGTAAATTATTTTTGGAAAAGTTACTTAATATTGTAACTTATATAAAAATCAACAAATAAAATAAACGTATTATTAAGAATCCATAAATTGCAGAATCGTTAATCGAGCAAACTCCGTCTTCTAAGAACTTTCTTGAACTTTAAACCTGCATTTGAAAACTTAGAGAAACTGCTGAAAGGAAAATGTCTTAAAAACTGCAATCGATAACTAAATAATGAACATTTCTTCTATATATTTCTAGATGGATATATTTCTTGTAGGTTTAAAATACCTCGGTTATGAGCGTAAAATACACAAATAAAATTAATAACTACCCACTATTTTATTTATAAATTGTTCATAGATTTTTTGTATACATAATTATATAAATTCCACGTGCACATTAACAGGTATACGATCCACCTGATGGATGGTCACCTTTATATATATTTCTATTTATGATGGTCACCAAATCCTACGGACGCCTGCTACACCAGCGTGTGTGACACACGCATTGTCCACTTTATAATTTATTTTTAATAATTAAATCAAAATGTTCCTTCTGGTTGGGGTTCATTTTTTCTATCTGAATTATGAAGGCTTGAAATTTGTAGGTACTTCGCGAAGGGCTTGACCTATATTAAAATGAAATAAAAAACAATCGCAAAATAAATGTATTTCCTTAGTAATAACGTTGGAAGTTTATCAAGAAATATTTTCCCTTCCGAGAAACATCTATAACAACAGTCAATGCAAGTACCGTTAGTTCAAATAAAACAGGTGAAAGGGCGGGAAATTTGAGAAAATAAATGGTTATGGTTTCCTTTCGTAGCAAAGTGTTGCCATTTTATTGATGCGGGGTTCGTGTCGGGATTAAGGCACGTGATGTTTGTATACTTTATTTCTAACTGGCAATATCCTTTTCTTTCTTAAATTTGAATGATATAGGTCAAATTATTCTGAATGAAATACCTAGTAGCTAAATATCAAGCGAATTTTCAGTTTTAAAGTTCTTTTAGTTTAATTATGTTATGTATATATGTTATTTGCAGTAACATCATTAATTTTTTAACCCTTATTTTCCGAAAGTTCGCGAAAAGATTCCACGTCAAAGGTAACCCGGGTGAAATATTTCAAAATGTACATTTTATTTATACGGTGGCATTTGAAAGTTTTATTTAATAAATTTCGACCTGAAATATTTTTGGTCGAAACTCCAGACGACTGACATACCGGCGACGACGGCTTTTCAAAATATTTGTAAAATGGAATTGCTTTTTGTAAGTTTTACAGTAATAAAAAAAAACAAATGTTCGTAAATTTCAATCCTTAGATGTTTACTTCTGAATTTAGCTAAATATGAAATCATTACATTGTAAATAGGTGATATAAATCATTTTAAAATATCGTTATATTGTCAAATCAATGAATATAAATTAATGCACTGGATGGTTGTTTAAATTTACGCTCTTATTAAAAAAATATATCATAATAAGCTAAAGCACAGATTATACAATACTTTCAATAGCTTAAGTATAATGTCAAACATTATAATTTCTAATAGTGACATAATATATTAAGGCATAAAGTATGTTTTACTTTTTATGAACATCCTCTAAAATAAAGCGATGAAAATACCATCACTAAGATAGCGCTTTATTAATCTAAGGATAGTGCTTCAGAAGTGAAGTTACAAATTCGTTTTCGTTAACCGAGAACGACTGGATTGAAGTCGAGTAAATTATTGTAATGTTCGTTCATAATACAATATAGTGGCGGCTTTTAAGTCCGTTTGTGTTTATAATATACATTTTAACTTAGTTTTTTAAATAAAACGAATATTTTTGAATTCAACCCAGGCGGTTCTCAGAGCGTTTCGACAGCTGCGGCCGCGCTGTCATTACGATCCGTTAATTTGTATGAGGAAGGAATCATTTCCAAAATTGACATGAAACTAGTACAGATTAATTATTTTAAAGTCAGTTAATAAAACTAAATCGTGTCTTTGTTAAAATTTGACAAATTGTAATGACAGCGCGGCAGCTTGTCTAAACGCGCTGAGAACCACTCCCGAACGACAGCTACGGTCCAACTCAGAGTTAACTGAACAACATAAGAAGACATTCGCACCGCTTCTAATTTAGAATAACACAAAGCAATCTTTATTTTCCTTTGTCGTAATTAAAAATGGCCGTGGGATAATTAAAAAGGGAACCGCACGTTACGCGCTAATGTGCGAGATAGCGAGACCAGCCTTTATTTTTATTTTATAGTAGCTGCACTCCGCGACTTCCCTCGGGTGAATTTCCCACGGGAGTAGGGAATTTTCCGGGATAAAATGTCCCTTATGTCCTTCAAACTACATGTGTATGCAAACTTTCACGAAGATATTAAGCGTAAACAAACACTTACTTTTGCATTTATAATAGATATTGGTTAAGGTTAAGATTAGAATTTGTACGACGGTTTCGTCTCACTCACCGCGTGTATAAATGACAGAATAACTATTATTAAGTATTATATTTTTCTCTGTCTACGCAAAAACCTTATTAGGTATGGTAGTTATATTTCCATGACCTATACTAAAACTAATTTAAAAATATATATTTATGTATTTTGAAAAGCGTAAGTTATTTAAACAAGAACGAAATTTAATATAAGAGAAGATGAACTAAATTTTTTTCGTGTCTATGGTTTTGTCCAGAAAAACAAAAATGGCTGCCGAAATAGAACGCGTCATGTCAGCGGACAGTCCTATAATTGTCACATTGAATCTCGGCCATCGAATATCGGTTCCGCGAAAATCGAATTATCACATGCAATATGAAACTACAACTGGGATACAGCATTCATTGTATACATTTTAAATAAAAAACGATCATACCCTGGTGTAAAAACTAAAAGTATTTAATGGGATATGTAACGATAATTGATAGTTACCTATTTTTAAAAGTTAAAAAAAAAATGTCTGATTCGACATAATTTACCTACTAAAAGAATATGACCGCAATGACTGACATATAACAGCTGAAAAACTAATAAATTTTAAAAACTATTAAAAGTGGTATTTCGATCACGAGTTTTCACGTTTCATACTTTATTTCAATGGACTTTTCTCACGTCTTTGAAAATTTTCTTGATGAAAGCAAACATTGTAGAATCTTTCATCAAACCTCAAAATGGTCCAATCAATTTGCTCGGGCTCTGCCCGCTGCCACGGACTTTTAATATATATATACACCGCTGGACTAAATAAGTTATTCTTGCAAAATTTTGAATAATTTTCTAGCAAATAGCTTTCGGACTCTAAAAAAAATATTCAAAATTTATTAATCAGGAGTATCCGTTAAAAAAAAAACACTATATTTTTTTCTTTTCGGTTTTTTAGATCCCAATAATACACTCATAATAACTAGAAAAAAGAACAATAATTGAATTCTGGTTGACAATAAAATGCTGTACGTACCTATGAATTATAAATTAAAGATTAAGCCCACATATGCTAGGTAGTGTAACGCAGGTGTTGTCAGGTGATAACACCTGAGATACACTGTCCAGTACAATAAAAGAGATTTATATCGGTGCTCCGCCCCTATCAATCGGCGAGCAATAAACTAGGTGTTCCCCTGCCCTTATTTATAACTCAATCTTTAGCAATAGGGCTGTCTCGGCGACGGATTTGCCGTGGATAGAGGGAAAATCGCTTCTAGGAGATGAATCTTCAGGGATTACGAAAGTTATAGCTCCACTTTTATTTTATAGTCATTTTGCCGCGCGATTTTCAGTTCGAGTGGGATCGCGAAGAGAATTTGATTTAATGTTTTATAGTGTTTATCGAGATTTTAATTTTAAATTGAGAAATAATTTTATTTATTAACAATATTCTTCAATTTTTGTATAATGCATAGCCAAAGTCAACATTCGGAAATTGGATCTTCAAACGTATCATGTCAAATTTTATTTAATGTGGCATGTCCACGTTTTGTTGAATTATATTTTTCTTTTAGACGATAAGGAATTCTGAACAACCGATATCAATGATCAAATCCTGCAAGTTAAATGTACACAGGAGCGGCTTCAAAAAAGGGTATTCTTCTACCTGACCTGAAATTGTTGGCATGCGTTTACCTAATTCACAGTTTTTTGCCAAATAAGTAATTCAGAAGTAAATATATACATATATCAAACATTTACGACTCTTGCTAGTAACTAAATACTAAATATTTACGCATTCGCTCATAGCTCAAAGATAATACTGCTCTGAAATTGAAAATGGACTCGATAATCGAATCGACAAGTGCCTATATCGATAATAACGCGCACTCGATTATGGAAATGTAGCGTCACCTGGTGAATATGAGAACCTTCCTGCATATTATATTCAAGTGATTCTGGTATTGAGTAGTTCGAGTATATTGTTTATGGTTTAAGATTATATGAACCATGTATTTTCAACATTTTTAACATCGAATGGTTTTTACTATAGATAAAAGAAATATTAATTTTATCGTTGGTTTTTACGGATTTGTTAGTATATTTAAGGTCGGTTCGTCTTTATTTACATTATAAATATTATATACATATATATCATACATATATAATCATGTTAGTCTAAATAATAAATTAAATAAACTTAGTCATTTTCAGCCCGGTACGGGCCGCTAGTCAAACTACCGGTTCGCTCGGGTAAGAACATAATATATTATACCCCGCTAAACCTTACTCAGGAATCACTCTATCTATTGGTGAAAACAGCATGAATATCCGTGCAGTACTTTTTGAGTTCATCGCGAACAGATAAACAGACAGACGCGGTAAAGGGCTTTGTATTATAATAATGTAAGGATAAAGATTCATGCTCTAGTTCATATCCAAATCCTGTCGTGCCAGAGTAATATGTAAAATATCATAAGGAAATTTTCACAATAGTAAACAGCTGTATACTATTCAGATCTACTGTATAGGTGAAAATAATAAATAAATATATACCGACAAATCACACAGATTGAGTTAGCCCCAAAGTTCGAAACTTGTGTCATGGGATATGAACTCAATGATACTATATATTTTATAACGTATAAGTACATTATAGATAAAAAATAAAATAACAAATCGTTATAGGAATATTTATCCTGTCGTCCATACTTAAACCTACCTAAATCAAGATTTCTGTTATCACAAAATGAATTCCACCGTCATACAACCCTTCACGCCGTCGTTTCGACGGTGACAACGAGCAAAGTTCTGCAATTAAGGAGTTTCACCAGATGTCTAATACGAGGTACCTGACGAAATGTTATATTACAATCATATTCTATTTAAAAAATCTATTATTTGTTCTCTGATATGGGTTTTGGCTCCATATTATCTCAATTTCTTATACAAACAACAATCTATTTTTTTATGAACGAACTAGATAAATACTATACACTTATATGTATTTGTTTATTATTTTCACTCGATAAGAAGGAAAAAAAAAGGTGAAGGTGTATATGAGAGAACGTTTATGGTGAGAGAAGAATGAAAAACTTGTTATTATATTGTTTCTCCTTAGGGATTCACGGACATAGTCCGGTCCTTTGAGAGGCTTCCGTGGGGATATAGATCCAACACATAGAAATTATATTATTATAGTGAAATAAAAAATCTTCAAAATTTAAAATTTACGCGGACCTTGGGCTCTGGGCCGTCACAGCCGCCAATGAAACTAGGAAGAAGAGATGACGAACACAATACCATCATAGACACAGATAGACATATAACAGCTAAGTATACTCATATAGTATATTCATGTTTTGACGTCAATAAGTGATGTATATAATCCTAAATTGAATAAATAATTTTGAATTTGAATAGCGACCAAATTTGTAAGCCATTAATGATATCAGTAATGAGGAGATTTAGACCACATCTACTGCAGGTGACAACGTTATATTATGTCGATTGCTAATCCGCACATTGGTCAGATATACTTGCTATGGATTATATATCGATAACTAGAACGTTAATTAGCTCTCATAGCTTTGTCAGTGCTGTGTTATTTACGATTATGAGTTTCACAGATGCAAACTACTTACTAGAAAAATGCTGAAAGAAATCCATTTAATTTTAATCACTTTTATTTCTCTCTACTTTTATAAAGTTGATTTATTTGAAATCATTTTATCATCAGTCTAGATCTAGATACGATTCTCTATCTCCAATAGTCATTTATACAGAAATACTTTTTATTCAAAATGGAATCAGATTATGCAGTATTTTCTGCTCGGAGTTTTACATCGTTAATCCCGAAGCATCAGAAACCTAGGAATAATTTATATTCCAAGTCGGAGTGGATGTTAATCCGAAATAGAAGCTAATAAATTGTGTAAAAAAACCATCAGTAGAAGATTAATGGGAAGAATAGATTTATTTCCGTAAGACATGTCTTTTAATAATCATTTTAAAACGTTTTATAGTTACCATCACGTAACAGACGATTATTTTGTAAATAAAAGCAATAAACCAATAAAAAAAATAAAGAAAATGATAATCCACGAATGGATTCTAATACGATCTTAATATATTATAAAGAGGTAAGTGTTTGTGAGCTTGTATGTTTGAGGCGGGTAATCTTCGACACTAACGAACCGATTTCAAAAATTCTTTCACCATTAGAAAAGTACATTATCCAAGATTTTTATCTATAGGCTATATTTTATCTCAAAATTCCCACGGGAACGAAGCCCCGGGCAACATCTAGATGGTTATAAACAAGGTAATTTAATATCAAGTGTATGATATATAGTCTTCGAGTCTTTATTACAGAATAACGTCTTTATTCCTGACGGGTTAATCAGAGTCAATGTTTGTGAAACTCGAAGAAGAAACGTAGTATATTTGGTGGAAGGGGCAAACCCGAGAGATTCTGGCTTGATATCATCAAGGATGATATGCGTGGCCAAGGTCTCACAACCAGGGATGACGTCGACCGTGCGAAGCGTAGACAAAAAAGAAGGAAAGCGAATCCTGGGATCCAACTTTTAACAGCTAAGGAGGCAACCAAACGCTCAAATGAGAGAGAGAGTCCTGAAATAAAATCAGTGACAGCTTTGATTGCTCCTGAAGCTCGTTCCAAGTCGATCGCAAATTTCGGCTTAGCGCGCTCAAAATTACGATCCGTAGGTAAGCTCAATTCAGGCAATTAATCAGATTAAGCCCTTCACTGCTCCATTGCCATTGCAATTATCATATGATTCATTGTCATTATGAGATGGATGGATTTGTTTTGGACTACTAGCTTGGATTAATTAACGGTTTAATTTTATACAGCAATTTGAAAACAATATTAAAGTGCAGATGGAGAGGCCATTGGTTAAACTTATTTGGTTAGTATTACATTATATACTTGTATTATTGTGGATAAAAACATTACTTTCATAAATATAAATTTATAAGTATAAGTATATAGAGACAATTTGGGAGTAGTGGGTATTTATATTATTTTTAGTGAATAAAAGTTGTAAAACTAAACGCAAACAATCAAATCGCATGGATTTAGAAATGGCGTCAAATCGGATAAATCATGTAGAATTTGGCAGAAAGGCGAACTAGTGTCAATGTACAAACAAATCCTATTTAGGACCAAAATGGCGCCCTCATTAAAAAGAGAAAAGATCCTTGTCAGACCGTAACGCGTTTGACATTAATCTTTGTCCATCTTTGACGGCGTAATCAAGAAGAATTAGTGTCACTCGCTTTGCTCTTTACACGAAACATTATAATGTTTAATGGCAGAATCGTTGTGCACGGAGGTCGTGGCCCACTCGGCACTGTGTCAACCATTTCAAGTCTGCGAACTGGTGGGTCGCCAACGTTGACTTAAATCCGAACGAGAGTGCTGACTTCAACATTGTGGTCCCTGAAGATGGCTCGTGGGTCCAACAAGAGGGGTATCTTGTTAAGGAACTTGATTCTTCACTAAAAGGTGAGAAAGTGAATGCAGTAATTTGCGTAGCCGGTGGCTGGGCAGGCGGCAACGCTAATAAAAAACTCGGCAAGCAACAGACCTAATGTGGCGCCAATCCGTTTGTACATCAACTATTGCTACTACGCTTGCTGTAAAATATCTCATTCCTGATGGGTTACTAGCACTAACTGGCGCTAATGCTGCACTCGATCCTACCCCTGGTATGATTGACTATGGACTAGCTAAAGGTGCAGTCCACCAGCTTACGAAATCCCTTGGCGCAAAAGGTTCAGGTTTACCTGACGATGCGTTGGCAGTGGCTATACTGCCAGTCACGTTGGATACAGAAATGAATCGAAAGTGGATGCCGAAAGCAGACTTTAGTAGCTGGACGCCTCTGTCGTATATTGCGCAGTTGTTTAAGAAGTGGATCAAGGGAGAACAGCGTCCTGCTAGTGGGAGCCAGGTCTCTCTTGTAACAAAAAATTATATCACAGAATTTTATGACGTGGAATTGACTCATGTCAGTGGTCACAAAAGTGAAAAAGAAGTAAATTAATTAAATTTAAAAAATAAAGTGCTTAAGTGCAATAATTTTTATTTACGTAAATGTTTTTCTATCTATCTATGTCAATACCCACCATTCTAAATATTTTTTTTAGAAATGGCTGTGTTTTATATTTATTATTTAAAGTTACATATTGCACACTAATGGCAAAATAAAAAATGTAATAACAATCTCGGAGTAGTCACCTAATTGATCAAATTAGGTAGCTTTGTTTTCGAAAACAACAGCGAATGTTAATTTGTCTTCGTTATAAAATCGATATCAAAACTTTTGGCGGAGCGGAATGAGCATTGAATAAGTAATGTCAGTGTTAATTGTTTTAGATCTATTTGCTTATTTGTCTCTATGGAATTGAAGGAAAAATATAAATTATTTTAATTAGTACTTGTGTACTATAGTAATGTCAATTTTACGAATGATTGATATTGGAAATGATTCCTTGCTCAAGAAAATCGAGGGATTGTAATGACAACGCGACCGCACCGGTCGAAACGCTCTGCGAACCACCCTTTAGCGCAGATTGTAAAATTCAATCATGGGTTAGGACTTCTCATAGGCGATAGGATACTAACATTTAACTAGTTCTAAATCTCAATTATGGTGAAAACTTTGGTTTCACTGTCGTGACGTGGACACCACGCCCGTCCGCTATCTGGAGGTCCTGAGTTCGATTCTCAGCGTGGGCAAATACTTGTACTTGCGATACCGCATGTGTGTTTGTCGTTCTGGGTGTGTTGTGCTCAACTCTGTGTTTATGTCCATAGGACCGGCGTTACAAGCTCAGTGCTTAGCTGTTGAGTGTTGTCCATTTATTTTTTTTTAAAGGAATTACACTTAACTAAGCATTACCTAAACTTTCCTCAGAAATCACACTATGTATTTAAAAAAACCGCATCAAAATCTGTTGCGTAGTTTTAAAGATTTAGCATATATATGTACAGACAGACAGCGGGACGCGACTTTGTTTTATATTATGCAATGATAGTGAAGGGCATCCTACTTTCGTCTCCAGAATGATCCTCGAAGCTTAAGACGTAAAAAAAAAACAAAACAAAAAAAAACTATTATTCATTTCAGTCACGAAACTCAGAAATGTTTCCTGAGAAAGCCATATTAAGTTACCGCTATCTGGAATATCAAATAAACAAACATGTTTTATATTCCGCGAAGTTTAAGTAGAGCATGAGATTACGGAATTCTGAATGTAGTACCTTGTCTTTGTCATATTTGTGAGGAAAAACTCGCGTTATACAGATTTTAAAGTATAACAAGCAATGAATACGTAATCACACAATACACAATCTTTTTTTTTCCTTTCTTATAATTCTCTGCAACGATTATAAAAATAGAAATATGAAAAATATCGAAGAGTAGCTGAATAATGAATGGTTTTTGTACAAATTGCATTTCGTTTATTGTATTTTATTTTATATTATCAGGCAAAAAGCTTGTTATTTTTTGGAAAAAGTAGGAAAGTGGTGAGCTCCGATTCCTAATGGCGGACAAGAAACTGAGAGAAACTAACGTAATGACTTAACGCGCGGTTGACTGTATTCTTAGAAAAGTACTTATTCTAACCTCTATTACGACGTAGGCTTGCTACGTCGTAGACAAACGTCGTAGGCGTTCTACGAGATCTTAAGGAGCCGCAAGTTAATAATTTTTTAAGCGTAGATAATGTCCTAATAGAAAATTGTTTCTTTCAATGAAGCAGATTGGACAAGAAGCATAGAACCATACTTTAATGAGATTCATACAGTCGTTCGACTGCCTTGCTTAAGGCGAAACGCCGCCAGCGGCGAAAATGCAGTCATTTTGTCTCAATCTTAAGATACAATATCTGTTAATTAATTTTGTCCTAATCTTAACTAATATTATAAATGGGAAAGTGAGTTTGTTTATCGCTATATCTGCTCAACAAATCTTCTTGAAATTTTGCATACATATAGTTTGAAGTATGTAAAAACATAGGGTACCTTTCAACCCAGAAAAATAATTGTTCCCGTGGGAAATCACGCGGACGAAGCCGCAGCCAAAAGATAGTTTTCCATAAATTACGGACCTTGATTTATCTCCTAACGTGTCTTATGGAGGTTAATGAAATGCGACTGTAAGAATCAAGTAAATGGGTATGCCAATTATAGGTCGAACACGACACGGAACGCAAAATTGAAAACAAAATTACTGCCAGTCGCTATTTCTCTGCGAATTGAAATCATTTTACCAAAGAAAAGCCGAATGAAATGTTTTGAAACGCGATTATGGTAGCAACATTTCTATAAATTATCTAATCCATTGTTCTCATTGTTAATCAACCAGAATACAGTCAACTGGGGAACGGTAAATGAAATGTCAACGTTTGGTATTTCTGCAGCTATAAATTTAGACAACAATACTGAGATCGAAACGAATTCAAAGGAATTTGGTGTGCCCGACGGTGACGTTCTGGGAAGACATTGATTTTAGATTATTTTGTTTTTGTTGTGTATATAAAGAGTATATAATATGTGCCAAATGAATATGCCTATGACGACGAAGACATTCACAAGACAAATATTGTATTCCCTTCTTTGTTCACACTAAAACAGATTTATTCAAAAACAAAATCGTTTTGCAGCAAATTGAAATACTGCCGACCGCATTTCAATTGTCTTGTTTTATGTATGTGTATGTACGTAACTCACTGCATGCCTTGCCCAGCTATTAGGGTACTACTACAACAAGCGGTAATGGTGTAATGGATTAAGACTGTAGATCGAAAGGTCCCAGGTTCGAATCTTACTCGTGCCACATGAGTTTGTATACCAATCCGACTCATGTATAGTAGTTTACATCGACCTCCACTTGCTTCCGGTGAAGGAAAACATCGTGAGGAAACCTGCACACTGGTTGATTATTATTAAATTGTGTGTGAAATGGAGAGAACCACTCCATTAATAATGCCAAGAAATATGTTGTGTGTTTCATTCCACGTAATGACTACGATCCTCAGCCGTGAGGAATTCGACGAAATGATGAAGAGAGGCAGAAGAGAGTTAACATATATAAAACAACTTTAGACTTTTAAACCAAAAAATGTTTGAGTTTATCTCATCAAAAGCTAGTTAGCTAAGCAGTTTGCGCACAGTCGAAGCTGCTTTAACGGAGTTTGGACCATGATTGTGCGATATTTACCATACATTTTGCATAATATCTGATAGTTTGGATGCAAAATATACAAAACTTCTTAAATGAAATGTAGGTACTGTTTTAAATAAACGATAAGACTACTTTCTAAAGTCAACCTTCTTTAGGAACGACTTCAACTTTTATAGCTTTCCTTAGTCGCCTCGTACGACATCTACTAGAGGATATGGATATGCATCCTATTTAGGGTGAAAATCACTCGCCGCATATTCATTAAATGCAAAAAAAATGTACATCATAAACTCAAGTATAAATTTCCAATACGCAAAAGGATTGTCCAAATTGGCGTGTGCTTCTCGAATATAATAGTGACAAGAGTGGCAATCAGTTGTATGGCAGTAGGCTGGGGCAGTGGCGTAACTACAAGAGGGCTAGACGATGCCGCCTTGCACTGGGGCTCCATGTTCAGGGGTCCTCGAGCTTTTACCAGCGAACTTGTTTTAAGATTTTCTTCGTCTGCTCTTTGTCTCAGTTTATTTGGAATTTGGCCATTCATAAATTTACGACAGAGGTGTCTACTATGGATTATTTAGCGATTGATCTTTCAATAAAAAAACGTTAATATACGTTGATCATTTTGTATCATAAAATTTAATATCTTAGCTGCTGAAAACGTTATTTTCTTTCCTCCGAAAATGCGTCGTGAATTGACATCAGTCATCGTGTACCTACTAGCTTAATTGGGGCCCCCAGATCTTTATGCACTAGGGCTTGTCGTTATTTAGCTTCGCCACTGGCTAGGGGGAACCCCCCACAATTGTCAGGTAACAATGGCGGCCGGAAATTGAGGCAAGTGTCGCTTCTCAATGTAGATTTGTCGTTTGCAGGTCATCGATTTGGTTCTGATGATTGTGGTAATGGTGACGTTGATTTATTATTGTGAATTTGTATCGAGATTTGAGCTAAAAGGGTCAACCAAGGGTTACTTGTGAATTAATAGTAACCTCAAAGTATATAAATGCAAATATTACCATACAAGCTATTTACCCGCGATTTCGTTAGCGTAGAATAATTACCTATTTCTGACAGAATTATTATATTGTTTGTGATTAATGTATTTGTTTACCCATTCCAGATTCTAGGACCAGTATATTTGTACGATGTTGACATATATTATGACATTATTTGCTGATGATAGTACAGTAACAATAATATGTATATCGTCCTTGGTCGTTTCAACATAACTTTCATACAAACTTTCACCCCTATTGGGGGTTGATGTAAAAAAAAAAGTTTTTCCAAAATTTCTCAACATCTGTTGGCCGTGAAAACGGAATAGACAGATAGGCAAACAATGCATATAATATTAGAATGGATTGAATGAAAAATTTAATTTCATTTGCCACCAATCAAAGTGTACCCTACGATAAATTTTTTGGTGGCCCATGAGGGGAACAACATTGAACTCAACAAGAAGAAATGTGACGTGCAAAAAGGCGGCATTTATTTATGTACACGGATTTAGTGGGTAAATACCATAGATTTGATAAGTACTTCGTGGAGTACCTACTAATTCCATGGTAAGTACTTCGTTTTATGTCATACAAGAAACGTCAAAATAGACTTTGACAGTTTATTTAAAAAAATAACGCCTAAGGCTAAGCCGCAACAAACGTGATAATAGGAAGATAACCAATAGGGTAGCCAGAGTACAGCACTGTATGTTAGGTACACAAAAGCTTTGCCGCCTTTTGCTATGTCGATTAAAACGCTTATTTTAGAGTACTTTATTAATCCTTTCATTATGTAAGCATTCGTTTGTGAAAATATACAACAATGTAGCATATTCGGGTGCCGAAATATTGGAATTGTTTTCCATAAGATAAAAAACTTCAAAAACTATGGGATACGCCTCACGCTGTAAAATGTTCAAGCCAGTCAAGCTCGAAACCCTTCACACGTGAAGACTTATTAAAATATGGACTTCATACAGGTAAGAGCTCCAGTCAAAATCAAGTTTATATCAGTTTATGACCACAGTTGACCAAATAATGCAGAACATAACCTAAAATAATGTTATTATTTTCAGGATAATCCACTAAATCCCTTCTTTTTCCTTTAAACTCGCACCATGATTGCGTAGAAGGTATTTTTGGTCGTAAATCTGCAACAATTTTTAAAATTGGCGCTTTTTGCCTTCATTGGCAAGGTTTGTGTACCTTAATTGTACCAGTAGCGCCATCTGCGCTGAGCTTTGCGTAATATGCCCTATTTAAAAATCATGAATGATAACAATCACGTGAGCCTAATGCGGATAACGTCAACATAAATACACAGCCTTAAGCATATTAATAAAAATTGTCTTCACAAACGTTTCGACAGACGACCATCAATATTATACGGAAGCTTGTGAAAGTTATCCGCTCTCCCTCGTCTAATGCATGAACTTCAAACACAGATTCAAATTTTCCGAAGAAAAACCGGAGATTTCAAGACAAATTGCGGACGTCGAACGAAGGTGACCGCTTTCTGGCTCCAAATCGTTAATCCCACATTTTTTTTTCAGAAACTTTCACAATCTATTTTATTTATTTCTTTTATTTATCATTTGATTCGCAAAGCAGTAATTAAGTGGAATAAAATTGTTAGTGAAGATAATGTTAACAAGACACCAAACTATCGCTGAACGCCAACTGCCGACGCGAATGTGCGAACTTTGCACAATTTGTATGTCTTTTATTTACCGCAATAAAAAAACATCAATGAATGACGAATATAGTTTAGTGAACTCGTCCGCGATAGTGTGAAGCAACCGCAAAAGCTGTGCGTCCGCACAATATTTTTCAAGAAATATCTAAATACATCTTAACGGAATTATAATGGCCAAACCAGACTTCTGGACATCAAATCGCACTTAACTACGTATGTATAGTATAATATCATAGGAACAAACAGCGCAGCACAAAAGAGACCACGGCACACTTTTCGACCTTGCCTAATGAAGCCAAACTGACTGATCGCCTTCAAAAATGCGTAATTAAATAAAAGAGAGTTTGAAATTTACTTTGAAAGACAGTATTCTGAATAACGAATAATGCTGGATATTGCGATGGAGTGGAGGAGTGAGCGTAATATTTCACAGATTATTATTAGACAGAGACAGACGTTCATAGATTAATGAAAAAATAAATATATTATATTTATTTTCTCTATAAATAATTTATTGCTGAATTAGTACTTTAAAACGCCGTGCTCACATGCACTATTTTTCAATGAGATTGGCCAGAGAAGCGGTGGTGGTTCAGCGGTAAGAATGCCCGCCTGTGGTAGGATCGAAATGTCCCAGGTTTGAATCCACTCGTCCGATCTGATATTCTTCCTTAATGTTCCACAAACCTTCCTTAATGTTCTACTTATTCTAATTTAATTTCGCAAAATTATATTTAAGTCTGCATTCAATAAAATAATTATATTTTTTAATCTCGCTATAAATTACAAATTGGGATTTTTTCTTTTTTAAATAGGTATTGTTAGTTCTACCTCTTTGCTAAATTTCATCATTTTAAGTCAACGGGAAATACCTTGTAGGTTTAAACTTTTATGTAAAATAACAAATTTTGCGACATAAATAGTCACATTGATCGCCAATTTGTATAAAACCTCTATTTTGATGATAAAAGATTCATAAAAAAGACAGTTAGTACAATTTGATGTTGGTAACAAGACAGAATTTGTGGAAAAAGCTATTACTTTTACTGGACGCTCTTCGCCGGGTTTCCATTTTAAACGTCTGGCGATAAAATTTTAAATCCCTTTAAAATTTTTGTGCCATTGAGTGGTTAATTTGCAGCTGTGTCCATTCAACAGTGTTCAATTTTCTGTTCTTAGAGTGGGATTCAGCAATCAACTTTGACTAACCTGCGCAGAAAAACGCATAGTATGCCAACTTGTCAAAGTCGACATAGGTACGATAGTGGTGGCCAGGGCACCCGCTACAGACTCCATAATCTGTATGTATACACAGATTCTCTCTGTTCTATAGGCCGTGTCACCACCATACTATTTTTTTAAATTAAAATTATATTATTATTATTAGTTCCCTAGGCAAAAATCGCTCTATGAACTTTACACGCAGGTAGAAAACCCGTCTGTGGTCTGTACCCAGTCCTAGCTAAGCTACAAAATGCAACTACGATGCCAAATTCAACGTTCATATTTTTCGTCAGAAATGATTCCAATTTTGAAATTATCTAACATTCGAAAAAAAATACTTTTTTTATATCTTTGACGATTCTAAATCATATCGATTGTAAATGACTGAAACGTGGTAATTGATCCATTCTGCAGCTCGTCAGAAACAGTAACAAAGGGATAATGACAAAGAGTTAATTCGGATGGAATAATTCTTTTATCTGTGGTTTGACTCTAGAAATATTTGACTGAGATTAGGTATAATTGGCTGATATCTAGGCTGATATATTTTATACGTATTTTTTAACTTAGTTTTGTTACATTATTCACTTGTAAATTAACACAATCGATTTACAAAGAAGGTATTCTAAAAGAAATCGTTACCTAACGACTTTTAATGATTTTTTTATTTATTTTCGTTTTATCATAGTATAAAACAAAATTGCTTACCACTGTCTGTCTGTCCCTATATGTATGTTTAAATCTATAAAACTACGCAACGGATTTTAATCCCTGTTTCTTCTCTGTCTTTTCAAATATCTGCTAAGGTATTCTTAGAGCATTAGTAATTTATAAGAGAGGTGATTCCAGGACACACATTACCCTTGAATTAGTATAAACACGCCCTTATCCCCATGACTTTAGCACCCTATTACCATGAAGAGAATTCCTTGCATCATAGATCTATATAATCATAGACACCGCACTGTCTATTAATGAACCGTCAAATTATTTCTGCAAAAATTTTAGTATCTTTCGTCGTATTTGTGAAAAAAGCTCATTCTAATATATTATATTCTCTATGATAAATAAGGTAAATAAAATAAAAAAATATTTATTGTTAAATTTAAGTGAAATTTAACTGATTTTCGTTAAAAGGATTTCGGCGAAATTTAATAAGTCAAAAAAATAATAAAAATCTCAATATTTAGTCCTAAATTATCAAAGTTTTGTCAAGACTTGTGAGCTGTGCTATGGTAATATGCCTTAAGAAGAAAGTGTCAACCCCAAAGTCAAAGAATTAATTCGCATACCTAGCTTTTGCCCACAGCTTCATCCCTCTTCGATTCCTAGCTAATTGTGGAGTCTGTTTAACTTATATAGTTGTAAGAAACATTATCAATAAATTTATTTTTACTTTTTATTTTCATTATAATAATTCTTAAAGCTACAATATTTTTTGTAAATGTGATATCTAGACAATTTTGAATCTGTGCTTCGCATCATGTCTTATTCATAGAGTGGCTGAGTACCGCCCCGGCTAAAATTACCTACGCATTGATGTGAAGGATATAAATAAATAATTTCAAGTGAAACAAGGGAACAAAATCTTACCTCTTGGAGTTCGTGCGATTGCCGTGAAAATCGTTTTCAAAAAAAGGAATTCTTTCTTTCTTTACGATTGTGTTATTGGTAACAGTTATTCGTCGTTATTCGTTATTTGCTATCATATAGTCATTATTGCTAACATTTTATTTATAACCTGCCGAAAAGCATCTGGTATGAATTAAATATATGTCTAATATAAGATCCACATTTGTTAATTGACGGGCAAAAGGCTGCGATGGAGTTGTTGTGCCGCTTCTTCTTCACCTACCCTTTAGAAGTCGGCGGTAGACTTAGTTTTAAGTTAATTTTATGTCAACCTAAGTTGAATAAATATTATGAATATTACTTTTGGAACTACCTAACATCATCTAATGGTAAGTAGTCGCGTACACACATTTACTTACATTTCATACCCATAGATTTACAACCCATAGATCACTAAAAGAAAAATATTCCCTGGTCCAACCCGAGGTACGACTTACCATGCAGAAAAGAAAAGTAGATAGTGCACTTACCTGAAATTGAAATAATAAAAATAATTATAGACAAAAACTTATTATTTTTAAATTGTCAAAGTCGAAGCGTTTATTCAGAAATTAGTAGACCTTCACAGTTACAAGATACAATTCCTTGTCGTACATACTTAACAGCACATCTAGTTACCCTCTATGATGCGGTAATAGTGGCTAGTTTCCAATGAATTTGGGTATGTTGATGTTTTGTTGACTGTACAATGCGTCTATTTATTTTGACCAATACTGGTCTCGGATATAAGCTGATTAGACGAAAATTTTACTTTTTTGCTCTATAGAGCGTTTCATTTTTAAATGAGATTATTTATTATATTTTATTTTAATTGAGATTATTGCTCTATATATTGATTACTGCTCTATAAAAAAAAGAAAATTCATTGACGGAAATTGTGCTTTATATTAGTGCTTAAATCATAAGTTCAACCTCGAAGAGCATGAGAAGTGAAAAGTAAATTTCAAGCCCGCACTACAGCTTTTCCATTTCTTTTTTAATGAATTTTGCTCTGGCTGACCCATGTTAGAAGTTGTTGGAGAGGGTAATTGGCAGACCGTTTATCGCTAGTCTGTCAGACTGGAGTGTAATAAGCGTGTTATTGGTGCTTGTATTGGCTTGCGGGATTATTAACTATGTGACTATATAGGGCTGACTGCACATGTGTTCAAATGGCTTCTTTTCGTCTGTTTTGTTAATGGATTTTATCTGTATGCCAGCCCTCTATCGTGCCCTATAATAGCAAATAACTACTGATATAATATTTCCTGTTTAGTTTGTCAAACAAAGCGTGCAAGTAAATAAAACATAGTGCTAATATTGGAAACGAGTGATTCAATGAATTTGATCTCATTAAATGCTTTTAAAAAAATGCAAGTGTTAGAAACACAATTTTAGTAATAACCTCTTTTTATTCAAGTCTTATAATTTCTTTTTTATGTACTTGTTAACTGTCATCAATCTTCTTTCAACAATTTTTTCCATGTTCATGATAAAACATTTTTAGTTTCATTAATACATTTAATACAGTCTTAATCAAAGTATTTTCTTTTCAATACAGTAATTTCAGCAGTAGGTAGTTGGTTCATGTAGGATATAGTTGGTAAATGGTGGGTAACTGTATTTCTTGAATTACCTTTTCACCCACTAGTGGGAAAGTCCAGTGTGTGGATGAGTCGGGAGGGGAAATAGGAAATTAATAAGCTTCCTCCCATTCCGTTTACCCTAACCATATCTGTCCTGGACCATCCTTATCTATTATACAGTAAGATAAAACCTAATGTCCCAACCCAACAAATTACGTCCAGTGATTTTACGTCAGCCGTCAAAGGGCTAGCTTACGATATGTTAACTAGTTGAACGTTGATTGATGCTATTTCAATTAATGATCGGCTTAGGGGTTCAAGTGAATGCCGGCGTGTAATAAACGGACTAGCCTTCTAATTAAATGGCTAATTAAACCAGATGGCTGCGACGTATATTATATTATTAGTCAAATTACATATACTGCGGTTTAAAACAATAGTTTATCCTTAAAAAAATGTGACTTAAAACTGTGTCGGTTTGGTGTTTTTCATAAAACTGAGAACTGACTATCATTGCATCTATTGTTGTGTACATAGTGTACGCTTGCATACAAAAAGAATACACGATCACACACCTTTCGCCCTAACGAAAGAATGAGAAAATACTCTTGATTTGTTGTGTAAACCAGACTTTGATAATGGTATGCAGAAAACAGATATTTCGATATCCGTCACAATAGCAGTTATAATTGATGGACTCTTTGAAATCATATTATGTATCAAAGTATATGATTTAATTTAAAATAAATATTGTAACTTATGATTAACACCATAATTAACACAGAATCATAAGGATTAATAATTTTGTCTAAATTCACGCATCAACAAAGTTGGTAAATTTAAATTAATGATATGTTGAAGTTTTGAACACAGGATAAACAGGCTTATCTGTCAACGTAATATAAATATATATATATATATATAAAATATGATAAGAGGAGCTAAATATCAGCGGCATGCGCGCTCGCCCTGCGATAGTGGCGGTGAAGAAACTTTCACAACGGTCAGCCACGAAATGGGTGACCAAAACTTTTATCTCGAGTTCCCCCGTGCTTTGGAAAGTACTTGGCCCTGGTTGTATTTGAAGTCGTTTAAACCCAAAGATTCGCTTTGGGTCAGTGGGATGGGTCACTCCTAAAACATCTATGAGGAAGGCCATCCCCAACAGGGACACATATACGCTCATGTATGTATCGTCAACATGAATCGTTACAGACCAAATTTTCATATCCAGCTATTCTCTCATGATATGATGCTTACAAGAAACATTATAACTCATTCCTGGCAAGTGACAAGAAAGAATATTGACCCATGTACGTAAAGCCTTAGTAATAAAGAGATAACCTCGATATTAGGGTGCCATCACGCGCCGAGACGCAAGGACGAGCCAAATTAAGTGTGATAAATCTACGTAGCTGTTCTACGTAACACTCATGAGTCGTGATTAAGATGTCGGAAGGTCCCAGGTTCGAATCCTACTCGTGCCATATGAGTTTTTTATACCAATACTGACTCATGTACCTATTGTTTTCATAGACCTTGTGAAGCAAAACATCGCATCGTGCGGAATCCTGCATACTGATAAATAAATATATTAGAACATAAATACTTAAATATAAATATATTAGAACAAATCACACAGATTGAGCTAGCCCCAAAGTAAGTTCGAGACTTGTGTTATGGGATACAAACTCATCAATACTATATTTTGTAACAAATACATATATAAATAAACATCCAAAACCCGGGCCAATCAGAAAAAGATCAATTTCCATAATGACCCGACCCGGGATCGAACCCGGGACCGCTCTGTTCAGAGGCAAGTACTTTACCACTCCGCCGAGGTCGTCGTGATAATTGTTAAGTGTGCTGATATGCGACAACTGCCATCAAATGACGATATTTGTAAATGTCAGTTCCTTTTAGTTGACAAAATCACTCACACACATCAATGAACAAAATTTGACACCATTTTAGCCATAACACACTAAATAAGAAAGATATGAAACTCGATTCTCGGTTATTATCGACAGAAATCTCAAAAACAGAAGAACGCATAACCTAGGAATTAAAAATAATTAAGCATTAAATAGGGTGAGCTGCACCAGGCAACTTTAACGTTAACTTAGACCTGCGCGCTGCCGTCCTTTAGGCAAAATGGCATACTTTGTATTTTCCATTCAAAGATGATTAAAAAAATCACATCAAATAAACCCAAACAATATACAATTTTCGGTTATTAACGGACTATATAACTATTTCGCGACATTTTCATTTGGTTTATGATACCGCAGGATTAACCATTTCGAACATAATTGGACGATAACGAAATAACAAACTTCGAAGGTTTGCACTTCAGATAACAAACTCAATATAAACAAACTTTTGCTTTGATGACTTCCTTCATTTTCTTATTCAGGCCCTTCACAACACGAAGCGCTTGATCAATTTACTGCATCCTCTGTTCCTAAATCTCTAATCCAAAGGTCTACTCTGAAAACTTATATTATTTATTATTTAAAAAAACTCGTATCAATGTGATATTTGCCTGTCAGTTTCATATTGTTATGTTAAGAGAATAAAATAATTTTGGTCTAGCATGCCTTTTATTTACAACAGATCTATGGATAAGGACAGACAGACATCTGAAGCGACTATAGTGTTAGTGATGAATCAGACCATTCAATTTTATTCTCAGGACTTAACGAAATTCATGCCAACTCCACTATTAAAACCAAGGAAGTACTGCTCGGAATTCCCGCTGTGACATAGCCTCTTTCACAAGTCGCCGCTGTTTTCTCAGAATAATTGACTTCAAATATTCAGGGACTGGAAGTTTCGCAATTTCGGCCGAGGTGGCAGTCCTAACGTTGTTAGTCAACACTATTTGACTTTCAGTACAAAATAAAGATAGCAACAGATATTATATCTAAGTTTCCGACAAACGGACATATTATCTATACTATAAATGAACACACAAAAAATGGGAACAACACACCCAGAAGTACGGACAGATGTCTGTGGCCACAATTACAAAATCTAGGTCTTCCAAATAGTGGTCGTGGGTGTCGGGCATAAAGAAGCTAATTTCATTAAAACGCTACGTATAGCACCTTTTTATCAATTTATTTTATTTATTAGCAAAAAATAATAAAAAAATATGTCGAAAAATTATATGACACACTAGGTGAAGAATTTTATGAGAAAGTAGTATTCCATTACACAATGACTAGATCAAAGACTGTGGCCACATTGTATTGTAGAAAACTGTAATACTTTCTACTAAAATTCTTAATCTAGTGTAGCATAATCTGTTTTTTTTTCTTTTGTTAAGAAATGAAATAAACTGATGGTGGCGCTAGTGTGCGGCTAATAGCGCCTTAAATTTCAGTTACAGTCCTTGCGTTTCGTTATAAGCAAACTTTGAAGTGGCAATGCGCATTCATAGTGAGTTTGTAGCCACCTGAATCATTCCAAACTATGTCAGTATCCATTCCGAAAATTCGCTTTTTCAACTAACTTTCACGAGTAAAATTTAAAATGAAAGCGAACTCGTCACAAACTTGAATATTTACTGATTATAGGAGTCGGCGCAATGAAAACAAATGCAGTGTTTTTTAAATTTTCGTTGTAAAGTCGTTTCCGGGTCGACGCGGGTTTTTTAATAGACACTGTGATTTCTAAGTAAAGTTTAGATGTATAATTTATTATGGTTTTACCCGAGCGAAGCCGGGATTGGCCGCTAGTAGTTAATATACAAAATATTTCACCAAAAATAAGAAATGCAAGATATTTGCTTTAAAACATCGAAAGTTTTGGTACCTATACGTCGTCTTGCTGATTTTACGATAAACTCGTGTTATTAGAAGTTTACCAGTATATGCTGAGAAACGCGAAGTTCTACGTAAGAAAGTTATCTAACAACCCTGTGTTAGTTCACCTTATCACACGCCAGTGAAATAATTTTACATTCGAGAAATCGACTACAACTAAGTATCGACATATTTAATAGGGTGTCAGAAAAAACACCTTTTTTTCAATCGCGTCGATAACATTTTTTTAAAATATATTTTTACTGTTTTATTATATGTATAGATGTGAGGAAGAATACATAATTTTAATTTCGAGTAATTCTGTAATGTAAATACTAAAATTTAAAAATATATAGGCTGCCATTGAATAAAATGTCCTGACATTGTTATAACAATGTGTATTCAAGGAGAATTCAGTGTAATTTCCTAGCACAGCTGTCCAGACTTTGTGAAGGAAATCCTACAATGGCTTCGTCTCTCGCAATACAAAACTTATAACCCCCACTCAAGAAGACGCAAGGGTTCGTTATTAAAGTGAAGCCGATAAATAGACAGAATCGCATATTAAATATTCAATAGTTGGATGGAAAATGGAAAAGATTTGTGATTATAACACAAGGAATATTTTGTTATTAAAATTCTTAGAAAATTTTATGAATTGTACAGTCGCGGACAGATAAACCTGATCCAATTGTGTACAGTTGGGTCCTCAATCGGTCAGACTTATGTAGTACGAATACGCGTCGCTACTGTTGGAGAAATTACCATTTCTAATTAATGATGTTTGACGGCCTCGGTGGCGCAGTGATGGGGTGCTTGCCTCTGAGCCGGGAGGTCCCGAGTTCGGTCCCCGGTCGGGTCATGATGGAGAGTGATCTTTTTCTGATTGGCCCGGGTCTTGGATGTTTATCTATATATGTATTTGTTATAAGGTATAGTATCGTTGAGTTGGTATCCCATGGCACAAGTGTCGAACTTACTTTGGGGCTAGCTCAGCTCGCGATTTGTGTGATTTGTTCTAATATATTTATTTATTTATTTATTTGAAAGTTTGTTCACCGCGTTAAGTATTATAAACTCGCAGATTGCTATCCATCACAACACAACAATCAATATTGTTTGACTCTTATATAATTTATCTGGACGTAGGTAGACCTTTAGAAATGCCCAATTAAGTAAAATAATAACGCCCTTTTCGAGACATGTTTAAAAATAAACGAGCACTCGAGTTTTATGTGAATGTAAAACAAAAATAACACGTTTTAGATGAAATGTATGGGACACGCGTCGTGTCGAACGGAGCAGCAAATTTAGATTTCGACGCGACGTGCGGTATCGACAATTTGGCAGCTTAGAGCAGTATAAATATATAGCTTAGAGCAGTTTTCACCGATTTCTTAAAAGGAATATGCCAAAAATTCGCGTTATTTGTACATCTGTTGCGATTAGAAACCTATTGCGGTTATTATTTTAATTTGGGGCGTTTGGTTCGTTCACCTCTTATCAATATACGAACAACTGCATCGATGTAGTGGAGCAAAAAATTGTATATAAAACCGTATAATTTTGTATAACATGGACTTCGAATATCGCAATTTTTTGCTCTGTTTACCCCGATAGGGATAAAGACGTGAGGTCACGTTTTAATCCGTTCATTCGTAAGCTCTTTTTTATAAAATCGTTCACAAAGGTTGAATATTTAGTTTTCTAATCTGTATGGGATTAGTACCACTGGATAAAACCTATATTAAATACCTTTAGGCGACTTGAATAAAATCTGACATCTGCGTTAGCATACATTCACTCAAAAAAGACTTATTCTAAATAAATACTAAATAAATATTTTAATTAAAAATCATTGAGTCTGTTTTGACTTAACACTCCTTTATTCTGAACCAGAAAATATTATTCTTAACTCACTCTCAATTGGAAGTGACACACAGACGTAAACACATTAATAAAAAGCCGTTGGAGGGCGTGACCTAATTATTCTTTCATTGATGTCTGAATAATAATAATATCTAATTTGATCATATTTTACGCGCGATTTATGATGAACTTTTAGACAATATTTATATACACGAAAATAGTTTTATTTTCTACTTTAGCAGCCCGTCCCGGCTTCGCTCGGGTAAAAACATAATAAATTATGTACCTAAACCTTCCTCGGGAATCACACTATACTTTGGTGAAACCCGCATGAAAATCCGGACCGATGTTTTTGAGTTTATCGCAAACAAACAGACAGACGCGGCAAAGGACTTAATTTTATAATATGTAAGGATAATGTTTTAATTTTTTCTTATTTAGACCCATTTGTTTCGAGAGTTTATTGAAGTCATAATTATATTTTGAGTCTTGAAATACAAATACTTTGAACTATCAACAATTTGGCATTCTTATTTCTTACTTCTATTAATGATAGGTTCATTAGTAGAGAATGCCAAATTGTTGATAGTTTAAAGTAACACAACATAATTTGCTACTGTTGCTTAGTGCAAATTACTGATAATAAATAAAACAATTTCCTTCCTTTCCAATTCTTTCTCGGATATTGATAAAAAATTTGACATTCACAAAGTTTATGAGCACCTTTTGATAGAAAATTGCCCTGTCAACGTCCCTTTCTAATTATTCCATTGACTTCCGAAATTGGATAGACTTTATAATTAATTCTTAATTCCCTTATCAGACAAAGCGCCCACTCTTGTTACAAGACTAAAGAAGGAAATATGATCGGCAATCCATTGAAACCCTAAAGAGAGAGAGAGAGTAATCTTCTAAAGAGTTATTTCTACCTTTACTCTGTAGTACCTATGTGAACCAGGTTCCTACTGGACCTAAAAAAAATCTTGCCTACACAGGGCCTAATTTTGAAGACCTTAGTTATCTGGATAATCTAAAAAAAAGTTCAACAATTTTCAACAACATTTTAGGGAAGATTCAATGGGTATAGGCCCATTGAAATGAAATGTATATATAATTGAAAATAAATGAGGTCCAATTGGCACTTTTTGACTTTGTGTCGAATGTTGAATGGTCCAATCGGTATTCGACCGAATCGACACATTAGTTTGGCAAAACTTCAAAAAGAACACCAATTTTATCCGTTGTAAGTCCGTGCGGCCCCACACACATAACTTTGCCTCCAATTAGGCGATTGTGCTAATACCCTATTTCAATTACATGGGACTATCACGAGTTATGTTAACTTTGTTAGGTCTCCTTGCAACTATTACAAGATTGTCTTTGGTGGAGTTAAACCTGTGGTTAAAGGTTAAACTATGTTTAAGTTCCTTCAAATTATTCTGAATCAGAATGCTTATGAGCATTCTAATTCAGAATAATTTGAATCTTGATTTATACATAATTATTAAGTGTTTCAGAACGTTATTCTTGTAGGTGGTCCAGCTTCCATTACTATGTATCCTTTGCCATAAATTTTGCTTCCCTCTACGATAGATATATAGATTTAGTATATTGGACACCATAAATAAGGGAGCACTGGATATGATCAAATGTGATCGTTACTGCGGTCAATAGACACAAGGAAATACGTTTGGCCACCTCATGAGAGAACAACTTCAATAAAATTTCTTCATTGATTTGTGCAATTTATATGAATTTAAAAATAATTCAAATAATTGTGTAGACCCCTGAAAAGGACCGCAAGCCTCGATCGTCCTATCCCTTGTAAATCCGACCGGACCCACACACACACAACTTTGCCCCCAATTAGCCAATTGTTCTAATGCCCGATTTCAATTACGACATGGGATTACAACAAGTTACGATAACTTCGATGGTTTTCGTGCTTGGATTGTCTTCCAATAGATTATTTTGTAACTGGATTATTGGCGTGTGGTTTTACCTTAGAATAAGAACACTCCATATCTTCTTGGATATCGTACGAGGCGTTTAATGGAGTCTAGCGTTCTAAAACTGCTATTTTGTTGGTGGTTTACAAGTAACCCTGTGTGATAAAGTTTTAGTTGGAATCCCTGGTGTTAATTTCCGATGTTTCCTCTCAAATCCAGAAGTTAGTCTTAAGGGATAAACTATGTGGAACAGTGACAGTGCATTTAACGATTATAATGGATAGAGGAATATATCTATTTTCTCTTATATTCTATTTTATAATGTGGATAAAAATCCTAACTAATATTATAAATGCGAAAGTATGTTTGTTACCTCTTCACAATCTATCTACTCAACCAATCATCTTGAAGTTTTCCATAAATATAGTTTAAAGTACGGAGAAGGACATAGGGTACCTTTCATTCCGGAAAAATAACTTCTCCAGTGGAAAATCACACGGGCGAATCTGCGGGCAAAAGCTAGTCGAAAACATACTTAAAAATATTGACTGGTGCTAAACTGATATAGAATTGTTGCGCTAATAGGGATACGTATGCCCAAGTTGTATATAATGTCACCCTAACCCTAACACGTAACGTGTGTATCATAACAAAACGGCTCATTGACGTTCAGCCAATTGGTTGAAAGTTTCATTCAACAACTTGGGTAGTTGTCATTTAGTCATTCAATTGAATGAACGGGATAGCCTCCAATTAAATGGCAGACGTAACCAGACGTTAAAGAAATATATATACGCAGTTATAAAAATATTGGTAGTGCACCCATATGTCACTTCCCGAGTCACGAGCAATCCATTAACCGCTGATTTACGGGTTTTATTCCCGTCTGTGACTACCGAATTGGTGTAGTGGATGATATTTCATATTGGTATAGTCTGGGACAATGCGTCATAACTCAATGGGCGAAGTGGACACATTAATCATGATACATAGATGAAAAAAGCGTTCACAATTTTTGTAAAATGTAAGACTACATGAAATGTTAGAGTGTGATAACTATTATACTAGTATTAAACTTAGTCATAGTTATGTGCCTAAATCTTGAAGTGGGCAAATACATATCTCTGTTTTTTGTACATATCTGTATAGGATGTACTTTTGGCATATGTCATATTAAGTAATATTAATTTATTTCACAAAAAAACACAAAATAAAATTCCTTACTTCCTTTGTTACGGGGAAACCACCAATAAATAATTATATAATTAATATTATTACAATAATTTTTCCTTTACACTAGAAATAAACATCCATTGTAAATTCGTATTACTTATCATTACATAGTATAACACAAATGTTCCTATGTATGCTTAGATCTCGGATTTTAATGCGGACTTTAATTAAATAGATAATGTAATATCTAAGAAAAGTTTCGCGCATAATTTATGTCGGTTTACCCGAGAGAAGCTGGGCCGGGACGCTAGTGTAGGAGTTAGTGAGTTCTGGATCACCTTGTCTGATCCTCAAGGGGATTCAAATGCAAGTACTCGTGGTAAAATGATATTAAATTGCCACGGCCATGGATAAAAGTAAATTACGAGAGGGCGCAGCCTTCTTCATCATATCAATTTCCAACATGCCATGATGTAGGTATATAAACGCTTTATGTTAAAATCGATACACGTTTTATCAGTCCCGCCAACAAGAAATGATAACGTTTTCACAATAAAGTGCATGGACGATAAGCAAAAATAACATCGTAATTACATTATGCGTACACTCGGCGCCGCATGTCAAGTTATTGTTCTTTATGCCACTTTAATAGTGGCGAAGCCGCAATGGCTTTGGATAGGTCGATGTGTTGTTGACTGTACTAGTAAACTAAACATTGCACTCTTTTTTTTTCCCCTCTTATCTTTTGCCCGCGACTTCACTCGCGTGAATTTGATTTCTCAAAAGGAATCGCAGTAAAATCTCAGTCATTATTTTGTCGCGTATTCTATAAGATTGGTTAAATTTATGTGATTTTAATTCGTATAGTTTGTTTAGTTCAATTTCCCATATTCAGATACGATTTCCGCTATGTACCTATTTCGTACCGCTACCGTTCTCTCCTGCTTGTCTTACACTCTTATTTCTTATATTTTAATTCTAGAAATTTCGTATAATGCTAGACGTGTTCGTTTTAATTAAAGTCTTGGTTCTCACATTATTACGCTGTTCTTAATCGCACGAGAATTTCGCGCCATTTTGTTCACCACAAGCGACACTTAGAACACCTAAATTGGATCTTTGGGCAATGTCGACAGAATTAAATAAACGAAGATTTTCGACAGTAAAACAGCGAATGAAAACAGACTTTATTATATCAAGTTGACAATTCGGCAATTCGGATTTTTATAGGGGTGTGGACCCCGTAGCGTGGTCAAGAGTTCTAGTTTTAACATTTTCGTAAACCGAAGAAGAAATATTATTTAAAACGTGCGAATCTTTGTAAGCCCTAACATATAGACAATCTTCACAATACTTTACAGTTTTTTGTTGAATATAAATCATATCCTTATTAGGTCAAACCTACACAATCTAAAGTGAATTTTATTAACCACGAGAGATTATATTAATTTCTCAAAAAAGTATTATACTTATTCCTATTTAATTTATCTCTGTTGAATAATAAAAAAGATATTGTAAGATTGTTTAAACAATAAACCTAGTCGTGCAATCACCCTCTACTAGGGTTGCTTATGTAAATCCCTAAATACTAAGTATGTATAACTAAATAAGTTCATGTCAGCACTTTTAGGGACTTGCATAGAGCCCGAATGCATTGCTGCATTACACAGACTGTTCTGGTCGTAAACCTCCGACAGACGTCCCGTGTATTATTACAATCTAATTTTTGTAATTAATTTAAATAAATAAGTTTAATTCTCATTAATTTTTATAACTTTTTAAAAACACTCCCATACGTTCCCCAAACAAGTCTACCTTGTAAGAAAAAAAATATATAATGCAAACTTCTAATTAATTTTGGTGAATTCGAATAGATTTTTATAATTCCAGGAATAAATAATTCCAGAAATGCGCGAAGTGTAATTTAGGTCAGATACCTACTCGTATACTATATACATATATATTAGTATATGTATATGTTAGTAATGTATGTGTATTTGTTTACTAAACGACACAAGGTCGTATTCAGATGTTTGAAGGGTCCTCAAGGACGGCGCCCGCGTGGGCAGCTTTCCGTGAAAATCTTCAAGATGGCTGCCTGTACATTTAAATCTCAAAGCTAGCTAGAGTCAAAATAGTTGCCATTTTAAATGTGTCTAAATCAAAATATATATTACCAGTATAAATTACCAAAACAAATATTACCAGGTATAAATTATATGGGGCTTGAATGACAGTGGGTACAAGTGACGTCACAAATTTTTGAGTCAAAAAGCGTTTTGTTCTCATTACAATATAAATACCGCAATGAGAACAAAAAAATACACCGTACGGGTATATATAGACAACTACCCTATTTACCCTATTTACACATATTATATAGTCGGGGACAGACAAATCAGGTCAGTCAATCAGGAAAGTCAGGTTTGCCTTGTGTTAGGAGGTTAGCTGGTAATAGGTTAGTATCTAGATCATTTTCAATCTTGACTGGGGATCGAATCCGGGACTTCCAGTGTATCAGTCCGGCATGATGACCATTAGGTCACAGAGGTTTGCTAGTTATTATTATCAATAAATAACCTTATATAATATAAACCAATGTTTGACACGTCTGTCTGTCGGTTTGCGATAAACTCAAAAGTTACTGCACGGCCGTTAGTACATATAAAAATTTCACAAAGTACTACAAAATCATATTTTAATTCTCTATTCACAGCAACTTTTGATCGTACATGTTTATTTCAATTTAAACTGTAAAGCAAAGTCGTCTATAAGTAAAATAACAGTGATTACAGTAATGTGTATACATTACCAGAACAAATATCAGCTGAAACTGCCAATAGAAATCGCATTTACACCAACATTTCCAATCAACCATTCATCCATTCCAGTGCGGCTTCAATCCTAAATGGAAGTGACCAAAACACGATACCTTTCTGCGTACAGTCAACATCGACACGCAGACTTTACAACTTCACTCACAACGCCCTTAGACACCGCCACATAAGGTTTCAGCTGGATTAGTTATCGTGTAAGCCACTATACATACATTTTAAACAATTTAATAGATTGGTGAAACTGTAATAATAAAATGTATTTGTAATGTTTCGTGGACTCTAAAGGGCTAAGTGCGGGTTTGCATTTCACTTCTCACCATCGAATAGATTCAAAGTGAGCCGCAGCAAACCAATCACATTGCAGTGTGGTTGTCGTTGCGTCACAATGGCGCAATGTGATTGATTCGCTGCGTCTCACTTCGAATCGACTCGATGGTGAGATGTAAATGGCAAAAGCCCTTTGATTTTTTTACTGGTTCCTTTCACAGCTGTAAAGGGTTGCAGCCAAGAGTCCGCGAGTGGTCTTGATCTGACCCATGTGTCTGATGCCGGCTCCTCAGTATAGCGGAAAAGTTCGCCGTACTTTTACGCATTCGGCATACATTGCTGATTTTTCATTGTGGTAAATAAAAGAACACAAACAAAGTACGCAATGTTCGTGCATTCGCGGCGGCGTCTGTCTAAGTTCGACGATATTGTGGAGCACAAATTTATATATTTGGAGCCTGCATGACATATGCTGTCGAGTGTACTTCCTGCACTAACCTGTTTCAATTTCAATGTATGCTCTAAATTCGTTCTAATAATTTATGATGTCTTAGTCATAACATAAAGAGATAGTTACATTCCAACAGACAAATTAAAGAAAAAGTGGGTATCATGTCGTATCAAGAATTGAAGGAGTTGTCTTTGGAGAGAGAACAATGGAAGGAACTCCATCGACAAGAGCCTCAATCTTAAACTACATGATGAACTATCATGATAGTCATAATTTGATGTATGTATGTATTCCATGCAAATAATTAAAAAGATCCGCTGAAAATAGCAAACATATAGAGAGGTATATAGGACACTTTATCCTGGAAAGAAGTAGAAAATTCACAGTGGAGACGGCCGCGGGCAAAAGCTAATGTTAAAATAAAACTGTCCGTATTTCTACCGCTGAAGAGAGAGCGGGAAACTTCGTTTGATGGAACACGTAATTTCCGGAGCGAGGCTGTCACCGGTATATAGTTTTGTCTGTTAGTTTGTTTATAGTATATTATATATACTAACAGACAAGACTAACAGACCAACATAAGGACCTTCTCTGAAAGGTTTTAAGGTTTGACTGACAAAGAAAGCCTTAAGACATAAAGCCCATCTATTGTTCTCTTTTCAAATTGTGCACACTCGGACAGAAAGAATAGAAAGTTATTATATTTCTTTTAAAGTGGAGTTATTACTAACACTGGTGTCAGGTTTTATACAAGTCATCTAAAAGCATCTAATATGACTTACGACTACCTACCGACATCTAGTTGCATCTTAAACTGTCAACCAGTGTGCAGGTTTTCTCGCGATATTTTTCAGCTCATGTGGCTTTTATAGAGATCTTACAATCTCATACGGACGGTCTGAACCACTAGACCATCATCATCGGTTAAATAAAGTATAAATAAATAAAAAAGTGTCAAAGCTAATAATAGACGTCTCTCGGTTTACAATATAGTTTCGTTATCTGCCAGTAATACAGTCGAAACTTTCAACCCGCACATAGTTTTTCACATAAATAGATATCTACGGTGAAATAAAAAAAAAATCTTTGTTATAATATAAATATTCAAACATAGGCTGCCGTGAGCGGAACTGCAAGCAACGGTAATTATTCCATATTTACTTTTTCTATAAGGTAGATAAAAGTTTCCAATTTCTGTAGCAGATATCGATATCTCGTCAGTGAACCCACACATGATGTGTCTCGTACACCGCTCTACCGAAATGATGTGTCATTTCGTCGTGAAAGTAAAATATCGTGGCGGTTTCGTGCGCTCGCTCGCGGTCGGAAGCGGCGCGCGCGGACCTTGCAATTTCCGGTACAGTCATCTATAACTTGAGAACAAAATAGTGACAGTACGGATAATTTACTGCATTTATTTTTGTTTTATTTAGTTGGGGTTTACCATCTCTTAACGCGATCCACTTTGCGACCTAAATTGATCATCGCACATTCGTACCAACGATTTAATTTTTTGTATGAATGCGAGTCAGTTTAGTTCATTAAATTGAACTGCGCTGCATTTGAATCGTACCGTAAAAGTTGATGGTATATCTGCAAATCCCACTGCTGGGCAAAAGCTACCCTTGTATTCCTCGCCAGTTGTTGCCATCCCTTATCGAAGACAGACAGATCGTCCGACCATCTCGTCAGTTTGCTTTGCGATCTTTCGCCATCAGTCCGGACCCAAGTAAATACTCTTTTAGCCCGTCTTTCCTCACTTTTCATAATAGGTATTACAATTTCAAGCTCTCTATTTCTGTATAATCTCTTCTTTGTAACTCTGATTTATGCTTTCCTGTTTATCTCGTTCTTTTTCGACCCTTTGCCATTTGGTGTCTGATCACTGATGATAAGATCGCCTCAAGATACTGACTGAGTACCCCTCGGCTTGTAGTGTTGGCTTATTAGGTTTAGACTTGATCCTCTATTCCAAGTTAAAAGTTGGTAAGGAAATAATTTGTCAATTTGAGTGGATCATGCTGTGAAGAGATAGATATTTTGACTCACTAGACCGGGATGTGGATCAACCGAGTAGATGTCATTCACACGTGAATTGGAACCTGACACGTCATTGTCTATAGTTTACCTGCGCAATAGCAAATGACCTAATAAATTGTCTGCTGCTCCAGCCTGTACCAGGTCCAATCTTGGTACGGCTGGATAAATGAGAATCTCAGTTAACCACGTTTAGAGTCGACGACAAAATCGCAAGAAATGTCATCATCTAGTGACGGAAACCAAGATTTACTTTAGCCCAATGTTAGTTAATAATCAAGTGATAGGTAATAGATATCCATTCATAAGAGGTGGTAACACTATTTTCATCTTAAACATAGTGTTAAGCTATCAAATTGACTTAGATTGTATTCAAGTCACATACCTGCAGATATTTGGTATTTTTTCCAGCTACGAGTACATATGGAATGGCCAGCTTGTGAGAATAGCACATAAATGTGGTCGCCTATTAAAATTTCTACACATAAGTCAGATTGATACAAAACTCAAGGTACGAGTAGAATCCAACACTTGGACAAACCTAGGACAATACGATCACAGTCATAACTACTAGACCACCACCGGTATTGCCATGAATACGGTCCACGTTTCCCGCATCTAAATAACTTGAATTGAGAACTCCAACTGCACTGCCATTGGCAGAATTACAGTGTGTGTTAGTGGTTGTATGCACTCAGAAAATTGTTTTATTTTATACAATAGGATTGGGCAAATAAATCTGACTGATATGTACGCTTTTACAATTTTTCAATCGTCGTAATTCTTATACGCTTTTAAAGGACATAAAGCACAGGTTGACGTCAGGCGGGCGACAGGTTGTAAAATAGACAAATCTTCCAAATTTAATTACAATTTTACGCTGGGCTTTGGGGCGTCACAGCTCCGAATGCAGGAACACGCAAAGATTAGTGTGTTGTGTCATTGTTGTTCTCGTCATTGATCAAACATTGTTTATTTTCTAATAATATTAATAAAAATTAGCTATCAAATAAAAAACCCGCATCCAAATCGGTTCAGCCGTTGATGAGTACACAGACAGACAGATATTAAATAAGATTAAGTGTGCATAAACAGGTATAACATTAATCATTTAATCGATATTAATAAGGTTCACGACATTTTGTTTCAACCTAAACTTTCTTATTCTTTATTCTTTAAGCAAATTGACTCCTAAACATTGCGTTGAATACAGTCCGAAATGATTACATTATATGTACGTACAATTACATTATGTTCATTAATCATAATTACATTATAGCTGTTGCTTTGGCTATTGCAATTTTTTTTTGTTTTTTTTTTTCTATTAATCTTTTTTGTAGGTAAGATGTAATTTTGCCCATAAATATGTTGATTCTGTATAGGTACACTGGAATACAATCTAGAGCATAACTTCTTTTTATGCCTATACTTAAAAACTGTTTTGATTGTAATCTGTTTGTGTATCAACTAAATAAGTAAATAAGTTGTCTAACAGAGAGAAAAGAGTATAGATGTTAGAGTGTTAGGTCGTAGGGTAACCTCAGGTAGGGTTGGAGTAGGAATAGGCAAAGGCAGACAGTTATATAATAATATAATTAATAAATAAAATACAGACCTGTAAATAAAAAAATATAAACTATAGTACTACAACTAAATCACTGTAAAATTTAGAACACTTTTCCGAAACATATTAAAACACTTACCCTTCAAGAGTCTATAAATAATTTAAGATATTTTATTATATATATATTTTATTATTACAGCGTACGTGTGGTACGTGCCGATATCGTTATGGTAATGAATGAGTCAAAATGTGATTTCAAAATATCAAATGGAACAATAATTTAAAATTTTGAATTTAGACTGAAAGAAATAAAAATCATGCCAGCGCGCACGCGATACGACTATAGAGGTCGTAATGCGTAGCGTTACAAGAGTAAAGTATCACAACAGTGTTGTAGTCGGACTAAGTAGTAAAACTACTCGTTAAAGGTACCGGATAACCGGATATAGCCGATTATTTCAATATGGTCATTTCGTTACCACGCAATAAATAATAGTCCTATTAATATTATAAATGCGAAAGTTCGCGAGGATTTATGTGTGTATGTGCGTTTGTTACTCTTTCACGCAAAATCTTCTGGACTGAATGTTATGAAATTTGGTACACGGGTAGAATAATAACCTGGAGTAACACATAGGGTACTTTTTATCCCGAAATTCCCACGGGAGCGAATCTCCGGGGCGCAGCTAGTATTGTATAAAGAAAATTGTACCACATACTGGTCGAACACAGTTTGATTAGCTATTTTGAATCGATAAGAAAAAATAAATGACTTGAGGAATTGATTTTTCACTTTCAGCCCATATTACGGTGGCAAAACGGTCAAGTCAATTTATGGTAGGTTATATCATGTAGAATCTACGTGAGATCTGTTAACTTGTAGTAATCATGTGGCTTTTGCAATATTTTCGTGAAAATGTTTAGTGGTTACATTTTATATCATGCCATCAGTAGATAAAATAAACATATGCTATCTTATACATAGTCTGAAACATCATCCATTTTACATGTCAGTTGTCTAATAGAGAGATAGACGAGTATTTAGGTTTCAACAGCGTTAATTTTAGCTATTTTCATGTAATTACTTTTGAATAACATGTAAAAAATCTCGCGAATGTTTCTGAGACATCGCCAACATGACTAACGAAACACATTCAGTGATTTGCCGTGAAGAAGACTCGCTTATTACAAGGTATCGAACCTTGACACGATTCCCTTCTTTCCAGAATGGGTCGCGCTAATCCAAACATGATATATTAATGAAATATAATCTATTTATAAAAGCGATTTCATAATGACTATAGCTGAAAAAAATAGTAACAAAAATACTGACGAGTCAAGGTTGAACGTTCGCATTTTACAAAATAACCGTAATTTCCATCATAAAGGAAGAAATACTTACAGAGCAATAGAATGTGAATATAATGCACTGATTCACTGCACTTTTTTGTTAGTATATTAGCTGTGGCGTACAAAATTAGCGCGTACGGTACGTCCGGGCGACGCGTCGACGCGTTTTGGGCGGCGGGCGGCGACTAGGGCGGCGGGTGGGCGCCCGAACGGCGCGCCACACTGCCGCCCGCCCGCCCCGCGCCTTATCACTCAGGTTGCCAGATGAGAGCCAATTGTGGGATTGTCCTGGACTCTTTGGGTTTTATCGGGCTCGACAATTTGTTTTATTATTATTTGTCAAAGATCAATTCAATATTGAAGCGATTCTCGTTTGAAAGCATTTTGAACCGATTTTTTTTTTAAGAAAATTGCTTTCACTATTTGTAATTTTTTTACTGTTTTTCAATTATTACATTGACTAAAACAGTCGTAAAATAAGTTATATTTGAGCTCATTGTTTTTTAATTAATAATGAAACTATATAATTACTAAAGTTTAAATGATATTTTAAAACATTTAAATATCATCGTTAACAATTAATTTAGTTGATCTAAAATAGTAAATTATAAAGAAGTTAGTTTTCAAATCAGACCGGTAATTCCAGAGATTGCATAGTGTGATGAGTGGTTCCGCCCTAGGACAGGACCACTCGCTTATCCATTTACTGTTGTATGTACCAATGTATGTGATCTTTCACATAAAGTAATACAGCAAAATAAATATATTAGTAACATACTTATATAATTAGTAATTCTATTTTACAAAGAATTTCTCACTTATCTGAGCGTTTTCCCGGTTTTTTCTAGAGCCATGGAGCGCCAGAGCACCTCGCAAGGACCGAACAAGGACCTCTATATTTCAGCATTATTATTCAGCATGTATTAACAATTTTTCTACACTGACTTCTAACGAAATAAAGCATTTGAAAGTATTCTATTTTCCAATTCTTAACATAAAAATGTTTCTAAGAAATTCCTAGGAAATATTTGTAAAGAATGGTCACCCTGTTTATCACAGGAATAAAATGTATTTAATGGATGACCGCCCGGCTATGGCATATTCATTGAAATTTCCGCTTTGCGATTGGATTTATTAATGACTTAAGTGGTATTTGCCGTATTTTTCCATATACGTTAATGACCTATAAAATAGTATTAGTGAAACAAAAAAATTTTGCATGATTGTGTAACTAACAAACACACAAATCGAAATTTTAACACCACGGGAGTGCAATAAGTAAATTTAAAAATAATATTTTTATGTAAAATAAATGTGCTATTGGTTTTTAATTAACCCTCAACTTAATAAAGAAGGGTGTTAAATATATAAATGTGTGAGTACAGGACAGAAGATTCTATTGTCGCAGTCAAAAGAAATAGCAATATGGCAATGTGCCATTACATTATAGTAGGTCACAATCTTTAGGACGTCTATGGGAGTTACATTTCACACAAATGGTGAGTAAAATAAGTGTCTTTCAGATAATCCAGTGTGCTATGGAACCAAAGGACACTAGAATGACATTGTGAAAATAACGCTATCACCGTCGCATCTCAATATATAAGACCTACGTTTATTAATCTACGTCTTTGGAGAAAAGGCTGCGGTGAAGTTTGTTGCGCCGCTTCTTCTTCACCTGCGCTTTAGTAGTCGGCAGTAGACTTAGTTTAAGTATTTTTTTACGTCAATAAGTGATGTGTGTATATCATCCTAAATTGAATAAAGAATTTTGAATTTGAATATTCCTCCTGTTGAGAAGATTCCACCGGGTGACCTTCCCTGGAGGTCTCTGACTCCGGGCAGGGAGATGCATAGAAAACCGAGTCACGTCCTGCAATACGGAGGGCTCGACGTCGCCGGGGTGACTTTTCGAGCCTTTCGTCCTTCAAATTAAGAACCATTTTAAATATTGATACAAATTTTACACTATTGTTAACACAGATTACCATTATACTAGCCGCTCACCCCGGCTTCGCTCGGATAAAACCATAATAAAAAGCCTATGTCACTCCTGAAGATTTCGCCTATATCTGTGCCAAATTTCATCAAAATCGGTCTAGTTCTTTGTTTTTGAGTTTATTCATTAGAAACAAAAATACAAATCTTTTTTCTTTATAATATTAGTAATATACAAAACAAAGTCGCTTCCCTCAGTCTGTCCCTATGTATGTATAAAACTACGCAACGGAATTTGATGAATATCTATTAAAAGAACCCTTTTAATAGATACTGATGAAGCTTTAGATGTATCATTTATTACCCGAGTGAAGCCGGGAGAGGCCGCTAGTTATTCATAAATTAGGGTAGTTAAAATATTCTTGTCTTTGTTGAAATTTGAAGGAGGTTAATGACAGTGATCGGAATGCTCAAAAATTCACCCGCCTACGACGAGCAATGACAGTGGTGGAACTGAGTTTGGGTCAGTTGGAGCCATTCCGACTTGACAAGAAAAAGAAGTAAATATATGCCCCTCGGGATTCAAACCCACGAACCCCAGGGTCGTGCCGTGCGAGTAATGAAGTGGCTCGGCTGTTCAAACCAAATTACTCCGGTTATGTGCGGTTTACTGCTAACTTATAATGACGGTTGGAGTTTGTTCAAAAGTTTGTTCCGTTCTGAAAACGGGAAACCAAATGAGTATTTTATTATAATTAGACATCGGAGAACGAACTTCACGTTATTTTTGACTAATTTAATTGTTTTCAGTCAAATCGAAGATTTATTACCGCGCGTTTTTGGCGCGTATCTTGTATGTATGTACCTATGTAATATTCTATTAATATAGAGGTAATCCTCATATCTCCAAAACCCCCTGAACGGATTTACATAATTGAGGTATTGTTACATTCATATTAGCTGCCCGAATGTTCGATAGGTGACGTTATAAAAACAAACAAAGCGGCTGTGCCTTTTGTAAGTATTCGAAAAAAATGTTTTTCACTCAGTCCAATAACGCCATTGGACTGGTTAAAAAGCATTTTTTTCCGAATACTTACAAAATTGTATCAAATTAAAGGGCTAGGTTAAAAAGCATTTTTTTCCGAATACTTACAAAATTGTATCAAATTAAACGCAAGGATTCTTAAGCAGATGGGTTTTTGTTTTATTTTAAATTATTGCTTGTTTACTACCTATAAAATATACAATACAATACAAAACAATACAAAACAATACAATAAAAATGTATCTTCAAACAATAGCGTCCATAGCATAGATTTCGTTGCCCTACGAGAGGAACTTCCGCCTGGCCATGATCAGCCCTGGCCCACTTGGAAGTGCCTAAACAGATTGCGCACTCAAGTGGGCCGGTGCAAAGACAATCTAGCCAGGAAAACCTAGCCAGGTGGGGTATGCTTGACAAGACTCAGAACATGTGCGATTGTGGCTTCTCCCCAATATCGATGGCTCATCTCCTCGCCTGTCCCGAGTGTCCAAATACCTGTACTCGGGCTGACTTAATGGCAGCTTCCGATGAAGCCATCGAAGTGGCTCGATTCTGGCAAGAATTGATTTAAGTAGCTCCCAATAGAGCGTTGATTTGCTATTGACACGCAAAGAAGAAGTATCCATAGCATAATATAGGAAATGTTTTGCCATTCCTCCAGGCTGGGTCGTAGTCAATACGTAGACAGAAACACACACACCGACTTTTTAGAGCACTATAGTGGTTTTCTATTACCTTCTCCATTAAAATATAATTAAAGTTGTTTGTTACGCGCCTAAAATATTATGAATGAAGAGTAATCGCGAGCATGACTTGATACTTTAGATTAATTTCATAGAGGCCGGTTATATCATTAGACCTTTAATTAAAAAGTAGCCCCAAGAGGCAGGGCTCGCCTACGCGGGTTGTGGTTCATACAATCTATTTTTATGTAACCCTTAAAGATTATGTTCGATCTTGACGAACAAAGTAAGGACTTTTTTCAAAACTGTGCATAGATTCTCGTACAGTCTTTTCTCAATTTTTTTTTCGTAAGCAAATTCCCAGACGACGATTGAATGGAAATAAAAACTAAATCTAACAGAAGAATTAAAATTACTCTTCATAACTAACTTCAAAAAGGCTTTAAAAACTAAATCACTACATTTAAAATCACGTGTTTATTTCAAACAGTTTGAACAAGATACATTTTAACAGCCGACTAAAGAAGGAGGGAGTTCTGTGTATGTCTGTCCACGGCATCGTAGCAACCACACTACTGAACCGATTTTGAGCAATTTTTTTTATTTGATAGAGAATTTAATCGAGAGTGACTGGATATTTCAGACGAATTTTAAGAATAATTCAGCAAACCTTGCCTTCGATAGTTCTCTAATGTGTAAGATGCGTCAGTGCTCCAACTTCATTGTAGAAAACCCAGCAAATTAGCTGATCTTTCTTGAATATGCCGTATCCTGACTCTGCTCTGATAAGAAATCGAAAATAGGTGACGGTGTAGTTTCGTATCTGTTTGGCCAAAATGAGTCCACTAAAGGAATGTGATCATCTGATAGATATCCGAAGACAACTTCAGGAAGGCTGAAAAACAAATGAAATGTTTTATGTAATGTATTCCCTGGAGATTGGACGGAAAATTTAATTACGTATTAACTTACATTAACTAACATATACTTACAAGGCTTTACATGTGTATACCTATATATGTAAAGCGAAATAAAGAAATATTAAATAAACAAGAGATTAGTGTAATTTGTGAATGAAGATGAATTTATTTCCGACGCCTTGAATTCTCTGTCCAGTAGAGAATACAAGGCGTTCACAATTTATAGTATAAAACTTGCCATACATATTATAAAATAAAGTCTTCTGTCTGTTCGTGATAAACTAAAAAACTACTGCACGGATTTTCATGCAGTTTTCGCCCACAGATAGTGTGATTCCTGAGATATTGTTGTATAATTTATTATGTTTTACCCTAGCGAAGCCGGGACGGGCCAATAGTCGGTAAAAAAGTAAAAATCGAAACTTGAAGGAAGATTTGGTCATATGGTTGACTGGTAGACACTGCCATAGTATGGCGTGTCACTTCCGCCATTTGCAGATTTTTTTTACAATACTTAAACCTTTAAATAAATAAATAAGTTAGTACATTAATTATTTACCAAACATTTTCAAACAGTGGCTGCTGTTAAAATTCTTATACACCAAATTCTTATCTAATTCCAAATACATATTTATACAACTTAGGACATTTCCGATGCCCTGAGTGATGTGGTTTTGAGGAAACGGTATAGTGATATTATCATTCCAGTCGATTATTTTTGTTGTTCTAAGGGCCTCTTCAAGTTTTTTGGTGTCATCGCTAGGACATTGAATTATGATTTCTTTGAATGAATCCTAAAAATAATAAGTAATAAATGTAATTATAGTTAACTGCAGCTTCTTCTTCCACCTAGTTTGCAAAGTTAATCAAGGGAAAGAGCTATGAACTACAGATTCTTCTCGGCTGACGCGAGACACCAGTAGACAACACTACTTAAGTAGGTAATTTTAATTCCACCATACAACTAAACGTGGCCTGCAAGTTTCACAGCTCTCGGCTCTGTCCACCCCGTAAGGGATAAAGACCATTTGTATCCTATAATGTGTCACTAACACTGGGGTCGAATTATATAGTCTGATGCCGGCTAAACACTAACACACTTGTCTTACTTTGATAGATCCCGAAGCGAATGCATGACCATAGCGTAGTTTGTTCGCCAGCATTTATTTACCGCAATGAAAAACCAGCAATGTACGTCGCAATCGCAAAATTTGGCGAACTGTTTGCCGATAGTGCGGAGCCGGCATGACATGCAAGAATGATCTGTCTTTTGCGACTACTAACGCCATCTAGTGGCAAGTATCCGCAATTTCACATACTAGTGAATGCTAGTGAACTAAATTCAAGTCTTCCTTCCTCATTTGGTTTCCTTTACCGGAAGCAAATGGTTTTCATTGGTATCAGATTTAATTCGCCTAAAGGCATATGACATATGACTTTTACCACTGTTTGTTTCTGTTCTGTATGATTTTTCCTAAATATAGAATGAGGATTATGTGGTAATGTGACGACGGCTCCACACTGTCGCCAAAGAGTTCGCCGAACTTTTGCGGATTTGCGGTATACATTGCTGATCTTTCATTGCGGTATATAGCACACATTAGGTATGTGTACCTACAACGCAATGTTTGCGAATTCGCGTTGGCATCTGACAGCTCTACCAATTTACTTTATAAATGCATATCATGATTGCTTAATCCAAATACCTATAAAAGCATTTTTTTAAATAAATGTTTGATAAATGTTATTTGTTTGTTGGTAATATTAATAAATATATTAAAATAAATATATTAGGACAAATCACACAGATTGAGCTAGCCCCAAAGTAAGTTCGAGACTGTGTTATGGGATACTAACTCAACGATACTATATTTTATAACAAATACATATATAGATAAACATCCAAGACCCGGGCCAATCAGAAAAAGATCATTTTCCATATGACTCGACCGGGATCGAACCCGGGACCTCTCGGTTCAGAGGCAGGCACTTTACCACTGCGCCACCGAGCTCGTCCTTAATATATCTTTATGAAGCACCATGAAAGGAACTCTTCCAGTCAACCAGCGATAGTTTGAGTATTGCTACGACTTACTTTATTATTTATAGCAATCATACCATACATGACATCACCAACAGGACAATACACTTTAAAATCGTGAAGCAATCCCCTTTCGACCCATACTTTTTGGGTTTGCAACGCCCAAAACGCTGACACTCCTCTGGGCCAATCTCTTTTGAATGCTTCTTGAAGTTCTGCCCATTTTTCCATTGGCATATACTCGAATAATTCTTTAAACATGATCCACAATTGAAGTATAAAGCTTGAGATTAATCAGATAAGCATTTTCACAGTAGCACAAGTTCAGGTATTATCTGGATCAGATACTCACAACATTGATTTGTTGAGTGGATATTAAAAAGCTTGTAAATTTATAATATGTAAAAACTTATATCTTATGTAAATATATGTCACTGTCACACGGTATGCGCCTGCGACGACTGACTTATTCATCATTGTGACACGACCTAGTAACATAATGATGCACTCTTATATCATATTAAATATTTAATTATTAATGATCCCATTTATTCAGAAAATGATAACAATTAAGTTCTCGGGTAATTGTTTTATCTGACTGGTGATAAATGAATACATGTACTTAATATTCGCTAATATAATTACCAACATACTTTAGTTTTGGTTTTTTTCCATTTAAATTACATAAACTTAGGTATAGACCAGTGGAAGGTGCCTACAGTATGTACATTAAATACAAATGTTGGTCACTACATTTGTATTATAATGTACATACACAAATATAACTTCGACTGAAAAGGATCTAATTGTGATCAATGCACGTATGTGTCTTAGGGTTTTCAAACTCACTAGTCATCGAAGTAAAATTTTGAGCAGAACTGATGAAAAATAATGTGCAATTGAAATAACAAATGATTAATGACAAAAGTTTATTCGATTTTCCTCCTCAACCAATACCATCCAAACCCGAACTGGTTATAATTTGAAAATCCGACTTTATTGTACAAGTTACTAGCACATTTATTGTCGGCAACACAAAAAGCATATATATTTTTATGTTCTTTCAAAAGTTTGTTACAGACAAGTTTTAAGAGTATTTCGCTATACCCTTTTTTTCTATGTTCTTCTAAAGTGAATACGTGTGTCAAAATGCCAAATTCGTTGTTGAACATCCAGGAAATTAACTCTCCGTTCAAGAATAGTCCATATCCAGATTTAGATTTAATGAGGAGATCGAAATACCAATCGGAACCTGGGTAGCGGTGTGGCCAATGCTGGTCTACTATGTCGAGGTGATCTCGTGTTAAAATATCCAGGGTTACTCCCGGTGGTAAGCTGGAAGGTGAAAAATCTAGGTATGAAATTACATATTTTTTTACCTATTGAATGAATCCTTATTGCATTAAACATGGTCCAAAACAATTTAAAATAGTACATTTTTGTGGATAGATATCACATATTTAGTCGTCAACTCATCACTAACGTGATTTGAGTGTCATCAAAGTTAATTATGCCAGCTCTACACTGTCGTAGAACAGTTTGTCAAACTTTATCATATTCGGTATACATTGCTGGGGTTTTTCATTGCAGAAATAAAAGCACTCATACTAACTACACAATGTTCACGCATTCGCGTCGGCATGTGTCAAGTAGGAACACCTTTTCAGTTTTTTCGATGATTTAACTCTTTGATCTTGGAGATTATAAAAACAAATGAAAACAATACTCTCGCAATCCCATCGGGCCGCGCGTGAACTATAAAACGTTAATCCATTCATCTCGATAATGCTTTAAAATAATTTAAACCAATTTTTAATACTGTTTGTATTATATTGAAAACTGTTTCTTACCTAACATCTTCAAACAATGGCCTATCTTTTTCCATATAAAAGCTCTGGGACGGTATGTGGGTTTCTAATTCCATATTGAGATCATCAAACAGGGTTTGGACACACTGAGCAATGTGTGTTGGGACGAATGGGAGTACTATAGGCTTGTTCCAGTCGATCAGTTTTGTTGTTTTCAGCGCGTCCGCTAGTTTGGTTGTGTCGTTCCGCGGACATTGTATCACAATCTCATAGGATGTACTCTGGAAGGGATATTTAATTAATAATTAACTAAAACCGAATATGTATACTATCTTAGTTATTAATTTAAAAACAAATACTTATGTGTTACAAACTAACTAAAAATAATAAGGAATAACAATAAACTTAAAATAACTTAAACTTGAAGTTTAAAAATGTAAGAAATATATATACATATACATTTACTAAAATGCCAGTCAATACAGTTCATTGTCTTTAGGTAACGTGTCTCAGCATAAATGTTTTAAATCTAAACTAAATTATAAAAACTACTCGACAGATTTTTTAATGAAATTTGGCACAGAGATAGACGAAACGTTCAAGAGAAACATAGGCAACCACTTTTCTTATTTTGATTTTACCCGATCGAACCCGTGTCGGGATCCTAGTAGATAATAATCAGATCACTTTAATTTAAGTAATAGCATAAATTCTCTGTTTCTCATAATAAGTTGGCATTTGATACTTGGCGCAATAAAGTTTAATAAATAAATAAATAAAACTCACCTTTTCATTAACCCCAATAATTCCATTCCAGACGTCGCCGTACGGTACATAAACTTTAAAACCATATTCTAGGCCCTGCTCCAACCATTCCCTCTGATGCTCCAGAACAGTATACCCTGGTATACTCCTCGGCCAATCAGATTTGAAGGCGTCCTGTGACTCCTTCCATTTATTAACAGGCCAGAAGTGTAAGGGGTCAGTCATCGTGCGTCGTCACCGAAGTCTAAGAATAAACTGGCGATGGGTTGGTGTGATGTGCTAAAGGATATCGGCTATTTGCAGATACAGAGTTACATGTAGTTATCTGGTAAATGGTCTGACAATTGGGGATGCCGATGACTGTGCGAAGTGGAGACGAAAAAAAGTAGGTAGGTAAGCGGGTTTTGGGCTGGGATGCTCAGCTGGGAAAACGCTCAGATGATGAGAGAGAGAGAGAGTTACATACAGTTATCACGTCTTAATTCCTTAGGAGTTGGGTCCCCAGGAGTTGCGAAACTCGAAGACCAAGTTTAGCTGTATGATCAATCAATCAATTGATCATTTTTCAGTCAATACTTGGTAAGTTGGCCAAGTTCTTTTTTATGCTAAACAAAGATACCTTCAAAAGTACACACATCCAAATTTCCTGGACAAATTATTATAAGTGATTTAAAAAAAAACGTTAAAGTTAATAACCCATCTGTTATCAGCACTATGCTTTTGTCCAATCACTTTGCTGTGTCATCCTAAATGGTACCTATCTCACAGTATCGCGATACTAGTCCAATTTACACAACGTTATCAAAAAATATAATCTGTTGCTAAAATACTTTGCTTGTATTTACCTAAGAGAGCACAAAACCAAAATCGTGTTTTTAATGTTATGATATTTTCGGTATTTAAGTACTTGTTGTACGGAGTACTTTAGTAGGTACTCCGTACAACAAGTACTATACTACGTTCCATGTATCCACATTAAAGGTCCATACTGACATTAATGCGAAAGTCTGCTGTCTATTTTTTCAAAAATCGACCACTAAATTACTGTCATGGGGTGAAACTTTGTTTCATACAAAGAGGCTAGTTTTTCATAAAATACAATGACATAAATTATAATAATATTTCAATGACTCTACAGAATTCCTTTAAACCATCTAAGATATAATATTTTCTAAACATATTGAAATATTTATATGAAAAAAAAAACAAAAGTCCCATCAATCGCAAAAAAATACCTACCTGCTAATTTTAGCATATCGTCCTTGACGACATCAAGCAAGCCAGCATTTCTTGGGTTTGCCCCTTCTGCCAGGGCCAGGGGGCAGCGGCATAGCCAGACATTTTCTCCCTACGTAATGAATACTAAATAAGTTTTCATCGATATTTACGCTAAATACTCCTTTGAAAACCAGTCAATATCTTCCTTTTATTTTTTCTCAACCTTGACATCGACAAAATCACCGGTCTGTCTGCAAGATGAGTCCTAGAAATTAAAATTTTAAATCAGATAATTTGTGAGAAATAACATCTTCAAGATGTTTTTCCTTATTTCCCAGTCATCTCTTCCATAAAATAGTTTTAAATACCCACAAAATTTGCTACACATACCTAAAAAGTACCACATTAGAATATAGTGCTATCTCATTGCTTCAAAATGGCTGATATAGTGGGTACGTATTTGAATAATTACAATATTAAAATAACGATGTTCAAAATATCGAAACTTAAAATATTAAATTGCTATACATCAAAAGACCGAGTTCAAAATATCGAATAAAACATCGATTAAATAATACTAGCGGTTCGACCCGACTTCGCCAGGAATTACATTATCTATTGTGCAAAACCGCATGAAAAGCCGTACAGTAGTTTGAGTTTATTGCTGACGGATAGACGTCGCGAAGGACCTTGTTTTATGATATGTAAAGAAGATTCCATAATTAAAAGATTGCGACAGAATTAAAACCTCCTTTTTTGTAGTCGGTTAAAAATAGAAGTTTAAAAGAGAACTTTGGCCCCTTGCATTTTAGTGATATGTCTGTCTACTTATTTAACGTTAAATTTTTTACTGTTACTAGTAAAGATTAACAAAATTATCTTGATAATGTTATTATTTGCAGATAGATATTTGGAATCAGCAGCAGCTGCGTCACCTGGTTAGTAAGAGTATATACTAGCTGTTTACCCGCGACTTCGTCATCGTAGAATAGTTGTTTCTGACTGCGTACTTATAATTTTTGTGATTTATATATTAGTAGTAGTAGTAGAAAGTAGTAATCTGGCCATTCAACGTGCTAATGCTGTTAGCCTTTTGGGCACGCTACTTCTAGGCAACGATTTGTAGGGACTGCCATTTTTGTAAATAAACATGTAAATAATTATTATCCTTTTTTTAAATAATTTGTTTCTATTGGTTTTAATTTATTTTCTTTCAGTTGTAGTATAATGTAAAAAATATTAATATGATTGTTGTGTACATAAATAAGCCATTTCTTTAACTGAAATTTATTTCATTGTTTATTATTTACAGCCGTCGAACCGCTACGGGAGATATCTGTAGCCGAATGGCCCAGCCTGCACGACCTGTTTCAGTCAAACTGGCCTTACGCAGTGGAGGGCTACTGTCTTCTCGACATGCTCATCACGACCCCTGGTGTGGCCACCTCCTTCAACTTCAGGGTTTATTGCCCTTATGGCTCTATCCATAAGGGTATGATTGCTATAAGCGAAACTGTAAGTTTTATGTCATGATTTAACATGACATACTTTTACTTATCATAATAATAGTTACGCACAATATTAATTTGGTATAATGTTTTTGGCACAATTTTTTTACCCATACCTACCATAAGCATAACAATTTTTAAACATAATATTCTAAAGCATATTGGCGGCTTATGGGTGGCCCAAGGGCCACTCCGCCGCACCCTAACCTACTGCTACACTATAGCTTTATGCAAATCAAAATTATGGTAAAATACATTAGCCTAAACTATAATTTATTTCATTAATAATAATTTATTGAAATGGTATGCCAAAAAACAAGTACCTATGTCAAAATATTATTATGTAAAAAAATATATGCATAACTCGTTATGCTAAATTAAATTAGGATAAAAAAATTATGAGAAAAAAAGGGATCCCTTTTTTTATTATTCCCGTATCTTGTATCCGGCCAGCTTGCGTTTAAACATCACCAACAAAATATGCCGATTTTAAAATGTACAAACAGAAAAGGTACGCAGGTGCTACCTATTTTTCTATATAAATTTCATCCAGTATACCAAACCAGCGAAAGATAAATAGAAAAAATAGCCATGGCGTTACATGTGATAGCTTATTACAAATCCACAAATCCTACTTCCTACGAATATTCTAAATACGACTGTGAGGATGCATGTGTATGTATGTTACACTTTCACACAAAGTCTACTGGACGGATTATTATGAAATTTATTATTATTTGTTTTGTCTCGAAATTCCGACGGGAACAAAGCACCGGGGCGCAGCTAGAATTATATAAAAACCTAATTTAAAATTAAATATAGTACATTTAAAATTCAATAAAGAAATTAAATGATATCCTACTAAAATAAAAGACGAGATATGACATTGATAAAATGTAATAGTATTATACTTAAATTAAAATCGAACAAAGAATTAATATTAATATAATTTTTATACGATTTTAATCATAAGCTCTATATTAACATATGTGCAATAAAGTATTTTGTATTGTGATTTACAGGAAACATACCACATGTACATATGCCCAGTAAAGACCGACAATCTGGCATGCATGGAGGAAGTTCTGCTCGCAACCAAAATAATCAACTGGAACAAGGACATCATTGTGCCATCAGTGATGCCTGACGTGATGAGGATGATAGACCGGGTCGCCAGCGTCCTCAAACTGGAAGTCAAGTGCAACGGCTTCGTTGTCAAATACTTGAAAACTCAGGACTCTTTGCAGTTTGCCGATGCCGAGTATGTAACGTTTTATTCTGTTTCTACTTTTTTATGGATGCATAATAATAATATTATTGTCCCCATAGTCGTGAGAAGTGTTGGTGGAATGGTTAAGACGCTCGTGTTTGGATTGAAAGGTCCCAGGTTCGAATCCTACTCATGCCATATGAATTTGTATACTAATCTGACTCATGTATAGTAGTTTTCATCGACCACCACTTGCTTCCGGTGAAGGAAAATATCGCGAGGAAACCTGTACACTTGTTGGTTTTTACTTGTGTGTGAAATGGAAACTAATATCTTCACGATGCGGGAGTAGCTAGTGTAAGTTACAAGTAACTCGACGATCTCAATTTAAAAAAAAAAACAAATCAGAAGTAAACATGTTGTACATTTTCAGGTTACCACCAGACACCTACGTGGGTCCGCTAAGAGTTGAGCACCTCTCAATGGTCGACGCGACATGGCCCTTCCGCAGCGAAACATCCTACAATTACTTCCAGAAACTCATGGATAACAATCTAACCCATGTTTTGTACAGCGCGAGTACACATCTACCCTTAGCCTGGGTGTTCGTAGATGAAACAGGCACCCTCTCCCATCTCTACTCCATGGAGCGATGTCGAAGATTAGGATACGCTTCATACATAACCAAAATTGCTGCTAATAATTTGCTAAGAAACGGGCAGCACGTTCTAGCATATTCTCTTATGGACAACTTCGCAGCACAGAGGTTCTTCATCAAATTGGGCTTCAGAAACTTAGGCGTGACGTCATGGATATTATTGCAGAAAAGAGTAGTTAATATTCCATCTTGCGCTTATTGCAGGATAGTGGAATTTCACCCCACACCCAACCTTACATAAATGTGCCCATTTAAATTATTCACTTAAAATTATAACATCTAAAAAAAATTGCTTTGTATTTTTTTTTTACTAGCGTCACGTCCCGTATTCGCTCGGGTAAAAACATTTAGGTACATTCAAATGTACCTAAAGCTTCCTCATCGTCATCGTGTATCCAAATCGTAGTTACTCTAGTTGATCAACGTTTAAAAAAATGTTATATTTTGCCGCGTTGCTTTGTGTTAGTCAAAAAAGTGCATAAAGCATGGTAAAATCACATAAAAATCCATAGAGTAGTTTTTGAATTATCGCGAACGTGACAGACGGGCCAGATGACTTTGTTTTGTAATATGTACATTTTTCATCCGATGATGACAAATCCGTTTTTCGGGATCCAGAGAAACGATCATAGACATCATCAACAAAAAAAAAACGGAAACGACTGATGCAGTGGGTTTGTAATAGGTACCTAACTTTACAAGCTTTTAACTTGCAATGTAACTGTCTCGGTTGGAATCTTTCAACTCCATACTAAAATTGACATCTTCAACCGATTGAGCTGAAATTTTGTACACACATTTAGTATGCATTATTATGATAAGCATAACCTGATAGTGCATCCAGGAACGGCTCCAGATATGGGCACTCCTCAACATGATTTTTTTGTCACTCATTAAATGTAATAAGATCTCGCGGGCAAATAAAGCTTATTTGACACAAGATATTAGAACGCATCGTAAGATATTTTTGTAAAAAAACTTACCTGTCAATCATGGCAAAATGCATCTAAATGATAGTACTGCAATGTTTTCAGTCTGCAAATTCTAGAAATTATTAAAAATATTACATCTACGTAAAGAAGTTAGGTATCTATATATATTGCACCAATGATGACATTCATAGGATCACATCAATATTATTCAACTGTACAAGAGGTTATCGTTATGAACTGTACTTCGTTACCTATGTTATGGATTATATAGTACATGTCCTATTCAGCCACTTACTAATCCCACAGTCCACGTGAGTGGACGTGGTGAATTCTGGATTTATTGTGATTATGCGGAATTGTTAACAACTCTTGCCATAAAGCCCATTATGCAAACAAAGCCTAATACGTCGTTTTAGTTTCTCACGTCGTACTTACGTATATACCTACGTAAATTCTTAGTTGGAATTATCGATTGGTTTAATCGATTCACACGGTTGGAAATTTATATGTAGGACCTATTACATTCAAATTTTCAGTAAAAACTTGAGTATGAAAGTTACTATATCTGTCTGTATATATTATACCTCATGATTATCAGCCTAGCCTTATCCCACTTTATGTGCTGTGTATTAACTATTTACTACTGTTACTTGCATTGTTATATTACTGATAAAAAATTATACATAAATTTATATTTAAAAAATGGTAAGCCCTTCTGGCATAATAGGGACCAACACTGTTTGAATGAGTTTCTTTCGGCATTTCTTCTCAGCAATGGTCGTTCCGAAATGCTAGTAGTTTAAAGCTTTGGTAAACATCATTTAATTTGGAATGTGACGTGAAAAAGTGCCTGTGAAGGCCTAATTTTTGAATAGATGATTTGATTTTGATTTTTGACTAACTAAATTCTAAACAGTTATGAGAAGAAAAGATACTGATGATCACAAACTGATATCGTGAGGAAAGAAAAAAAAAAATAAGTGAAAGCATATTTCATTTAAAGTATTATAGAATTTCCCAAAAAGCTAACAACCTACTGGCATTTCGGAACGACCACTGCTGAGAAAATATTACTAAAACACACATCTGTTAAACAATTTTAATCCCTACCATGCCATAATAGCTCACCATAATTGTTCTTTTTTGCATATTATTATTTTCTAATAGAATAACAAAGTACATGGTCCATTTTTTTTAAAGTTTAGATTTGTGTTTTACAGGTACGTTAGGTAATTCCGATATTGTCTTTTTTGGCTGAGACTCCATTCTCCATTCATTCACATTCGACCATCACCGTTTCCATTCCATGTATTGCAATGACAGCAATCGTACCATACAAACACATTTACGATTACATTCGTTTGGCACAAATATTTTTACATATCAATTACGAATAGAGTCATTACACTAAACAGTCAGGTCGCAGGCTGTTCACAAAAACAGCGTCGCTTTTGATTGTCATGTGACCTGAGACAAAAAAGGCTGTGTGCTAACTTTTGTGTCGTTGTTATTAGTGCATTCGGACGTAATACCGATGGTGAAAATGGTTCTATCAGTTGTTTTTGTCTAGTATGTAGTTACAGCTAACATTTAACACTAGTGTCAGATTTTTTCAAGTCGCCCCATTTAGCATCTAACGACGACATCTTGCGACATCAGCATTATCACAGAATTACTTGTTTTTGGTTGTTTAAACGTGCGCCTACTTTGTAAAATATAATCTCATCAGACTAACTATGCCCAAAAATATGGGTTGTACCTTAGGGAGCAGCGAATACACCACATTCAAGTACAAACTTTTCCTTTTTAATTTTTATTTAATTATTATTGTGCAATAAAGTTATTGCAAAGATATTAAAATGTTCCAAAAATTTCAAAGTTACGAATATTGGTTCTAAAAACTTATCAACTAGTTTTGATTAAAATTGAAATTAATGTTAATGCTAATGATTCAGTCAATGTTCAAGTTTATGCATCCTAGACCAAAGTTAATATGAAAAATAATGTTTGTATATCTGTGGAAAAATATCATTTTCCAAATTGTCCTGAGAGTTCTGACCAGAGATCGAACCTTATATAACTGTTCGGTGTATACCTAATAACTGTTATTGCTTAACAGTCATCAGTGGTCGTAAAATAAAAATATAATAATTCTACGTTTTCTTAAAAACAAAATTATGACATTCCATTACGCATTCCATACTCAAGTTCGACAGTTATCTAGCATTCTTGCAACCACGAAAACGAAGTAATTTCATAACTGTTGCATTCAGTGATCGATACATTGAGAACAATGAATCGATCGAATGGAAATATCCCATGATTCTGAACTGTGGTAGGGTATCAACATCCACCACTTCACAGGTATCTGAGCATACATACCGCCACACTTATACACAGACGCATTCGGTATTCAAACGTGTCATCACAATGTCGCTGTTTAATCTGTGTTCAACTTTTTAATTTGTGACAGTTATTTTTTTTAAATTGTGACAAAAAAATTGAGCAAAGGAAACACTGCAGTGAGGACTTTTGTGTTGTTTGTATGGTGCCGCACGTTTGAAATGTGGAAATTATTTGTTTTTGGTAAGTATGATGAGACCTAAAAGCATCGCAATAGTAAATTCTTAAGGATTGTGCCTGTATAGAGGTATATATGATGATTCAAGCTATATTCAAGAACCTTACATAAAACATCCTATTTGTACCAATAATGGCAGCAAATCGCTGTAGCGTTACTAGCCTTCTGCTTTTAAACAGGTCACTGATATGAGAAGAGCTTTCAGAAAATCTTTTTTAGTTCTTACCATGGATTTAGTAAGTACTTCCGCTGTACATTCCATGGTTCTTACTTCATTCCCATATTTTCTGACGATCTGTGACCGAAGAAAAAACATGCATTTCTTTCCGTGCAGATTGAAAAAAACAGTCAAGTGAAAGGGCTATAAAAGCTATTTTTGGTTTGCAAATTCTTACAATATAAGCCTACTATAACAGCTAAACAAGGCTATTTATCCTGTCCACTCCGTAAGACGTGATACTGTATCTGTATCGATCAACATCCATCGATCAACTTCGAAAGTTAGGTAAAAATAAAAATAGACCTGTGTTATGAGATAACTCAACGATACTATATTTTTTAGCAAATACATATAGAATATATTTAAACATCCAAGACCCGAGCCAATCAGAAAAATATCATTTTCCATCATGATCCGACAAATTAGCTTTGAAACCGAATATAAAATTGTAGTCGCAACAATTACACTGATTGGAAAGCTGATAAAAGTCGAAGTGCACAAATTTATTAATATAATATCTCACTGTAAAATAAAATTCACTGATAAAACGTACCGTTCCATTGGAATCCATTGAAATTACATGACGATATCACAGAATAAGTATAGCAAATTCGTATAGAAGGTTCACTTTAAAACAAAACAAAGTAAATTAACGTCCGTAGGTCTAAAAGTTCATATTCCGCTGATGGCCATTTTACTCCACACAAGGACATAAGTCTTAATTTTAGTGTAACCTAATTAACTTCTTCTTGAGGTGCCGATAATAATATTTGTCTGTCCGTGTCATCTTAGCATTTCCCCACTCCTTCCCAGCCCATAAGTGTCGGAGCCCAGAGACATATTTCCGATTTTTGCTTCTCTACTTTTCACGGTCTTCGGGACGCCATTTGTAAGAATGCAGCTAAAAATTCGCAAGGATGAGAGAGAGAGAGCTGTCAGCAAGCATTCAGTGTATCATTATTTTATATAAATGACCCCTCATGGGGTGCAATGGTTAGGTACCATACCTAGACGACTGGTACTAAGGCAGTAATTTAATGATGTTATCTGTGAGAGTTATAGCTTAACATCCCTAATGGAAGTAGCTGCGACTAGTATTTATATTTTTTGTTCCAGTACTCCAAATATATGCATTAAGATGCATTAGGGATGAGATTACTCTTTCAACTCTGCATGTTACCGGTTACCGGTTGCGTTCGGGGTTGTGAAGCCGCGAAGCCCTCAGTGTAGAAAAAAGTTTCAAATTTTGAAAATTCGGCTATGTTTTTACAACTTCCTCCTTGTTGCCTATCAGCTGCCTGGGCTGTGTGTCCTTTAGTCGCCTTTTACGACATCCACGGTAGGATATGACGGAAGGAGATTTCTTTGCTCTAGAGATCTAGAGTTAACTTTTGCCCTAGCTATTTGACACCTACCTACATATCATATAAAGTTTATGAGGATGTGTGTATGTATGTATGTTTGTTATGAAAATTGATAGGTACATTGGTAAAATATAACCTGGAATAACACATTGGCTACTTTTTATCTCGCAATTCCCGGGAGCGAAGTCCCGGGGCGCAACTAAGCATATTATATATTCTTCTATGTACTTCTACCCATATGAATCTATTACAGGATTTAAAGAAGATTGTCTAGTTACGTATAGTAAGCATTATACTATTATGATATAACTATTACATAACCAAAACAACTAAACGACGAATTCATTAAAAAGAAAACGATTCAAAGATAAAATGTGTACATTTTTCACATTTTATGACACTCTTAATCCGAAAGAATTTGGTCCATGGGTGTGGTCTCATAATGATTAACCCACATTACGGTGTCATAGTGTTTAGTGATTTATAGACAACAAACAGCCCGTTTCGACTTCGCTCGGGTAAAACTATAATAAATTATACAACCTTTCTCTTGAATCACTCTTTTTAAAAAACGTGGCGTAGTTTTAAAGCTAAGCATCACCCTACATAGGGATAGATAGACAGCGAGAAGCTACTTTGTTTATACTATGTAGTATGAAGTGATAATTCTTATGACTTGATATGACGTTGTAAACAGTACATAGGTACATTCTTGATATAAAGACATCAAGGTACTCTTTAGAACGTCTAAATCAACGTCTTTATTTGCATATAGATGCAAATAAAGATTATTTGATATATATGAGAAAAAATAAAGTCTTTCTTTTTTAAAATTAAATAACAAGACGTACTAAATTAAGATTTTAGTCAAACAATAATAAAATCTCCATAAATATATAAGTGGAAACCTGTTTTATTAAACAACGTAACTATTAAAAAAACAGATTTCATTTTACGTAACCGTATATCTATAAAAATAAAGTGTGATTTTAGGCGTGACCTGTCGACATAGGTCAATAGGGCTCGTCTAATAGGCCCCGTAAATTTAACACCGGAAGGGCACAGAAAGGAATAACAAATTGACGTTTGGCAGAGAATTATAGCATCTTTGTTACGTCATTTGTTTGTCCCAATCGAGGTTATGGAAATTGATTTTAGTGGACGAGATATTAATAGTGAAACTCATCTTTATTTTATGTTTCTCGTTACCATTTTAGGTATAGTTTATACGAATCTACTAAAAATCTACAATTAAACGTCGTGCATTTGTATCTGCCATAATCCTCCTACCAATTACATAAATCTGGGCTAGAAATCACACATCCTTTACTAATTTAGCTTGGTACCTATCCATCCCAACTAATATTATAAATGCGACACTAAGGTTGTTTGTTACCTCCTCATGCATTATCTACTGGACCGATTGTTATGAAATTTGATACCTACACGGGTAGAAAATAACCTGGAATAACACATAGGGTACTTTTTATCCCGAAATTCCCACGGGAGTTAAACCCCAGGGCGCAGCTAGTATATTAATAAATTACTAACTATGTACTTACATCTTAAATCTCTCGGAAAATGGCTAAGTATATGAAACGGTGGCTCTTATCCAATAGAACCACTCTATGTTCGTCCAACTCCCATGGATGTTATACAACGCGATTTAGGAATAGTTTGTAACTGGTTACAAGAATAGAGAAAATTTTCTTCTTTTGTAACCGGTTACAAAGTACAGTTACATACGCGGCCGAAATGGATAGTGCACCCTAGATATTTAAATTCCCCAAGGATTGTATTGTAATCGGAAAACAAACCTAATCGAAAATATATCAGTAAAAGCGATTGGTAACAAAGAAGGAACGAATTCAATATTTATTCGGTGTGGGAATACCGATGTTGGCAGTAATAAAGCTATCTATCAAAACTAATGTAAAAGTTCGTCGTCGGAGCGGCGTAAGTTTGCGGATTGTGGAACGAGTAAATAGGTTTATATGGTTTTACTAGGTACGTATGTGTGAGTGCAAAATATGATTGTTTGAAGTGGAAATAATAACACCTTAATAATAATTTTTCGAACACCGGTCAGGTCATGATTGAAAATTATATTTTTCATATTGAACTGGGCCTTCGATATTTATCTACTTAGATATATATGTATATGTTATGAAATATCACTATATTTTGGACCGGGGGAACTACACTTCGTTGAGTTCAACCTCATGACTTAACCATTACACCACCACCGCTTCGCTCGGGCCGACTTCGCTCGGGTAAAAACACAATAAATTATACACCTACACCTTCCTCATGAATCACACTATCCATTGGTGAAAACCGCATGAAAATCCGTGCAGCAGTTTTTGAGTTTATCGCTAACAGACAGATGCTTCTGAGGACTTTGTTTCATAATATGTAAGGATGTGCCGCTTCACCTTCGTCGTATATTGTGAAAATCAAAGGAGAGAAAGCTGAAATTCTTCTCATAGGCATATAACCTACAACGTATCGCTGTTGAATCTCAGTCCCATCGTAAGCCCGCCATATATCATAGGTATCCTTCTAGCTTCGCAACTCCTGGCTCTGTCTACCCTGTGAGGGAAAAAGTCGTGAAAGTGTGAAAAAATGAAACCTTGACATCCAGAGAAAATCGTCAAACAAGTACATACATTCCTTCAACCAAACATGAAGCATTTCTACCAGCTAATTTGCTTCATAGCCGTGAGAGGCGAACCCGCCTCGTATTAACTCGCTTTTTGCGCCTTTGATTACTGCCGTCGCAAAAAGTGTGAGAACTATCTACGCCACATATACTTACTTCGCAACACAATAGTGGAAGAAACAATGTTGTGTCGAACTTTAATGCAATTACGTTTCGATTCTACACGCACTGTGTTAAATTTATTATAGAATTTAGTAGCACACCTACTTACTTGCTATTGTTTCTTAACTGACTAAAATACTCCTAGAATACCTACTACAGTTTGGATTTTAGTGCGTGTTTGAGGCCTCAATCAAGTAGAAGATTATCTTCTTACGAAGTAATCGAAAGTTCAAGAATGAATTTATTAAAATTAAACATCTTTTATATTATGGAGAAAAAAATTTAGGAACTTTTCTTCTTTTTGCTGATATGTGGATTGGAACGACAAATACTTTTAAAAGAGCTTCTTTCAGAATTTTTAGCTTTATTAAATTATTATGTCTTTTGAGTTGCAACCGTTTTTAACCGTAAAAGTATTAGTCCTTAGATTCCACATGTTAATACGATCCAAATAGGATTATCCTTGCTATGTAACATCTAAAGCAGCAAGCCATATCTCCATATAGGATTTGTTTAATCTCAAAATTATATTACAAAAGGTTGTTACCTCAAAATTATATTGTTTCCAGTGGCCATAATTCCGTGGGCAGCATCTCAGAACGGGAGAGACAACCACGACCACGGGCACGGCTGGGACATCCGGCTAGCGGTGCCTGGCGAGCCAGGATCCGACTACCCCACCCTGGGTGCTATCCCCAGGACCTCCTTCTCTTGCGCTGGACGGGAACCAGGTGGGTTGCTACTTGAAGTTTCTATCTCTCGACTTCGATATTCCCAGACTATGACCCTATCAGCTATCTCATAAAATATATGTAGTGATCACATTCTAGGGCTGAACCACATGCTAACGGATTGTTATGGAAGTGACCACTTTTTATTATCTGAATAATACTTCAAGTTATTGAAAGATACCGGTCACGCGGTCACTTTTTGTAGACGCGGATATTATGCGGTGCATGTGGTTTATATAAATTATATTTGTTATTAGTAGGTATATCCGTTCGTCAGTAATATTTTTTCTCGGTGTTTGAGAACTTTTACATCGATTCACTTATTTCTCTATTTTAGCAGATTTTACTTCTAGCTAATGACTTGTACTCATGTCCAGTCCCTTCTTTCTTTTATTCTTGAGTGTATTAATCTCAACGAAAACTGGTTTTATAATTTAATTTATCAAAATGAATATATGAATCTACTCATCTACTCGAATAATTATCAGAAATTTAATAGATCTTTTACGTCTAATTGCAGGATATTACGCAGATTACGAAACCAGCTGTCAAGTTTTCCGAATATGTACAATCGGGGCCACTTATGGCTTTCAGTCCTTTCTCTGTCCCAACGGAACCCTCTTCAACCAAGGTGTGTTCGTCTGTGACTGGTGGATGAACGTTAAATGTGAGAAATCTGACACAGAATTAATTAATAATGGAGACAGGTTCAGTAATCTTAGACTGGGTCCTCAGTTGATGAAAGACATTAAGAAAATGCTCACTCATCCTATGCGCAATCCTTACGATCTTACATCTATGAGAGGAAATTTGATTGTTATGCAAGATTACAAACCTCCAGTTGGTCAACTGTTTCCCAATGAAGCTCTATTAGGAGGCCCAGGAAGAATCCCAAACAACGTGTATGTGCCAGCTAAACAAATTCAAGCACCGCAAAATTTTAATGACAATAATGACTTAGTTTTTGCTGCTTCCACACCTGAGCCTAGATATTTACCAGCTGCATTTAACACTATACAACCATCGACACAAGACGCAGAATTTTTCCAAAGGCAAAGGCAAAATGGCCAATATAGTCAATACAACGGCGTTCAAAATGTACAGACTCAACAACGGCTAAATCTGAACTCTAATGGACATACAGGTAGTGTGACTCAATCTACAAATTTAGCTTATTCAAACAAGTTAATCGCATCACCACCAACGCAACCTACATGGCCTACTCAGAACTACAATCAAGTAAATTTGCAGTTTGGAAAAAAACAAAAAATCAATTCTGCACCTACGCTCAATACACAAAGTGTAGTCAATACTCACAGAGGACAGTTCAATGAACAACAATCCCAATACAATAACGATAATCAGAAATTTTCTCAGTTGAACAATAAGAAACAATCTGAGCTAGGTTTAGCCAGACAACAGAATATTTTTAACTCCAATCAAGAAAAACAAGCATATACATACAATGCACCTAGTCCTCAATTTATAAATGAAATCAGTGGAAAACTTGAAGCTAAGCAAAATTTGGTAAGTACCGATTCATCACCTAAGCCTACAATTATTGCTAAAACATTAACACTTAGCAGACTTGTAGATGATCCCAAACCTGGAAAACCCAAATCAAGAATTACTGTAAAAACATGGATAGTTAAACCGTCCAAATCCGCAAAATTATTAAGTCCAACTCCTTATACTTATAACAGACCTACAAGAACGCCTACAGATGAATTTAATGACAGTACTCCGTACGTATATAACAGACCAACGACATATTCACAGACAGAAAGATTTGTAACAGAAACGAATGAGCCTTATGTGTATAATAGGCCATCAGTTTCTGCCAAACAAATAGTGACCACAAACGGTCCTTATATATATGATAGACCAACAGTGGCCGCTAAACAAATAGTGGCTACAGACGGATCTTATGTATATAACAGGCCTACAGCAGCAGCTAAACAAATTGCTACTACGAATAAGCCAATGCCATCATATGCTCCCCCAGCAGCACCTCGTCCGACGTTTTCTGGTCGACAGTATCTAGCTCCCATTATTGCAACTCCACCGCCAACGAAAGCTTCTTTAGTATATCTGCCTCCAACGACTTTTAAGCCGGCAGCTAAAATTTATTTGCCACCTGAAAATCAAACTCCAAGACCTGCCTTATTAGCAAGACAATATTTACCCCCTGAACTAGTTGAACCGACATATTTTCCTGGTGAACAACTTCGCCAAGCTGCTACTTCACCTACAACTACATTTACGTCTACAAGTATAACCACTACTAATACCCCGATATTTCCCCATATCAATAATAATCATAACAACCTAACATTTTCTGAGATACTTACCAAGGAAAATTTAGATATAACTGTCAATAATATTGTAAAGGATACAAGTAAAGTTTTAAATACAGCTTCTCCTGCTCAGTTTGGACAGTTGAAACAAGATAGTGCTATAGATTATCTTGATGATAAATACTTACCACCGGGACCAACTATTACAGATAGCGGTGAAAAACTAACATCCCAAACTCCAGTAGTTTCTAAAAGTTCAAAACTAATTTTAGCTCCTTCTGTAGATTTAGAACCTCCTATCGAAACTCAAAAAAACTATCATATCACTAATCAGTTATCTAACTTACCTTTTTTTAAGGAACCGCCAATACCAACAAATACAATAGAAAGAACAGTGTCGTTAAAGATATCTATACCAGAAAAAGTAGCTGACTACCTATTCAAACGTAACAATGATACTGACTTTAATCATTTGGAAATACTTAATACAGGAAGCAGCAACTATTTAGTACTAACTAATAATCATTTTGTTAAACCTACCACTACAAGCTTCATCCCTATAGGTAAATTGATTGAAGATAAAAATTCAAATATTTCTAATTCACAGGCCCTTTTATTTTCGCTACTGGCTGACTCCATCAACGTTGCTAAAGAATATAGTAACTTGGAAAAACAAGACACTACAGTATCCACAACTGCATTAAACCAGTACAAAGATAACGAAGACGTATCACCAATAACACAGAGGATATCACAACTAACATCGTCACAGTTTGGCAATAGTAACTTAAATTCTATGAACACTATAACAGCAACTAAATCTACTATCACTGAGAACGAGTTAACAGAAAACATTAGTCATAATTTTATTCAACAAGACTATAAACCTCAACAATTACAACAACCACCTACATCACCACCACAACAAGCGCAAATTCAAAGAGCTCGATTCCAAAATGCTGTCCTCGATGAAAATACAGGATACCCTTACCCAATCAATCCTCAAAGTGTATATAGTGGTCAGTTATATCAACTACCAGTGCCTGTAGTAACCAACCAGATATATAATAAAGATAGCTCTGCCAAACTTATTCTTCCCAATAATTTACAAAATACAAACTCAAATGAAAATTACAAAAGCAACAGTAATGAAGTGAAATCAACTCGCACAGTAGTTGAAAATGTTCGATCTGATAATCAAGGTAATAGAAATGATATCAATGATTTTCTAAGAGACGATAATGGTATATCAGCCCAAATACAAGACCAAATTTCAGGAACTATTAATCATCCTTCAGACAGCAACAAATTGATAAATTATAAAAAAGATCAAACATATTACATTTACACAAAACTAAATAATGTTAACGAAAATGTTCTTACCAGCCAATCAGTACAGCCGCACTTGCCACAAAATGCAAAATTAATTCAAACTACAAATACTCCAAAAGTCGTCGCGTTTCAGTTCATTCCATCGGTTAGTTATCAATTAGATGATGAAAAAGATCAACAAAGGATTTTGAATGCCTTTCAAATAGATCAGTTTGGTAGTCCAAAGCAGAAATCGGGTAAACTTCAAGATTCGGTTCAAGGTCGAGAAATTCTTACTAGTGATATAAATTACACAGTAGATCATACACCACCAGAACAACTGAAGGCACAATATAATGATATTAGCACTCTTTATAATGGACCATCATCCTATTCAGCACCTCAAGCTTCAATAGGTAATTTGCGATTGGCTCAGGTTAACAATTATAATTCAAAATTAGAGTTAGAAGACAACAGTATAGGGTATTCTCGTAGAGTACCAACTCGGCAATTTAATTTTTAAGAACAGTAGTAGTACACCCATGTGTTGAGAGATAGTGATGCGATTATTAATTAAAGTTACCAATATGTCAGTAATATATTTAAGCTTAATTTAGTCATAACTGTAAATATAAATAAATCTGCACCATTTGTAATTAGTAATTATGGTAGGTTATTAATCGTTATTTAAAATAAAAAATAAAGCGATGGTTTTGGGTTTTATTTTGTTTGAAACTGTTCTTTGAGTTACTAAGATTATTAAAAAACAGTATGTATTCATCTCATGATCCGCCATTTTGATCCGCAGCAGTAACTGGGCCAATCTTTCTTATGGAAAGATAATCTTGTGGATGGATATCTATCCATCCAGTTGATACCTTCGATACCCTTACCTTTACCCTTCGATACCCTTACCCCTACCTTTTTATTACATAAAAAAAATACGTGATCATGATCAACAAACTTTTCATTTTGACCCATGGAATAGGGAGTAGTACTGCACATTTTCCCGCCAGAGTACAGCACTGTATGTTAGGTAAACAAAAGCTTTGCTGCCTTTTGTTATGTCGATTAAAACGTTCTTTATTTATCATTTCATTATGAAGGCATTCGTTTGTGAAAATATACAACAATGTAGTATATTCGGGTGCCGAAATGTTGGGAAAAATCGTTTTCCATAACATAAAATTACTTCGAAAACTGTGGAATACGCCTCACGCTGTAAAATTTTCGAGCCAGTAAACGGTCGAAAAGAAGCTCGGAACACTTCACACGTGAAGACTTATTAAAATATGGACTTTCTACAGGTAAGATCTTCAGTCAAAATGAATTTTATATCAGTTTATGACCACATATGACCAAATAATACAGAACATAACCTAAGATTATGTTATTCTTTTCAGGATAATCCACTAAATCCTTCCCTTTTCCTTTAAACTCGCACCATGATTGCGTAGAAGGTATTGAAAATTGGCGCTTTTGTACCAGTAACGCCATCTGCGCTGAGCTTTGCGTAATATGCCCTATCCATGTTTTAACCATAGATGCACTATGAATAGAAGTGCGCGCGAAAATTTAAAAGATTGCCATGGCGACTATTCCGTTTCTATAACAGCGTGTTTGTTTATTTACATACATTTTGTTTTCTTCCTTAGTGACGTAAAATATTATTGAATAACATAAATATAGTTTAGTTTATTTTGGACGTGAAATATTATATAATATACTTAGAAGTATCCTGCAATAACGACGTAAGTAAACGATTTAAAAATTACATACTTAACAACTTATCTAATAGTGGGACAATAGATAACTCGAATATCTACCATGGTTTTTCTTATGAGTATTGAAGAGCTTTGATAGCTGATAGACAACAACAGCATTCCCAAAGACGGTTGACGCCGGTCTTTGAATAACAGCCGCAACTTCAAGATATGTTTGAAAAGCCCAGGGCTTTACCAACCTTTATTTCTACTAATGTTTTTACAAAATTAAAAAGTAGTTTTTAATTCTAGTTTTCGCAAAAATTAAAAACTAGTTTATATCTTATACGCTACAAGGGTATAGCATATAAGATATTTGACAGAAGATATTTATCACTTAATCAAGCAAAATCAACTGGACAGATTTCGATGAAATTACGTTAACGAGTACATAATAACCTGGTGTAGGTTTTATAGTACTTTCCCCATCCCAATTCCTAAAACAGTGAAGCCCTGATCCGCAGCTAGTGATATAAGAACATTACGACGACCCCCATCATTCTCTGACTGCTGACTGCTACTCTGGTCAAAATGGAAAAATGTGATCTTTTCCAGACTGACCTGAGTCTTGGATGTTCATTTTGTATCGTTCAGTTAGTATTCCATAACGCACATCTCGCTTGGGGCTTTTGGGGCTAACTCAATCTGTTTGATTTGTCCCTGTAAATTTATTTATTAAGATCAATATTTTTTTATCGACTAGATGTCGGACGCAGACCTAGTATCGATATACTCCAGTAGCTCGTACCCAGACGATGTCCCAGCCAATTTGAATCTACACACAGACCCCAGGATCCTATGGCTCAAGAACAGGATCCTCACAGCCATCAACATGGACGACGATGAGCTATTCTACAACATGTTTGACAAAGAGAAGAAAGAGAAGTTGATAACATTTCTGACTAGTCCTCTCAAGCCCAATGAACTATCCTTGGATAAAAGAACCTTTTATGTTACTAAGATCATCGTGGATAAACTTATACATGAAGATAAGGAGTTCACTGAGTGGCGTAAGAATAATTATTTTTTGTTTTATGCTTCGCCTGCGTTTATATCGTGTTGTTATTTTTGTCAATATCTCGGGTTCTAAGCAACATATCATTGTGAAACTGTATCAAATTCCATCCAGTAGTTTAAGCGTGGTGCGTCAGTAAACATACAAACAGACGGACAAAAGATCTAAAAATATTTTAACTTTTGTTAGTCCCATAATGACCTTACATAATCAATTTTCTTTAATATCATCCTATGTAAAGGCACAGCCTACCTACTTCACAGTTTTATTACTACAACTGTAAAATAAACTGCAAGTTTGGTCTTATTAACATTTTCAATCATAAATTATAAGAAGACACATTGAGAGTCAATTCACTAGAAGTTAGTTTCATAAAAAAAAAACAATAATTTATTTAAATTATAATATTATAATAACGCCTTGAATTATATAAGTATAACGTCTAAAATATAAGTTTTTGAACCATTAATAAAAATACTTGAACATTTTATGATCAAGCATTTTTTTAGCTTTAGACCGTTAAAATTTCAAAATTAATGTTCGAATTTAAAGGGCTCATTCCACCACCGCCCCCGCCGCCGCCACCCGAACCAAAGAAAAAAAAGGGTAAGAAAGGCAAGGAGCCACCCGCTCCCCCACCCTCGGAACCGGAGACAGAGGAAATAACAGCAAAGAGTATGAAAAGCATGAAGAGTGTCAAGAGCATGAAAAGTGTTAAAAGTGTTAAAAGCGTGAAAAGCAAAGGTGTTGTATATAATTATTCCGTCTTTTTAAAATGATATCCGAGATGAATAGTTTTTAACTTAAAAACTGAGTGGTTACAACGCAATTCCTAAAGAGGGCTATCATCAGTCAGACAGTAATAAAACCACAGCCAAATCTTTAAAATTTCATAGTTTTTACGATATACAAAACGTCACCCGATCCTAGCGTTCCAAATTAAAATAATATTGTTTATTTTAAATGAATTTTAATTAGGAAATGCAACTGTCGAGTACTGATGCCCTGAACAGTATATAAATGTCACCACCACTCCAACTAATCTACTTTGTTAATCATGTTTATGATATAATTTTACATTTATCGTCAATTCTAATCATTTTTTATTCTTTATTCTCTCTTTCGAATCCCATTGCAAGTGAGTCGGAACTTTATATTTCATTTATTAATGACATTAATAATAATATCATCAAATAAATGTTTTAAGTTTAACGCGTCTATGTATGTCAGTCTCTAACACCGTAACTTACAAACGTACAAGCCGGTTTTAATAATTTTTTTACCACAGCGAGGGCGACATGAATCTAGTATTTTAACCAAGATTAATATTGGCGATTTGTTTCTTTTTTTTATTCATAATATTTTTTTTTGTATTTCAGTTAGTACAGTAGAACCGGAACCAGAAGCAGGTAATTATATTAATAAACTACCAAAGTTAACTGCAAAAAAATAATGAAATCATAATAGCTCGTAATAAATGCTTTGACCATTGATCAGAGGGCGAAGTGCGAGTTCGCATTTCACTTCTCACCATCGAATCGATTCGAAGTGAGTCGCACCGAACCAATCACATTTCTGACCATGTTTTGACGAATTATTTCCACGATGATAATTCGATTGTAGTGTGGTGTTATGTATATTACTAGCACCGTAGCGGCCCGTTGAATCATAATAAATTATACACCTTTCTCAGGAATCGCACTATCTATTGCTAAAAACCACATTAAAATCCGTGTAGTAGTTTATCGCGCACAGAACGAGACAGACATACGCGGCAGGACTTTGTTTTATAATATGTAAAGACAACCTACAACCAATTGTATTTTTACATTCATAGTTATTAGCACTAGGTATAGTAATTAATAATGCTTTAAAAACCGAAACTTTTCTAATTAACTAGGCATATGGCAAAGTCAAGCTTATACACCCTAAAAAGTACTCCTTTTCGGAACAGCAGCTATAATTATTATCAGTATAATGATGTATAAGTACATATTCAACGAAAATTATAATAGATAGGAAAAAAATAATAAGTATTTTATTTATATCTTAGAACCTGAGGAGGTACCATCTAGTATCGTCGAAGACGTCCAAGTGACTGAAGAAGAAATGAGGTCTGAAGAGGAAGAACCGATGGCAGAAGAAGAAGAAAGACCACACATCCGCGAGGAAGATATTTACAGCTTCCCACCCCGTATGTTATTAATCTAGCTTTTTGGTTTCTAGTGCTAGTAAAAATACATCAAGCGATAGACACAACGCTGCTAAATGACAAGTTAAATAAAAATAGCAAAAACAGTGGGACCGTTTTAGATATCAAAATCAAATCATTTATTCACAAATTAGACCTTTTTACTTTTAATGTTACATTATACATTTAGTAATTTTTTACACATTTCGGAACAGACATTTCGGAACGCCCACTGCTGAAAGAAACAGCGTTGGTCCCTATAATGTCAGAAGGGCTTACCAATTGTACATATATTTTTTTTCTAAATATATATGAATATTTAAAGGTATTTTACATTAATACAGATAAATATTGTGTATTCTAGCCGATGCAAGAATCTTTGATATCGTAGGAATTTCAAGATTTAATAAAATTACTAGTATATATCTTTGTTTAAATGCATTTTTTTAATAAATATGGATTATTATTTTTTTAATGAATGAATGAATAATTTTATTTCAAGTAACCAGGACTCATTGTGTTAGTAGTACTTAGAAACAATGTTAATAGGGACACAAAATAGTTGTTTTTAAATGGGCCATTCTTGCACCACTCCCCCCGAAATGGCACATGAATGTTTGACATAGTCACAGTATAGCCTGTCAGCTAGCATATTTGACGCTACTACCGCTCGCCCGCACCCTGTCTACCAGGGACGCGCACCGTTTACGCTTTGTGCATAAAAGCAGTCTACACCTGCTTCGGCAAACATCCCTGATGCATTATAGAAGCGTGGCAGCCGCAGCAGCATCCTAAATGCGTTATTATACTAGACTCGGAGAACGCCGTGAGCTTTCTGAGTATAGTTAGCCCACAGGCTGCACGTATGGAAGGTTGTGCAGAAGGCTCTAAACAGTGTACTTTACTTTTTCGTTTTCAATGTTTTATTTAAACCAGAAATGAAATAATGTTATATTATTTTATATTTTTATTGTTTTATATATTTTATTACAGCGCCCGAAGATGTGGACCCAGATGTTGATGGAACTCTTGAATACTACACAGTCATTGTATGTACAGTTTTTTTCCAAATATTGATAGCAACTTTTAATTCACACTGGCCAGTATTGTAGTACACGTCGCTTGGCAGTTAAACATGAACATTGCTGCATTTTATGACTGTTATCCTAAAATGATAAAATTAATTTCTTTGCACTCTTTATGGACTTATTCAGTGTTCTTGAAAATTGACACCAAAAAATGTTGTTTTCTCAAATCGGAGCCCAGGACATGTCAATGAAATTCAATCGAGGAATCAACATTCGGACGGGATTTAAACCTTTTATTTAGGCCGCAGGCAATAGCTTTCAACTATGTAATATTTTTTTTATAACATGGCCTTCTTCTTCTTTAATTTCCAGAAATCTATTCCACGTATAATCCAGTACCCCAAGCTGATCCCGGTGTTTGGCGCGTTCACTCCTCAAGTGACGCACCGCAACCGTCGGTACCTGTACTTCATCAGACTGGCTCCGGAAGGCATCCCTCTTAGCAAGAACGACGAGCTCACTAAACTTGAAATGCCACAGTATCTGCTGTTTGGTTCCACAACTGGCAGAGTTCTTATGAGTCTTGGGTTGCATTTGAAAGAGGTTACATACTTTTATCTTATAAATTTTGTTTTCTATATTTTTATTTATGAGCAAGACAATTGGCTGTCTTACTTTGTCTGTATTTGAGCAACAATTTCATATTGGCCAAGCAATTGGCCAAAGGTTTGACTGGTAGAATATCTTATGACAATCTCTAAATGACCTCAGTGGTCATCGTGACTGCACTGTTTCGGGTTCGAAACCCGGTCAGGTGAATTTATGATTGATAATGATATTTTTCAGATTAACCTAGTTCATGATATTAAATATATTTTCACTGAGTTATTGCTCCATACCTAAGTCTCGACTTAGACTATCTAATGCGTAATTTGTCCATATACATTTAATTTTAATATATGATTTCAGTCATTCATTCCACTGTTCGAGCGTCAGTTCCGCGAGATCTCAGTGCTTCAGAACACTGAGACCGGAGCAAATGCCATGTCGCGACAGCACTCCTTCGCTGGCAAGCATCACAAAATGGAAGACAGCGCGTCACAGGTCCGTTTCAGGTGCAGTTACTACCAGGGCCTGAGTAATTATATTAGAGCAGATACATGCAAGTAAAACTGGCAAGTAACTAAAAGACACAGCGCGGTCAAAGTCTCCACCTCTATCTGGTTAACTTTCCGATTTGGTTCCTCTTTCCTACTGCGAACTGCTGTGGTCTGGAATTCTCTCCCCGCTTTCGAGGTTTCCCGAATCCTAAACTTTAATGATCTTCAAGATGAATGAATAGGCATTATTTGAGCTTGCATGTAACACCTTAGACCTCATCTGGCACGTAAAACGATCTTTGAGCTTGACACTAGCGAGCTAGCTGCTGGCGTGTATTATCGCTCTTAAACTAATTGAAGATGCAGCCTATCTTAGGGTGCGAATATAGGGGAGCGCTGGAACCTTTGTAAGGACATGATCTAGCATCTTTGTATGTTAGACACCAGGACGCTTCTCTCCTTCATTTTGAGCAATACACCGCTCTGGTCATTTTTGCGAGTAACGCCCAAAGATAGTTCTTTCTCATCTCGGAGCCCTTTACGCTGTAACTTTATCGGCTGTACGATTCTTGAGACTGTCGTCATATTTCCTCCGGTTAAGGTAGCCAACGCAGCGAAATCAGTAAAGATCGTAGCGACCAACTAACTGCATGTAGGCTTCGATAAAATGTATGTCACCAACATATTTTAACTAGACCAAGACAAGACAGTAAACTAAATGCTAGAAAAATATACAGGGAACTGAAAAATTGAAGCTCCCTGATATATAAAGGCTCGTTCACTCAAAATACTGTTCTGGTATAATAGATCATGATGTTCTAATTATGTCCCGAATTTGTAGGTGAATTATCTTCGGCCATCAGACTATCGCCGAATGTCCAATATAGCAAGAGGGGAAAATGCTGAAACGAGGTAAATATAATGTTTTTTTTATTTTACCTGTATACTGGTACTTCAAATCAGATGTGTTGATGTATTTTTATAGTAAATTCTGACATTTACATTCAGGATCAAAAATATGCGAGCAGTATCCCAACAAATTGTTGTGGCCCCAACGCTGATGACACATTCTGACGAATCGGTAAGATTTACTAGATGTTGCCCGGGGCTTCGTTCCCCTGAAAATTTTGAAATAAAATATTACATAGCAATCTTGGATAATGTACCTTTCTAATGGTAAAATAATTTTAGAAATCGATTCGGTAGTTTCGGAGATTATTACCTCGAACATACAAACTCAAAAAAGCTTACCTCTAATCTACAAATGCATTATAATTATTATATTATTAGTCTAATATAGGCTAATAATATTTTATTTTTTAACTAAAACATGACTGACATAAATCAGTTCTTAGCAAAGCTTTATTTCTATAGACTTTTACTTGATATGAAAAAAAATCCGATCCGACATTTTTGAGCTAAATCATAACTTTTAGAGCTAAAACAATTCTGGTCACCCTTTATTTTTTCAGGACTTAGATTTGGAAATTTGCGAAGAAAATAAAACTACTGCACAAGAAGTCATAGCTGATATTCAAGCATTAGTATCTATTGTGGATTGGTAAGAAGACACTTCACGTTCGTATGTTCGCGGTTTCATCCGGGGCTATGGCGAAGCCTGTGGTCGGCTTAATAACGGCTGTCATTTTATATTCAGCTACCTGTCTGACATCAACCCTCCTTGGAAATGTTATTGTTGCCTATCAGTTGCCAAGGCTATTTGACCCTTAATTCCCAACGATATAGAGTGGTCCAGGGCGACTAAGCACCACAAGTATATTTAATTCTAGTCAATATTCTTACAAAAGATAAACTTCCAGGACCATCGAGCACATCGAGGGTGAAATCCAACTGCCCATGCCTGTGATCCCGATGCTGACTGATGAACACCACGGCGGGTTGATGATTATGGATCCGGATCTGATCAAGCAACTAGAAGAAGCCGTCATGTTGTGGCAGTCCCATATTGATACTACAATCGCTGCTTGCTTAGCTAAGGTGGATTGTTTTTGTGTAATACCCGTAGAAGTGTAAATTAGCCGTCTTACCAGGCAGTGATTACAAGATCTAAGATGCCATAAAAAGCTAAATTATCAAATTCAAAGATATAATTCAAATGCATTTATTTTAGAGTCGCGAAGGTAAGGGTCCAGTGGCAGAATACAAGTACTGGCGCGAGCGAGATGCCGAGATATCCTTGATCGTGGAGCAGTTGAAGCAGCCCATGGTGGTGAAGATACTGTCCTTGCTGCAGAAATGCGGCTCCACGTATTTAGAGGTAAAATAACCTAAGTTATCAATTTGAACGGTGAAAACGATATAGCAAGAAAGAGTGAAGTGAATACATACTCGCATTTCATGATGTTTGTACGATTTGCGTATTATTAATAATATTGGCGCTGTATTTTAAAGAACCTTTAGTAATCTTAAGTAACCATAAGAAAGGCCCAACAGTGGGGCCTTGGGACAATGGTATGTATAAATTGATCTGATGATTGTTTTGCTTGTTGACATTAAACTATTTGATTTTTAGGGATTCCACAATTACAAAGAGAGGCTACTCGAGCAGTTCAATCTGGCTGGAGATAATTTAAAATTTCTATCAACTCTGATGCGCTTTTTTACAGTAAGTATGTGTATATAAGTTATTGTATATTTGATTTTGAACTAATAATGTCAAAAACTTGTAATTTTACTAAATCTCAATATTATTTAGCATTTATATATTTGTATTAATTGTTAAATATGCAAACAAAGGCCTGCCTTTTATTCAGAATTATATTACCAAATTATCACGATTTTGGAAAACTTTATGAAGAGATCTGATCTGTGCCTCCCATATGGTGGAAACTCCAAAGGACTCAAACATCTATCCAATTCTTAGGTGATAGAAGACGATTCTCCGCTCCAGCAAGTAGTGGACATGTTGCCTGAGATGATGGAGAGCCTGTACATGATGTGGGTGCTGTCAAAAGGCTTCAGAACCGACGAGACCATGGTGCCTCTCCTGCAAAGGTTGTCTTGGGCGCTCTGCAATAAGCTGGAGAGGTTTCTTAATGTGCACAAGTTGTTTGAGTGAGTTTTCAGGTTACGTCATATACCTACATATATAAATTAACACCTAGTTAAGAACGATGAGGTAATGTGTAAAAATGTGCTAAGTCCCGTTAATATAACATTTGTAGTTATATCTTCTCTCTTCTTGTTTCTACTTTTGTCAAACTGAGCCAGAGTAAGTGTCCCTAATCCAGGGCTGAGGTAATTATCACTGACTAATATTTACAGGAAGAAGAACGAAACGATCCTGAATCTAGCGAGAACAGGGCAGAAGATCATGGAGATGTGGCACTCGCTGTACAGGGAGACTCGTCACAACATAGAGATGAGCGGCAAAGGCGCTCGCTGGGAGTTCGACCAACCTCTGCTGTTCACTACCTCTGATTACATCGGAACTGTTGCTAGGGATTTGGGTGATGTTATTCAGGTATTTTCAATCATTAGTCATCCACATTTTTGAGTTTAACTACTACATTTTCCCAAAAACAGTATATTATTTACGTGTTTTTCGAACTTATATAATAATTATAAGCTTTGCCTAATTTTTTCCATGCATTCTCAAGAAATAGCAAGAAAATACCAAAGTATTTTATCTTAAATCATTCATTTAGTAGAATTCTCTATCATTCAGGTTCTGATTGACTTCGAGCGTATATTCGGGTCTGAACTCAAATCAATCATTAGTGACCCCACACAAATTGATGATGTCCGCAAACGAGTCAAGAATCTGGTTTATCCTATCCGGACCATTGACTTTAGTATATTCGTCTTCGACAACAAGGAGAATTGGGACGTCATTATGGGAGACTTTTGGAATGAGGTGCGGTACTTGGAGGAGGAAGCCAAGAATTATATTAATTCAAGTTTTGGTAGTTTGAGGTTTGTTGCATACTTATTACTTGTAATTATCAAATGTGTTCATTTAATTTGTGAAATTAATACGTACATCTAAACATAATACTTAAAGATTTGTATCGTAATTATATTTTACTGTCAAAATTACTGTAGTATATATAATTGAATATATAATTGAGACTCGATTTATCAGAACAACATCTGAGATTTTAACCTGCATCTTTCGGTGTAGCTTCTGACTGCGCCATCAACAAGCGTTACACCATAGATAATAATAAATACATTCTCTCCAGGTCATCAGAAGAAGCCCTTACGGTGTTATTAAAATTCCTGGAGTTCGATCTAAGACAGTCCATCAAGAAACAACTCGCCACTAAATTTGAACTCGTCATGCGCCAATTTCTCAAGGAGATTACTGCCATCGAGGACAAATTCACTGTTTGTATCTTAATCATGTTATGGTCATCCTATCATCAAATTTTTATTTTCTTTTCTTTTTGAGTCAGCCTCTTGTTGCCCTAACTTTACATTTTATATTTTTCACATTCAAATGTATAATAGCGGTTTTTAAATCAAACATGTTATATACACACACACCTTCCATTCGTGTGCATAATGTTCTTTTTTTATGAAATTGCTTTTTATGAATTTGCGTCATCCGAACGTCTTATCTTAAATCATTCATTTAGTAGAATTCTCTATCATTCAGGTTTTTATTTGATCATAAAATATATTTCTTCAGTCTTATGTCTGCCTTCGTCTTCTCTACAGAATAGGCAAAATTTCAAACTTCAATAAATTTATTTATGTTTCCAAAATGATTATTCTAGCGATTCCGCAAAAATCCTCCACTACTGCGCAATCATCCCCCCGTGGCTGGGTGTATATACTGGGCTAGAGCCATGTTCTACAAAATGAAGCAGCCCATTATGAGATTCCAGAAGGTAAGATTATCCAAATTCTTCAATAAAAAAATATAATACCAGAGTCTAAAGTGCCTATATTTTTTCTTCTTCATCACCCTTTATCTTTTTTCGTTTGGGTTCGGATGTCCTCGTACGTTTGCGCTTGAGAACCCTGTTCCGTGTTGTCAAGGGGTTAACCTTCAGATCTCTTTTTGAATATTGGACCACCATGTGAATGGTGACTACCTTCACCTTCATACCTTTAGGTTTGTACCTAGGGAAAAGACTGAACGCTTAAAAGCAATCTATTTTTTATACAAATAGTTACGTCTAATACTTCTTCGTCGTCATCAAAAACGTATCTTCAAAAGGTTCCAGAGCTAAACGACTGTGAGCAGAAGCAAGAAGCATTTGTACAATACAAAGCATTCTCGAGAATGGTCAAAGAATACGAAGACACGAAATATAACGAATGGGTGCACAATGCTTCTCGTTTCGTCGATAATATCATGAAGAGGAACATACTGCGGGTTGTTTTCAAGAAAGAAGAAGGTAACTATTAAAATTTACCAATTTATATCCACATGAATAAATATAAGTGTTTGTATATTCATTATACGAGTAACTACTGAACAGATATCTAAAATACCTGTAAACATTATGATTTGCATTCGACTGTACGTACCGTTTATAGTCTTTATGAATCGCTTCTACAATATTTTGAGTATTATAAATATATATTTCCTTTTTATAAGCTGACGACATTGATGATGTCAGTAAGTATATATTATAATACGCTGAAAGCTATTAAATTGAAAGGATTGCATGCATTTATACTGGTTTTTATTCTTAGACCAGTATGTTTTTATTGCTGTGACGATTCATTTGCTATTTTAATGTAATTTTGCATAATTTTTGATTTTGTGACGAAGTGTCTTAGAACAAATAATATATCTTTACTAGAACAAGCAGCGTCATCTGGTGGTCGCGGCGGCATGCAGGTGACGGCCGCCGGCAAAGCATTCTTGGCCAAGAAGAAGGGCTCAGTAATGTCATTAAGGCCCGCCGATATTGTGAATAAGGAAATCGCTGATAAACGCAAAAGAGATAAAGCATGTGAGTAAAAAAAATACATCTAAAATTATTCGTTCCCAATAAAAAGTGGTAGGATTGAATGCATAGTTCTTATTCGAGTCGACTCTGCTTTAAAATGCATGCATAGTTGAGTTATAGATATTGGCTTGTCGAGCGACTTCGAGAAGATTTGTCTTTTCTTGCTTAAATGAAGGAGTTGTGAGATTTTTTTAAATAAATGCTTTAATAGAAATATTTCGTCTACAAAATATTTAGCAGTATAATCTTCCAATGAGAATGTTAATGTAACATACCTATGCCTAATTATTTTACATAAAGTGATGCTGATGAGAATACCTGGACAACACTATGAAAACGTCAGATCTCCAAGCTCAGTCTCACTGCTAGCTAAGGAGGGTTTGGTAAAGTATTTTTTATTTATTTATTATCGATTCCTATTGCTATAATTCTTGACTTTACAATCTCTTGCACTTCTGCCTAATCGCTTCATATATATGTTTTTCGTCGCTTTGTAGAACGAAATAGTTTGGATGCGTTGTCCATTTGCGTTTGCCTTTTTATACCATGCACAAATATATTTGAAGAATTTGTAATTCCCTTTTCAAGACTGACGTAACTTGGCGAGACCTGACAGTCCACAAGCTCATGCAAGAATATAATCTAGAATTCACGCCTAACTTTGACAAAGAAATATTCCTAATTATCCATGAAGCTGAGTTACTGGAACAACTAGGTAAGCCATTATGCCATTAATTTATTTAATAATTTGATTTCAATATGTTACTAATCAGTTTATCTTGTAAGCAGTTGCTTTTGCTTAACATCTGCTTTTATATTGCTAGCATACGTTTATTCCTTTTTACATTTTTCTCCAGCTTCAGCAATTTTAATTACACCTTTACTATTCTTATAAGCTTTTTACAATTTAACATCATTAACTTGGAATTTGGTCTTCCAAGGATTTGATCTTCCTTCAAATATTCGCGACGTGGCTATGCAAAAACCGCGTCTATACTACGAGCTAGAAGCATTAGAGGACGTCATTACCAAATACAATGCTGGTTGCTCCTCACTGTCACCCTCGGAGACTTTTCTGATGAAGAAGCACCTCCTTGATATGGAGAGACATATATTACCGGGGTTGACGCGTGTCACTTGGACTGCACTTGGAATCAATGACTACATCCAGGATATCACTAAAGGTAAAATTAATATATGCCCGGGCATATGCCCGGTCTCTAGCTGTACCACTTAAGTTATTAACATAATATGTTACCAGACCAAATTTTGACTTATTTCCGGTACTTCGAAACCTGCATCTGAAATAAATTTAGTATTTTTTTAATATCAGGCCAGAATTCTCTTCAAGCTGTATACAAGCAACTAAAGATGGTGGAGAAAGAAATACAGTTCCTAATTGATCAGCTGCAACTGTTTGACCTATTCCCTGTGGTTCGCCCCAAGGATTACGTTGATCCTGAAACTGGACTGCCTGATGACACTTGGCTTTACCCTTGCAAGGTATCAGTGCAAGTAGTTTGTAGCTATTACTTAGGTCCAATACTTCAACTTCACATTTGTCGATATACAATTTGATTACAAGACAAGGTAAACTTACAAACTAACAAATGACTAGATTCACTGCGCATGAAATCTATGATAACATACTTTACTTAAATCAGTGTAATTTTTATTAGTGATGAACAGGAGATTTCTAGGAGATAAATGATATGCATAAATATAGTTTTATTGAATCATAATTTACATTCATTATAACTTCATAAATTGGACTTTATTCTGCAGACGTACTTCGTAGAAGTAGAAAACGAGCGTCTAGAACGAGTGGCGGTAGTATCTCGTATATACGACCGCATCGGCCCGATTCTGATGAAGCTGGAATATCTCATATTGGGCACCAGCACCGGGAAATCCAATGTCATGCATTCTTACTACGGCTATTGGGAGAAGAGGATCTTCAAGGCCATTATTACGTGAGCGTTTCTACAAAACAATTTTATCTATGACCAAATTCATAGCATATTGCGAGAGTTTGCATAACTAGTCTTACATTGAGAAAATGCAGAAAAAAGACCTCTTAAAATTAACCTGACCTGATAAGATGGAATCTCTGCTTGAGAAAAGCTGCCATTGTTTTGTACTTCTTTTGTAGTATAACTTTTGTGATGAATAAAACATCCCAAGTGCTTACCTAGCTTTATTAGTATACAAGTAGAACTGTATTGTAATAAATTGACATTTGAGAGAGATACAGATGTTTTTTATCCTTTTGTAATATTTACTGATATTTTACTAAGTGTGTGTTAACATTTTCTAGGTTTACAATAGAGAATTTGGAACAGTTCCAACGAATGTTGAGCGAGAAGTCACCGATGTTTCAAGTGGATGCTGTACTGGTACCTCCCGACATCACCATGAGGCCCACGTCAGCCGAGTGCTGCAATATCGTCGGATACAATATTAAACATTTCTTGAACAGGTTTTATTATGAACCATCTCAATGAGAGTATCATAGACTTCTTATTGGATATATAAGATTTCTTTTAGTATTAAGTTCGACATTTGATTACAGTACCTACGTTTCACTTAGAAAAATATAGTTAAATAAATAATTAAAGCTCAGATAAGCCCAAGATCCACCTCGTGGGTCTATGTGGATCGGTATGTTTTATCGACTGCAAGTCCTTCCAAAGCACGGAGAACATTTTCTGTCACCAATTAGTCGGATAGAAAATACATTCAACATTATTCTATATCTATTTAAATTATTATTTCAGATTAACGGCATTCCCTCGTTGGATGCTGAAGACATGCCTGCCTTGTGCTCCGCAACGCATCGCCGAAGCGACTGGCAACGAGTTTTATGTATTTTCGTATTTCGAGGACGTACTCAGAGTGGTCACTGTCAATGATCTCACGCTGCTCATACAAGATACCATATACAGATTAACCCAGGACATCAATACCTATACTCAGAAGTATGTATCATTATCATCTTCTTTCTCTATTTTAAATTTAAAGCTTTTCCAATAATCTGTTTTTCCAATATTTTGTTCCATAGTTATAACTATGATTTTATTATATTATTCTATAAATTGTACAATAAACAGTTAATCTAATTATTGTATCATTAATAATAATAATAATCTAATTATTTTTCTATTAATAATCTATTTATTGTTGTAATTGTTCATTAAAACTACTATTTAAGGTGGCAAAAGTACCAGCACCTTTGGGCCTTCGACAAGCACCTCTCCTGCGAGAAGTACATCCAAAAGCATGATCAAATCCACAAATACGACGAAAAGTTTTTCTTCTTCGAAGATATCATAGCAGAGCTCGACGCTCATGTTAAGTTTGTTGACATCGGTGCTATAAGAGTAAATCTCAGACCTATTATAAAGCAAGTGCAGGATCATGCGCAGGAATGGAAGACGACGTTGGGCCAATCCATAGCTACAAAGACTAGGATGAACATGTACGACTTGAAGAATCAGATTGATGTAAGTAATCTGAAAGTACTGATCTAAATCTTAGCTTAGATATACAATAGGGTGAAATGGTTCAGAATAGGAGTTTTGTTCTGTGTTAAAGCGATAACACAGTCGATATGAATGAATGTATTTGTGTGTTGCTACTACTGTGTGATTTCAACTGTTAACCTCCAGTCGCTACGTGCAACAATGAACATGAACATAAAAGGTCTAGAAGACTTCAAGCTGGTGATGGCCACGATCACGCTGGTGCAAGCGATGACCATCACGGCGGAAGTGAAGTACCGCGGCATGCAGGAGATATTCAACATGCTACGACAGCATGGTATCGATGTGAGTTTTAGTTATAAGCATTAAACAAACTCATCGAAGTCACAAATACTATAATAAAAAAATAACAGGATAAAGTTGATGCAGAAAAAGACAAGCCGCAGTCGGCAATCGATAAAAAATGTCCGAAATGATAATGATGATTAATATTTATTAATATATTTTTTAATAATAATGATATCGTTATATTGTCGGTTACTTCTGATGACAAGTTGTTCTTGTCCAGATGCATCTTACTGCCATTTTTTATTAACCCATTATTTACTTTACTTATTTATTAACCCATTTAAAAACAAATTTTTGATATTACATAAAACGAATGCCGCGTACCCCGCGCAGGATATGGAGCTAATTTATATGGTTTTTTTTATTTTACTAATCACTGCCACAGGTTTCAGACGAAGATTTGGAGTTTGCCAAAAATCTCCAAACCTCCTGGGGCACGTTATATCAGACCTCTCTGTTTCGAGGCAATACACTAGAGCAGACCACGGAAAAGTTCTCTAAACTCAACGTTATCGAGATATCCAACTTCTTGAAAGAACTGGATGAGTTTGTGGAGAAGTTCGATTCAGAAGGACCGGGTATTGTCGGTGAAGATATGGATAGAGGGCTCATTCTCATGGAGGTAACTCTTATACTTTTATAAAACAAATTTGGAATAACCATTAAATCTATCTGAGTGTGTTTTATTATATTTTTAAAACAACAGGAATACCAGAAATACTTTGATGAGCTAGAATCCCGCAAGAAGATGCTGCAAGCTGCGGAGCAACTATTCGACAACCCTCTCGCGGATTTCTCCAACTTCAACCGGGCGAAGACGGACTTCTTGGCGATGGAGCAGATCTACAAGATATACAAGGCCCAGAAGAATGCCAGGGAACTGTGGGCCAAGACGCTGTGGATCAATCTCAATCCACAAGCCTTAGTAGACGGAATCGAGCAGTTCTTCAAGGAGTATAGGTAATTTTGACCCTGTTACTTAACAAGTAATAAAACTGCTGATCTATGTTTACATAGATCACGCGCTTTATCAATAGAAAAGCGAAACCTGGGCTCCAAAGCTCAATGGCTGAGGAAAGAACCGGGAAACACTCAGAAAAGAAAGAGCGCCAAATGTATAGGTTGATTAAAGATAATTTTATAACAAAATGTTTATTTTTATAAAATCGCGAGCAATAAATAATACTCATAGAAATTTGAAACTATTTTTATTTACTATTATACTGTTGAAAACAGAAAAACTGTAGTAAAACCATACTTTAAAAGGAATATAATTTTAATATAATATATTTATGATGCCTTCAGGAAACTGCCCAAAGTTGTCCGCCTGTCCCCCACTGGTTTAATGTTGGATATCAAGATGAAACAGTTCAAAGGAGTGGTTCCTCTCATGGTGTCCCTCAAAAACGAGGCTATGCGTGAGAGGCATTGGAAAGAACTGATGGCAAAGACGCGTAAGTATCCATTATTACATTATTTACTTAGCATCCACATAGCTTTTCCTGCAATCCTTTGAAATTTATTTGTCATTATTTATTTTCAGATCAGGATTTCGACATGTCTCCCGATAGATTTACTCTAGAAAACATGTTTGCCATGGAATTACACAAGTATCAAGAGATTGCTGAAGAAATCGTCAACCATGCTATAAAGGTACCGATTTACTTTACACAATAACAAATATTCATTTAATATCTTCCATTGTGTCCATCCAAGAATGTTAATATATTGAAATATCTATAAAATGAGGGTCAAGCGTCTATTGACAAAGAATAGAAAATGAGGGCATATGTCCTCTGGCAACATTAGGTGTTTATAAACCAATCTTGACCATTCAATTTGATATTGCAATGTCAAAAATGTAGTTAATTTCAAATCCATTTTCTAACAGATGACTGTAAATATAATGTTGCTTTGTGAATACGACTATAATTTTATTTTTCTCTGCCGCATGAAGACCTGTTCTTCTGATCTAAGAAATGATAATATTATAATAGGAATTAGCAATAGAACGCGGCGTGAAGGAAGTCCAAGATACTTGGGCTAATATAGCGTTCACTTGCGCTCGTCACTTCAATCGCGGTGAAGACCGTGGCTACACCCTCAACCCCTGTGACGAAATCGTGGTGAAGGTTGATGAGGATGCTATGAATCTGCAAAGCATGGCTGCCTCGCAGTAAGTAATTAAGTCTCTCTCTGAGTATAGGATTTGGACACGCCACCGAATTTGATCGATTTATTTTGTTTATTCTAGTTTATATTTATTTTATGGGAAAAAGAACACAGAACCCTCCTAATATTTTTATCACATTATAGCTTATTTTTTAATAGCCTGTGGTGTTCAACTGGTGGACATAGGCTATCATATGGCTACATGGCTACCATACAAAATATCCCAAGTGGCTAATTTATTTTAACGAAAAATTTGGCTTAGACATCTAAGCCAAATCTTTTGTTACTCAGAAAGTTGAAAGCATGTGCTTTTTCAACCTTCTGAGTATCAATCTCTTATACGTTAGCATCTATCAGAAGTAGTTATACCGATATAAATCTGAAATCAGAAGAAATACAACAATGAAAATAAACATAAAGAAATAGATAAATAGCTCATCCATCTAATATTTTAACCTTTCAGGTTTATCGGTCCATTCCTGTCAGTGGTGCACACGTGGGATCGTCGTTTGGCATTGATCTCAGAGGTGATAGAAGAGTGGATGGCGACGCAGAGAAAGTGGCTCTACCTCGAGGGCATCTTCGTTGGTGGAGATATCCGAATGCAGCTACCTGACGAGGCTAAGAAGTTCGATGACATTGATAGAGCTTTTAGAAAGGTAAAATATATAAAAATAATAAAACTAATTTAACTAACTAAACAAACACATTCCATGTTTAAAGTTGCAACTCTTCAATTTAAAATGACCAACATAGAGATAAACAATTAAAAACAAAACAAATTTACTATTTCAAATTTACTATCATCATAAACTTTCGCGTTTATATTCTTCTTCGTCCAGCTCTTCTCCCATTATATTTGGGCCTCTTTATTTTTAACATTCGTAATAATATATTTTTTATTAACAGATAATGCTGGACACTGCAAAGCGATTGAACGTAGTGGACTGCTGCTGTATGCCCGGAAGACTGGAGGAGTTTGTAAATTTGGGTCTGGGTCTACAAAAGTAAGTAGAATGTTTCACCATTATTTAGAATATTTTGGTCACCAATCCTGAAAACTAACTAAAGGTCTAACACCTTTAGTTAGTCTTCTGATTTCAGCATTTTCCGATTAGCTATAATCTACACGACCTCTAGTAACACTAAAAGAGTAGGGTCCATTGATATGTAGTGTAGTAACGTGTGGATACACGTTCTCACTTCTTTTTACACATTGCGTACACGTTCGTGGTAGCCCTGGCACGTCCCATTTGTACCATTGATTGTACAAATGTACAAATAGTTCAATTTAGAATTAAAGCAATTATTTTATTACAATACAGATGTCAGAAGTCTCTAAATGATTATTTGGACTCGAAACGGCGAATCTTTCCGCGGTTCTTCTTCATATCAACTGACGAACTCTTGTCGATTCTCGGTAGCAGCGAGTGTAGCTGTGTTCAGGAGCATATGATCAAGGTATAGTTACACGTATCATATTAATATTTTCTCCTTTACCTGGGTCCCGACGCTTTGTCTAAGGAAAGGACTAGGAAATTACTCAGATCAGGGACAGAGTGCTTAGAAATATTAGAGAGACTTGCGGAAGATCTGTACTGCAGTTCACCGCGCTGTGTCTTGGGCCTTGCTCATGCTCAATTGATATCGCAGTGGTTGCGACGTAGATATCCATTTTATTTAGAAATAATTTTGTATTTCGTCCTAATAATAAATTGACACATCTTTTACCACATCATCCACAAATGCAAGTATTGTGTCGCAGTTTGTATTTAGTTATAAACATTACTTTTTGTCCATTTCCCTTTACATTTATTTTGCCACTTTTTGTTACGATGTTCTGAAATAAACGTATGTTCGGCTCTTCCCTTTGTGTCAACCTATAGCATGCTATTTGATACTCCATACTTACCTGATGCCTTCATTGAGTCTTCATCTATTTCTTTATCTCATTATTGCTTGTAAGAGGTGGGATGACACTCTCCATGCACATTATACGAACAAAAGCATTATCTTTATATGCGCAATATCACTGTGATGTGTGGTAGTATGTGGAGAGCATCATTTCAATGCTTATTATTATAATCAAAATCAAAAACTGCTTTACTCGGTAACAGCATAGTATGTATGGCACCGAAAATTTACAACAAAATTCCAAATCAATATAAAAACTTAAATTTAAATCTATTTAAAATGCACCTCAAGTCTTTATTAACTGATAAATGTTATTATACTTTAAATGATTTCTTTAATGATAGACTCGGATAGAATTTAGTGCTAGTATACATTATAATTCTTTTTTGTTTTGGATTTGTAGTGGATAGCAAGCTCCTCTTTATTTATTTATATTTGCATACCTATATTCGGTAAAACATGTAGGTTTAATTCATTTTGACATCAATTTGTATATTTGTACTCATGTTTTTGGCAAATAAGTGTTTTCTTTCTTTCTTTTCTTTCTTTCTTTCTTTCTATATAATTGACAAAAAAAAATATGGTTGAGGCGTAATTGATTTATTACTATCAATCATTATAATATAGTAATTGATTGATTACTATCAATCAATTACGCGCCTCAACCAAATGCATTTATTTTCAGATGTTTGATAACATAAGAGCCTTAGATCTGTACGTTGATCACACCAACCGCCCTGTGGCAGCGAAGATGATATCTGCAGAAGGGGAGGTAATGCATTTCAATCCTACATGAATCCCAATTTTGGTATTGGGTTAAATTTTAACTAAATTGGTGTTATGATTACTTTAGTTTATGAAAAATCCACATGAAGGACCCTATTTATTGATTCCATAAAAGTGGTTACAGAAGGCCTACCACGTAATCACATCGTTTAAAAAAAACGTGTGGACGCAATGACGTGCTACGTGTCTTAATGTTTCATGGTAACCCCAGGTTCTTTAACGAATTTTAGCCAATATGTGAGTGGCAATAAATATAATTTTTACTCCATGAATTGCTATATCAGTTTTAATGGTGCTTACCTGGAGGTGATGTTGATAAAATTGTACCTTGATTTTTAGATAATGGATTTCCGCTACGTAGTGTATACCGAAGGTCGCGTAGAAGACTGGATGAACCTAGTACTGAATGAGATGAGATCCACAAACAAGTTCATTACCAAGAAGGCCATATTTTACTTCGGCAGAAATTGGAGAGTGCCACGGTATATCACTTTTGTTGCTTATAAACATTTTACATATCCTAAATGTGTATATTTCGTGAGCTCAATGTAATATGTAAATTGATCTGAACCTAATTTACCCTGCATGTGGTTTTCAAGTTTTACACGTTCACGTATTTCAAAATTTGTAATATAGTACATTTATTTTTGTTTCCTTCACTTGCGTTACTATTTTTAAAATTCAATTACAATCAGAACGGATTGGATCATGGAGTACCAAGGCATGGTGTGCCTGGCGGCTAACGGCGTGTGGTGGACCGCGGAGACTGAGGAGACCTTCTACCGGATCAAGAAAGGGAACAAACGGGCCATGAAGGAACATTTGCAACAGCAGAACGAGCAGCTGGATGGACTGGTCGTTAAAGTGCGACTAGGTAACTTGTACATAAAATTAAATAATTTCTTATAAATGTTTGCAATTATAAAGTTCAAAATATTTAATTTGTTTCCTATCTAATATTAGTGTGTAAGTTTTTGTAGGTTTATTTATGAAACAATATTTATTTATTTGACGTAATGTTAGATTTATTATACAACATCCGCCTATCCGCTCGATAAGGGTTTATCTCACTTTGTGTGGGGTACATCAGCCAGGGAGAACCCTGCCTGATGTTAATCGATCTGTTACATTCCTCTTTATTGATATGTTTAATTTAATTCATTTTTAATTAGATCTATCATCCAATGACCGTCTCAAGTTCCGCACGATCACGACGATCGATGTCCACTCGAGGGACATCATCGAGGGTTTCGTGAGAGACAACGTGACAGAAGCGTCAGAGTTCGAGTGGGAGAGCCAGTTGCGGTTCTACTGGCTGAAGAAGGACGACAACTTGTGGCTCAGACAGTGCACTGGTTTGTTATTTTCATTAATAAACTCATATGAAATATTATGAGATTCATAATATTAGGTTAGTAAGCTAAAATTATGCTATTATGGTAGAACTTAGTTTAATCAAATTAGATATAAGTATTTACTGTAATACGTAGAAGATATATTGACGAACTGTATTACTGTGACTTGTGTTTCGACGTTTCGCCCGTCCATTTATAATTTTTATTATTGCAAGTCTGCAGTTATTAAAAAATCAGGATCATATTAATTAAATAATTTATTATATTGGTGCAAAATTTTAGGCATGGACGGGCATTTATGAGTCCGAAGCCAACGTTGAAAAGACACTAATCAAGAAACAAGAATCACAGAATGGTGTTCATATAATATTATTGCTGCCTTAAGCAATACATTGATGTTTATCACAGCAATCTAACTAATGATAGAAACAACTCAAAAATCTAAAACAAACCAAACTAATATTGTTATTTCCAGGTGTGTTTGAATACGGCTATGAATACATGGGTCTAAATGGTAGACTGGTGATTACACCACTTACTGATCGAATATATCTTACCATCACTCAAGCTTTAACAATGCAACTAGGTGGAGCTCCTGCAGGTATATCTAGCAATTTTAAACATACTCCGTTTAATTTATACATTTTGATTGTTCATACAGATCTTGAAAAACATAATTTAAACAAACAAGACTTATGTAATCTCGACTTTTTGAAATAAGCTTGAATGGACTGAGTACTTAGGTACTTGACGACCTCGGTGGCGCAGTGGTAAAGTTCTTGCCACTGAACCGAGAGGTCCCGGGTTCGATCCCCGGTCGGGTCATGATGGAAAATGATCTTTTTCTGATTGGCCCGGGTCTTGGATGTCTATTTATATATGTATCTATTTATAAAATATAGTATCGTTGAGTTAGTATCCCATAACACAAGTCTCGAACTTACTTTGGGGCTAGCTCAATCTGTGTGATTTGTCCTAATATATTTATTTATTTATTTACTTATTCATGATAAACATCGATCTGTTCTCCATAGAACAGAATCAGTGAAAATCTATTTCAATAGGAAATTCATTTAGTAGGAAATGAAACTCTAATTAAAAGCCAGGGAATACCTAAGTGAAAAAGTCTTGTATCCGAAGCAAATATCCTCCATCCTGAGTCACCTACGTAAATAAAGACAATTACCTAAGTTTTCATTACAGGTCCTGCCGGAACTGGCAAGACAGAAACAACAAAAGACCTGGCCAAAGCGTTAGGACTGTTATGCGTAGTAACAAACTGCGGGGAAGGCATGGATTTCCGCGCCGTGGGGCAGATCCTGGCAGGACTGTGCCAATGCGGGGCTTGGGGCTGCTTCGATGAGTTCAACAGAATTGACATCTCAGTGCTGTCGGTGATATCGACACAGCTGCAGTGCATTAGGAGCGCCCTGTTGATGAAGTTGAAACGATTCACGGTATATATTACTATGCAAAAGATTCGATTGTTGACGATATCTATATCTCTTTTAAGTAAAGCCCAAAATCACGAAATTGGAAGGCCACGTGTTGGTTTAGGTTTCTTGATGTCATGGTTTTTATGATATATATAAGCAATGAAAGAGATTGTTGGGTCGGATTGAGTATGCTTGATGTATTTATTCATTAGTGACCAAAACACCTGTATGGATCGGATCTGATAGTAGCCATAATTAATGAAGCAATTGAGGGCGCTCAATTTTAGGAAAACATTATTATATTTGCAACAGTTTTCCCGTTGTCAATTGCTTCATTTGAATGTTAATAGTAACATTCAAAGAAAAGGAATAAAACTAATTTTTTCTTCCAGTTCGAAGGTCAAGAGATAGCGATGGACAGCAAAGTGGGCATCTTCATCACTATGAACCCGGGCTACGCAGGCCGTACTGAGCTGCCTGAATCTGTGAAGGCGCTGTTCAGGCCCGTCGTCTGCATCCTCCCGGACCTGGAGATGATCTGCCAGATTTCGCTCTTCTCTGACGGGTTCCTCACTGCTAAGGTTAATATCATCATCATCACTTCTTTATCAAAACACTACACAACAACACAACGCAACAATCTATAGTTTAGCTAGTAGTTGAAACCGTGGGAAAATTTATGCAGGTTTTCAGAAGTTTATTTGAAAAAGTCAAGCACAATAACATAGCTATGAAAATTAAGAAATTTTAAAAGATATTGTGCATATAATTTTCATACACAATATCTTTAATATCAATCTCTTAATTATATGCACAATATCTTTTAAAATTGCATTGCCTAAGTAAAAGAAACTCCAACATCGATTTGCACATCTAAAAGTTGTTCAGTAAATATTAGGACTAATATAAAACTGCTTTATTATAATCACTAGGTGCTAGCAAAGAAAATGACGGTGCTGTACAAAGTAGCAAGGGAACAACTGTCGAAACAGTCTCACTACGATTGGGGGCTTCGCGCTTTGACTGCCGTCTTGCGAATGGCTGGAAAACTTCGAAGAGATTCAGTCGGTCTGAGTGAGATTATGGTACTGATGCGAGCTTTACGGTAAGCAAAGCAATTTCTTCATAAACCGCTAATGTATAATGCTGCAAACAAAAATCTATCAATTAATCTAAAATTAGCTTAGTAGTGTTAATTCAAATAAAATATAATATGTCATGTCATAATGTCATATCGTGTCTTTACCAGCCGTAGCCGTATCGTTCCTTGATCGGAATTTGGATTTGTTTAATGGATTCCTTTCTTTTATAGCATTGCATAATACTACATCAATGCGCCGACAGTTCTCCACTCCACTCTTTCTAAACGAATATGGATAATTATCAATCGCTGCAATTGATTATATTTTTCATTTTCATTATCAGAGACATGAACTACCCAAAGTTTGTGTTCGAAGATGTACCGCTTTTCCTTGGCTTGATCAAGGATCTGTTTCCTGGTTTGGAATGTCCTCGTGTCGGCTATCCTGATTTCAATGCTGCTGTTATAGATGTGCTACAGAAAGACAGCTTTATTGTGCTGGATCATCAGGTGAGCCGATATAATTAAGTACGCAACATAATTTACAGATGATGTGCTCATCAACTTGCTAAGTATATATATAAGCTTGCTAAGTATATGTATATATAGTTATTTTATATGATTATAAAATAAGTATTACTGAGCAAGTTGAATGCAAAATTAAGTTTATAAAATAATAAATAATGAAGCAAATGGCCAATATTCTTCTTTCCTATAGTAGAGCTATACACTTGTAGAATGCTTATATCATTGTGTATAATTAAACACATACAACTGTTATCTTAACAATGTTAATGAAGTACTTAATTTATTACAGCATTCGCTTTTAAGCCTTACCCATATCAAGAAATAGCTCAAGTAGCAACAGCTATTGCAGTGTGCTGGTTTCCTCAGGATGTTCTTCCTTCACCGATAGTAAATAAGGCAACGAAAACAAAAACTAGCAAACTGAGTTAGTGCACAAACTCATGAGGCACGGCTAGAATTTGACCCTGAGACATTTTGATCGCGCTTGAAATCTCGCGCTGAAAATGTTGATAAGAGTATCACCATACTCTTATCAACATTTTCAGTCACGAATATTCTAAAATACCCACGTAATTTCAGGTTGATAAAGTAGTACAGCTTTATGAGACCATGATGACTCGTCACTGTTCGATGCTGGTGGGCCCGACGGGCGGGGGGAAGTCTGTCATTCTGGCGACGCTGGTGAAGGCGCAGACTAACCTCGGTCTACCTACCAAACTGACTGTTGTCAATCCGAAGGTGAGTGTATTCACAGTGGAAACCCACTGACCGAAAAAGTCTCCATATGGACTGTCCTTAACACCCAGAATCTTTCCGACTATCCCACAAGTCCCATTGTTGAACAACTTTCGGAACAACTTTGAAACCACATGCAATGTCGGCAAACCAAGGGCACAATCAATAAGGGTACCAAATTCTTTAGTTCAATAATTTCAAACAACATGAATTCTTAAAGTTATAGAGTACTTAAGTACTCTTGTTCGTAGAATTTACTTTTGTCATAATGATATATCCGAATACTATTTTTCAGGCTTGTTCCGTGATAGAACTTTACGGTATTTTGGATCCAGTCACAAGAGATTGGACTGACGGCCTGTACTCCAAGATTTTTAGAGAGATGAATAGGTAACTCAAAAATAATATGTAAATTGTTACACATGTGATTAACATTTCTATTTACTCCTATTTATACTTTTACCTAAATAAACACTTGCAGACTTATTCCCAATTATGACATTCTTCAGCGTAATTTGTGACCGCTGTTAACGGGCCATTCGTCACAAAGAATAAATCAATCTACCTATGTAGAAACATAGATTAATTGAAAGCATCTAGAAAGCGACGACTTCATGCTACTTGAATTTGGAATTATCATCATGTCAACTTTTTAAATATTTTTTTATAAATTACAAATAAAATACCTCGTCAAACGCGCCGCACCGAGGCATCGTGCCCAGGATGCTGGCAGCATTTCCTCGCTGTACTGCCAGACTTATACTCTTTTACGACTTATTATCTCAAATCACCAGTTGTCTCGAAGAGATGCGTTGAAATCTCTTTCAAAAAATTTTTAGCCATGTCAACTACCTTTCGATCAATTCAAGATTATATAATTAACATTAATAAATAACAATAGTATCTGATTTCCTGTTGTCATTTACTCCAGGCCTGCAGAAAAAGACGAGCGTCGCTATTCTCTCTTCGATGGAGACGTCGACGCCCTCTGGATCGAGAACATGAACTCTGTCATGGACGACAACAAACTGCTTACCCTGGCCAACGGCGAGAGAATCCGACTGGCGCCATATTGCTCTCTCCTGTTCGAAGTGGGAGATCTGAATTACGCTTCCCCTGCCACTGTGTCCAGAGCTGGAATGGTGTTTGTGGATCCCAAGAATTTAGGCTACCAACCTTATTGGGACAAGTTTGTATCTAAAAAGTGTGCGCAGTGCCTAATGGTCGGAACCATACATCTACCGATAGAATTCCAATCACTTCAATAATGTTTTGTCGCCTTAGACATAAAACTGAAGCTCATGATTTTTCTCTTCTGGTTGCAGCATACATACCAAATATTCTGCCACAAGCATTTCAGAGTTCATTATTAAATTTCTTTCTCTAGGTGGCTTCGTAGTCGGAATAACGAGGAGGAACGTGAGCAACTCAACTCTCTTTTCGAGCATTACGTGCCTGGGGCTATAAATTACATCGTTTTCGGCATGTTCGGTCTACAGCAGCAAACGCCGCTGAAGACTATCGTCCCGCAGACGCCGTTAAATTTGGTATGTCACAATCATATTCAATGGAAACACGGTGTCTCACCTACATCATATCGTGACAATAAACGAAATTCTATTTATACTATGCGAGAATGCCCTCGGTTAAAAAAGATCCAGTAGTTCTCCTACATATACTACTTTTTTTATATAGCTTTTATTTTGTGTCCCACTACTGGGCAAAGCCCTCCCTTCTATCTTCAAAAGGTCTCCTGAACCTGAACCTTTTGCTGTACTCGTATTATACGGAAATATATTGCATAAAAACTTTGATAAATGTTAATTCGATTTCAGGATGAACTTTAGTTACATTTTGTAAGAGTATATTTCAGGTGGTCCAATTGGCTTATATGATCAGTGGACTGATGCCCAACAAAGAGGACATAAATGAGGAAGTCGACAAGACCGTTGTGGAGTGTGTCTTCATGGTGGTAAGTGCTTCAGCCTTCTTGTATGCGATAGAATCAATCTACAATAAAGATACCAAGAAATAAAGTTTGGGAAGGACTCACGTTTTCAAAAGTTAATTTATTGTTGTTAAAGTACCTATACTCTAACAACAATAAATTAACTTATGAAAAAGTGAGTCCTTTCATCATCATCTACATAATATTAGCGGCCCGGCTTCGCTCGAGTGAAAACATAATAAATTATACACATAGTTTTTAACTTTATCGCGAACATACTTTGGTTTAGAGAACTTTGTTTTATAAATGTAATAAAGTAATTTGTTTTATAAATACATAATTAACCAATAACGGGACTTTTTTGTATGCGAAACATGTTTCATAGCCAACTTTTCGCGCGGTTTTCAGTCACCGTGATCTTATCTACCGTGAGACATATTAATCCACATTTACAACATTAATAAAATGGTATCGCTAGTCAAGGTTGATCAATATGAATGTTCACTAGTGACGTTTTCGAAAACCAGTTGCTCTGACCTCAATGTCACTTTCGTTGGCGTGATACATTTTGATTGCTATGCCACAGGGGGCGTAGCTCAGATGGTAGAGCGCTCGCTTAGCATGCGAGAGGTACCGGGATCGATACCCGGCGCCTCCAATTTTTTTTTAATGTTGCTAATGTTTCAACGAACTCGAACAATATTAAATAAAAAATCTTCATATTAAGGTCCGTTATTATAATGTAATTATAAAGTAGTTAAAACACTATAATATAAACCAAACTTGATCTTTTAGCCTACATATACTCGTATTAGGAATAAATAGGATTATTTCGATATATTATTTTATCGCCGATGTACCTAACCTTATATCAGTTTTTCGTTTCCATTACATAATTAATTAGGTACCTACCTATCGAATATCGATCGTTTATTTTACGTTATTATATTCTAATATTAGTTAGCTTATTTTTTTTCTATTTATTTGTTTCTATCTAGATTAAGCACATGAAAAACGTAAATTTGCATTCTGCAAAGATATTACAAGCTTCGAATGGATACCAATACCATGGTTGGATATTGACGCCTCTTGGAAAATGCTGTTATCCACTCTCTCGTTCGAATAATCTCCTAATTTTATGACATGGACCCAAAATACCGCTTGCGCTGTCGTCCCCAGTCAATATCTCCTAAGTACATATTTTTGTTTGTTTTTAGTCGATGTACAATAGCCTTGGCGCGGCCATAATCGACGACGGACGTTTCGACTTCGACAACTACGTCAAGAAAGCTTGTCCCATGATGCTGGTGGAAGACTCGCCGGAGAAAAAAGCCACCACAAGTATATACTCCGTTTTATTTACTAGATATAAAATTACTGATTGTGAAATACATATGTTAAGAGTTAAACGAAATCATTTTGTGCACATTAATTAATGTCCTCTTTTTTGGAATTTCTTTTGTAAATAGGAAAACACCGATTGCGCCGTAGATGAACAAGCATATTGGATTACACTAGAAGAATTTGTAAACAGGCTGATTTCGACTTAAATTTTATTCAGTTTTTCTTTATGTTTTAAATATTTGCTACTTGAGTTTATATTCAGTTGTGAAACTTTTGTCTTATCAAATTTGTTTTTAAAAATCTGAGTGTTCAATATTTCATACGACCTTTATATTTAAATTTTGTAAATTACGAGTAGTAGCTATTGAAAAACCAACTAGATTATGTATCTTTCTACCAACACAAACAGATGTTAAAACACCACATACCCAATTAAAAATAATAACATGAATGAATCGTATAAAAACCAACACTTTTCATCTAAACAATTGATATGATGACTTATTCAAAATCAAATTAAACGTTTTAGTGGATCTTGATCTAAATACTACTAGGAACAACTAGGAACAAATAGCTAATTTATTTACTTTCAAATGATAGAAATTAACAAGACGGTAACTCGACATACCGTGAGGATAAGATAGAGAGGTTAGATTTATGAAAAATATTAAGATATTTAGTGCTGAAATAGATAGGTACCTACTTACATTTTATTGAACAAATTCCCACATTTCCCAGAACATTTCCCAATGGGCTTCCCATCGCTGTACGACTATTGCTTGGAGCTGTCCACCCGGACATGGGAAGCGTGGGAATGGCTGGTGCCCACCTACGAACACGATAGAGAGATGAAGTTCCCCGCTATCCTGGTGCCCACAGTCGACACTCTCCGGATGACGTGGCTCATCAAGATTATGGAGAGCGTAAGTTTGATGTTTCTTTATGTTATATTTATTTATTATATATTACATTATTATAAAGAGGGAAGGAATGGAGTCAGTTATCATCGTATTCCATTGGTTTTTCAGGTCGAACGTCCAGTGATTCTGGTGGGAGATACAGGGACATCGAAAACCGCCATTATTACCAATTATTTGAGGGGGCTGCCACCAGAAAAATATGTGAGTACTTTCTCTTACTCACGGCTTTAATTTACATGTACTTACATACATCGCGCAAAGAAACGTCTAGGTATGGATCTAAAATTACAAATTCAGAGATGTGTTTACGCCGGGAAAAAAACGATCATTCCAAATTTACGCACGCGCACAAATCTTTAGTAAAATTTACGCCCAGGCATAAAAGTGTACGCCCAATTTGGGACGGGTTGTTAACCCATCTCTGTTTCCTATAAGACATAAGTATCACAGGATTAATATAATGTGAGGGATATTTATTTTTAAAACATAGCTATTTATATGACTTCTCTAAAACCGGAGCAACTACTAGTCTGGCAAATAAATTGTTATTTTTGACAACTGAATTTAACGGGGGCGTAGCTCAGATGGTAGAGCGCTCGCTTAGCATGCGAGAGGTACCGGGATCGATACCCGGCGCCTCCAAACTTTTAAAAAATTAAATTGTGTTTTTATATCAATACAAACTTTTATTCAATTCTGCCGGCCCTAAAATACTGAACGTTAAATTTAGTGTTGAACGTTTCCACGTCAACAATGTAAATATAGATTTTGTTTGCATTTGTTAACAGATAATAACCCAACTAAACTTCTCATCGCGAACGTCCTCGATGGACGTGCAGAGAACCCTGGAGTCAGTGGTGGAGAAGCGCAGCAAGGACACCTTCGGGCCCCCCATCGGCAAGAAGATGCTCGTCTTCATTGACGATATGAACATGCCAATCGTAATTTATCTCCTGCTAATATTCGGCGTACATAATTAAGCGCTTAGTGTTATTGCCACTTGATGCGGAACATTACCTACATAATGATAGATGGAACGAAATCTATTTATTATACAAACGTAATTTTATATATTTTGTAGTTATATACTTTATTTTAGCTTATTTAATTATCATTATATATTTAACTATGTGTAAGCATATTGTGTTACTTTTTGCACCGCACAAATTTGTTTGTTTGTCTTAACGATTCGCTGGGAGAGAATGCTTTAAGTATTAAGTTGGGAGAGAATGCTTTTTGTTTGTATGTTTTTACTTGGAAAAATAAAGTTTAATAAATAAAACGTAATACCGTAATAATATTCAAAGTGATTCAATATACCTACTCGTACCTATAATTCAGTCAAAAAATGAGTCCTTTCAACTTTCTACGCTAGTATCGGCTATGTAATGTTCTTTAGTCACCTAAAGAAAATTATATAGATTGAAGTGAAAGGTTGTAAAAAGGAATAGCTATTGTAAGCAATATCAACTTTAGAAAACGGGTAGAATTAAACTAGAATTGCACTTAAAGCACTTTAATTTTCATTGGAGTTATTCGCTGCTATGGTAGCGGCGAATTCCTCCAATCAGTTCAATTCTTTTAAAGGTGGACACATACGGAACCCAGCAGCCCATTGCCCTTCTAAAACTGTTGTTTGAGCGAAAAGGCTTCTATGATCGCGGAAAGGACCTGAACTGGAAGAACCTGAAGGACATCGGCTTCCTCGCCGCCATGGGCAAAGCCGGAGGCGGGAGGAATGACGTAAGTACACTTTTGACCTTTCAAAGTAATTTAGAATAATTTACCTAATTAACTAACAGGCGTAATTAGCCAGATAACTTTATATCTGATCCAGTAAGGGCCTTTTTTCAGAACTTCATGTTATAGTCTTCTCAACAAAATTCCTTAACCCGTATGAACAAGATCGGCAAAAACGCTTGTATAATACTCGAAGATATACTGTTTTATAAATTCCAGGTGGATCCCCGCTTCATATCAATGTTCTCCGTATACAACCTCCAGTTCCCGTCGGAGACAACCCTGAGGCATATATACGTGTCCATCCTGAAAGGCCACTTCGAGACGTTCCCGGAGGAGATCCAGGACATCGTGGATAAGATTGTGCAGATGACTCTGGACTTGTATAAGGTTTGAATCTGAAGCACATACTGACTTGATTTGATAAATAAACCTTCCATATGTCAAAGATCTATAAATTTCACGTTGACTGTGTCAGGAGGGCCTATTATTTTATGACGAAATGTGTCGGGTTAATAACATGAAATTTCCACAAGGTGAAAGTTGCTCATTCTGGAGTTCCCATTGCTGTAAAAGAGGAAGCTGTCATGACGCTTTGACTAAATTTTGAAACTTGATTTTCAGACCTTAGCCATAAAAAGAGGTAATCATCCACAAACCAACTTCTTCATAAAATATTACAAAAACAGTATTGTTCAGATAATAATCGTGGACTTGCCGCCGACGCCAGCGAAGTTCCACTACATCTTCAACCTTCGTGACTTGTCCCGCATCGCCGCCGGGATGTGTCTCACTCACCCCAACTTCTTCAGTGAGAAGCGAGCAGTAGTCAGGTGCTGGAGGAATGAGTTCACCAGAGTTATTTGCGATCGACTTATCAACGTGCAGGTATTTATTTTCATCTGTTTTATATTGCTGTTTTCTTTTTCACACCAAATTTTCAAGACAAATTAATTTTTTGCCCTTTATTGCATGCATTTTTGGCATAATAATAAGACTTCCATATATTAACTGTAGAATTATATTAAAAAAAAAAACCCTACCAGTAATATCCCTACGACATGTTCTTAACAGTCGTATTTATTGTAGTTTACCTATATTTAGAACAAAAATGATTTAGAGTCAAATGTGAACATTATTACAACAATATCTTAATGAATTATAAAAGAAAATTTCTAAGTTTGACTTTCATTGCAATTTACGCTACGAACGTTAAGTCCAAACATGATAAATATCACAAATGACCGTTTCGTTTCAGGATAACGAATTGATGAGGACCTACATGCATGAACATGTTGTCAAATACTTCCCTGAAGAAGAGCCGGTTGTTCTTGAAGAAATCGTGGTCCCCGAGGAGGATGTGAACGTGGTTGAAGAAGAGGATGGTATTTTATCTTCTAGTTGTTTGTTTGAAAGCGTATTTCTAGATGTAAACTCTAATATGTGTACAATACAAATACTATTTATATTTATGCATACAACCATATTATCACACCTGTTTACCTACAAGAAATTAGTGTTTGATAGTTGCAACTAAAACTAGAGCTAGCAAATCGAAATATACAACCTACTCTGTGCTGAAGTTCCGTACATTTTTCAGAATTTGGAGAACCTATAAAGAAACCTGAGAAGACAGAAGTAAAAGAAGAAGAACTAGTTATAGAAGAGGAGGAAGAAGTGGAAGTAGAAAAAGAATTGACGGTACGTGAAATTATTTTTCCGTGAATTTATTATAAATGTAAATATTTGAAGAATACTCAATCATAATCTACCGGGCGAATTTTGATGAAATACGGTACACACAGAAATTGATCAAGATACATTTATAAGATTTTACTGGAAAAACACATAGGATATTATGTATCACAAAACTTTTATGAAGAACCTACTTTTTGGGACATGTTGAGGGAAACAATTTTTATTTCAGCTGGAAGAGTACGTCCAACGGGACCCGCTGTTGTTTGGTGACTACAGAAATGCACTGGATGAGGAGGAAATTCGTTATTATGAAGATCTACTCGACTACGAAGCGGTTTACTTTCTTTTCCAAGAGGTAATTTATGTTTTCATAACATAAACCCAATTTACTTGATAAACTTGGTATATGTTCACAGTGATCGAATTTCGATTATATAGTTTTATTTTACTTTCGTCTGTTATTTTATTCAACTACTTATTATGTACTTTCAAACATTGTAAAGAGAACAACTAGTAGCCAAATGGATTTTAGTTGTTCTCTCTATCTCAAATGTGACCATTGAATTTTTCGGCCCTGATTTTACGACCAGCTGCCTACCTGTCTTTGGAAATGCTGCTATTAGCTATCAAGGCTTTATATTGCTTTATTGACTCACTCAGCATGAGAAGTTATAGATTTCATTTCAGATTCAGAGGAAACCTGCACACTGGTGAACTAAATATTTATAGTATTTTATTTTTTATATTGTAACTTATTATTAAAAATACAAATAATAAAACGAAATAAAACATAAATAATTGCAATGTCAATCAAAAATGCCACCCCGAATTGTACCCGGTTCAAAAGTACCCATAACGCTAGCTGCGTTTCCTCGTTGGATAGCAATTGATAGCCTTTTAACCAAGTACCATCCGGAGCGATAGTCATATCCACGACACCTTAAACGCCGTCCTATCTCACCAACAAAGCGCTTCGCCTCCGAACACCATGGGCCAGCCGTTTCCACGGCAACTGGAACAGAATACTTGGCCATTTTAAGTTCAGCTGCCACCTTTGCAGCCGCCCCAGGCAAACGCTTACTATTAGTGAGGTAGGACGCTGCATATGTGCATTACACATGTTACGTCCCATAAAAGGCAACGCCCTCTGCCACGGTATTAAAGTGTTGCCGTCAGGTCGCTTTCCGTCTGTACGCGAGAGGCCAGGAGGTTCCAATTGACAAGGAATATTTGCCGATATCAAACCCCACGAAAAATATCATTCAAAGAATGATGGCGAGACAAACGACCATCTAACACATCCAACATCATGGTGACCGTCAGCTTCTACCATCTTCCCGCAAATGCTGCGGTGTGGTTCACACACATCACAACCCAGCCTCAGAGCAACGGCCACCCTCAACGAATCATTGTCTAGCAGTGTTCCCATGTGCGGTGATGGGACCGCGTGTAACCAAGCGCCAGACTCAGGCCTACGGCCTTTATACGAGCCAAATGAGCGGCCTCTAACTGACTCGCAATTTCACTGTAAATGGTCTTTAAATATAGTTCACTAGTGATTATGCGACTACTTACCATTAGATTGTAGTAAGTAATCGTAAAAGTCAAGTCTGAGATGCCTTTAGCCACTTCTATAAAATTTTACACCAGTTCTAACAATAACATTTTCGACCAATATAAAATAAGGAAATCACACGCTGACGCGGATTTTAGACATTGTACATATCCTATGCAGATTTTGGACGAGTTCAATGAGCGTGTGGGCAAGATGTCTGTAGTCCTGTTTGAGGACTGCCTGGAGCACCTGACGCGACTGCACAGGATCCTGAGGATGGACCGCGGCAATGCCATGATCATAGGCGTTGGTGGCTCCGGCAAGAAATCGATCTGTCGACTTGCTGCTTTCGCTGCTGGTATATTTTTTTATTATCGACATTTTTATCATCAACCATTTCACATCACATCCCGCTGCAGTAATAGTGGCCTTTTATGAATGCAGAATCTCATCATGGAGCGAAAGAAAAACATAGAATATGCTAGTTGCTTCTCTTCCTGCGCAGATTGGGAATGGCTTATAAACTGGAGATTCTTCTCACAGTCTATAGGCTAACAACCCTACACGATTGAATCTCAATTACAACAAAAATCCTTCGAGTTTATCAACTCTTAGCTCTGTATGTACATGATTAAATAATTAAATTTTCCTTATTTTTTACCTAGTGACCTGGCTGTACTACTATATTCTAACTGCATTGACATCCGTAGCGGGATCTAGATCGAGCTAAAGCACATGGAACGATAGAGGAAGATTTCTATTTTATATGGATTTAATAAAATGCATTACTTAAATATATACAGGATGCGAAATGTTTGAAATAACTGTGACTCGAAACTACAACGAGAACACGTTCAAAGACGACATGAAGCGCATGTACAACCAGCTGGGCGTGGACGGCAAGAAGACGGTATTCCTGTTCACCGCAGCTCAGGTGAGGTTGATGTTAAAAAAAAACAAAAGCGTCTCTGAAACGATAGATCTATATCCTCGATTTCAAAAGTAGCCATAGTGCGTTGAAATGATTGAAGGCACCATAAAGTTTATATCGGTCCAGTTTTTGAGTTCATTCATTATGAACAAAAATACAAATTAATTATCTGTATAATATTAAGTTGCTGTTCCATGCAGATCCTAGAAGAGGGTTTCCTGGAGTTTATCAACAACATCCTGATGATCGGGATGATACCGGCGCTGTTCGGCGACGATGAGAAGGACGGCATCATCAACGCGGTGCGCAACGAGTGCAACGAAGCTGGTTTCGGCGTCGCCAAGTGAGATTGACTTGTTTACTTTCCGCCAATTTTATTCAAGATGATAGGTTTTTGTGGGCCAGGTTTTCTACCGTTTCTGAACACAATCCTGTGGTCCAAACCACCAATACAGGTTTGGACAAGGCCCTAGATTGAAGTTATCCTAATTATACATATCAAATTTAAACATCATTGTCGGCTGCATCTCGATCTAAGAAGAACACTCTCTCGAAAACCAGGTGAAAACATCTGAGACTAGCTGCACCTAGGTTTAGCCAAGGTGGTAAAGATTAAACATAGGTCTAGCCCACACACCTGTGAGTAGCCACATATCACGGATTAAGACAATACCTGCAATCTGCATATTCACCTATAATATACTTACCCAGCTATTCGATTAATTTAATAATTAAATTTCAGAGACGCTGTATGGAGTTTCTTCTGCAACAAATGCGCGGACAACCTGCACGTGGTGCTCTCTATGTCACCCAGCGGTGATATTCTGAGAAACAGGTTTGCGCATTCGGTCATCATCATCGTTTTCAGCCACACATCAACCTACTACTAGTAAAGGCCTACCTTTTTTAGTGCCTCTTTCCTTCGGTCCTGTGGCAAATCTCATCCATCGTTTTCTTGAGACCTAAAAACAATGTAATCAGACCAGAGAGGTTAGTGCTGGTTTTTACTTCCCACCATCGAATCGATTCGAAGCGAAACGCAACGGACCAATCGCATTGCGCCTTGTGACGCAACGACAACCACTCTGCAATGTGATTGTTTCGATATGTCTCACTTCAAATCGATGATGAGAAGTGAAATGCAAACCCGCACTTCGCCCACAGTAGGTACATACCCCGAACACGAAAAGTATTTGATATGGTCATAGAACCATTTTTGCATACGAATGAGAACATGACATACTTATCCTGACTCATTAGGTTCTGTAAAACACGTAGCACGTCGTTAGCGAATCAATTTCAAGGGAAACCATTCCGCGATAAAATATGAGATAAGGGACAGATGTCTGTCACTGTCACTACTTTATTCTTCACTTCTAGCCATCAACATTAAAGTCCAACAAAGGGGTCTTGATGGAGTTTGAAAGCCAGTGTACACCACCGTATGTCGCACGCTGCGCGATTGTATACGCGCGTATTGAGATATTATGCTCATCACTTCAGGATACAAATATAATGCGTATAACCTTAGAGCTAATATATTTAGTCTTCAGTGGGTAATATTTCCATGTTTATAAGTACTTATTATTACCTAGAGTAAATGCATTTGAATCATATCTCCTTTTCGCAAGGTAGCCTGTACGAGATTGCACTAGGGATAAGGCCGCCTATGTGTAATTTTTCAAGTTGTCATATACTTAGCAAAACAAAACAATGTTTTGTATCTTGTTTTTAGTGCAATAAATTGATTTTAGTTGAACTTTTGCGTGGCGTGTTCACCATTATCGCAAGTCTAGCGCGCGAACACGGCGCCGCCACCGAATTTCATCCCTTATTACACTTTCCCAATGCAACACTAGATGGCGGTGTTCAATTTTAAAACCCGCTATGCAGTCGTTTCTCTTGGCATTTAATACATGTACTTCGTGACGGTTATATTGTCATTATATTTGTACTTGCTATGGTGCGTAACGCAGCTCAATAATATGGTGCTATTACTTTAGTGTAAGTTAATAGTTCCTTTACTATTAAGCTGCTGTGTTTTTGGAAATCCTCCTATAATAGGTCCTATAGGAGGATATCAAAAAATATTGTGGCGATTGTCGTTTGAAATGGTCTAGTTCTGGCAAGAATAATTTTGCCATTACATAATTTTCATTTCAGCTGTCCTGCCCTGTCATTTTCGTTTTAGGATTTTTCTCTAACGTAAAAGTTGTTCAGTAGCATAGACTGAGCTTGTAGACAAAAGTACAAAATGATCAAAATGTCATCCTGTATGTATCCTAGTCTATGATTACCCTGTAATTACCAACAGATGCCGAAGTTTCCCAGGGTTGGTGAACAACACTACGATCGATTGGCAGTTTCCGTGGCCGAAGCAGGCGCTGCTGGCTGTGGCCAACGTGTTCCTTGCTGATGTAAGTGTTCAATCCATACTAATATACATACTTTCATACATATTATATGTACCTACACGTGATTTGAGTCCTATCATCAAAAAATTTCACAGTTTTTTATTTTTGTTGAAAATAAATCGGAATATATTGACGGATGGTAATGACAACGCGGCTGCAGCGACGGAAAAGCTCTGAGAACCACCCTTCTATATATATAGGCATTTTCTATGCCCTGTATAAATTTTTCGGAATATTATGGCCGTATTATGGATTCGGAAATCCATCAAATCCATAATCCACTGTTAAGATGTTAAAAAAATTAATAAATAAAATATTTTCAAATAAAACAGATCCAGAAGATCCCAGACGAGTTCCGCCCGATAATAGTGGAGCACGTTGTGCACGTGCACATGTCCGTGGCGCGGTACTCTGTGGAGTTCCTCTTGCGCCTGCGTAGGAACAACTACGTCACGCCGAAGCACTACATGGACTACCTCACTAATTACATCTCGCTGCTCAACGAGAAGGATGCCTTTATTGTCGCTCAGGTAAACAAAAGTACCAAGCACTAGATGAATATATAGTTTTATTTGTTACTATTTCAGACACTTCTTACAAAAGAAACAAAATATTTAAAACTAGCGTGAACTAATCGACCGTTCCAAGTGGAGATGAAAAAGTAGGAAAGTGGACCCTGTTTTTCCGATGCTCAATGACATATTTTTTACAATTTTCTGACCTTATCATCTAATCTATTGCCTTGCTAACAATCAACAACCTTTTTTATAATATACCTAGCCCCGCCGCCGCCACCTTTATTCTTACCCATATAAAATATCAAATGACGTATCTAAAATTACGTCTCAAAAATGTGATATATTTTGTTATATTGCATGGATCTAGTGCGAGCGTCTAATAGGAGGCTTGGCTAAGATAGAAGAAGCTAACGTGCAATTAGAGGATTTGAACGCAAAATTGGCCGTGCAGAAGGTAATCGTCGCCGAACAGACCAAGGAGTGCGAGATATTGCTCAGAGAAATTTCGACTGGTAAAAAACTATTTTCCTCGTTATTTCTTATCATAATATATATGCGATTACGTGGAATCGTCAACTGAGCAGTTTAGTAATTTGCATTATTTATTTCATACCCTAGCTAATCATAAAACGCAAATTGACTCACGATGTTTTTCTTCATCTCAAGCGTGTTAGATTATCTCAAGCAAGTTAAAAGTAATGTGGCATCGCGACGTTTTTAATTTTGGATCTTAAAATGGGCAAATATTTTCCTAAGACATTTGAGAATTTTAGAAGTATATGCGATTTTACACTTATTTTATCCCAGCTACGGAAGCAGCAGTCAGCAAGCAGCAAGTCGCAGCCATCAAATCTGTTGAGATTACCGAACAGAGCGTGGTGATTTCCGAAGAAAAAGCCGAGGCCGAAGAAGCATTGTCGGCCGCCATGCCTGCCTTAGAAGCTGCTAGGCTCGCCTTGGCCGATTTGGACAAGAATGACATTACTGAAATTAGATCCTTTGCAACTCCGCCTGAGGCCGTACAGGTTGGTGGTGATAGATTTTTAGCCACAAAGCAGCTGCAAACATCATATGATAGGGCTTGTTAAGTCAAACATTATTTTCAATTCAAATCATCTTTACATCCTTCCATCTGTTCGCGATAAACTCCAAATCTATACTGCACGGAATTTCATGCGGATTTCGGATATTTAGTGTGATTCCTGAGGAAGGTTCAAATGTATATTTTATTATGTATTTATCCGAGAGAAGTCGGCACGGGTCGCTAGTTTATTCATAAAACAAAACACCAAAATACATATTGCCTCCGAATATAGTTACCGCACTATTAAAATAAGACAACATTTGTAAATGCTTGTAACAATTTGAAGTCGTCAACATAATAGCAACATTTTTCTGTATAATATTTTTTTTGTTTATCACTTAGGTCGTCTGTGAGTGTGTCGTCATCATTAGGGGTATAAAAGATGTCAGTTGGAAGGGAGCTAAGGGCATGATGGCGGATCCGAATTTCTTGAGAAACCTTCAGGAAATGAACTGTGACCTCATCACACAGAATCAAGTGAAAGCCGTCAAGGCTCATATGAAGAAGAGCAAGAAACTGGAGACTATGCAACAGATTAGTAAAGCTGGGTAAGTACGTTTAAATGATGTTTGATGTGTTGCGTTCCTATTCCAATTCTGAAAGAACTATCCATAATAATATCCTACTAATATGTCTATTCCGCTAAACCGCCGTAGCTAACTGTTAAATACACCCGTTCAAATAAAATAAAAATTTCAAGTCAACGATAACTTTATCGAAATTTAAAGGACCTTATAACAAACAACTTTTTCTTTTTTCGTCAGATATGGTTTATTGAAATTCGTTATTGCTGTCCTTGGTTACTGTGCCGTATACAAAGAAGTGAAACCCAAGAAAGACAAAGTAGAAGCGTTGGAGAAAGAGTACACTGAAGCCGTCAACTATTTAGCTTCTCTAAACAGAGAAATAGATCGGCTCCAGAGAACTTTAGATGGGTTGAACGCAAAATACGATACTGCCATGTTGAGGCGGCAGGAATTGCAAGAAGAGACAGATATTATGATGCGAAGATTAGTTGCAGCAGACAAGCTCATGTCTGGATTGTCTAGTGAACAGAAACGTTGGACAATAGATTTGGCCGCATTATACGTGGAGCAATCGCGGCTCATTGGGAATTGTTTGCTGTCTGCGTCGTTTTTGAGTTACGCCGGACCATTTTCCTTCTCTTTCCGCGAGACAATGATTTATGAAGATTGGCTGGGAGATGTTATGGAGCGAGGAATACCACTCACAGAGCCGTTTACGCTTGAAAGAAACTTGACCAATGAGGTTGAGATAAGCGGGTAAGAAACTACTGATAATCGTAGACAAATCGACCATAAACAGAAATTAATTCGATCACTTTAATCATAAGTTTCATTTTATTTGTAGATGGAACTCCGAAGGTTTGCCTCCAGACGAGCTGTCAGTTCAAAACGGTATTCTGACTACGCGAGCATCTCGGTTTCCTCTCTGTATAGATCCTCAGACGCAAGCTCTTACCTGGATTAAAAAGAAAGAGGCTAAGAACAATCTCAAGGTATACTAACTACATTTCAACTATTAAAATTTCATACGATCTGATGCAACATATTGATTGGATGTTTTTTCGTATAGGTGCTATCGTTCAACGACCCCCAGTTTCTACGGCAGCTTGAGATGGCCATCAAGTATGGCATGCCGGTGCTGTTTCAGGACGTCAACGAGTACATTGACCCCGTCGTCGATAATGTGCTGGAGAAGAATATTAAAGGTAGGAAATAGATTCTCACTAAATTTTCACTATTTCCTTAATACTGTTGAAAATACAGATTCTCTTACAATCTCAAGTAGCTTGAGACATTTATTAGTCTACTTCTTATTTGCATTTAAAGTTGTGCAACAATAAAGTTCAAATAAATAAATGAATGTACTTAAAAGTAATGTCATTACGTGGTATAGTTATGTGTTATGGATGGACCAAATAACTTTTTTATTATTGCAAAAAAATTACTATCTATTTGAAAATAATTATAGGCCGCCATATTTTAAAAAATCCGCGATTACTATTTTGTCCTCCTGTATCAAAGTGAAAAAGTACCTCCATAAAAACCTATCTACGTTTGTAGTTGAAAGCGGGCGCACATTCGTGATGCTGGGCAGCAATGAGGTTGACTACGACCCCAATTTCCGCATGTACCTCACCACTAAGCTCGCCAACCCCCAATTCAACCCCGCTGCGTACGCCAAGGCGGTCGTCATCAATTATACCGTCACAGTGCAAGTAAGAGACTTATTTTGTTAACCATCAGGATACAATGCGATGCATAGTTTCTTTTGACATTGGAGTACCTAAGAGTTTAACTGATTTTATGAAACTCGTTTGAGTTTCATAGCCTTATTCTACTGAAGGAAATTCTTTATTGTTATTATTATCGTCATATCCAAGTATTCAAAGGCAAGATACTACCAAAACTTAACATTTTAATACCAGGGCTTAGAAGACCAGCTCCTAAGCGTGGTAGTACGAGCTGAGCGTGCCGATCTTGAAGAACAGCGAGAGAGTCTCATCATAGAAACCAGCGCCAACAAGAGTCTGCTGTCTGGGCTCGAAGACTCTTTGCTCAGAGAACTAGCGACCTCTACCGGAAACATGCTGGACAACGTCGAGCTGGTCGTTACACTGGAGAACACCAAGTCGAAAGCTGGTGAAGTATGTATGATGAAATTATGTCGATTATGAGTTATGTATTATACACTAATCTTGCTGGCTATAAATAGACTATGAAGCGTCTTCTGCAAACATACCTCACCGGTCACAAATCAAAAATTTTGTTTTACTATCAAGTGAAATTTAGTCTTAATTTTGTTTCTGAAGTAAATACCTTATTCACAGGTAATGGAAAAACTGGCCCTCGCGGAAACGACGACAAAAGACATAGAGAAACTGAGAGACGGCTATCGTCCTGTGGCCAAGCGCGGTTCCATTCTCTTCTTCGTGTTGTCAGACATGGCCGGCGTCAACAGCATGTACCAGTATTCTCTGTCTTCGTATCTGGATGTAAGATAGTAGTACATTGATGAGTAGGGACTCCGCTCCGCGATAAAATATACCCTATATGTTCAGTTAAATTTAACCCTGGTCCAAATATCACCGACATCTTTCTGGTAGATTTAGCGTGATTGAATAACAAATATATCACATCCAAACTTTCGCATTTATAATATGACTGAGATTGGTGAAATATTAGCAGCGCCCCTGAGCTTTACTTATTTAATCATAGAACGATTAAAAGGATTTTGACTGCTATAAAGAGTTAGGCAGGTATTTAATGAAAGACGTTTATTCAGCTGTAATAGTTATGTATAAATGTAGTTAAGCCAAGAAAAAAGAAAAGTAAAAGGTGGCCTGAAATAAAGTTTTAGTTATAGATATGTACTATCTTTTATTTTAAATTTAACATCCTTGGACTTCGTGATTCTCTCCTATGATTCCAAACTCATTGATGTTAAGAAAACTTTACTCGGTCTTCAGCTGACAATAGCGAACAAATCTTCCAAATTTAAAAAATATTTGGTATTTTACTCAGATATCATTCCTTCAGGTGTTCTCATTCGCTCTCCGCAAAGCGATGCCCAACGTGATCCTCGCTAAGCGACTGAGGAACATAATCGACATGCTCACCAAAAACGTCTACGACTACGGCTGTACTGGTATGTAGTCTATATATAGAATTTTCTTCAATGACTTGGTCTCCGATCGCTGGTTTTAGTGTACCTCTTCTCTTTTCTGTTTCGCTCTGTTACTTTCTAAAACTGTAAATACTAAAAATCACATCAAGGAATAATATGATATATAGATTACAATTTTCAATTATTTTTATTATCCAAAACATACTGGATGGTTGTCGATAAAATAAAGTCAATGGAAGAAATGTTAAATAACACAGGGTTACATAAGCATTTATATACCAAAATTACTATATTGTATTTTGTAATATTATCTCACATTTGCGAGACGAGTTTCCGGCGTTGCAGACAACCGTTGATTTCATACAATATTTTTTGTCGTATACGCCTAGCGAAAATCATCTCTTTCCTCATGTGGTAGCTAATTATATTGGTACACAAAATAAAAAACTCAATGACCTGATATCCAGGTATATTCGAGCGGCACAAGCTTCTGTTCTCCTTCCAAATGGACATCAAGCTGCAGCAGAGCGACGGCCTCGTTAGCCAGATGCAGCTGGACTTCTTCATCAAAGGAAATGTTGCTTTGGAGAAGGCAGCTCGCGCTTCACCAGGCGCCTGGATTCCATCACAGGTTTACAGACTAAGTAGAAGTGGTTGATTCATTAAGTAGTCTGATAGATAGTTGGAATTCTAGTCACGTCTCATGTAAATATATGCAATTCTGTAGTGTTTGCCAATCACTCTCATCTGAGCGTTTTCACGGTTCTTTCCCCAACCGGAATACAGAGCCCAGGCCGTTACCCTTATTTTTTTTCACTTGCATGTTCACTTTGCATGGTCTTCGGCATTCACAGTAGTCAGACCTTAGTAATAACTTCTTATTTCCATTAATATCTTTTTTCCACAGACAGCAGACCTCTTGTTTAGCTCCGACAGCCTGGATCCTTTCAATACAAACCCAATATGATTTATATTCTAATAATCTAGCTGTTTCTGACTAAATGCTTTGTTAACAGGGCTGGCAAGATATAATGAAACTAAGTGTAGACTTCCCTGCGTTTGGTGAGCTACCCGACCACATCACCAGAGGGCTTGACGCTTGGCAGGAGGTGCCTACATATTTTTATTATTGTTATGATGAACCAGCTTTTGCCAGCTGGGAATAGTTATTTTTAGGATGAAAGGTCTTCTCCAAACTTCAAACTAGATGCATTATTTGAAGAAGATTGGTTGAGAAGATAAAGCGTGAAGAGGTAACAAAACTTACTTTCGCATTTATAATATTAGTTATAATTAGGATAGGATTACGATTATATGTACTAAGCGAGACTATTGGCTATGGATTTTTCGTGAACAAGGTACTAAATAATGGTAAAAATACGCTACAAACCAAAAAACTTTAATAAATAATGTCATTCGTAATGCATATTACACTAATATAATGATATTTGAGTAAATATAGGACCAATCATAGTTGACTTTTATTATTTGAAATATTCATTCAGCATCTTAGCTTTCAAAAAGCAGCAAATCTCAAGTAATAATTTTAATGTATTTTAATTTGATTTCTCAATGTATACTATTATTATAAAGACATAAGCGTTTGCGAGTTTGTATGTTTAAGGGGGGATAATCTCCGTAACTACTGAACCGATTTCAAAAGTTCTTTCACTATTAGAAAGGTACTACATTATTCAAGATCGCTATAGGCTATATTTTTATCTCGAAATTCCCACGGGAGCGAAGCCTCGGAAAACTTCTAGTTTTAAATAAACAAATGTATGGAGCTTATAGTCTGATTTTTTTTATAATTTTAAGCATAACGACATTATCTTCGACAGTGGTTCGACAGCGACACGCCGGAATCGAACGAGATCCCGAACAACTACCGCGAGAAGTTGGAACCGTTCGAGATACTGATGCTGCTGCGGTGCTTCCGAGTGGACAGGATCTACCGCGCGCTCACCGACTACATCACGGTCACTATGGGCGAGGAGTACATCACGCCTCCCGTCATCAGGTACGAGGGCTAACGGGATAGAAGTTGTTGTAGGCGCTGGTGTTAAGTAGCATGGACCAAATATGCTAATACATACTACTTTCATATTTGGTCCATGATATAAAGTATAGTAAAACTATACAGGGTTTTTTTTAAAACACCATCAAGCTCGCAGCACTACTTAGAGGTAGAGAGCCGACATTTTTGAGTTTTGATATAACTCAATACATTCCTTACATTTGTACTTGACTCCATGTTTTCGCCTACCACCTCACCCGCTCGCATCGCTCGCTATCCGTATTGAGGGTTTAGCATTAGATAGTTTCAGTGGTGGTAGTGTAATGATTAAGATGCCCGTCTGTGGATCGAAAGGTCTTAGATTCGTATCCTACTCGTGCCATATGCGTTTGTATACCAATCTGACTCATATATGTATGTATAGTAGATTTCATAGACCACCACTTGCTTCCGGTGAAGGAAAACATCGTGAGGAATCATCCTGCACACTGGTGAACAGTTAGGTTCACATGTACGTGACTACTTGCCACTAGATAGATGGCTTGCCATGGTAAGAAGTCGTAAAAGTCATGTCAGATGCCTTTAGGCGACTTGAATGAAATCTTGTGTTAGCAATAACACACTCGACATGATGATTATTCGTCAGTAAAAAACTAATAAAACTCGTCGAACACACGTCGTTGTTTGATGCTATCTAGTACTCCGAGGTAGCTATTTTTTTTAATTATGTATTTTTTAACTTATCACGTTTTTCCTCGCAGTTTGGACATGATAGTGGAGCAGACGACTCCGTTCACGCCGGTGGTGTTCATCCTGAGTCCAGGGTCGGACCCTACAGCCGACCTGATGAAGCTGGCCGACCGGTGCGGCTTCGGCGGCGGCAAGTTCAAGTACCTCTCGCTGGGACAGGGCCAAGAAGGGGTGAGACAAATATAATGGCAGCTCCACACAAAATCAAATCATTTATTCAGAAATTAGGCCTTCACAGGCACTTTTTCACGTCATATTCTAATTTAAATGATGACTGTCACCCATGCGCGAACATTGAAAGATCAGCAATGTAACTATCTATATACCGAATACGCCGAAGTTCGACTCTGGCGACAGTGTGGAGCCGGCATAATAAAATCGCTTTATTGCTATAGTCCTTTTACCGTGTCAATTGTAAAACCTAAAACCTACCTCTCAATTCGGAGCCCAGGGTCCACTTTCCTACTTTTCGTCTCCACTTCACACGGGCCGGCGTCCCTTATAGACAAGCAAACCATTGGCAATATTAGCAGCCTTTCATATCGGAAGTGGTCCTTCCGAAATACTAGTAAGTAATTTGTAGCTTTGAGAATTGATATACTCGTAAGTACTTACCTATCTATAAAAAATTATTAATGTATACTTGTAAAAGTGTCTGCTCATAACAAAACTAAACACAAATGTTTTGTGATAATGTAAAAATATCACAAATTTAACTTCTTTTTCTGCCACAGGCGGCGCTAGCATTGCTCGAAGGCGCGATTTCTCACGGCCAATGGCTGATTCTCCAAAACTGCCACCTTCTCGTGTCCTTCCTCCGAGAACTGGAGAAACAACTAGAGTTGATGGAAAAGCCGCATCCAGAATATCGATTGTGGCTGACTACTGATCCTACACCGACATTCCCCATTGGCATTCTACAAAGGTCGCTCAAAGGTACGATAAATATAAAGTAGTCTCTAAATAGTTCACATATTTCAAAACGATCGTCGCCAACGTCCATACCACGTTGAAAACACCGGTTCTCGTCTGATCACCGAAGTTAAGCAACGTCGGGCGCGGTCAGTACTTGGATGGGTGACCGCCTGGGAACACCACGTGATGTTGGCTTTTTGCATTGTTGTTATCCTATAATTACATATTTTTTAAATTTATTTTTTCAGTTGTAACGGAGCCACCCAACGGCCTGAAGTTGAATCTTCGCAATACATATTTCAAAATGCGCGCACACGCATTGGAAGAGTGCCCGCATCCGTTGTTCAAGAAACTGGTCTACGTGCTTGCATTTTTCCACGCTGTTGTTCAAGTAAATCATTATTTATTACAGAAAAAAAATATGCATTTTTATTATAAAATATTACTTATAGTTTACCGTTGTACATTTTGTTTTAGTTTTTGCTAATAAATAATAGAAATTTTGATAAAAATGTGTTCGTTCCGCCCATTTTAATTAGTTTTTGAAAAGTTTTGTATAAACCGTTATTTTCACAGGAACGTCGCAAATACGACAAGATCGGCTGGAACATCTCGTACGACTTCAGCGAGTCCGACTTCGTCGTGTGCATGCAGATCCTGCAGTGCTACCTCGAGCGCTGCCAGGCGGCCAAGGGGCCTATACCCTGGGCCACGCTCAAATATCTCTTTGGCGAAGTAAGTTATATGTATAGGTTTAAAAGCCGGCACAGTTTTATCAAAGAAGCCTCGCCTATAACCAGTGAAGCCACTAAATACCGGAAAGAGAGGTACCCCGCAGCATCATCCATCCCATTGTCGGCGCACCTGGAGCCCATCTACCTTAACCGACATGGAAGTCTATCAATAGGCTCTGATCCTACTCACTAATGTGCCTCTTGTCATACCATGGCACACTTATCTACTACCTGCTCACTGAAGAACCTATATATGACATCTCACAGAAAGTGCTGTTTTGGTGGTGTTCTCACAAATTTAGGCGAGACGACACGCGAATGAATAAATTATTTTTGAATCTGAATTGTTTGCGTTCATAGGTGATGTACGGCGGGCGAGTGATCGACGACTTCGACCGACGAGTGGTGCGCACATACATGGAGGAGTACATGGGAGAGTTCCTCTTCGACAAGTTCCAGCCCTTCCACTTCTACAAGGACTCCGTCTTCGACTACGTCATACCTCCGGACGGGGAAAGAGAAGAGTACATTGGTTGGTTTCTTCATTCCAATGTTATCTTGTCAATTCATCAAATAGACATGTCATTGCCACGATGTGTTAAAATAATAATATTAATAAAAATGTTCAAAAAAATTCTACGCGGACCATTGAGGAATACAAAAATATGAATCAATCTAATACGAAAAATAAAAAAGTAGATCATGAAAAACTACTTTCAAATAACTAATTTATATGTGCGAGGACGGCTGAGAGCAGGGATGTATGAGTATTAACAATCAATACTAATTAATGCGATTTTGCTAACCGAATACATAGAGAACGCAATGAACGACACTTTTGTGCGGACCCTGCATAGACGGGAAAAGATCAAGAAGAAGAAGGACAAGCTAATACATACCTAAATAATAAAATGTTGTTTCACAGAATTCATCGATGTCCTACCGTTAGCGAATACCCCTGAGGTATTCGGGCTACACCCCAACGCGGAGATAGGCTACTTCAGCCAGGCCGTGCGCGAGATGTGGGGGCATCTCATCGAGCTCCAACCGCAAACCAGTCAGTACCTTCATTTTCTCTCCTGCTACGCCCACATTTATCACGGCACGATCGTCGTCGCCGAATGCTACCCGATGCAACCTAATAACGTTTTTTTCTTACAACTATGTGAACAATCTTACCATGTCTTTTTATGATTTTATAGTACTAGAAATAACATAAGACTTTTTTATAAAATTACTTATTGGTATATAAACGTTAATCTACTCTAGAATGATTGAACTAATGTTTGATATTGTTTCCACAAAATTCTACGAAGATGTTTATTACGTAAAATATCTCCACAGTAAGTCTTGTAAGATTGAACAAATCAACACGTATATCTGCAATCACTGAAGGTATAATCTTTTGTTTGCTCTCTATTTATACTTACAAGACTAATGGACTTTTTTCTATATTCTCTCTTTACTTATACGTTTACGTTATTTATTTCACGCCGTCAGTACCGAAAGCTGAATGTAAGTATAAAGAAGTGATTTTACATTTTCTCATAGATGTTTATGTATGTAAGTTAGTTACAAAGAAGGGATTTTATATTTTCTCATATGTTCATTTTCTTCTTATTTTCATCCAACTAACAGTGAAAACCGTAACTGGTAAGTTTAATGCAATATCTTCTATTTCAAGAATTTCGTGTTCATGTAAGTACTTTGCTTCCGTGAGAAATTCTGGATTACACTAACAGGAATTTCGCAGGGAAGCAATGTACGTATATGCTATTCCAGAATATATTCTACCCGTGTTACACAAAAACACGTGTTACAATTTCACGTATTACGTAATAGATTTTGCGTCGATTAACAAACATCCTTACACACGTCCAAGCTTTCGCTTTTATAATATTAGTGAATGAATGAATGAACATTTATTGCCTAAAATTAAACGCGATTGCTAAATTAGTGCTTAGTGCTATCAAAATGGCTGATGATTGTCCCAAGGCGAGGGTGGCGGCGCGATGAGTCGTGAAGACTTCATAGACACGATCGCTGTGGACGTTCTGAGCAAGCTGCCCGCGCTTTACGAGATTTGGCGCGTGCGCAAGCAGTTCGAGATGAACATCACGCCCACGCTGGTCGTACTATTGCAGGAGCTTGAGAGGTATCCTGCATTATATTATTATAATTGATTAATTAATAAAGAAAATATTAAAATAAATAAAATATAATATTTAAAATGGATTAAATACATTCGCTCTAATGCCGACAGAACGAAGAATAGATGTAAGATTTGGTAATAGATAAGTACAAAGTGCCAGCTGCAAAATAAATGGTTCATTTAAAGTTTTAAGAGTCTAAGGTGTCTTATAATTTTAAACCTCAGCAATCAGACTAAGATCTAATTAACGTTTAGACGTTTGCTGTGGGATGGATTTACTTAGTTGGTTGTTTATCAGTCCAGTCTATCGAATCTAACTCTTTCAGATTCAACCGCCTAATCAGTCGTATGCGCACGACCCTATCTCTCCTGCGCAAAGCGTTAGCCGGTGAAATCGGCATGGACGCCGTACTCGACAACGTCTCCTACAGTCTGTTCAATGGACAACTGCCAAACGTGTGGCGTGCTCTCGCGCCAGCCACTTGTAAGGGCCTGGGCGGGTGGATGGATCACTTCATCAGCAGGACTAAGCAGTACTCTGATTGGGTATGTTTCTTACAATATTACTACAAAAAGATTTAAGCAATACCAAAATATACTTATTATCAACTAAGAATTAAAAGATACTAATTACTAGAAAAGTACATGACATATAAAAATGGAAGCTGTTTTGACTTAGATTATCGTTTAAAATCTTTTCTAGACAGCTAGTCTTTCGGCTCTGTTATGCAGCATTCTTCCAAGCTGGTGACAGCGAAGAATAAACATAGAATGTGTTAATTCCTTCTCAATGCAGTGGGAAAACACAATAAGCTGGATATTATTTTCATATGCGTAGGCATAGATATGCAATTTAGCAGTAGATACCCATATACCCATGTAACACTATTGGCACCTATCATACCAGCATGAGCTATCCAAAATTTTTATCGCTTTTTCAGGCAACAATAGAAGAACCAGTGGTAATCTGGCTGTCAGGGCTTCACATCCCAGAGTCATATCTGATCGCGCATATCCAGATTGCGTGCCGACTGTACACGTGGCCCTTGGATCGCTCCACGCAGTTCACCAAGGTCACCAAATGGATCAACGCTGATGACATCGAGGAGAGACCAGTCACGGTAAGTGTATAGTATCTTCTAACTAGCTTATTGCTATCAGGTACAGGTACAACTAAGGACTGCCGGTTTTGAAGTTACTTGCAATAGTCTCTCCAGCCGTCGAAAGGTCCCTTCTCTACTTTATGGAAAAAGCTATTCCCTGTCGAATTCCTCATAAGTATGTAGGTATGTAAGGGTCGTTTTGGAATCGGCCGATCAACCAAAAATATGAATTGTTTTTGTTATTGGGAAACACTTATTTGATTAATGAGATTCTTTTACGGATAATTCTTTTGCTAGAAGATTCGTCTAGAAGACATAATAGTAGGTAGTTTCCAATGTGGTTTAATAAATATTTCCAGGGCTGCTACGTGCGGGGTTTGTACCTGGAGGGCGCTCGCTGGGACGTGGAAGATGGGTGTCTCCGACGGTCACACCCCAAGGTCCTAGTCACTGAACTGCCAGTGATGTACATCATCCCTATTGAAGCTCACAAGTTGAAACTGCAGGTTGGTATAATCTTCGTCACACATCATCACTGTTGCAAGTTGCAAATAATAACAGGAGTCTGGTCCACAAAGTAAAAGAAAAGAGGAGACTCGTATTGCCATGTCTTTACGCAGGGCTGAGGCAGACGAGTGGGGAAGAGGTACGGCCATGGCGACTCGTGGCTTTCCGAATGGAAAACAAGCTCCCCCTTCTTTAAAGAAGTGCACAGATGATGATGATATATATTTGGTCCGTAGTCTGTAGAAGTATATGACAAGGTCGTCGTACGAAACCGGATTAAAAACAAGCATAAAACAGCTCTAGACTCTATTCCGTTTCAAGTTCACCAAGCAAAAAATCCTCAAATGATCTTTAGCATGCAACTAAAGTGTTTACTTAGTACACAAATTGCACCTCAAACAGAAGATCATCTAGTAGGTACGCTGAAATTTTCCTCAATTTACATTGTTATAGCGTTCAAACGCATCAGACAATGCAAGGAAATCATTACTTTCGAAAAAAATAAATTGTAGTCTAGATTTAGAATATCAACGGAAGGCGAAACCAAGACCAAACAACGCCAAATCTCCATATTAGAATGTGTTAGCGCGTTGGTAGTTATCTCAAGCATAAAATATATCATATATATATCATAAAATAGCGACTGCACCGTCTGTATAGAAACTCGCGGCAAGGCCACAAACTGTAATGAAGCTACTGTCCATAAATGCCTCGTCACTAGTGGTCCGTCCCAACTTCGCTCGGGTAAAACCATAATAAATTATACAACTAACTTTCCTCACGACACACTACGTATTGGTGAGAACCGTACAACAATCAGTCCGATATAGTTTTTGAGTTTATCGCATTCATACAGATAGACGCGACATGGGGACTTCTTTTTATGACATGTAAGGATTATAATGTACTATCGACCCGACCCGGCTGCGATAAAACGATAATAAATTATACACCTAAACCTTCCTCAGGAATCATGCTAAGTATAAAAAAAACCCGTTGTGTAGTATAATGTATGCGTCTACATTCATTCCTTCCCACTACTGTGATATAAGTCGAAGCGCCGCGAGCGAGCGCTGAGTTGTTTACTAGACGGGGAGACGATAGAGCATCAGTCATGTGGCTGTGATATACAGTTACGTGCAAGGATGGGGCACGTAACCTCGCTCATATATTACACGTAGTTTTAAAGGTCTAAGCATACAAAGGGCAGACAGCGGGAAGTGACTTTGTAATACTATGTAGTGATTTGACAAATATAATGTATTCAACAGAACACGCTTCGCACGCCCGTGTACACGACGTCCACGCGCCGCAACGCCATGGGCGTGGGCCTGGTCTTCGAGTCCGACCTCTGGACCGCCGAGCACTGCAGCCACTGGATCCTGCAGGGCGTCTGCCTTATCATGAACACTGATTAATGTTTGATGATGGTGTTTCTAGTCAACGAAACTCTGATTCGTGTGGTTATAATGTAGACTGAACGGGAAAGTCCTTCCGGACCATAGTAGACCCACCAGGAAAGAAGTATACTTTTTATAAAATTTTATATAAGACTTTTTATATAATTATGTATGATGAGAAAAGTAAATTGATCATACTGGAGGGACAGTATCAAGTTTATAAAGCAAATCAAACTATTTATGAACCTGTTGAAATCAAATTGTTATCTACAAGACTTTGACAGCCATAGACTTAATTATGCAGTATGATAACATCGCAAGAACTTTGTACTCTACCTAGTGTGCGTAGTGCGAGTTTGCTATTAATATCTCTTATAAGAATCGAGAGTTTCAGAAAGTAGAATTATGTTTAGTTAATTTTTTATCTAGTCAGATTATCTTATACACCTATATTTAATGTATTGTTTGAAAAGAAGATAAATTGTATATATTTAGCTTAAATAAAAACTGATAACATTAAATAATCATTTTTATTTTATACTCCACACAGGTAAAATGAACTTATAAAAATAATATTCGTAATAATAATTTGTTAAACCAGAATAAAAATCAATGATAAAAAGTACATACCCTTTCACTATGACACTTTATTCAACACATTTGCAGTGGTATTTGGTTGGATATATGCTCGATGTTTGCAAAGAGTGCATGAGAATGAAGACATTTGCAATGAAAGTGTTAAACTATAAACTTAACTTTTTATATCTAACTTGTGGCAAGCATAAATTGTAAAAGGATGAACTTAGGAAGTCACGGATTGGATGCCACTTCACCCAGCCTTTGTTATGTAGGAACTCCTTTGACTCCTCCTTGCCCACATAGTGAGGGTCCTGGAAACCAACAGATGAAAATAAGTTTCTTAAGACCTTCACTTCACCAGCTCTATCACACCATTGCGACAGAGCTGTGTAAAGGTGAATTGGGTATGAAAATATTGACTTGGACTGTTTGAAGGATTATGAGGGAATATGGTCAGCTTAATCCAAAAATTCTAGATACAAAAACTACATAAATATATGATCTTATCAGGAGGATATTAATACATTTCTTATATGAAAATACCTCATGTTTAGATCTCCAGCCATTTTGACTGTTTTGGAAGATTATTTTTTATCACATCTATACATGATAAGCATATCCAGAAAAGGTTAAAATCAAACATGTCTTACCACAACTAACAGGCTGGTATCATTTCCACAAACCCTGACACCCATGATGCCCTTAGAGGAACAGTCCACATCCCCACCCATCATGATGGGGCTTCCAAACTTGACAAAATGAGAAATCAAACTGTCTATGATACTTTGCAATTCATCTCCTTTATTAACATGAATGATTTTGCATGGAATGTCGTACAATTTATCTATTACCAAACAGACCTAAAAATAATCATAAAATAACTTTAATAAAACAATAAAAACGAACATTCGCGTAATGACGGCAAATCTTTAAATCATTGGACACGTAATAATCTATTGGTTCTTTATATACCACTATTGATTTAACTTTTTTCTTTTTCCCAATGATTGTTTGAGAAAGAATAAGAAGAAAGAATGATTATGTTTGTAAATATTTTTAGGATCAATAAAATTGAACAAAAACTCGCTTCAAAACTGCCGATCCATTGTTTTGAGCCTGCAAATGATCTAGGTTTGTCTTCCAATTGCACCAGAATTTCCTGTATCTCTCTAATAGATGGAACCTTTTGATCTTCTCGATAGTTGTGTTTCACCCAAGAACATATCGTCTGCAGGGTGCGATAGCCACATCCCCAACCCTGAAAACAACAACATAACCTATCAAACATGAAATCACTTCGCATAATATATTAATAATAATAAAACAATAAAATAATAACCCTGTCGTCAAATCCATCGCACAAATAGTGATAATATTCATAGTTTCCTATAACAAAATAACAATCGCCAGAAATATCAGCAACTTCGTGAACGTTTGTCAACAAGTCTGACATTTTTTATTTGTTGTTCTGTTTGTCACTGCCATGATCATTCTTGCGATGACTTTGACAGCTTCAGCAAACAAAAGTTTCAATGAAGCAAATGCGTTAACAGAGGAATGCCATTTATGTATTCTAAGCACAAATTTAAAAACATTTGTTTTTAAAAACACAAATTTAAAAACATTTGTTTTTAAACTGTTAACTAAAATAGCTTAGATTTTATCTAAGCTATTTTATTTAACAGTTAGAACGATTAGAAAACGATTAGAACCTATCTTTCTTATTATCAACATTATTTTTAATATTCAGCCCTAAGAGCTAACATCGAATAATACAGCTAGATACTGTAAAAAGGTACGTACTCAGATTAACAGAATCCTCTTTTGAACCAGAGTGGTACACGTAGAACAGTTTGTGGTCTGGTAGGTTCCTTTTCTCGTTTGTGTTTAATTCATCGAACTGTCAGATCACAGATATTTAACGTTCTTATATCTGTGTATCCTATGAACTATACACAAATTTCTTACACTCCTTGCGATTCTCAATGCCGGCTAAGCTCGACCGGAGCCGACACATCTCCAGCACGCAGATACTTACTGGCACTCTCTGGTCAGTCGATGCTTGTGTCTTGTTCAGTGGTGTGGGTAGAGCTGCGATATGAATGTAACATCGTAGAAATAGCACTGGTAGTGATGGGTGTACAAAATAAGTATTTACTTAACATATAACTGGCCTTGTAAGATAGTTATGCCGGATCCGCACTGTTGTCGAACAGTTTTCCAAACTTTGGCGGATTTGATATACATTGTTGGTTTTACATTGCGGTACATTGCGGTAGATAAAAACACCCATACTAATTATGCAATGTTCATGCATTCGCGGCGGCATTTGATTATATTCAGCGACATTGTGGAGCTATATTGTCAGATTGATAGAGCTATTGCTGCGATATTAAACACTCATGATACCACAAACCGGCGTCAATACTTTTATTACCTATTAATTATTGTATATAAATGTCCTGAAAAAACACATTCAAGATATATTAGTTAGGTAACAGGAAAACGTCCAATTCTGCTAAAATAGTTTTGTAAATAAACATTGTGCGAGGTCGCGGGTTATCTTCCGACGGAGACTATATAAACGACATTTGGTATTACAATTCGGCGCAATCTATTTTGTGTACATGCACTTACTGTGCTTGTCGGTGTGTGGCTCATTTATTTTGTTATAATTTCAATAATCGGCATAATGAAGACTGTCGTAAGTTTTTTTATAATAATTAGCATTAGATTTACTTAGTCCTACTACCATGTGATGTGTTTTAAATATTTTTTCTTCATTTACCAGTGGTTAAAGTAAAATATTCTTTATGTGCCACATAGAGCTGTGTCTTATCTGAGCATGTACTCAGTGTTATTGTCGGATGTGATGCCTCGAAGCCGATAAGTAACTTTAGCATAAAAAATATCATTGAATTTTGAAGGTTTTACGGACTACTTTTGTACGGCCGCCTGACTTCAACCTCTTTGGGAATGCCATTGTTGCCTCTCAGCTGTCAAGGATTTAGCCCACAATCTCAGGAGAAATATAGGTCATAGTCTAGGCCAGGACTCTGAACATGGAACAGGGACTGTTCCGTGTTCAGAGTCCTCCTCAATCACATTTATTTAGATAGCTACTCGTAGATAATATCACCATCAGTAAAAAAGGTGGTGATCGTAACCACCGTATACCAATTAGTTCTATTCTCTAGTTCCTAGGCACTAGTGGTACTAACGACTTTTTAAAATTACAGATGATCCTAGCCCTCGCCGTCATAGCAACAGTTTACGGCCAGCCCCAAGATAAAGGTAATTAGGTGCAATGTGTATGGGTAACTTACAAATAGACCAGAAATATATTATGATCAAAATATATAATCTATTTATAAGTTGCCTATACATATTACTCGCTATATAATCTAAGACCTAACTAAGATCAACAAAATTATAAAAAAACGAAGGTACCTTAAGTGAAAGTTTAAACTTTGGACATTAAATAAAGTTAGGAAAAAGATCCAGGTATGTTACATTTTTTTTGGATTTAAATATTTTCTGATGTACCTAAGTATCGTTTTTGCGTTTCAGTAAAAGTAGCTTCATCACCTGATTTCTCAGGTAAGTACTTACATATCTACATACAAATATACCTAAATTAAATATTAGTTGAGCCATATAGTCTAATCATGTTATTCATAAAAAGTTACACCCAAAGTAGGTATGTTTTAGCTCTTTCTGTCAATATCAAATATTATGAAGTGCAATAATTACTTACAAAAAAATTACTTTAGCTTAAAAATGCTTTAACTTTTTATGAAGTAGGTACCTACTTAAATAAGTTTTTATAGAACAATTATTGTAACGTCCATCAACTTGACAAAAAAGTAATGAACGTGGCTTCCATGTGGCATCTATTTAAACATTTGGATGATAGAGTCGAATCATTGGCCAAGCGATGGTGTGGTGGATGGTAATTATTTATTGCTGATCAAGTAGGCTGTTTTTAATTGAAAGAAAAACACATCATACTAGTATATATTGGTGAAAACCGTACAAAAATCGGTCCGGTAGTTTTTCCTGTTCATACAGACAGACGCGACATGGAGGCTTCTGCTATTTTTAATATGTAAGGATTTTTGATCTTAAAACTGAAAAAAATCATCCTGATAATACTTCTTTATCTATTTTTTTAGTAAACGTCGTTGACCAACCTCAATCCGGCGGATGTAAGTATCTAACCACAATCAATAAATTAGAATTAGACCATATAGATAGATAGATAGACCGACCTACTATAAAAGAAAATAATTTTCTAAATAGGATGTACAGTGACATTAATTTTATTTAATTTATTAATTTTCTGAAAACTATTTTTCTCACATTCCCGCAATGGAAATTGGAAACCCATCACTAACTTCAACGATTTTTATTCCCCATAAAACAATTCACATAATTTAATTCAATATGTAACAAATCTTAAAATTAGTTTACAATTTTTTAATTTCATTTCTTATGTTATTCATTACTTACAAACGGTGACAGATAGGTTTGATAGGTTAGGTTTTGACATAACAAAGTGGAGCGAGTGGAGCGAGCGAAGCGAGCGGAGCTTCAAACTTAGAAAAGGTTAGAATGGGTTTTAACAACTGTTTAACTTGATATCTACTACTTATATGCGAGCCATGCGATGCGAGCGCTAGGTCTAATAATAACAAAAACTTAGGGTTCATCAGTTGGCGTTAGGTTAGATTCTTATACGCAATGATCATTAATCAAGGCACAATTTGTTATCAATGTGATGTATTAATTAACACAGTTATATTTTATCTTACGAAGATGACAGTAATTAGGTAATAGTTATTCATAAAATATTGATACAAAAGAATTTTTTTGTTACATATGTAGGTACTTTAATTATACAAATTGTTTACAATTTAAAATGTTTGTTACATATTGAAATATGTTTTTGTTAACAGTTTTAAAAAATAATTTAATACGTATATGAAATGTTAGTGTTTTTCTAGTATCTGAAAGTGTTTTTAAATACTCTTTTTGTGACATGTTGTTCGATAATATGAATCTGCGATGTACTTAATAGTTAATTCAATGTACCTATAAAGAAAAATACAAGTGTATTGAAAATCGTGAAATAGTTTTCTGGGAAATGAAAATCGATGTCAAAGAAATCGTTTGGACATCGTACATATTTAACATTTTCAATTTAATATGCTTTCCCTTACAGTTCAGGTCGACCCTGGTTTCTATAGGCCGACGGCAACCCGACCCCCTAGGCCAGAAAAACGTACGTATTATTTTCTCAATTATATACATTTTTACATATACCTATATGTAAATATATATATATATATATTAGACTACATAGAACGCTGAATGAACTGTTGTTATTTTTTTATGAAAATATTTCATGATTTTCACCTTTTGGAAATTTCTCTTGAAATATGTGTAATCTAATCGTTATCAGAGACGAATTTAACTACGCAAGCACTCAAAAATAATTCGTCATAAATTCTTTTTTTTCAGCTGATATCAGTTTCCCATCGATAGGTCAGCAAACAATTTACATATTATTTTATCCAATCTTGATTTATTTTGTATACTTATCTTGTTGAACATAAATTGCTTTTTTTTTTAATTTTTTAAAAGTTCGGTTTTTTAAAAACAAATCATTTAATTAATTTTACTTTTTTCGCAGATTATAACAGCGGCTCCGTTAATGGACCGAACCAATACCCTTACAGACCAAGTACGTAATTATTAAGGTTTTGTAGCTAGGTATTAGTTCGTTCACAGTGCAGTTAGGTCATTAAGGCTCTGGGGGGCTACCATGAAATAGAAAACACGTAGCACTTCATACATAGCTCCCCACGTTCTCTCATTTTTTGCATTGCACTGTTGGGCAAAAGAAACAGTATGTGGACGTAGTAACATGCTACGAGTTTGTATGTTTCGTGGTAGGCCTTTTGATGTCGTGGCACAGCACATACCGGACTTTAATCAAGTGATCCTTTGTCTACGGCTTTATGTGACATCCAATACGATCGTGACATTTATTATTGGCAATCATATCATAGGGATAAATGTATGTATGTATGTAATACCATCTGTAAGAGGTAAAAGATAATACAATATATGTTTTTGATTAAATTATAATACATATATCTAACTAAGTATGTAGTTCAGTATGTATTTATTTTTCCAGATGATGGCATCGCCCGTGGTGGACGCTAATCGAGAACTTTTACGATGTGAATAATGCGACCTTTGTTTCATAATTGTTAATTATCACTTTAAGTACTTAATTATGTAATGAAATGTACTTAAATATATTTTCATTTGTATATCTACCTTCTTTTTATTCCATACCCTGCCTACCACGTCGAAAATTGTAATCAGAAATTATACGGATCAAAAACGTCAAAAACTACATCAAAAATGTATGGGGAAAGGGGACTGCACTGGATAGAGCCCGAGCTGATCCATGTAAAATATATGTCAAGTATACGATAGTGTATCAAGATCGTATCGTATAGTAAATCGAAGTATATCATACATTTTAAGCGATTGTATCATGGAAACTTCTCTTCTCAAGCACTCAAGCCGTAGGCGAGAAATCAGTTACGCGATTACGCCGAGGGGAAATGTCGATTTAGGATCCGTGTCTTATTCTACTAACTTCCAATTACTTTTCAATAGTAGCTTGTATTATTGACACGCAGAACTACAATTGAGACACAATAACTGGTTATTATAGTCAGTAGAATCGAAACCCTATTATTGTAGGTACTTAACTTCTCACTTCTATTGCGAGTAAAGTGACAATAACGTGAGAAGAATAAGAAAATAAGCATTCTATTTTTCGTGGATGGGTAGGGAACTATCATATTATATGTACTCATTTGATATCCCATTTTACTTTATTTTCTAGATTCTCTGAAATCTAATTTTAGATGTGTAATAATATAATAATTAAAGTTTACGAGCTTGAGAAATTAAAGTAGTATATATACTATTCAAAAGTATAACCTACGGCCACAAGAATTTGTACCTATTTAGACCGATAAGCTGGTATGGACTAAAAATAATTCATACAATGAAAGCGTTGTTTCAGAATTCATAGGTCTCGTTGGTAATTTTATGTAAAAACGTGCATACCTTTACTTACTTTACTTTAGCCAAAGAATAACTGACTAGATCCTATCTAACACCAGAACAATAAAAACCACCAAAAACATTTTCATGTAAAATGTTGCCAAGACAAGTCTAGTTTGCTTCACAAACCCTACACTTTAGTCAAAATGTATAAAAAAAAAGTGGTCAGATCTCATGTAGAGACAAGATTCTTGATGTATGCGCCCTAACTTTACCAGACCTAACTTCACATACTCTATATTCTTTACTCTAGAAATAACATAACGAATGCCTATGAAATCTACGTGACGGTAGCAAAACGGCAAAGCCACACGTTTTAACTAAAATGTTGAGTATGTAAAGTTAGGATACCCTTGCGCTTCGCTTGGCTCATCTTGGCGGGGGCACTCGTGTGCCCCCAGATATCGCCCATGAGCACATTCCACAAACGGCACGGGTATAAATATTTTTATATATAAATATTATAACTACCTAATTAAAAATATGTCTATATATCTATATCTATGTATATATATCTTTTTTTATCTTAAACTCATCAGTGTATCTTGTCTAAACCTTAACATTGTGATGTGATGATGGTTATTGGAGACTTGAATTTCCTAAAAGCCAATTATTGGAATTGAGAAACGACATGCGGCAGAATGTTTGTTTCAAATATTTGCACTGAGCCAAGGCGGCATAGTCTATAAGTATATAACGAAGGTGCTTTATAAATACGAACTCCGTTTTTTTAGATGCTTGCTAGTCACTATTTACTCGAAGTTGACAATGAAGACTGCTGCGGTGAGTAAAAACTTATTTTTTTTATAAAATTTAATTCTAGGCTTAGAATTACGCTATGGCTTTGTTTGTGTACTGCTGGATATTTTTTTTTATTTCGTTGATTTTTAACAAGTATGAATACAAGAAAAGTTACCTACCAAATCTCTATTCAGACATTTATACATTTATTTCTATAAATATAGTATCGACTATTTGCTAAATTATTGTAGTCAATTTATGAATTTTCAAATAAATTATAACTCGGACTCAAATTTTCTGAATATTTTTTTTTTCTACTTTCATATTATAAATAATTTAAATTTGTTTATTTTTCCTCTTTATTTTTTAATATTTAATATTAGCCCATGACAAGCACCTATCCAAAAAGAAAATACGAATGACAGTAGTACATTATATTTTCAGAGTATTATATCCTATACTTCTTTTCTAAATCTAATCTAGTACATATGTAAAGTTCTTTGGTAAATCTATAAGTTACAATCTTACTTTAAATTAATAATTGGAGTGCGTTTGACTTCAACCTAGCTTAATAGAAAGCAAAAATTAGGTAGGTATAGCGTGTTTGCACGCAAGCTCAAAACATGGCTTTTCATTCACTCTTTCTGTGAAGATCCCGAAAATATCGATGCGCGGAGAGCATCGATTTGTATATGGGGAGAGAATTCCAAAATTATCACGAAATAAATATAATATATAATAAGTATTAGCATCTCATTGATCACGTCACCACCTGTCCTTATTATTCAGTTTATTTGTAATCTATATTATGAGTTATCATTTTACGACTAAAAGTAATTAGTCAACGTGTAATCTCTAAAGCTATCGATAAAAAGGGATAATTTTTTTTATTTATTTAGTTTGTCTAATGTTGTAATTTGTGCGAGTGTGCTGTTTGTGCAAAAAATAATAATATTCCTGTAATTACGATCATCAGGTGAGACATAAATCATCTATATATGTACCTACAACAATACACATAAGTAGTGCTTATAAATGCAACAGAAAAGACAATGCATGAATAGGAATTTATCGTATATACTCATGTATGCAATCAACTTGCCTAGTCGCGTCTGTTTGTATGAACGCAAAATTCAAATTCAAATTCAAATCATTTATTCAGAAATTAGACCTTCACAGGCACTTTTTCTCGTCAATCTTTAAATTTATAGTTATTTCTCACAAGCTAGAAACTACTGGCATTTCGGAACGACCCCTGCTGAGAAGAAATGCCGAAAGAAACTCATTTGAACAGTGTTGGTCCCTATCATGCCAGATCGGCTTACCATTATTGTTTCTTACAATGTTTTTTTTTTTCTTTCTAATAATATATAAAAGTACATAATGTACATAGTCAAAAGGTATATCAAAACAGGTTATGATTGTGATCCGAGTTACACAAATATACCTACCTACCAATTTTTTAAAAGAAATAAACAATTTGTTTTATTTTTATTTTGAATGCTTTGACTTTGACAGACGTTGAATTATATCTTTTGAGATGAATTATATCCTTCGATGAATCAGTTTCCTCCGAACATTTTGCATTCCATCCTATCTTATCAGTCAGACAGATGATGGCACCCACTATCCATATCAGGCCAATCTCAGCGTCTAAACAAGATATAAAATAAACCAATATATGTATAAACAATAAAAATATATTTTTACCGTCATTTGTCTAGATTATCGTGTAGTATTCTGTGGTGAAATCTTTCAAAATGATGTTATCTTGTTGGCAGATATTAGTATTGGCCTCGGTAGCCATGGCAGCCCCACAGGATAGATATGGTATGTATTTTATTACTATTGGTTGTACTTATGTTGTAGCGAAATTTTGTTAGAAAATCATAACATTTATTTCAGAATCTTCTTCACAAAAATATATTCTAACAACTGTTTAAACATTAATCTTATTTTTAACTTTCAGTTCACGTCGTTGATAACACAGCTGGACAGAGTGAGTTGTTTTTTTTTTAATATTTGACATATTAAAAACATACATTAATTTCTAACACATTTAAAATGTACAATTCTTTTTTCAGACTACGGAACAGGACAGAGTAAGTTCCAAAATTTAATTATCTATTCTCTCTCTAATCTGAGCGTATTCCCCGTTTTACCGATTGCTTCCTTGTTTGAGCGTCGGAGCCCAGGGTCCATTTTCCTACTTTTACGTCTCCATTTCGAACGGTCATCAGAATTCATAGTTGTCAGACCATACGTGTAGGTAAAATTAGTGTATGGTAAATTAAACACACTAGGTAAATAATATATTACAAGTACCTAGGTATGTAGTACCTACCTAGTATGTTAAATTTTAATGAGAAAACATAATTAAGAGACCATGAGACCAAGGTCATTAAATATTGAAGTTAATATTGGTGTGTTCATTAATTTTGCAAATATTGGTTCAAATTTAAGTAATTAAGTGTGTATTATGTACCTGCTTATGGAAATCGTTGTAATAATGATATTTATGCTTGCAGTCGTAGATCCTGGTTTTTACCAACCCTCGAACCGTAAGTATTAAAAACAATACAAACTTATAGTATCTATTATGTACTCTTGATGAAGTGAAAATGTACAATGATATTTATTTTCATTTTTATTTTTATTTTTCAGCAAACCTAGGAACTGGCCCACGTAAGTAAATATTTGAATTTCAACTAATATTAATATTACCTTTAAAAACACCTTTGATTATAAAAATGCAGCGTTATGACGACAATTTTAGTTTAGTTATACTTATTCTCTAATAAGTTAATTTTTACAATGAAATTTACTGAACTTAATTATTTTATTTTTTACAGTTGTTGATCCCGGCTTCTACCAGCCTTCAAATCGTAAGTAGAGATATACCTAACATATTTTTTTGTATACTTTTTCACCACATATTTAGATAGGTATACCATTAAAAAAAATTGAAAACAATAATGGTAAACACTTCTGGCATGATACCATGGTTCAGTAGTTTGTAGCTTTTTTGATAAATACTATATAATTTAAAATTTGACGTGTAAAAGTGCCTGTAAAAGTCTAGTTTCCAACTATATAAATGATTCCTGGTCTTCAATATTTAAAATAATGTTAATTATCTCTATTTCAGCCGACCTGGGAACTGGCCAGAGTAAGTAAAAAGATAATTACCTTTAAAATACTATCATTTATTTGCAACACAAAAGATACACAGACAATATAAACAAGGAATAAAAGACATAAATTGCGATAAACTAAAATAAAGACACGATAAATGTAGAAATTCAAAAGCTCAATTTGTAGAAAAACATACAAATTGCACTTAGTTATACAAATTATGTATTAAATTGTTTTTTCTAGTGACTTAAGTACAATTAAGTATGACTTTAAATACTTTTAAACATTCTCGTTGCATATACTCGTAAGTACCTAGTAAATAAACGCGCACGTGAACACAGTGTGTGACCACGGACCTTTGTAACAAGGTTTGAAACGTCTGGGAAATAAAAAAGTTATGTGCGCGTTTGATACTTATTGTTTAGTATATAAGTACTACTTTAACCATACCTACGTGTTTTATAAGATAATGCACATACACAATTAGCACCATAATTAAAATAACAATATTTTATGTTACAGTTGTCGATCCTGGCTTCTATCAACCTTCAAACCGTAAGTACTTATATAATAACTAGCTCCCTTTTTCATATAAAAAATGTGTAGAAAGTAAATCTTCTTCTTCAGTTCGCCAAACTTTGTCGGATTCAGCATACATTGCTGGTTTGTCATTGCGATACATAAAAGTTATTATACAAACTAGCTTTTGCCCGCGGCTTCGCCCGCGTGAATTTCATAGCAAAATCTCAGTAATTTTATCGCGTACTCTGTAAGACTGGTAAACATATATGAATCAAATTCGCATTTTTTCTCATCTTTACTTCAATTTTCTGTTTCCCGCAGCGTGTCTCGTCCCGCAAACTTGTCCAATCCCGCTTCCTGCTATGTAATGTAAAGTAGATATCCCGTACCGTTTCCTACATATTGTGCCATCATGTTTTTTGCAATGTGTCCCGTCCCACTACGTGTCTCCTTTCCATTTCCTACTCCCACTCCCGCTATCTGCAACGCGTCCGGGATGAAATGTCTATAAGATGTTAATCCGGGAATCTGAGGGATTTTTGATTCATAATTCGTTTTTTAATTATCCTACGGGAACCTGACTATTTACCGGGATGAACCTACCTACATACCAAATTTCAAGCAAATCGGTCTAGTAGATTTCGAGTGATGCGCGTTCACACAGACAGACAGACAGACAGACAAAAATTTCCAAAACTATATTTTCGTCATCTATATTAGTAACTAAGTATATTCCATGAAGAATTTTAAAAAAATATCCAATGTACAAATTTGACCTTTCTTCAATTTTATTATATGTATTGATTAAGCAATGTTCATTCTTTCGCTTTAGCATCTGTATGAGCTGTGTATAAAAACATACATACTTAATAAACACACAATAAATACATAGCAATGTAGTTATCATATTATAATTTAGGCAGAAAAAAATGTAAACGAACTAAATAATTGTTTTTTGTTATACATGTCACACATGGTTTTTGTTATACATGTCACACATGGTTTTTGTTATACATGTCACACATGGTTTTTGTTATACATGTCACACATGGTTTTTGTTATACATGTCACACATGGTTTTTAACTAATTTAAATGAGATGAAAAAATTCGAAAGCGTAAGAAGATGAATTAATTCGGCGGAACTGGCATGATCTCGGTTAGCTCAGTGGTTTAATAGCATTATCCCGGATAGATTGGGGTGTGAATTCAATTCCCGCTCGATTCCAGAATTTTTTCATCTCATTATTATTTTTAGAACTCAATAATTACTATTGAAATGCATTGGGTTTTTGTTTTTTTCAGCTAACCCCGAATACCAGCCCAGTCTCTATCGTAAGTTTTTGACCAAACAACCACATAAGTACATACAAACACATACACTACACACATAGTAACATACTAGCCGCTTATGTCATTATGTAATGTATTTTTACAAACATAAAAATGGTCGCTCATTTCATACCAATAAATGTATGATTTGTGAGGTAGAATCCGCGAAGAAAGTTTAAAATAAAAATTACAATTCCCTTTTTGACGTGTGGTTTCCGCGCTTATCTGTCATGTTGCTAATATGACATTTTGCTTAATGCCACTTTAATTTTAGGCAGTTTAGCTAATAGGGTGTTTTACTTAAATTACCTTCCAATATAAAAGGGAGCTCTCTCTCTATCTCTCTCCAGAGTGATAGAGAGAGAGAAGAAAGTTCCAACTTCAGTACAAAATAAAACAAATGTTACAAATAATGTATAATTTATCAATATTGTTTCAGCTAACCCCGGATATCAGCCAAGCCTTTACCGTAAGTGATGTTTGCGTCTTATGAGAAAAAATATTCATTATTTATTTTTGACTAGGTATTTACCCATATTCCGAACATGTTTTAATTTATGTAAAAATACATATGTTTCATGTTATTAAAAAGGTTATAAATAGAGAAATTCAGAAGTAGGTAACTATATACTTAATCTTCCAATACGCCACATAGTCAACGTGCCCAGAACACTGGCTTTCGTTGCTGTATCGTGTGATTCTGTTTTGTGTACAATAAAAATCCAATATTCTAGTCAATTTTATAACCATTTCATTTAATTTTCAGCTAATCCCGGATACCCACCTATCAGTGAGTATAATAGTCACAATTATAACATTATCAAAAAATTTCTTCAGTCTCTTGCACAAAAAACTTAAATAAACCAGACATAGATACATTGTTAGAAGTTATCATAATAAGAGTGTAGTGTATATATTTCTTCATCGATTTTTCAATTAGTTCTTCTTTTTTTTCTTTATCTTTATTTATTTTGGGGCTTTGTCTTTAAGACATGTCAGTGCCATCGAATCAAAAGTTTAGTGTCCTCTGGTGATCGCGCGACTCACTGGAGGCACTCCAATAAGCCACACAAGCACAAGGAGGCATCAGAATATGGCTCCCTCAGATTGGTTTGGATGAAACCTACATCCAGCTTATTATTTTTATATTTATCCAGAAATGTCTCTTGCACAAATAACCCAAATAAACCAGACATAGATACATTGTTAGAAGTTATCATAATAAGAGTGTAGTTATATATTTCTTCATCGATTTTTCAATTAGTTCTTCTTCGTTTCTTCGTTTAGTTTACTCTAAAGACTTCACTCTGATGAAACTCCGTTGAAACATATTTATTTTACAGGCACTGGACCGGCCTTGGTGGAAGATCCGCCAGCACCTCATTGGAGTCAAAGTAAGATTATTTAATTACTTAATTTTGTTTATATCAACTCGTTACTTATTGAAGCGGTGATTGTGAACCACGAGAAATCGTGGTCTCCAGGTCCAAACCAACTTGTGTGAGTTTGTATACCAACTATGCTAATTCATGACTAGTACAGTGTTGAGTATACATAAGTTAGTGGACATCCACCACATTTAAAGATTCTATTCCATTATTATATATTGTTTATTGTTGTCTTATAGAGTGACATTGTTGTTCTTATAGAATGACATTGTTGTTCTTTTAGAATGAATTTGTAAGACGTTAAAAATGTAGCAGATAGAAATAGAAGAGAAATAAAATAATTTAATTTAAAGGAACTTTATTTAATAAGGGCATTCAGATCTACAAAGCCATCATTACCACGATAACATACATCATCAGACATGATCGATAACCACGTGCTATCGATGAAAGAAAATCGTGAGGAAACCTGCACTCCAGTTCATTATTTTTACATCTAGTATGTGAAACGGATAAGGCAATGGCTAACCAGTCAATTGCCATTACCATTACCAAGAACGTTGTCATATTCCGCGTAATGTCCCTTAGCCATGAGGAATACGACTATAAGGAAATTACTTACAAGCTTTTGAGATTGTTTGTTACTAATTCAAGTAAAAACGGAGGACATTTTTGTTGCAATTAGGCACACGGATAGAAGAGTTACTCTGGACAAAGCTACCTAATATTATTTGTTATCTCAAAACGTAACTCCCTGACTAATTTAATAAAGTATTCATATTTCAACTACACAATAACAAAATTAATTACCCAATCCATCCACACAATATTTACCTACAAGATGCTTGGAAATCGAAGTTGGAAATAATTGGTGCAAAACAGGAAAGCGACAATTATTTTTTTAGTCCAAGTTTCCTGTTGACACAGCTGCGGCCGCCTGACAACACAAAGTAAAGAAAATCAATAAAACGCCTTCTACAACGTAATTATGTTGGGTAGTGCATTTTAATATTATGTAACTGACTGAATGACATTATATTTATATTATATACTTAGCTGTATAGCTAAATGTCTTGACTCTGTCTACCCCTTGAGGGATAAAAACGTGATACTGTTTGAATAGAATTCGATATATACCTATATTTGGTATAGTGAAAAGTAAAAACTAAAGAAACGAGACCAAAGAAAATATTAAATCATTTTTAAATCAGTTTATAACTTTACATTATGTTCAAATAAAAACTAAATTAAAACAATTATGATGTGAATAAAAATGTTTGTTCTGTAATTTTATTATTTTGTTATTAATTTATTTGCACGTATTGTAATGTTTAAACACGTTTAACGATATTACCCAAGCCTTGCCAAAAAATAAATATATGGATAAACAGATGCCGTCGCCGATTGAATTCAAACAGTCATAAATTACGACTTTTATTTTGGGCAAGATAAATCGCAAAGAATATCGGATTTATAACTTGAAGATTGCAAACTGATTTTTTAAATCCATCGTACATTCCAAAAAGCAATAGCTATATTTTTTCTGAATAATTTTCATTAAAAAATGTTTTTGAAAAGATTACCCAAAATAGTAATAACTATTTGGGTAAATAGCGAAGGACTAAGTCAGTCCGCGTTATACTGAGATCTTTCCAATCATTGCTCCGTTTTAACCCCCGACGCAAAAAGAGATAAGTTTGACCGCTAAGTGTGTCTGTCTGTCTGTGCATACATGGCATAGTAGCTCATCAACGGGTGAATCGATTTGGAAGCGGTTTTTTTTTTATTCGATAGCTCATTTTTATAGTTCTTAGGTATGTTTGATCAAAATCGGTTCAGCTGTTCAAAAGTTGTAGTGTCTAACAAATAAACTTGTTTATTAATTTTTACTCAATATGCATGTTTTTGTTGTTTCAGCTCTGTATCCGTCTGGAGGAGTCGCTCGAAATGCCCAGTAGAAACATTTCTGTTACATATTACTGCTGCGACCATGAGGACAGCATGGACATGAGGCCAAAACACCATACTATATAACATGATATTTATCATATATATAAAATAATCTTTATAAAATAAAAATATTACCAATATAATGTATAATAAAAAAAATATAACTATATTTTTATATTAGGAGTTTAATTTTAAAAAATTCCTATTTCAGTTACAATTATATAACTACCTAAATCGTTCAATTTCAAATAAGTAATTGAATAAATAACTTAAAAACTTAAACCACTCCAAATCCTTTCGTGGATGATGTACGAAGCGAGTAAGGGACACATGCCTTAACAGCTGATAGGCAACAATAGCATCCAGAGGGTTGAAGTCAGGCAGGCAGCCAGTTGTAAAAACATAGCCAAATCTTCAAAGTGGTTAATTTTTTACGCAAACGATGTGCTTCGGGTCGAACACAGCCCCGAATCAGAGTCGATAATGTTGAATGCCACGTGTCATGCGTATAGATAGAATTGAGATTACCAACTAATTAGGAACTACACTCATACAATTAATTAGAGATGAAATTAACCCGGACATTCTCAACAGTTTCAAGAAGCGCGCGCCTCACATCCGTTGTCATGGACACCTCAAATTAAAACCTCAAGTTTTTGCTCTCATACCGCGATCTAATTATCCAGTTATTGTAGTCTTTAATTAGTTTCCTGTTAATAGCTCCGATAATTATCTAATTTGCGACACGCTGGCTTCCCATGTCCTTCTCGAGATATAAAAGGATCGTGAGATTTTTCTCTGATATATTCTTCAGGCTTCACATTCGCCGGACTGAATTATGGGAAAATTTCAGGTAAGTTCATTTTTATCATAGAATTTTTTAATAAAAAACTTCACGCATCTTTTAAAAACGTATAGACTTGTAAATCTATTGGAAGCAAAATTTAAATAAGCTATTCATTATTTTTATATCGTACCAAAAAGTAACGATTTCTGTTTCAATGTAAGTACAGTCGGGAGCAGATAACTGACTGCCTATGACTCATCACGTAACTATTACATATACCCTATTACATTTACATAAATTTTACACATAATAAATTTCCAGTTTCTCTTCACACTAAGCCTGCTGTTGCTGGCCACGGCAGCGACAGCAGCCGACGACGTCACCACAACCACCGAAGCTCCGCTGACCACTGCCACCATCGCCAGCACAGCATCAGACGCCGTTGGTGCTACCACCAATAATACTGCCACAGATGTGCCCGCGGCTAGTAGATAGATTTTAAAAAAACTAGAGAAAACATGGTACTAACCGCAAACTCGCTGAAGACAATTTATTCTTATTTTATCAGGCGCTAATGAAAGTATAAATTCGTCCTTATCACTTTTCTAATTTTACATTTCATGAGATGTCTCCCATACATACATATAACTAACATTATTGCTATATGTATGTCTATGTATGCTATAAGTATATCTACTTATATCAATAATATTTGACAAAGAATATGTTAAATGGAATACCACCTTTTTCGGTTTAGGTACAACCTGTGAAGTAAAACAAAGGAGTCAAAAATCGAATCATTTTGTCATAAATTTGATCTGCACAGCTACTTTTTCGCGTCATTTTCTAAAACAATAGGTATTCATCCAAACTATAAACTTAGCATAAGTACCTATATATCGGAATGATTATAGGATATGGTGTGTAAAAGAGTATAATAATTGGAAAGCTTTAGATAGGTAGGTACCTACTCAAAAACTATGTTAATAAAAGTAACGTACCTACTTATATATCAGAAGAAGAAATTATTTATTTTAAAAAAGTAAAGGAAGGTAAATTTAAAAGTAAATGAATGGTTCTTTAAAGGAATTACTGGACATATAAACAAACAGACACGTTGAGGACATCATTTGTTTAGTGAGTTTGCAACATTGTGCCATAGAAAAATCAATTAAATAATTATACAAATTACAATGTTTTATTAAATCCCATTTCAACTTTGCATATTAAAATAATATGTATAATAAGCTCATTTATTTCCTCATAAAAAATATAATGGCGGAAAAAAATACGATGTGCATAATAGCATAATGACATAAGTCTCGAAAAACTCCACTAATCAAATTAGGTACAGTCAACAGCACATCAAGTTACCCTGCATGAACCTCTATGGCGGCGTGGTAATAGCGGCGAATTTGCAATGAATTAGGGTAGGTTCACATGGTGTTGACTGTACCATATTGAGTAGGTATTTTTCTTAGTAAACAAAATGTTATTACTAATCGAATGTTTCTGTTTCGGGGAAAAATCACTATTGTTTCTATTGGACGCTAGATGCATTCTACCTAAGTATAAGTATGTTTTAAACAAGTTGATGTACTTGCTGTACCTACCTACTTCCAAAAAACATTAAATACCTACTCTGAAGTATCTACTTATCTATGTTCTCGTTGCATTCTGGAATGCGAAGCCGGGTGTCAACATAAAAAGTTAAGCTAACAATTTTGAAGATTTCGGAATAACCGTACCTAATGAAGATTTGGCGGTGATTTCACAATCAGCCGTTGCCTGACGTCAACCCTCTTTGGGAATGTTATTGTTGCTTACAGCTGCGAAATCTATGTTCTTCTTAGTGCGAAGTCTTAGTCGAATCCTAGGCACAGAAGGTTACACGCCCTTATTGCCGTACTATTGATAAATAGATTAACATTGTCATTTTCCCTGCAATGTTGCATTTTAATTGCTTTACCTACTTATAACTGTAGCTATTTTTGCGATTAAAATACTTGCAACTTTACTAATAACAAAGGTTTAAGGTGTAAACAACAATTTATTGAACTTAATTGTTTCCCAGTAAATCGTACTGTAACATACCAGCGAAGTAGCGCTATTTCTAGTCCTACGTTATCAACGTCCACATATACTGTCTCTTTTTCCCATATCGTGTGGACGAAATGATATGCTACGTGTTTTATATAACATGGTAGCCCCTAGAAAGAAACTTACTTCGATCCATATTTCCCTACCTATGCATGCAAAATTTCAAAAAGTTTGGTAGAAAAGATATACATGTAAAAAAATAAAATATAAAACTCACTTTTTCATTTAAACTTGTTGAGATTGAAATTAAAAGACGAAATTAGCTGCAGCTTACTTTATTGCTTCATACACAATTAATTATATATATTACTCGGCTTGTTCAGCACAAATTTTCAACAAAATCTAGGTACTATGCAGTTACATTTTGTACAATAATACGGCTAGCCAGAATTTTGACAACATCCAAATAGATCTGCGACATTCGTGCCAAAAAGCCTTGCTTAGCTTAGGTCAGTTTTTTGGGTAGATTCAATCGATTTTTGCTATTATTTTCTGCCTAAACTGGGCAGCTTGGTGTCGGGCAGTTTGGGGGCATCAGGCAGTTTGGGAGCGTCGGGTAGCTTGGGTGCGTCGGGAAGCTTCTGGTCAGGCTGTTTCAAGTCCCCGGGCATGTCCAGGCTGACAGCCACGGATGCCAACATCAGCACGCACACGAGAAACTGCCAAGTAAATTCCATTAGTATTACCAAAGTTTTCGTTGCTTGTGTTTTATTTACATACGACATAAGTTATACGACCCTCGGCCATGAAGAATGAGACTCTTGACGGGTGAATGGTCTGTTTCACCACTTTCTGATAAAAGGTAACGCTAGCTAAGTTAACAGAGAAATTAAATTCTATACACATCTGCCTGAAATTATTAGCCATATCCAAGGAATGCAAGTTTGTCTAAATGCTACTTGTAAAAATATATTATTTGTCTCTCCAACATTAAATATCATTAATATACGTACTAAGTATATGTATACGTACCTAAATGGTTAATATTTCTTTTCATTTTTATTCGCCGTTTTATTTATAAATGATGTGAAACAAAATATGACATTTGGATTACAGCGATAATGGCAACAATGTTCGAGTGAAAAATATAAAAATATAATTCAAAGATTACTTACCACAACCCGAGACATTATCAAGCTGTTCCTTTAACAATGACATCCTGAACATCCTCACATGTCCTTATATAAATGGCATGAACCATTAAACGCAATTAAGCCATCAATAGCTAATTAACACGCAATTTCCACCATAACAATGAAATTAGACAAAACATTCTCACATTTAGTAAAGTTTGTGATGAGAATATCTACAGTCTTCAATCCATTTCCCTTTTTAAATTGATTTCATTAATCTCTTAATACTGATATAATCTCGATGTATTAAAAACTATAAAAGTGTTTAGTGTTATGCTTCTAATACGAAATGACATGATACGAGATCAATTTTCAAAAAAATTGTCATTGTGTGTCTTATACGTTTTTGTAACTACAATTTATTTATTAGGTACTCTGTAGTGTAGGAAAGTAAAAACCTTTTTAAATAACAATTGGTTATTTCTATCATAAAATGTGATTTCAACATTGTTAATCCCATATTAATTGTAATCAACAGCCTATAAGAAGCATCAACACATTTTTTTATAAAAACGAATCAAATATTACTTACATAAGTACAATATAAATAGGGGAATAAGAAATAGGACATGTCTTTGTCAAATAAGAAAAAATACGAGGTAAATCAAAAGCACAGTTTTAAAAAACATTAGGTATATTGAGTATAGTCCAATAGTTTCGGTACGAATCAGTAAATTTAATGGCCGCCATGTTGACTGTGGTCGTTGCCTCCGTGTCCGCCATGTTGGTCATGCCCATGGCCGTGTTTAAAGTCCCCATGGCCGTGGTCCTTTTCATGTCCTCCATTCCCTTGGTGAACTTCGCCATGACCATAGTCCCCTCCGTGGCCACCATGCCCAGCGTAATCATGCCCCGCTGAAGCTAGGAATCAAATCGGTGTATAAAATAATGTTTTAAATATCAATAAATAAACAATAATATTGTTATTTATCGTATATTTATTACACATTATAGGGGTAAAAGTCTATGTACTGCGTAAATTTGTATAACATTGTAACGCACGTGTAGGTCTAATTGTGGGTGTCGGTGCTATATCAAAATTAAAGTCTCAAATCTTGAGCGTCATGCAAACCTCAAAATAACTATAACCTAACTAAAATCCGAAGTGCAATCCATTGATGATAAATTATTATGCAATTAATTTATAGACTTAATTATTTTTTCTAATTAAACGTTATAAAAATAGATTAGTAGTTTTAAGATTAGTTTTAAGTTTATTTTATTGTAATTTTTCTCTCTTAGCTCTAATTGACAAAAATTATGTTAAAAAATGTAACTATTAAATTTATTAAATAAGACAAAAAATTCTCACCTATAAAGTTTATAGGGACATTTAGAGTAAAGTTAGTGATGAGAAAATCTACAGATTTCATTCCATTCCCCTTTTTACATTGACTTAATGAATAATTAAGTCCACGTCGATATATTCAAAACTATAAAAGTGTTTGGTGTTATGCTTCTACAGCGAAGTGACATGATGACACAACATCAAAAATTAACAAATTACAAATATGCTGTTGAAGAGGAAGAAAAAACAGAGACGGCTATCACCTATTTATTACACATAACTAAGAAATACATAAATTGAAAGTACTAGTAGTTATTGATAAAAACTTACCTTCTGGCGCAACAGCAGCTACAGCAATCAATGCCAGAGCAAAAACCTGTAAAAGAAATAATTTGTTAATTTCAGGAACCTGATATTAGTTATAATTAGGGTCATAACTAACTACTCCTCAAGTAGGTACAAATAATCACATTTTTTATATAATTAAAATCTACACAAAGTCCTAAAAACTCTAAAGCTTGTATCCAAACGAAAACATCCTCAAAAAACCAGTTCCTTAAATGATAAAAAACATATGACTTACCAAAAAGCTGTTCATTTTGTAAGTATTATTTCTCAATTCACCACTGATTTTATCACTAAAAGTCCCCACACTGATGATCTAAGGGCAGATCTCGTCTTATATACGGATTTATGGGACCTACAAGATGTCATTCTGACCTCAACACTCGTGGTATTCTTGCATCTATAATTTTGCGATGTCGCATCGACTTTCAAAAATATGATATTTGCTTAATTAACTTTATTTATTCACTAGCTTTTTCCCGCGGCTCCGCCAGCGTGATCTTAGCACGAGAAAAATTATTTTTCCGGAATGAAGGTACCCTACATTCTCCCAAATTTCAAAATATTTAAGCGTGAAAAGAAAGACCAAATCAAATAAAAAATCTTACACTAATATTTATAATATTAGCGTCATAAGTCCAAAACTATATATGGTTTTGGACTTATCGTCCATCAATAAGAGCTTCATTTACGTGACTATAGAACTAACAACTATATATATTTCGAAGAAAAGTAGCAGCTGACCCTCAACTCTGACGCTTAACGACTTAGGAACCGGGAAATGCTCAAAGGGAGAGAGAGCCCTAAAAAATCCTGCTTCAGTGATTGTAACGATGTCTTTTTTTAATTACTAACCTTTTGTTTTGTTTACTTTACATACACACATACTAAGGTAATATTATTTACCTTTGTCAACGCTCTCTAGTATTTTATAAATATCATGTTTAAAAGCTTTTAGGCACACATCCATTGGATTATAATTTAGAACAATACCAACAAATGCTTGTAAAATATTAGTATTGTATTGTAATATGTTTTGTGTGTTAACAAATAAATAAATAAATTTATGAAATAAATTAATACACTAAACATCTCGCTAAATAATAATTTATGTGACACATTAAAGGATACATAATAAGGGCAAGGCTATAATAATTGGATAAGCACATATCGTCGGATGTTTCGAGTCCAATCCGTCATTCGTCAAACATTGCGTACACTATTGACTGTGCCGTCTATGATTGTGGTTCTCTGTCATCAGCACTTGGTGAGCATGGTCGTCTCCGTGGCTCACTTGGTGAAGGCTTGCGTGACTTTCATGATTGTGGGACGCCACATGATTGTGAGGGTCCCCTATGTGGTTGTTGTGCTCTGGCACAAGATGTGAATGGTCGGGCTCGACTTCATGGCTTCCCTGGCGAAAGGCTACGTGATTTTCATGAGCATGGTCCACTTCTCCATGAAGTATTTTCACATTGTCGCCATCGTCAACATCGACGACAATATCTACGAAAGAAGTAGAATTATCCTCATCAGCTTATCCCACTAGTAAAGCATTTATGGATGGATATGGAGTATGAACCATGACCTAGCACGCAAGCTGAATGCAGACTGCAGACTACTACTGGGACGAAATAATATTACAGAAAAATATTATCCATAATTTTTATTTACACGCTCCACGTGATCGAAAAAATACTGTAGTAAATATAAATAAAATAGAAATGATTCAATGAATGATATAAATATGTACTTACTTATTGGTTTTGCAACTGCTACGGCAATGAAAGCCAAGGCAAATATCTGGAAAAACATTAAGTTTAGTTGGTGATATGTAGTATTTATGAAACAAATTGTTGGATTTTGTATTGGATAGAACGCCACGCTGTTCTATCCAATGCAAAGCCCAACAATTGGAGAAAAGGAGTTGCGGGAGAGATTTGCCCAGCAGTGGGACGGAATAGGATAAAAAAAAATATGCTGGAACATCTATATAGGCTGGAGCACACATAACCGAAGAGCATGCATAGAGCGAAGAGTGATGATTATAGAGGAAGCGGTTAAGATTTGACAGGATCGTGGCAAGCGGAAATCGGTCTGCCTACCCTATGGGAAACAGGCGTGATAATATTTGGCCACCCAAATCAAAAAGGACCTTATGGCGCCCGGCATTACGCCATTATAGCCGTTGTTTTGTATTCCAACAACGGCAATAGTGCCATTAGGTCCTTTTGATTTGGACAGTCATATATGTATGCATGTATCAATATCGGTTTCGAGACATTTTTATTTATAAGTTTTTATGTTCTGAGCCGTTTAGGCCATAATTAGTTGCCTGAAATGAACACGTTAACTTTTACAATTTACTAAGAAACAACTTAATCCAAAAGTTAAAATCAGCGTATCACTCTCACCAAACAGCGGTTCATGTTTTAGTTTCAATGTCTCACAATTCACTTCTACAAATCAACTCAATAACGAAGCAATGGCTTTCTACTTTTATAGTGATTTACTGAAATATACAAGATGTTAGCTGATGTATTTATTTATTACGATGTTGCATCGACTTTAGGAAATGTGACATAAAGCCAACTTAGTGCCTAGAAAAAAGCATCCTAAATTTTGTGCAACCCTATTCAATGAATCCTCGTTGAATAATGGTTAACGGTTTACTAAACAATAAATTAAGCACAGAGGTCTAATATTTATATAGGGAGTTAAAATTACCTGTATACCGGGGTGGTATGACATGGTACCTTCCTATGTAGGTAACATAGGAAGGTACCATGTCATACCACCCCGTATAGGTATTTTGTTACACCCTGTATAATGTAGCGCTGGTTATAAGTATTTTATTTTTGTTTGTAGTTTATTATTTTATTGCCGCTATTCTGAAACCACAAAACCTTTATTATGGTGTAGGTTCACATTGCCCTTTCATAAGGGCCATATTTCATCAGCACGAGAAGAATATTCTCATAATAATTATTTTTAGTAAAACAGAAATTCGTTTTGTTCAGAAGATCGCAATTAAAACAAATGAATGAAAGAAGCTATCAAATTTCATTTCTATATCAATTGAAGTAATGGAGGGGATGCCTTTGCCCAGAATTGGGATACTTGACGGCTCTAAGTTACATAAATCCATGTTATTAATGTTAACGTGTGTTTGTTTGTCCGACTTTTACGTCAAAACGAAGCAACGGATTGAGGTTATTTTTGGTAAGGAGATAGCTGGAGATCTGGAGAGTGTCATAGGCTACTTTTAGCCTTAATTTAGTAACTAAGTATTTATATACTGACAATCGAAAATCTACAGCCCGAGCTAGTAGCTTATGGTGCTGACACAGTGTTGAACAGAAAAGCGGTGGAGCGCGCGAGATTTGTGCGGGATTTGCGTGAGGAATGCCTGTAAAGGCACAGGTATACTTAATATATTAGACAATATCTCGTCTCCACTCTAGTGAGGTTCTGCCCTTACAACAAGCCATTTGTTACAATGTAAATTTATAGCCATCTTGATTATGTCATCCTTAGTATTCCATAATCGACACAACATTGCATCTATAACGCGTAATTGTAATTATTTGGTAAACAGTCGACAAGTAACTACTTAATTTGTATAACTGGATATCTCATTAGTTAACTTTCTGCATGCTATCCGGATTTTATACAGATTGCTTTTTTATGCACTGCACTATTTTTTTGCAATATACTCAGTATGGAATACAAAAATTTCCAAAAGAGAAATAATGTGGAAGTTTTTGTATTATTAAAGATTTATTAAAGAACGAAGAATTTCGACTTTGCATACAATTTCGCTCGGCTTATCACCCAATTTGTATGGGAGATCAAAAAATCGTCAACTTCGAAATCGATCGACACTGTATACTGTTTACCTATACTATATATATATATATATATATATATATATATATATATAAATATATATATATATATATAGTATAGGTAAACAGTATATATAAATATATATATATGTATATATATATACAAATTTTGTGAGCTAATATGATGAAACTGAATCGGTATACAGTGTCGATCGATTTCGATATATATAAATCGAGTTTTTTATCATTGTCATTATATAAAAACCTTTTGTTTCCATGTTTATACGTAACTTGAAATCATATGTACAATAAAATAGGTTTGTCGATATAAAGTTGATCTTGTTATGGTAATTTAGAAAACATCATACATCCATTGCCCCATGACTGCCACTGAACAAACGTGTTGGATTTTTTACTTTTATTTCTATGAACTAAGGCGTGTCCAGTTACAAAAAAAAAACAAAGAGCAATTTGTTACAAGTGTAAACAATTGGTCACGCGTTAAAATCTTAGCGTGTAGTTTAAGTAAGTAACAAAAATCATGTAAATTCTCACGTGTATCACGTTTCATTTTCGTTTGAAAAGCCCTTAAGCCGAGGGACCGCGTAAAAACAAACCAAAAAAATTTAAAGATTTGACTGTGATCGTACCGGCAGCTTGCCAGTTGTCAATCCTCCTTGGAAATACTATTGTTACCTATCAGTTGCAAAGGCTATGTGACCCTTAGTAGTGACTAAGGGCCACATGTCCTACGATGTGTCGTACGGAGGATTGTAGTGGTCCTGTTTTAGGGCGGTACCACACAACACAGAGTTATTTTTTCTGATTAATAAAGTATTTCCTTTATAAAAATGGGAGTCCTTTTAAAGAAAATAAAAAATGCATGTATACTTAAGATTGTTCAGCCATAATAGTTATTTAATTTTATTTAAAGCATCTTTAATTCCTTCCGAGCAAATAAGCAAAAATGTGTTTTTTTATTTATATTATTTTTTTAATTTATTATAACTGGTTTAGAGTAATAAGGAAAAGATTAGTTGATTATCAAGTTCTGTCATATAAATTTCGAATTTTATTAAATTGAACGAAACCAGGCCCACGGGAAAGTACCTAACCATCGTATTCGAATGTAAATTTTTGTTTACAATATACAAATATAAATCTCCAAGAATATGGAACTGAGTCATCTCAAAAAAAATATTTTCAATTATTTCATCAACCAATCAATTTGGGTTGAGGACTTTGATAACGTTGTTTACTAACACAAAAACATATTTCCTTCCTGAATGTGTTACTATGAACGTGTTATTTATTATTTCAAACATTCAAATTAGGTATAACTACCTATAAAGTCGGATTATTATTTTAAATGATGTGTGTCCAGAAGCAAAAGCATTTATGATTGTTATTTCAGCACACGAAACGGTCGATCAAAAGGGTGCGCAGTTACCTTGCAGAGAATGCTGCTGCCTTCTTGGAGCCCTTCCTCGCGGCGTCGGGCTGAAACCTCTGCTTTTTTATAATTATTTTAGTTAAGTTTGGATTTACGTCCAAAAGAGTTCAACAAACTCAAGTTATAAGAAACTAAAAATCACCATAAACGTGATATTTAATGTAGCTGTCGAACAAACATATCTGCAAACCATGGATTTAGTAAGTACATCGTACAGAGTATACCTACTAATTCCATGTTACAAACATGTTAGCAAGTTGTTCATGTCATTTAATATGGTCTTAAAGAACGGTAGAACACTACACGTTAGAACTATACTTAGTATACCTACTTACATATTAGTATTTTTTATATGTATGTACTACTAAATTGAAGGATAAATAAATAAAAACAAAAACATTTATAAGTACTTACATAATAATAAAATAAAATAAAAACAAAAAAACAGAAAATATAATCACTTATATTTATCAATTATAATTAGTTACAAATTAATTGCATTGTATGTCTTGTATCTGTATAACAAATATGTATAAATAACTCAATATTTTTATTTTATATTTATCATGTCTGCTGATGTTTCTTCCAACGCATGCTTCTTCTATTAGCTACATAATTTGTATCAGAATATTTATAATAAGGATAATAAGCCCCAGTCTTTCTGTTGAAGACCAGATATGGAGGCATGTAGCCGGAGTAGCTGACCATTTCAGGAGTCCAGTTTCGGCGGTACGCGCTTCTTTTTGACTTAATTTTGTGTTTCTTCTTATGTTTCAGTTCGTGTGTCAAATATTCTGAATCGGTTCGGTCCAAGGTGTTAGAGGTGCCGATGGAAGTCCCATGTTTTTTTCCAGTTACAGCCAATAGAATCATTGATAGCAGAAGAAACTGGAAAGAAAGCAATATTAGATCTACTTAGATTCATGTGGATGGATGGTAACTTGAGATACAGGATTCTCCTTGTTCTACATTTTGTTAATCTATCAATTGCCTAAGTAGATTAAAAACCTTTGACATAAAATAAATAATATGGGCTCATGAGGCCTAAAAGTGAGTTTAAGACTTATGTCATGGAGATAGTAACTAAAATAATTTAAAATTTAAAGTTATTATTATTCATTAAATTTTATCACTTTAAAAACAAACAGAATATTCCCATATAATACCTACTACTGACACCTATTTTTTTAACCAACAAACTGGCTTTACAAATTTTCTTTACAAGATTCATTATTAAAACAATATTCTCACAGATTTATTTGAGTTATAAATATAAAATATATTGGGACAAATCACACAGATTGAGCTAGCCCCAAAATAAGTCCGAGACTTGTGTTATGGGATACTAACTCAACTATACTATATTTTATAACAAATACATATATAGATAAACATCCAAGATCCGGGCCAATCGGAAAATGATCATTTTCCATCAAGACCCGACCGGGGATCGAACCCGGGACCTCTCGGTTCAGTGGCAAGAACTTTACCAGTGCGCCACTGAGGTCGTGTTACTTGCGGACATCCCATGATAATTAATTTATATATCAGTCCGATAACAGCTATTGGTAGACTGACTTTTACCAAATCTGTTGATCACAAAAATCCGCATTTAAGTATCTACATACATACCTGGAAAATCATCAGTCGTAAGAGTTCCATCCTATAGTTATTATAGTAAAAATCACAATCTACACACAAAACGAACAGTACATGGTCCAAAATCCTTCAAACAGTGAAACCCCTTTGATCTTCACTCTTATATTGACGTTACTTTCAAATACCATTCAATGTAGACCACTTTCTTCGCCTAAAAATCTGTAGAGTTAATATTAAGAAAGTAAAAATATTTATTTAGAAAACATATCGAGAAAACATAATAAGAAGATTGAAAACGTATTTTATATTTAGGCGGGTTGCAGCTATACTGCACGTATTCAACGGGTCGTGACTCGTGTTGCAGACGCATTAGGTGTGTGGCAGCCTTAAATTATATTAAAACCTAACGAATTTAAAAATTAAAAATATAAAAAAATGCCCGAGGACGTTAAATAGAAGCTAATGAAAAACGATTTTTTTTTAGACAAGTCACATGACGCACATGACGTCGTGACGTCATTTTTATCATGAAAAACATGATTCTCTTTGGGCCATTAAAAATTAAATTTTAATTGTAACAGTTTTATCTAATTCTTGTTCGTGGAATTTAAATGAGGAAAACATATGCTTGTTCTGAGAATAGGAACATGTATCTTGCTATATATTCTTTATCTATCATAATAATGTATATATAATTTAAAGTTTCATTATTTTCACATGGATAAAAAATATTGCGATATTTTTATAACAACAACAGCTCTACATCTTTTTGCCAACGCAAGTATTGAATAAAACAATTAACATATGCGTGCTTATTACTCGTGACACACTTACTTCCTGACCTCTTTGACGCACATTAGACTGCTCTGTTCAGTTTAGATCAAAATTGGAAACTATATCTGAACGTTTTCCGGTTCCTTGTTGTCGGAGCCCAGGATCCGTTTTCCTACTATTCTTCTCCACTTCTCCACATATTCGACATGGTTTAGGCGCACATATCCTGCTTATCGACATCAGCCTATGACTTTTGTATGGTCTGTCTCATCTAAGACTATTCCTGGTTTCTTCCTCAGCCGTTGAGAGTCGGAGCTCAGGCTCCGCTAAACTTTGGTGTCAGTCTATAATAAAGTACTCTGTGATATGGTAATTGGTATGCAGTCAATCATGCTACTTTCGGAACACAAATCAGATAAAACATTATTGTTTTTTATATTTGTGATTCAAAATACCTATAAGGATAAGGCAATGACAAAACTAAGCAATTTTGTTCACATGTTATTTACCGTAAATAATATTATTATTATTCGTAATCCATATAACTTAAAAGTACCAATATATAGTGCCATCCAAGAACGATAATAAAATTAAATTTGATTTGTTGAGAATTCCAAAAGCATGATGTAAAAGTAATTAGTTAAAAACCTGGTCAATCAAAGTGATTAGCTTAAGTTAATTCAAGGTGCTTAAATTACGATGGTCAACTTAAAACAATCTACCAAAATACTTTGCAGATAATTAGGTTTTGCAATTTTATTTTAGTATAAGAATATATATATAGTAAGAAATTGATCAGAGTTTGTGATCAAGTGACATAGACAAGTGAAAATTTAGAAATGGAGTTAAAATTAGTTATTTTATCGGTGAGTGTACTTATATATATATATATACCATGGAATTATAATTCCGTAGTGCTTATGAAATCCATGACATACACTAACAATTCAAAAAATAATCAAAGTCGTTGCTTAACTAAATGTTTGTCACAATCTTAGTCCAACAAAGTTTGTAAATAAATAATATTTAGATATATAAAATACATTTGTCGTGTGATTTCAAGAATAGTGTCTCTTTCGCCAAATTCTTGTAAATGTTCTCTAATATTTGTAAATTGTCATATAGTTTCTTAAGTAACTGCCCTAGCGCCATGTCTGTGAGACTATCTCAAGAGGGCGCAGTTTTTCTCTATTTTAAGTTGAATAACATCGTTTCCTATACTATTTTCGATAGACTTGCTCGTTACATGTTATGAATTATATGTGTGATTTTTTTATTTATTAAATAAAAAAAATACACATAAATGCCTTCCTTAAACATTAACTCAGCAAAGTCTTGTCTTGTATTCCAGTTCGCGTGCCTCTCATGCCTGGTGCCACCAGCATACTGCACAGAGCTGAGCACCCAGCTAGCTGCAGCAGGTGCCGCGACGGGTGCAGGGGTCCTGGCCAAAGGCGCCGTTCTTAAAGGTTCACCTCATATTCTCTATACTCATGTGGTAGATTTCATAGAGTACTTGCTTTCGACGGGGGAAAACATCGTGAGGAAAGCTGCGCTTTGGTAGATTATTTGGTTAGTGTATGCAACTAGTTGCCACTAGAGGGCCGTCAGTTGTGGTAAAGGTCATGTCAGATGCTTTCAGGCGACTCACACTGACACCAGTGTTAGCAATAAATCTCGATCGAAAGACTTATATATTTATTTAATCATTGTTTTCTTGAGAAGTCGTGGTATAGTTAGACCAAAGGCAAGCAGTGGTTTAGTTAAACCACTGCTTGCCTTTGGTCTAACTATTACTAAAGTAGATATTCTACTACTGCTATTTACAGTTGTAAATAGCAGTAGTAGAATATCTACTTTCTCTCTCTCTTTCAATCATCTTCGCATGTTCCCGGTTGATTGAAAGATTTGGAGGACGTCTACCCTCTTTGAAATGCTATCGTTGCCTATCAGCAGAATGAAACCACACGCCGCAGTAGAATATATACCTATATATTTAATGGTTATCAGGTTTTTCTATAAGAGCGTGTCCCCATCGCTCCGTCGTGCTCCATTGTTGTCTATAGAGTTTGACACCGACAACTTCATTTGACAACTTCAACTGCGTTTTCGACGACTTCATACAATTTCTACGTTCGATGGATTTAGTAAGTACTTCACGGAGTACCTACTAATTCCATGCTATATTCTTCTTCGTTGATTCTTCGACGCAGGACGTCACAGCGCAACTGAGCAATGGAACATGCTCTAAATCGGACCATTTGGTACTTATATGAAAATGTGAACTTTCATCTGACGACCTCGGTGGCGCACGCAGTGGTAAAGTGCTTGCCTCTGAACCGAGAGGTCCCGGGTTGGATCCCCGGTCGGGTCATGATGGAAAATGATCTTTTTCTGATTGGCCCGAGTCTTGGATGTTTATCTATATATGTATTTGTTACAAAATATAGTATCGTTGATTTAGTATCCCATTACACAAGTCTCGAACTTACTTCGGGTCTAGATCAATCTGTGTGATTTGTCCTAATATATTTGTTTATTTATCTATAGACCAAAATTTTCGATTTTTCAGAGAATCGTAGTTTAATTTCATCAATGTATTAAACAAACAAACGCTTAGTTTTGTAGCCATTATTTTTGTTTTTATTCTTCCTAATCAGTAAAAAAACCCGTTAATTACTGCCAATCTTACTGACCCCCAATGACACGTGTTATGATAATATTGTTTAAAACAGACATGTACTAACACTAAGTTATTTTATTTTAATAAATATAAATAACTTACTTTTTCAGTTCCAATAATAAATGGAAAGGATAATTTCATTTATACATAAACAAAATTAATTTTAGTACAATTATACTTACAAGAATTAAGATAAAACTATGAATTAAGAAAAAACATACGTGATCATAATTAAACTCACACTAAAAATTTCGATAAAAATGTCCCGCAAATAATTGTCATTGAAGTCTAGATCATGGAATTAGTAAGTGCTCGGAGTACCAACTAATTCCATGGCGTAGATATCCAAAATGAAATATTGGTACCTAACAATTGTTAGGTAGGTACCAATATTTCGTTTTACGGCAATCAGAGATCAACAAAAAGAAATAAATACTACCAACAATATAGATCTAGAAGGGCCCCGCGCGGCCCTGACCAACAAAATTAAATACCTAAGTCTTCCTAGAGTATTATACAACCTACCTATAGTATGTATACAACGGCTGAAGAGCAACCGGGAAAACGCTCAGATGAGAGAGAGAGAGAGGATATCGATTATGAAAACTTGAAGAAAACAGATTCTACCTACATTTGTTTTTTTAGAAATATTGACTGACATTACGTAATGTTCTTATCATGGAATCAGTAGGTACTCCGACGAAGTACTTATTAAATCCATGGTTCTTATATCAGTGACTGACATTTCCTATTTTTTTTTAATCAGGCGCTGCACTGGTTGCCGCGAAAGCCGCCGTGGTCAAAGGGCTAGCAGTGTTAGCTGCGAAGGGCGTGCTGCTCGGCGGTGCAGCCGTGCTGGGAGCCAAGGCACTGAAAGCTGTCGCGGCTTTGAAAGCCGGAGCCGCACTGGCACACGCCAAGCCAGTGGTGGTAGAGAAGCCAGTGGTCGTAGAGAAGCCAATACTTGTGGAGAAGCCAGTGCTGGTGGAAAAACCTGTGCTGATGCATGTCGCGAAACCTCATCTGGTGCATAAACCTGTATTAGTACAGCCTTTCACATACCAGGTAAGTAATTTACATCAACGCAAGTTTAATAACCAAAATTTGTCTGAATCACATGAAGTGCCTTAATGGGATGAGGTTCTTCGAAGCGAAAGCGCATCTAATGAGGCGCATCTTATGTCGACTGTAGTCTATTGACAAACAGTTCGCCAACTAGTTGCCACTAGACGGCCGTCGGTAGTGCTGAAAGTCACGTCAGGTAAAATCTGACACAAGCGTTAACAATAACACACTCAATAAGAAAAAAAAGTGTGGTTCTTATTTAAAACATATTCCATATCGCCATTATGCATTATTTCCTATAATATAATCATGTATTTTTATAAAATTATGTACCAACAATAAAGATAACAAACAAACTTCTGACTCAAAACTTCTGCGACAGGTTCCCGAACCATCAACAGTGCTGAGCCCGCCCAGCCCATCCAAGATCGCGGACAGATTGAACAACCTCGTCAGCGTCACGTCAGACGCGGTCACCAAGAAGACAGCGGCTGTTGGAGAGCTGCTTGCCTCACTTCTACCCAGCACGACTGTGGTCGACCCACCGCGACCTCTAGTGTACCAGTAAGTATACAAACGTGATTGAAGTGGTGGTGGTTCAGCGGTTAAGAGCGCCTGTGAACCGACAGATCTCAGGTTCGAATCCTACAAGCGCCGCGTTTGTATAAAACTGATTATGCAATAAGTGATCATTTTCACGAAAGATTTAAAAAAATCGTGACGAAACCAATTTGAACTAAACTGGCACTTAGACTAGTTTATTAGTGTGCATGAGACTACTTGTAACTAAGTACTGATCAGTCGTATAATTTCTAAACGCTTCTGTTACTAGTCACGTCATGATGTGGTCACCAACAAGACAGCAGCTGGTACAGCCGGCTTGTCTCGCTTCTGCAAGACTGTAGTCAACCCGTTTAGTGTATGAATTTCATCATTGTCTATTTCCTGACATTGTTGATGTCATTCCATGATACTGATCATATTATACGATCACAAGAAAAGACATCGTTGACAAATCACTTGCCTCTCTTCCAGTGAGCGAGTTTGTGTTGTGGTTAACTCGCCTCAACATTTGATTAACTCGCCACAAATTTACAAGTGTACAAGATCGATAACAAACCTAATCGCCTTCAGTCAAAAATCTATTTACTTGAACACCGCTTCCCGCGTTCTAATTGTTATCAAGTACTTCATCAAATTAGCGTTAATTGTCAAACCATAAATGGACATAATGAACTTAGCCATATAAATTAGCCTCTTTCAATAAGCACGTAACTATATGTAAATAAACATTGCGTGACTCACCACGCCTGGTTTTATTGGTTATAGTGGAATTTTACCAAGAATACAGATGCACTTCTTTGATGCGTAATATCGGATATCACAAATTCAATTAATTAACGCTTTTTGCACACTTTCCTTATATTCATTTCATGAAATCGCTTCTACAAATTGCAGGGAAGCAAGATATAAATTATTACCGATAGACGATAACAGAAGATATGAAACCTGGGGCAAAATGTAGTTTATTATAAAAATATGTCGCTTCGCTATCTTGCTTTGATGGTGTCATTCTAATAAACTTTCTTTATTTGCAGAATAGTGTCAGCGCCAAAGTTCTATCCCGTGCCATTATTCGAAAAAAATGTCGAGAAGAAGTAATTATTGTTATTTAATTTATTCCTATTATTTAAATAAATTATATAAATTAAATTAATTATGGCGTTTCTAATCAACTTAGTACCAAACTATATAAATGCATCGAACATCTCAGTGTACAAATCGGCTGTCTAAAATCAAAACCATGTAACTCACTATTTTGAAACATTTGTTTCAATATTTTTTTTCACTGTGTAGGTCCAATATTAGTCAAAACTAATGACTCACTTAATTTTGATTTTGGACAGTCAAAATGATACATACCTATAAAATCAACTCTGACGGTTGGGTAAACGCAAAGTAAAATGAATGGAAATCCTTGAAAATGTTATGAAAAATGAAAATTAGAAAACTGATCCAGAAGGGAAAAGATTTGAATTATGTACATGGAAATTAAGTAGTAACATCCTAAGTACGAGGTAGGGGCTTCGCATCCGAGATGATGCAATGTTTATACCAACCTGTTTAATTTTGTATGTAGGTATATCTTATGATTGTTCATGTTCAGCTAGCGAACCAAATATAATAAAATCACACACTGAATAGGCATGCTCTGCTTCAAGATTTTCAGGAGACTTAAAAGGTTTTTATGACGAAAAATAATTGTGCCCGTAAAAATTTCACACCAGCGAAGCCGCAGGCAAATGCTTGTAAATAATAAATCTTTATTGCATGAAAAAAATCGGCTTCGAGTCTGACATCACCTTTTGGGCAAAAAACGCCTCCTATAGCATTTTTAGTTTTTTAATTTTTTACATGAACAACCTTAGTGTTGTGTTCATGTTATACAAAGTTCTCGCATCATTGAGTGCGATAAATAGAAGTTATGTGCACTCGATGATTGATCGATTATATTTGATGAATATGAATAAACTCGACATTTATTCATCATTCATTTAGCAAATTAGTATCGATCGGCACAAGAAAATAAACTTTGTTTAAATTAAACATTACACAGGACATATTTAGCATTTATTAATTAAAGTACCTAGATGACGAAAAGTTTTGCCAAAAACCAACAACAATACAATCTGTATTGCATTGGCAAGTGATGAATATACCTGATCAATTAGTCTGTCTGTATTGCCTAACCGTAGCAACATTGACACGCACCAGTCGCTGTGTTTTTTTATTTCAGTTTCAGTAAAACTCGTAATGCTAAAGACTGAACAGTCTAATAAGTAGTTGCATGAGAAACCACTTGTCAATTCTCGATTATTTATAATTAGAATGATGGCAAATGAGCAGTCACAGTCTGAGGCAAAAATGTTCACAGTAGGTATATCTTTAGCCAAGGTTCGGAAGAAATCAATTCCCATATGGGAAGCGAAGTAATTAGACTGAAATTTCAACTGTGGCTAACACTCTACTTTTCATTTAGAATATAAGAAAGTTTATAGATAGTACAAATAAAAAATAAAACCGATTAATAATCATAAATGTTCTGATATTTAAGTGCGGTAAGTTGAAAATTACAGCCGAGGCGATATTTCTAACAAGAAAATAGAGGCTGTAATTTTCGAAGCGCACGTATGTCATATGACGTTTTATAACATATTTGCGAGGAATTAAATAAAACTCGGAAAACGAATAAATCTTTAATTACTTGTTAAAGAACAATTTTTAAAATTGATTGAGGCTTTGAGTAGCCGCTTTCGCTTTTGAGACTTGTGGCGGTGTCAAATTAATAATGTCATCACTACTTGACGATATTTTCAAATAAAAACAATACAGCGAAAAGAAAAAGCGCGCGGAATAATTTTACTTGTTCACAAATTAGCAATGCTCGCCGCACATCAGCGCTTTTTTTAGGCAAAGGCATAAAAAACAGCCAGTGTTATAAAGCAAATTAATATATTTATATTTTGTTACAGATAAATGATTGTAATTTATTGTCAAAATTAATTTAAAGAATATTCAATGATTATTTATTTTATCTTCTGAAGTTAATTTTATTCAAAAAATGTTGACCACTTTTGTAATATAAAAACTCTTTGTTAAGATTTTTTTAATCGTTCGTTTTTAAACGGAACAGCTATATAAACCCGGCGTTTTATTTAAGTATAAAAAAACTTGTACGTTTTACATTACATTGTCGCACAAGTGCGTAATGAGACACGCACAATACGATTTTGAAATTGGTGAAATGAATATAAAACTGATTAATTTTTATTTCGGTACAGCTTCCAATTAGAATATGGAACGCGAGTCATTGGTGCAGGCCATAGATTTATTAACCTAGTTGTACGCCACGAACTTAGACCTCGTAGAACACAATAATTTTTTATAAAATTTAATATTTCAAAAACGACTGAACTAATTTTGATGCCCCACGAACTTAATAATTATATTGGCATATCCTACATATCTTTTAAATTTCATCAAAATCGGACCAACGCTACCCTCGCTCGGTCAATAAATTCACACTGGCTGCAGAAACTTGCAAGACCACCGTAACACATTTTTTTATTCCAGATTTTCAAAAATTATAAACTGTTCGATTTATAAACCTTTTATGAGTTCTATTTTTTAAATGTGTTTTTATAGATATTTTTAGTTAGTGGGATTTCTTCAACGGAATCGGATCAAAATTAAATATACACTTTATATACAAATATATACTTTCAGAGTATGAGACATGAAAATTTCCTTTCTTTGGATTCATGAAAACTTTCGTAAAAGTTATTTTTTTCAATCAAAATATATAAGACTTTTTCTACTATTGCTAACTTCATATAATGTTTGCGGCCATAACAAATGTCAGCTAGCTAGTTGTATTTTTGTTTGCTGATGGATAAACATTATTAATACCAGATTATACGCATGAAAAGTTATACTAAATGGGATCAATCCGAAAGTATGCACGTTCGGATTGATCCCATTTAGCATGACTTTTCATGCGTACTTGTCCAAATGGTGTCCAAATGACTGCTAAAATGATACTACTTGATTTATGTACTTGTTTGACTGATGAAATTTTTTTCAAATATCCATACTACGAAAGAATGAAAGTGAAAGATCTGACAAAATTACAAAACTCTCATATCTACTTGCAGATTACATCTGATGAAGCAGGAAAACTTCAATCAAACATTCAGATAAAATTGATAACGATTTCCCAGTTATTTTAAAGAGCGATGCACTCCCTTGACGTCAACTGCATATCGTATTACATCTGTTCCTCGCAGGAACTACACAGGTTCAACTATATTCCGATTAAATTAAGATAAATAATCTGGAGCGTGGATTCTGCCGCTAACTGTATCAGCTGATCAGGTCATGACTCTAGATACGTACTGATATATTTATCCACATACTCACACAAACCTACTCACGAATGTGTGTTATTAAATATGTATTAACATCCACCTTTGACTTTAGAAGACAGCATAATTAGGGCTACGATAATCCCCCACACGGTAATATTGGTAATTAATCGTTGGTCTTACCAGGATCAAAATCAAATCATTTGTTCAGAAATTAGGCCTTCACAGGCACTTTTTCACGTCATAGTCTAAATTAAATGATGTTTACCAAAGCTACAAACTAGCTAGTAGTTTGTAGCTTTGGTAAACATCATTTAATTATTATTTCGGAACGATGTGTATTATTTCGGAACGACCACTGCTGAGAAGAAATGCCGAAAGAAACTCATTCAAACAGTGTTGGTCCCTATTATGCTAGAAGGGCTTACCATTTTTTAAATATAAATTTATGCATAATTTTTTATCAGTAATATAACAATGTAACTCTTGGATCTTACTAAATACTATATAAATGGACAACAATCAACATTGAGCATTAAACTTGTATCATGGGTCGTATGGACACATTTAAACAGAAACGGACACAACACAACCAGCACCGCGGACAGATATTTGTGATCACAGATATAAATATTTGCTGGGAGTCGAACCCAGGACCTCCAGATAGTGGGCGGACATGGTGAAAAGTACGTGGCGGAAAAATTCTCGAACTAATCAAATCAGATAGGTACTTTATTCTAACGTCAAAAATAAAATGTTATATGGACCTCGTATGACTTGTATGTATTGTGACGAACCGGAGTTTTGGAGTTTGGGATCAAAAAATAGTAAATCTCGTAATTGGTTATTTAAATACTTATATGCAATTTATTTTTTACCCCGTCAAGTAGCCAATATCAAGAAAGATATATATACAAAATAGCATATATAATAATATATAATAATAAACAAAATAGCAACGAAACAAACACAAGCAGGATGTGACGTTGCGACAGTCGCTTACAGACGTTTGGACTGGCCCAAAAAGTGATTCATTTTGTCAATGTTATCTCTTTCGAAAGTAGTGGTAAAATGTGATGAAGATTTTCTTTCTCCGATGATTAAGGCGTCCTTGAAATGAACTTCAAAACAAAATATTCTATTCTATGTATTTGTGTGTAAAAATGAAAAATCTTTTGAATTTTAAGGCCTCGCGGTGAAATTCGTTGCGCCGCTTCATTTTCACCTGCGATTTGGAAGTCGGCAGTAGACTACATTTTAAGAATTTTTTGACGTCAATTTGTTATGTATCCCAAGGGTGATTTACACCGTTAGACTTTGACGTTAATTTTAACGTGCGCTACGCTGGCCTTCAGACATAATGACGTACTTTGCATTTTTCTGCGCACTAACTTAACTAACTTGAATGAAAGTTTTGAATTTGCAAGGACCCTACCCTGAAGTTTCCCTGGGTTCCGCAATAGGCACTATAGGCAACCATTGAATGTTACTAAAACAGTAAAGTAAATCATAAATGAAAATATATTTACAGTTAGTTGCAAATCGCTACAGATCCTGAACTGAACATTGATTGAATTTGTACAACAATTGTTGCCTACATGTAGTTTTTATTGGACAAACTAATGATATTCAAATGGGGCGGCAAATCTACTGCTTAGAATTGTTAATTCGATGTTAATAATTTTCGGGGCGGTATAAAAGTGCGTGCGTTTTGATGTAATGCAGCATAATTGCAGTAACTGTGCCATTTGGTAGTGCAGCCGACAATACACATAACCATGTCTCGACTTACGGTAAGAAGTGTTATTAAATTATATTTAATATAAACTTATCAAATATTTTGAACTTAATAAAATCATGATCGAAAAGCAAATAAGTTAAAATGATTTTATTTATGAGTAGAATATGAACATGAGACGAGACTTCGAACACACCGACCATATGTCTTATACAATGTAAAAGTTTGTTAGCTTGTTAGGCAACTTTAAAACTTCAATTCGGCATTGTTATCTTTTCAGATCCTTTTTGTCGTCGCCGTCATCTGTGAAGTGTTTGGAGAAGGTAAGAAATCCTGCATCATATGGATTCTGGGATTATTATGACCTTAGTCTCATTAAATCTTTTTTGTTCAGGTGTCGAGAAAGATTCTAAGCCCGCGCAGTCTGGGATTCTGTCGGTTGCATCGCCAGGCCTCATCGGCCAGGGGTATGGCCTCGGCGCAGGTCTAATAGGCCCGGCTGGCCTCGTGGCCCCAGCCGGGCTCGCGGGCGCTGCCCTCGTTGGCCCCGCCATCGGCAGCGCTGCCGGCCTCAACAACGCCGGGGCCGTTGGAGCCTCCCAACTCAGCGCGATCCAAAACGCCCAAGCCGTCCAGGCCGCCCAAATAGCCAACTCCGCCGCCGCCGCCATCCAAGGAGCCCGTGTGACCGAAGCGGCAGCGAGAGCCGGCCAGGTCAACGCCATCAACAACGCTCAAGCACTCGACGCCGCGCGCATCGCTAACGTCCAAAGGGCCCAGGCTGCGGCTATCGAAAACGCGAGAGCAGCTGAAGCGGCAAGACGCGCCGCCGCCGCCAGCTCTCTGGAACTCGCCCGTGCCGTAGAAGCTGAACGCCTGGCCAACGCTGCTCGCGTGCAAGCCATCGCTATCGCCAACACCCGGGCAGTGGAAGCGGCTCGTATTGCAAACGCGGCTAGAGCTCAGGCAGCGGCCGTGGCCGCCAGCGCGGCGCAGGCGCAAGCAGTCGCCGACACAGTGGCCAGACAGGCTAGCGATGGTGCTCTACTGTTGGGCGGTGGTTACGGCGGCGTGGTAGCGGCGGCTCCAGCAGAGGCAGCAGTGCCGGTCGCCGCAGCGGCTGTGCCCGTCGGCGGTCTCGGCTATGGACTCGGCGGCTACGGTCTCGGCGGAGGATGGGGACTCGGCAAACACTAAACAGTCACCACAGCACAGTGTTGGTTCTCTATAACCATTAACAACCAGATTTTCTACATCCATTTCGATATCTTCCATAGAAATGGTAAGCGGCAGGCCTCAGTAGATATGGACTGGTCATGTAAATAGATTTTACTTCGAATTTTATAAGCTGGACATTGTAATAATAAATTGTTAGCACTAACAATTATTTCTGTTTTATTGACTTTATTCTCTAGGTTTTAGTACATTTATTTCTCGACAGTTCGAAAATCTTGGCTAACATTTCTCTTCAAAAATGTGTTGTCGGTGTTGTGAGCCAATGTTGTAAGACTGCAAATAATACTGCACGTAGCACTGTGTAATCTTTATTTAGCCGCCACGGCTGCAGTCCCTGCAATTACGTGAAAATTGAAAATTCACATTAGACAATTTATTTGTTTACTAGTGATTCATAATATATATATATATAATTATAATATATTATATAAATACCTATACGCGGGAAAGTTCACCGCTCACTTGACATACAGGATTTCCCAATATCCTATCTTTAAGATTCGCTTATCGCTGATGTACTTTCCAAACGATTTCCCTTCATGATATGTTATCAAATATGAATCCAATATGTTTGTTGGTTTGTTCAGTATTTTATTTTTTTCTCCGATTTATACCCAGATAACTTGTGCGCAAGCTTGTTAGCTTTATACAGGGTTACTAGTATCTTAGGTTATCTTTCGGTTAGTTACTGGTACACATAAGGTACATAGAGACTGACATCTTTTGTTCTACGACTTTTATCTAAATGTAATAAATACAACAAAATTCCTTTTTTTAGTTTTAATAACGATTCTATAAAAAGTTACGTCTATGTTCGATTCCACTATATACATAACGCTACTGTACTGTCTCGTGTTGCTTGGCTATTACATACGAGTAGAGTTAAGATGTGAAGAATCGCAAATTAGGTTGTATTTTTTTTTTTATATGGAAAGAAAAAACTACGAATCAAGAATAAAAGTTGCTTATTTTGATGAACCCAAGTAGTCTTTAGGAGGTTTTGCGTTTGATACCAGTGACCCTGTATATAGATATACTAGCTTGACATGATTTTCATACGAATTTTCACCACTCATTAAGTATAGTATAGTAAATTTAGCGGTTGATTATTGAAAAATAAAATAGCCACACATGTGAATGAGGGGACTTTAACTCTTGCAAATTTAATCAAACTCGGTCTAGTAGTTTAGTCGTGAAAGAGGAACAGACAGACAAACAAATAGACAGACTTTCGCATTATATCGGTAACGGTAACTAGCGCAAATGCCTAAGTAGTGAAAAAATTATGGAAAATTAAGAAAATTCATTAGGTAGATATGAAAAAACAAAATCTTGCCTCATTTATACGTCCCTAATGAAACTCAATCTGGTAAGGTCATGGTTAGGTACTTATATATGGAGGCGATGTGTGATCTTAATTTTTTTTGAATAATAATTGTGTTTTACTTCTCGAATGTCCAACGGCAACCTATTATAAACTTGTGCTTCTTCATATAACAATGTTTTTACCGTCGTTTGTCCTAGGAGAAATAATGCGTAAATTATGCGCTCGGCGCGTAATTCGTTTATTGGTACACAAAACGCCAATTTGGTTACAAAACATCCAATACCGGGTGAAAATCTTATATTTTACGCACTACACGTTCGTCTTAGTTACGCGGGTATATGGATAGATATCGATAAGATATGTATGTAGCTGTAGAGAAAATAAATACACGGTGATAGTTCTGTAGGAGCATTGTTTTAGATTGTTCTGTGACTGTGACAGTTCAGCAAAATGGCACTCAAAGTGAGTAAAGATCTTTAAAAACCCTATAATTTAAGTTAGAAATTTCACTAGCTAAAAACTAATATGAATAACTTGTGAAAATAGTGTTTGTTTGTTGTATGATTTTTTGTTAATATTTTTTCCAAGTCCAGGAGCAATAATTAAAGTATAAAAAATATTATAAAAATACTTTGTGGAGGACACAAATCGCAATATCGTATAAACTTACATAAATTCCTCTATTGTATTCAAATATTTTTTTAAAATACATACTTACTCAGATTTCTTTGAGTCATTTTCAGAGGTGGTTACAATTTATTCTAATTTTTATCGAAATAAATGTCTACATAAATATGTTTTAAATATAACCAATTGTGTTTTCAGACGATCTGCCTGCTTCTGGTAGCTTTCGAATGCCATGGTAAGTTCTAATCCATACTAATATTATAAAGAGAAAAGATTTCAATTTTTGTTTCTTTTTTTAATTGTGATGAATAAACTCAAAAACTACTGGGTAGATTTTGTTGAAATTTGGGACAGAGATAGGCGAAACCTTCAGGAGTGACAAAGGCTACTTTTTATTATGGTTTTAACCGAACAAAGCCGGGGCGAGCGGCTGGAAAATTATAAAAAGCAGATTTTATAATTTAATAGCCTGGCTGAGATTTTATTATTCATAAAACCTTTTTGATTAACGTGTGTAGACATACATTTAAATGAGTAAATAGGTAACTATTATTTAGTAAATGTAGTTCAGTATAGTTATGAATTTTTAACTAGAGGAACCGGAATTATGATCTTTAGTTTTTATTAATTTCGGTAATATTTGAAATTTAAATCGTCGTATCGACAAAAACAAATAATTTTCTTACTATTTTTCAGCATACCCGTTCACAGGATTCCCTAACAATTTTGGATCCAATCAAAACAATGGTCATAATCTCAACACCATCGAACACGTTCATGGTTCCTATGGTAACCAACATCATTTTGAAGGTTTCGGACTACCCAATAGCTTTGCTTATGGACATTTTCCTGGAAGTTTCCAAGTGAACCAGCCTGGCTTCAGCCAAAACCAGGACTTCAACAGCCAAAATCATGCCGGATTTGGACAAAATCACGGATATTTATATCCGAACAAAGATATCTTTGGCCCGAATCAAAACGAATTTAGCCATAGTGGAAACAGTCCAATTTCCCCCTTAAAATCTCGAAGCAATGTGGGACAACTTGTTGAAATTCTTCCATCCAAACCTTTTGAGCCAGTTCCCTTCGATGAAAGCAAAGCATTCCCTCGAAATATATATAACCATGGACTTCCAGTGGGACAAGGCGGATTTTCCAACTATGAAAACTCAAGACCAGTACCTAGTAATTTCGCACCAGCAGCCTTTATTCAAAACCATGGTAGTTTCGGACCATACAACAGCTTCGGTCAGAACCCAGGCTACTTTGGGCAGAACCATGATGGTTTTGCGTACGCTCATGGGTTTGATAACTTTGGCCACGGCCTCAACCAATTTAGCCAAGGAGGACAGAAACCCAATTTTCAACAAATTCCTCGTAAAATTGAAGAAGAGCCAGTTGGAGATGCTTTAATCAATTCAGATTCAGTTCCCAGCGAGGAATTCAATGTGATCGCGCAAAGTGATGATCACCATCACCACGGCCATGGTCATCATGGTTTTGGACCTGACTTTAACAACCAGCAAGCCTTTGGGCAAGACAAGTTTGGCCAAAATATTCAAGGATTTTGGCCTGGACAATATGGACCATGGTACGGCCCAAATGGATTTGCATACTGGCATGGACCTTGGCTTGGTCAGAACGGGTATGGCCCTTGGCAAGTACCAAATGGTTTGGATCAAGATAATTTGCCATGGCCATGTTGGTTTGGTCATGATCACGGACATAATGAAGAACCGAGTGCTGAACCCGACCAAGACGTAAATGATGACTCCAAGCCCGATGACGACCAACCAAGTGTAGAGGATGATGCTGTACCGTCTGCTGAAGAGGAAACCACAGAAGAAATCAATGTTGAAGAGACAGAGTGACATGAACGCGAATGATTTTAAAATTTAATACTGGTGCTAATATATAGTTTGTGCTAAATATATTGATATGAAATAAATAAATCTGGATATATTTGTTATCTTTGTTACCACCACAGCAACACCGAATATTCATCATTGAACCACACAACATTTTACTATTCTTAGCAGTTAACAATACTACTAATGAAACATAATTTATTTGTCGAATACAGGCTATTTTATTTTATTTACATCAGTAATATAAGTGCTTAAATATAGTTTTCACGTAAGTCATCCACGGAAAGTATATAGTGATTCCATTTTAGGGCGGAACTACACGCCAAGTCTTACAGATCTGTTGGAGTGAATAACACTATGAACTAAGAAAAAAACATGGAAAATACCAGAAGGCCTACTACGGAACATACAAATACGTAGCACGTTACTAACATCCACATGCTGTCTCTTTTTCCATATTGTGTACATATCATCTAAAAAAAAGAGAACGTGTGGACGCAATGACGTGCTAACGTATTTTGTAATTCATGATAGCCCCCCTGCTGTTTATCTTACCGTGCGTGTCGTAAAAGTCGGTCGAGAGATTAATTTCTTGTAGGATTTTTTCTTTATATATATCTAATAGGACTTTTGGGGTTTTTTAAATTAGTTGTTGTAGCAACAAGAAATGTTTGGTGAAAAGACCTAAGTCTCTTCTTAGCGGAATAAAACAAAAAGTGAGAAAAAATAACAACTTAATATTTGCAAGTATGTAAGGTATACATAGCATTATTTATCACAGCGAGGGTCATCGTCGGAATAGGTACCTACCCCGACTATTGATAACAGCTAGTATATAAATGTTTGTTCTCAAATCTTTCGTCATATTTCAGTGATACAGAAAGGGGTACCTGGTGAAAACATGGCTTTTAAAGTGAGTACACATAACATATTTATTATTTAAAAAACAGGTACAGTAAACTACATGTCGATAATTCTTGTTTGCTATTATCACGGTAGTAGCGGCGAATTTACATTAAATATGAATAACTTTATGTGTTGCTAATTGTATTAAATTAGATGCTTCTTAATATTTTACCATAATATTTCATTTTCGACACGTATTTTTATTATGGTCTTGAGAGTTGCATGCAACATTTGACAAAAAAATCATGTCCAGTGAGCCGTTGAGGAATGCCTTTGTCGGGAGCTGATTCTAGGTGCAATTAGGTCATACTCATAATATACAAGGACGTATGGATTAAATGGATTATTGGATATGCTTGTTTCAGATCGCTTGTATACTTTTGGCGCTTGCGGTAGCATGCTACGGTAAGTTATAGATATAGTAAGACAACTCTGACTAAGTTAAGCTAGTCCTACCTCACCTCATGAAGCACCGCATAGACCACAGGGTATCAAAAATATATAAACGACTGGACCACCACCGCACGAAAATCCGCAAATCACTCTTATAGAAATTACCACAGGACACTAGTATTTTTTTTCTTATCCACAGCTTTTCCACAAAACTACTGCGTTGTCCCTGAACATAGCCAAGGTTCCGGCCAGCAGGGAGGATTCAGCGGAGACCCAGGCTTCGGAGGCCAAAGCGGCTCAGGGGGCTTCGGCAACTATGGGCAGCATGGCGAGCACGACCATGTAGGCAGGCACAGCCGCAGCCCGCAGGGCCACGCTGGTCACGGTCATGGCGGACAAGGTGGAGAACCCGGCTTCGGCCGTAGTCAGGGAGGATTTGGTCAAGGAGGACAAGGCCAGGGAGGATTTGGTCAAGGAGGACAAGGCCAGGGAGGATTTGGTCAAGGAGGACAAGGAGGTTTCGACCCTCACTATGGCGGTCACGGACAGAACGGACACCGAGGAGGTTATCAAGAATACGGATATTAGAATTAAGAATTTTTTAATTAAGTAATAAAAACAATGTATGTATTTATATGTTTATATTTCCCTATCACAGAGCCGGTACATTTAAAATTTGTAAATTTCGGAATAAAACTCACCTAATACATACATTAGGTAAACCTGAAATGTTCAATTGCGATGTCTACATTTAAGCATACATAAGCTACTAGCAAACTATATCAAAAAATAGAAAATCAGCTAAGACCGAACACCTAATCCTTACCCCTCTGAATTGGAACTACTTAATAGTAAATAAGTAACTAGTACTACGATTTATACCTATGTGACATTGTAAACTAGTTAGGTAATATGTGCCTTACCGCCATAGGTAACTTATTAAAAGTATATAACAAACGCATCGTTGCTCATGGTGTTTAGAGTGGATGAATGTTTGGAGAGCTAATTCTTGCCCGATTTCTTTCTCCACTTTGCACAATCTTCAACATTCTTTAGTTCTCAGACTTTTAGACATTATTCTGATGACATAAAGTCCGCAGTTCTTGGGCTTATCACTTCTGCCAGGAACCAGCGGAAGTTTTGTTCCCTGCGTAATTAGCCGATATTTAAATCCTGCGAAAACTAGGTTTAAGAAGAAAAAAAACTTTATTTTTACCGAACTCGACAGGGCAAAACATGGCCAAATTATCATGCATTCGATGAATGAGAGAAAAGAGCATCATATCAATCAAAAGAGCATATTACATGCGGCATCGCAGATAATAAATATAATCTCTGAAAAAAAAATCGGTATCACATTGGTGTGACGAAGTCAGACGCGGGTCTGCCTTCAGCGGAACCATGACGAAAATAACCAGACATCACAAACATTTGGTCTTTTTTGTGTCAGAGCGTTGAACTAAATCTATTAAGGACCCCACTCTTAGATCCTAACATCATCACATCGAGTGTATTATTGCTACTTACATCTTCCTAATATCTAATTAATTCATAACATTCCTAACATCTGATGGGAAACAACCGGTATAACTCTCATATTCCTCAATTTTTTAACTTATCTATAATCGTGCGCCCCAGAATCTCCTAATTTAACTTACAAAAATCATTTTTCAAAATGCGTGTTTCATTTCCGGGAATTTATTAGAAAATTTTACACAAAAACACGGAACTTACGAAAACAAACCGTAAAATAAAATAAATACTTAGCTTTATCGCAATTCTTGTAATTCGTAACGAGACTTTCGATGCACCAATAAATTATTCTCCGGTGGCCGAAACTGGAACTATAAATATTGCATAAATTATTAAATTATTTTGAAGACTCTAGCGCCATCATTAGCAAAGTAGATAGCACGTGTCTGTTTAGTTTATAGACGATGTGGGGTCATCCATCATGGCCCTCAAAATTGTGATAACGGCTAATATATATAGTCGTTCCTTCTATTTCCCTCGTCATAACATAAACAGACACTATTACTAGAAACATGGCTATTAAAGTAAGTAATATTTAGTATTTAGTTTATATATCATAGTGTATTGTGTATAGATAGGTACGTAAGGTATTGGAGCATTTATCCATCAAAAATAGGGATCTGATTATGATAATTCTTCAGCAGATATGTATGAGTAACTATCTATCTATATATGTTCCGAGTATATTATTCGCCTAATTTATATTTTTTTACTAATATTTTCAGATTGCGTGTTTGGTTCTCGGGCTTGCTGTAGCATGTACCGGTATGTATATTAAAAATAATATGCAAAATAATACAGAATCTAAAAAAATAAAAATCTTTAAAAATAGACGAGTAGACCAAAAACTGTGCAAAATCAGAATGCTCTAATAATATCTAGTACCCGATTTACACTTCGGTACTTATATGTGACGTTTTAATTTTTTGTCTCAAGTATTATTTTAATTTATAGGTATATTACCAAGTACCTATATTACCAAGTAATGCAATAGATGCGAAAGTGCATTTATTTGTTTGTTACCTCTTCAAACATTGCAACTGCGCATAATAATAACTTTATTATTTGTAGCTGTAGAATGTCCCGAAACTTAGGGTCCTCGTAAAAAAACAAATATTAACTAATCCATAGTTTTAAGCATTTCCAGGTTTATTATTTTTGAGATTTTATTTCAGCTTTGCCAGGAGGGTACGGCGGCTACGGAGGTGGACACGGTAGCCACGGAGGTAGCCAAGGAGGCTTCGGTGGCAACCAAGGTGGGTTCGGCCACGATAGCGGATTTGGGGGAGGTCAGGGCGGTTTCGGCGGCGGACAAGGCGGTCTCGGACATGACAGCGGATTCGGTGGTCAAAGTGGACAAGGAGGCTTCGGTGGCGGCCACGGCGGACAAGGATTCGGTGGTGGCCACAGCGATCATGGTTTCGGTGGTAGCCAAGGACATGGCGGATTTGGAGGTAGTCAGGGCGGATTTGGTGGCAGTCAGGGCGGATTTGGTGGCAGTCAGGGCGGATTCGGCCAGGGACACCACGGCCACCACGGCGGATATCAGCAGCATGGGTATTAGACCTAGTCGCAATTTTTAGTTTAAAATACAATAAAGAATTATTTTATTGTTTTTGTTTTGTCTTATTAATTAAAATATATTAATATCGCGTAAGAAACTCAGTAAAACAAATTTCTACTTTCTATGCCCATTAGTTATGGCAATGCCTGTCTGTTTAAGGTACTCCGTGAAGAGACTCATAACCTTATCAGTTGTCAACATTAGCATTACCAAGGACGTCTAACGTCAGGCAAGTGCAAATCCCGGAAACAATCCCAGTCGCATTTTCAAAATCTTTATTTTTTACACTGAACGCGGGCTTCGCGGCGCGGCCGGTACGCGTTTGGAACCGATACGCAAAAATGATAGATTAAAGAATGCCTTAATGGCGAAGGTAAGTCCACCTTTTGTAGGTTAATTTTGTGTAATAAAGTTATAAATTAATTAAAATTATCAATCTTGAATTTATTGAAAGTTCTTGAATATTGGAGCAGATATTATTTTCATTGGCATTCGAAACAGTTTCCTATCGGCACACTCGTACACTCAGTACAAATGGTTCAAGGTTACTAACCACAGTAAATAACTCTGTAAATGTCTACTGAGGAGGATGCCACCCACAGCACACGGGAACCTGCAGTGGTTGTCAGCTCACAATATTATGTCATGTAACAGTTATTTACTAATAAATATTTTTTTCATTTCATTTCTAAGATCAAATAAGAGAGACAAGCTCTTTGGTATCTTGTAATCAGTAAGTTGATTATAGACTCATGCAAACAATAACGTCCTATTGTCAATGACAAATATCTTTTGATATTACTTTATCAATATATCAACTGACATTAATAAATTTACTTCATTTTATTGGCTTTTAGTTAAAATTAATTGTCTTTATTGAGGCAAGAACAACCAATGCGAAGCACGAAGAAAAGCACCTAACTACTAGCCATATAACATCAAAAAACGTAATGTTTTAAATACTTATGATTTGACTAATGTTGCAAAGTCATAAGCATTTAAAACTAAATTATATTACGAACTTGATTGACAGTTCAATAAGAGTCAAAACAAGTTTTAATTTTACTTTTATTAATTTAGGGTTCCATCAAATGTCCAAAAGATAGATATCCATATTAAAAAAAGTACGAACCGTATAAGTGGAAATCCTGAAGCTTTTAAGTATTAAAATGATTTAAATAAAACCATTGTTGAAAAAAAAAACAATATTATTTATTTTACTGCCGTACACAATCTCTATTCAGCGCCGTACATTTTAGTTGACTCGTACAATAATACTCCCTCAAACTACCTGCCTGGCGATAGAGGACGCGCAAGCGCAGACAATATTTTTTCTACAATACGAGTCGACGAAAACTTTAATATTAACAGTAATAGGTTTTTATAAACGTAGAGAATCTTTAACATTTCAGCTAAATAAAATAGTCATCTGCGCATGCGCACCCGTTACGCCCAAACGCTAAAGGCAACTCAACGTGAAGCACGAATAATACAAATGTATTTTACGAGAATCCCTACTTTTGTATTATAGAAAAATACACGTCCTCAGTGCTTTAAACCCTATCTAACTATGACTGCTAATTTTTAATTGCTATTTATTTTATTACAATGTGCATATCTTCGTAAACTGTGATAAAATTACATAGTATTAACAAATGCACCCTCAATGATGTTATATATTCCCATAGACTACACACTATGATTGAACTGCCTTCTAAATAAATATAATTTAAGATCTACTATTTACAATCTAACAATTATATACACAGATCAATAATTTAAAAATATTTTAAAAACAAAATAAAAGCGTCATTTGTCTCATCTTACATTAAAGCATTTTAGAAGGCGAATAAACGAACACTTGTTAATTACAATAAAATTTATAAGACTCTTTACACATGGGCGATTTGACCCGTCCGTCAAGAATAATAAGTATTTATATTTGACAAAGCAACATACTAGCTTAGTTTCATTGTAACCATAGCAGAAAAAAAAATCACTTTTACATAAAAACAAAATCAATAATATTCGAAAGATAAAATTTGAAAAACAATATAGAATTTATTTCACTCACCAACATATATATTTCTTGAGGAATATGTGTAAATTTAACTTTTTGATGTAAATAGGGTTTTGTCTTGAAATTTTTACATAATAGAATCAATATTTAGCATTTCGTCTTTCTCACTCATATCGTGCTGATGAACGAGATAGCAAGACCTCAGTAGGTCGTAGTCACGATATATTTTTTATAGTTTTATAGTTATGTATTAAATGCAGTGTTATTTTTTGATTATAATTATTTTAGCTACAATAATTTCAACTAATAAAATTTTGAGCTCTTCCACGCATAATTGTGCGATATATATATTTATATTTTATATTAAATCATAAAAAATAGACATTGCTACAATGTATTATATCTATAATAATAGTCAGTAGTCTCTTTTATTTTCCGAATTAGATGCCTTTTCGATAACAGTTGGTTTACAAAAAATCATTTATTTATTTAAGTCAACAATAAAAACAGCGAAATTTCGCAATTTGCTAACACCTTACCGCCACACACTAATTTGTGCAAATAATACAAATATATATATTACAAAACAAAAATAAACATTAATACAAAAACTTGGCATCGATTCTTTCACTTTCCATTCATAAGATCGATCTCAACGAGGCCCGTATTAAAATGACGCGCCCAAGACAAAGAAAACTAGAGACTTCATCTTTCGTTTCACTTATACAAGAGAAATGCATATTAGAAATACACGAGAAGAAACGAGACAGAGCGTTAATATCTTTTGTCCCTGACCGTGTGCCCGTTTTACAACACCTAGTCCGCCACTTTGTTGAGTCGGAAAGTTGTATGGTAAAGTTCTATCTCGTTCAACTGTAATTTGGCAAAACGAGCTCATCTTTAGTTTTATTTCTTGACTTCCGAAGAAGACTTTACTTTTGACACATACAAATGTCAATCTTTTATTGCAAAGGGAGGCTAAGGCCAGCGAAGTCGCCGCTAGGGGCGCTGTTGTCGAAGTTATTTTTTATTTTAAATTTCGACGTTCATGTTGTGCACCACGAAGATGAATCAATTATAGTCTGTCTTTAAAAAGTAGAAAAAACGCTGTGTCCTCTTGGCTAGCAACACTTTATATTCAGCAACCAATCTTGAACATTCATCATTCAATGGCAAAAAAATGTAGTTCGTTGAACCATTCTCTACTATTTATAGACAGACTGAAAGTCGGTCGATAGCAGTATCTCGAGACTTGGACAAGTTATATTCATATTAAATATAAGTGGGACAATGTTCTAAGCTGGTCCCGCAGGCGTCGCAGGTCTTCGCGTCCCGTTTGTTAACTAGCGTGCACGCGGGACACTCCCGCCCCCCTGAGGTTAAGGGCTGTATTTCCGGACCCCTTTTGGATTTCCCGCACATCTCACACGCGGCCACGTTGACGCGGTTCAAGTAAGTGCATGTACCGCATTCCCATCTGTAAAGATATAAAAAATAACATTAATTTCTATTAATTTGGTTTGTATTGTGTACAATAATCCTACTTATAAATGCGAAAGTTTGTGAGGGTGTATGTATGTGTGTATGTTTGTTACTCTTTCACACACAATTTACTGGACGAATTGTTATGAAATCTGGTACACGGGTAGAATATAGCCTGAAATAACAATGACAAATCGTAAATCGTGTTGCCAGCACAGTGCTCATTTTATATGCAAACTAGATGTTGCCCGGGGCTTCGCTCCCGTGGGAATTTTGAGATAAAATATAGCCTATAGCAATCTCGGATAATGTAGTTTCGGAGATTACCCGCCTCAAACATACAAACTCAGAAAGTCACAAACGCTTACCTTTTTATAATAATAGTATAGATATCACTACATATTATGAAACAGTCACCCGCCGCGTCTGTTAGTTTCTAAGCTTTTTTTAAACCACTCAACAAATTTCGATGCAGTTTTCACTGTTATTTTTATATACTTACAAAACTACCTATTAGACCGTCCAAAACGGGGCAGGGTCGTTAGTTTACATATGAAATGTTGATAATATACCTGTCCCTCTTCGCCTGGCTGTCCCCAGTGTCTGCCCTCTCTTTCTCTTGCAGATGGGAAGTCCTACTGAGAGGTCGGTCGCCATTTTGTAAGTGTTTAGGAGGCGAGCGCCGCACGGAGTCTGGCTCGTCGAGCGACACGACCAGCTGCGCTTTCAGATCGTAGTTTTGTTGAGACGAACTTGGAGCTGAAGTTGACAAGAATTATATTAAAAACATGTATCTTCTTCTTCTTTTCTCTTCCCACTAGCGCCACCGTAACATTTTTGTCCATATATTTTATTTCTTAACATAGGTAAAGTATAAAATTATCTTGACAAATTATGCCACACTAGATTAAGGGTTTTATTACAAAATATTAGTTTTCTATTTACATAGTTGACATATATACACCGAATTCGGGGGCCACTTTTTTAGTAAATTGTGAATGTGTGTACATTGTATGATTGAAATTATAATATTTTCTAATAATATTTCTAGTCTAACATAATTTTTGGAGATCATTTGTTGCGTTTTGATAAAAATGTGATGTTGGCGCTTGTTTAAGGCTAACTATAGTCTCAGCTTGTTTAGCTCAGTTACATGTCTGAACAGATTATAAAGAACAGTCCTATTAGGTCCGTACTGTTGAATAATTTGACAAAAACTAACTTTTCTAATTAAATATTTCCAATATCGACCACCGAGTCAAATATTCGTATCACACAGATAATTAATCCCTGTATTTATTATTTATATTCTAATTGGTTAATTTTAGTTACAAAATCGAGAGCATAAATTCAACTTACTAGCTATGCTCTTAGAACTGTGCGCCGCACTGTGAACTCCATTTTCTAAGGGCTTACACTTCTTCTCCACTTCAACCGCAACATGTTTCGTAGGCTTCTTCACCTTCTTCACTTCCACTGAATTCACCACTGAACCGTTCATAGAATTCTGCTGTTTTATCACATCTTTCCTATCTTTTATATCCTTCTTCGTCAACAACTTAATCTTGTCTGGAGCAACTTTAGGTGTTATCAAGGCATCTGACTTAGGATTAGGAAAAGGCTCCAACTTCCTCGTCTTCCTTTCGTCTGTTTGTTTCTTCGCCAACTGCTTCGCTCGTTTCAACTCTTGTTCTTGTTTAAGCCTCATCAAATTCTCGTTAACTTTCGCCGTTCTATACACATTATCGTCGTATGTCCGATCAAGATTCAAAGCTTGCAATCCATCTTCTAAATCCAACGTCGTGGGCTGGTATTTAGCTCGTCTTTCGTCTCTGTCTAACCTATCTAACGTCCGCGAATCTCTGTCTAAAGAGGGAGAATACCTACTCCTATCTCCGTCCTGCTCTTTGCTCGATAAATTTCTAAATACGTAATCCCAACTTTCATACGTACCCATACCGTCTTCTTTAGCTTTGCTCAACGCTGGTTGAGTGTCAGATCTTGGTAGGCTAGGTAATGTTACATCACTGAAATTAGATTTCGAAGTACTATTCCTTCTAGAACTTTCTTGTCTGCTTCTCCTTCTATCGTCTTTGCTTCCATTTTCGTAAGGGGAGTCTAGTTCTATTAGCTGTCCCGTTGGGACAGCGGGGTATCTGTATTGGGGTATAGGGGGGTACCCGTTTATAGGGACATTCGTTGCATGTTTTATTGGTGCGTAGACAGGGGTGGGGATCATATAGGGGGCATGGACGGGGTAGTAGTAAGGGACTCCGTAGGGCATGATTGGGACAGGATTTGTGACAGTCACAGGGATGTCTGGGTGCATGTGGGGGTAGACCATTTGAGGGGGGAGGACGTTGGGGGTTGGGACCATGTAGGATGGGTGGATCATGGGCGTGATGGGGTCCTCGAGGGGCATTTCTTCTGGGCACAAGTGGTTGCAGGGTTGCATGTTCGTATGGTATCTGTTCCGTGATTCCGCCACTGGCACCGGCACGTTGGAGTATATCTCCGAACCTGGAAATGAGTCTCAATCAAAAAATGGTGTCTCAATTATTTCTTGAGTTGTACTACTTGGATACTAGCTTGGTGAAGGCTAGTCCACACTTTAACTTGAACTTTTGAACCTAAAAAAAGCTTGTAGGACACTTACCATTACAGTACCCCAGGACAGGGTCCCCCCTGGTCACGAGGTTGTGTGCGGCGCCCGCGGCGTCCCCCGCGTGCGCGCCTCTCTCGCGGGCCACGTCCGACCACGATATCCTCGCCCCGCTGCCCCACACCGACTCCCACACTTGGGACATTATCTGTGAGAAAATCAATTTTAGTTTTTTTTACAATTTTACAGCTCTAAGTATTTTTAACCGAATTCAAAAATGAGGAGGTTCTCACTTCATCGCGAGACTGTTTTTTTTTTTTATTTAGACTCCAAGTGAATTGAAAAACAAGCATTCATCCACCCACGTACCACCACAACAACGGCATTCCCAAAGAGGGCGTGTGGCAAACGGGCAGTCGTAAAACCAAAACTAAATATTCTAACATTTAGGTTTATTTTCAATTATCTCCAGTGAATGAATCTCTGCTGAGAGATATATACATCATGACTTAAACAGACTTAAAGTCGGTGCCAAGTTTCAAATAAGATAAGCTATTAAATGAATACTTATCTTAAAATTATATGGAACTCCACCCAAATACGAACTGATTGACGGACCTGATGGTATTCGGCAATCTTGAGATACCAATACATTTTTATTTCTCGCATACAACATGCTTACTGATACTATTTCATGGTTCTGAATGTAAGAAACATTGAAGATGATGAGTTTATAATCACCTGACACTCGCACTGCGCTATGAGAGCGTCCCTGGAGACAGCGGCGACCATGTCCGGGCAGATCGGGGAATCCAGCGCCATTCTGCCCGACCCTATGGACTTGTATCCCATGCAGTGTAGGAGGCTCTCTGCCCCCACCATGTTCGCTTCCACTTCATGTTTGTAGTAACCGCAGTATAGCTGGAAAACAATCAATCTGGCTGTATAAATGCGAAAGATTCGATGTAAGTGTGTATATGAAAACCAGCAGTTTGTAGATTTTTAAGAAATCCTTGCTTAGGTATACATATTATAAAACAAAGTCCTTCGCCGCGTCTGTCTGTCTATTCTCAAGAACTACTGCTTGGATTCAAGCTGTTTTCACCAATAGATAGTGCAATTCCTGGGGAAGGTTTGGATGTTTAATTTGAATTTGTATGAGTGTCTGTGTAGATCTAATTTCTAAATGAATGTTTTGACATTGACTTTCGATGTAAGCGAAGGTGAACTCTAAGCGAAGACTTCCTGAAACTTTTCTGGGAACTATTTTTGAGAGCATATGAAGTAATATAAATCACTTCGCACGCAGATCCCTTCTTAATTATTGATATGACTGGAATAGAATTTATGGTGTACGTTTTATTCCAAAAATCGAATCCAGCAGAAACTCTGCATAAGTTTGTACATTTGTCATTTGTATACATATAATTTGATATAGAGAGTAGAACCTGTTTTTTCCAGGGCTTTTCATCCAACCAAGGCCCTGGTACAGTCTGCCACAGAGAAATCTGACAACCCGGTTAGATTTCTCTGTGGCAGACTGTACATTCGTCAACTTACCCGTATAACTTTGTACTCCTTCCGCCAGGGCTGTGCCAGCAGGTTGCCGGCGTACCGCGCCAGGGCTGCCCAACCGAGGCCCGCGCGGTACGCACTGAACTCCGGCAGCTCATTGATAGTCCGCTGGAACACCTTCCCAGTTTCCGATAGGCCGAACTTGCATTCATGTGGCACCAGTGATAGGTACTCAATTATGTACTCTGAAAACATATAAGATAAAAATAAATATATTAGGACAAATCACACCGATTGAGCTAGCTCCAAAGTAAGTTCGAGACTTGTGTTATGGGATACTAACTCAACGATACTATATTTTATAACAAATACATATATAGATAAACATCCAAGACCCGGGCCAATCAGAAAAAGATCATTTTCCATCATGACCCGACCGGGAATCGAATCCGGGACCTCTCGGCTCAGAGGCGAGCACTTTACCACTGCACCACCGAGGTCGTCAATTGATGTAAAAAAATATAAAATTGTACATGAAAAGGCCTTTAAAACGAATAACTGACGATTGGCCTTTTTTTGAAGTCACGTACTCAAACTGATATTATATTAGGGTATTCCCAGCTAAGTACAAGCAATACCAGATATGATTTATCTGTGAACACAGACCACTTCAGGCTGATTGGTCTGTACTCTGTGGTTGTGAATGATAGTACATGATGGTGAACTGGAATCACAATATGGGCTTCCTCAATAAGTAATGTAATCTTCAACCAATTGGCCAAGCAGTAATCACGGAGGTCGTCATATCACCAACATAAGCATACCGGCTTAGAAATACAATACTATACAATAGAAAGAGACGCAGGATCGCCTCCATTTTCCATAAAATATGTGGGGTTTACGGCTCCAGATTGCGTGAGTAGTATAACTGATACCAAGTAGACCCATTGATCTCCAATGATAAGTTACTGAAGATAAATTTGTTATGTAAGCTGACAACTTACATACTAATACAATCTGAGACGTAACCTTGAAACAGCACGAACGTGATTGGTATAAATACAGACATCCCTTTCTTTAGATCCTGCCTATGAGGATGCGTGTGAGCGAGTAACCCGCCTGCTACGGCTCGCACTGACCTTCGAGCTTGTAGTTAGCACGGTGGTATAACATCGGTAATGTGGTGGTGTTGTGATGTACAGTTACATGCAAGGATGGGGCACGTAACCTAACCTACTCTATAGAGGAAAAGCACCAGCTACGGCTGACCTTCTAGCTTGCGCTTGCGCGCCAGCTTGTCGGGGCTGTCGTCTGTCTCGAGGTACGTGTAGTGCGCGTCTTCGATGCGCCGCCACAGCGCGGGCAGCCGCTCGCGCACCACGTCGCCCATGCCCAGCGACATTACCATCACACGGACCACGGCGAAGTTAACTGTCGAATATAAAGTCAGTCACTGTTCAGTGTTGTGAAAATAAGAAAAATACACTTAACTACTGAAACTCTGAGATATTATTACCGAGCTAGGGACCCGGCCCGGCTTCCCTCGAGGTCTGTATAGACCTCGGTATAAATTGAAGAGAAAACTGCATCAATTTCCGATTCGTGGTTTAAAAGAAGAAGATTAGACAAGACAAGTTGTATTATGTAGTGATATATGCCCGTCCCGTTACCCACTACGTGTCTCCTTCCCATTTCCCGCTCCGACTCCCACTCTAGCTTTCTGCAACACGTGCCGTCCCATTTTCCATGACGTTTTACGTCCCGATTTTTTATTAACCACAAACATAAATTAAACATTTTTTGTATTTACTATTACTGTTAATCACTATAAAAAGTAATAAGTAATTTCAACTGTTTAGCTATCGCGGTTCAAGAGATATAGCCTAGTGACAGACAGACAGACATACAGACGTTGCCCGCGGCTTCGCCCGCGGGATGTGTCTTTGCTCTGTCTACACCGTAAGAGATAAAGTCATGTAAAATAGGTTTCTATATAGAAAAAGTCTAGCAGGGTCAAATCACACGATCTTATTGGCCTTGGAGAATTGACCTCGAAGGGCCACCTCGTCTGCTGTAAAATGGACGACGTAATGCGCGTAACGTTTGCACTGACGAACACCCAGGCTTTGATATAATCATAACAACCCCATTCCACACTAATAGGGATGATGGTATTCACTTCCACCACGTTACATTTACATACGTTGTGTTATTCGTAATCAGCGACCCGAAAAACCATGCCCATGTTGATATTTGACTTTATTAGCACCTTTTCCCCCATTTAGGGGTAAATTTTTGAAAAATCCGGTGACCCGTATTTACTCATTTATTGATAGAAGTAATAAACTAATCTGGTTTCCCCATACGAATCTTGAAACCCCCTTTCACCCCTTAGAGGGTGAATTTTGAAAAATCCTTTTTTAGTGCAATCCTAGGCCACATAAGGAACCTACGTGCCAAATTTGAAGTTTCTAGACCCAGCGGTTTAGGCTGTACGTTGTCAGTCATTCAGTTTGTTCTTTTATATATTTAGATAGTATACATATGTACGCAAAATTCAGATATACGTGTTTTCTTACTGCTTACTCTGGGTTTTTTCCATACTTTCGTATGGAATGCATACGAAAGTATGGAAAAAAAGCCCCTTTTAATTAAGACACACATGAGATGAAGTATGATTCGTGTTGACATTTTAAGTTTTGTTAGCGGTTCGACAGATTAAATAATCACAACATATATTGTGTATTTCTTAATCATTCACGCTATATTGTTTTCACCTAAGTCATCCAATTAGGGCCACAGCTAATAAAAATGAACCTACAAAGCCAAGTTATTTCAAGATTTAGCCTTCCTACATTTACTAGTATCTATGTCCCCCTTTAAATACTTTATACATATAATAACTATGCTTGCATATGAACTAATGTTACAATATGACGGTGTGTTTGTCTTGGGTTATATATAGGTTTAAAAGTAGATTCATTGTAAATTTAATGGAGATAATAGGAACGTTGAAGGCTGAGCTACCAGAATTCTTTTTTTTTTTTCAAACTGGAAACCGCGAGCGCATCCGCGGTTGATAGCCGGTTTGATAAATCAGATCAATAATCAGATAATGTTCATAGCTAAAATGTTATGCAAATGAATGAATACCAGTTGTGTGATTCACACACATTATGAAAAGTATAACTTGAGATTGTGTCTAATTGTCATTCTGTTGTCGTCAGAGCAACTGGCGTGTAATGCCGGCTACAAACTATTGCGGAACCGTTCGCAAATTTTGTGAAATTCGGCAGACAATGCTGGTTTTTCATTGCGGTAAATCAACCCAATCATACAAACTACGCAATGTTCACGCATTCGCTTTGGCTTACGATAGTATGGAACCACAATTAGTGTTAGAAGACTTGTGGTCGACTACAAAACTAGCCAACGATGTAAGTGTCGAGAAACAGAACGGATCATATAATCTCGATTCAAGCATTTGAGACAATTAGAAATGTGGAAATTATTTTTCTTTGTACTTACATAGATAAATGGGATTAAATATATATTCCACTTAACAATCATACTGTTTGAATTTCTCATGACTAAATACAAGCATAGGACGACAGTAGGACCCTTATAAAAATGGAGATAAGATCCAAAATCGTATCACTCACCAACCATATCCTTATCAACTGCAAATTGGTACTGAATAAAGGATTTAAACTGCATGCTAACATACAAAATATTATATGAACATAAAATATTATCTTTTTTTCGTTACTAAGTACGTTTTTTATAGTATTAAAACATAAAATATGAAGCTTTTAAAAATAGATTTTAAAAATAAATAAATAATTCAGACAGAATCTATAGTACATGTCTTTTAATCATGTTTTACTATAACAAAATAGGGTAAGAGGTAACACACCCGAAGTAACATAAAATGTCGTATAAAACTCTGGTAACACGTCCTAAAATTTTCAGCAAGTATGTTAAAATGGAAATTAAATTGATAGAAAATATATTTCACAATTTAAACAGCTTAATTTTGTGAAGTATGTAACAGGATACCACAACAAATCAGGACGAAATTGGACACTGTGCAGCCACAAACGTAGGAATCCAGATGGTATCCATGACAACAAAATATTGCTGATTTAATGTTATCAAACAAAGCATAAGGCTGAGGTTTAGTTGACGATCTGTGGAGGCATATTGCAGACATATATTTAACCTATTTCATATGTGGACATATTTTTAAATTAAAAAATAAATCTGCCTTCATTGTTAAGCCAACTAAGGAATATTTAATTATTTGGATATACTTGTAAGACATCAATAAAAAATATACACTTTCTCAATGTCACTTTTCAGGTACAGGTTTCTTCATATTACAGCTTCACCAATAGTCATCAAATGAATTGTAAAAATTTACAATTAAATAAAAAATGGAGATAAGGTTCAAAATCGAAGCATGGCTCTTATCACTAACCAACCAATACCCTTATCAACTGCAAAATAGGTACTAAATAAAGGCTGATTTAAACCAAATGTGAACATACAGAACATATGTGTAAATGTGTGTGTGTGCCAAGACTAAATAATGCACCCAATTGCATTCTTACTGGTACACATACACATGCAACACACTCAGTGTGACACATGTCATATAATTCTAAGGAAAGTCCTGTGTGGACATCCTGCAAAAGTAATTGGTCTGAACCAGCCTCTAACCATACACACCCAGCTATCAGCCAATGGACCGTGGATTCGGTTTTATTGGGAAGTGACTCAGTCATTGTTCAGAGACCGGTCAGCTTTCATTCATTACATGATTTACTTGTGACAATCGCCATTGTTATTACTTTTATACAATGTGAAAGGAAACCATATTGTTGACACTGCACAAACCCGAAATTTGGTACCAGACTGTTGATTGTAATATTTTCAACAAAATAATAGCCAATATTTTAATATGATGCCTCTTTGTAGAACTCATCAAATTATATCACTAATCATGCATAATTTTAGTGATTGTCATTTTAATACCATAAAAATAGTCACAAAGAGGATGGCCCTTTTACAAACAAAGTTTATTTTTGCAAAAATCAACTGTAAAACAAGCAAATCTACAAAAAAATTATGTACATTGAAATAAATAAGTTATCAGTTAATAATAGCAGAGATAAGAAGAAAATACATATGGAAGGTGTGATAAGATACACTGCAGATAGATATCAAAATTGTTATTAGTAATTGATTTGGCTAGATTTATTTCTTGCAACACAATCTTTCTCTATATTCTCTGTTTGTTTCTTTTTATCCTATTTTAATAGGCAGCTCATGATAAACCATTGAAATCATAACACTCACTTCAAGTAAATTTTAACTAAAATTAAAACATGGATAGACACAAATTCACCATGAAGTATATAGATAATATTGATAGTTATAGTTAAATAACTCAACTACTATAAGGTTAATAGTGTACTAACTAAATGGTTAACCTCGCTAGTTTTTATGAAACTGGGAAAAGTTTACATGAGAGATTCAGGAAAATTAATGTGTCAAAAATTCCAAATTATGATTACTTTCTCTAGTTATATCCACGAACAACCTGAATCAAACCTCATTTTAATGTATACAGCATTTTTATGTACCTAGCTATCAGGGATGGCATCTACTGGTGACGGATAGAAGTAAATATATTAGGACAAATCACACAGATTGAGCTAGCCCCAAAGTAAGTTCGAGACTTGTGTTATAGGATACTAACTCAACGATACTATATTTTATAACAAATACATATATAGATAAACATCCAAGACCCGGGCCAATCAGAAAAAGATCATTTTCCATCATGACCCGACCGGGGATCGAACCCGGGACCTCTCGGTTCAGTGGCAAGAATCTTACCACTGCGCCACCGAGGTCGTCAAAAGAAGTGTTTGTTAACAGAAAAAAAGGGGACATTTTGCTCAGCATTGAGACCTGAGCTACATACTATATTTTATACAATATTTTATTAATGTTAAGCCATTCTTAAAAAACAGTGTGTTTATTTGAGACACATTACTACCTGTCTTGCAGTCATTTAGTTTGTACCAATACAATGTATCAAATAAAACACAATGACTGTTTATAATTTCCAGACCTGAACATTTTAATTAAAAGATGATATACTAGAATACCATAAGTGTATACGAAAGCGAGTATTGAGCAAAAAATATGTTAATGACCATTACTCCCACGCCAGAACTTCAATGTTCAATGTGTAACCAATTACACACATCATTTCCCTTGATACCCAAAAATTAAGTTAAAACAAGCTATGAACTCATAATACGTACCATGTATCAGGAAGAACTCTTTTCCTGGATGTCAAAATTATTTCAATGCACCGAATGTAGAGCGGACAAAAATAGTACACCAAAAATAACGACTGGTCTCTTATGTGTATGTTTAATCGTAACAAACAATCTATGCACTTCCACCAGTACATGCTAAAATTTACGCAATGTAAAATATCAAACACTAAATAAAGTCATTTAAAATAAAAATAGTAAAACAAAATTTTAGGATTCTTGTTTTGACGTCTGTTTCTTTGATTCGATTCGAAGCACCCCACACCATTTGACTGCTGTCAAGAAAAAAATATTGACAACATGAGAAATGACAGATGACAGAATTAGTATTTTTCTCAGTTTTTTTTTAACAATTCTTCGCATAGTCGCTTCCTGTAGTTTAGTTCGAGAATTTGGATTGAGGGTGTTGTAGCTATCGTCTCTTCCAAAAACTCCTTTAAATTCGTGTATAAAATTACGTCTATTAAATCACGACCTATAGACAGATCAACGGAGTGCAATGCCACATCTTTGTTTCATACGTGACCCGCGCGCAGTGCCTTTTCTGAATCTTTTGACAAAGCCTATGAATGCGACGACGGCAGCGCAGTCATGGTGACATTGAAAACGTTTTAATTTTAATATTTTCTTCAGTAGAAGTTCATTAATATACCTTCTGAAGAAAATTGTGCTTTTGGCTCATATACAAACATAAATTATAAAAACAATGGTTAAAAATATTGTGTTTGTGGATATTTTGCGCCAAAAAGAAATAGAAACATTTTATGATGTACGTACGATTTTCATTCATAACATTTTTTTATTAATAAAGCGGTAAATTTCAATTTTGTTGATAGATCGCAGTGACATGATCACACATTTTAAATCATAAAGTATCATAACTTAATATTATTCTGGCGGACAAAATGGCATTTTCCTTTATCTTTTGAGTAATTGATCTGAGTCTTTTGGTTCTTCAATAGCTTCGTCTAGCTTAATAGCTATTCTACTACATATTTTACCGTACCTAGGTACCGTACTGTAAACCGTAGATAGTTGAATTTCAACCAACAACTTTTTTTATACTCTGTGGCCGAATTTCGGCCGCAGAGTAGAGTTGAGGTACCTATGCTTCTTGCTTGTTGACGTTAAAAAAATGGTGATGATGTGGTGGCGCTAAAATACGAAATGTGCAAAAGTGAAATTTTGTTTTGATTATATAAACTTATTGAAATTAATAGTACAATGGACGATATATTATTTATTGATAATGGAAGGCGAGATGAAATTGAAACCTTTTATGAAGTAAGCCAACAATAACAAAAGCGGGCAAATATATTTTGACATATTAAAGTAACTAATGCATAGCGTGCGTGATCTTCCAAACGAATTCTAATTGCTCGTTTAAATTTATTATTTAATTTTTTTTAATAACAAACAATACAATTGGAAAAACGATTTTGTTGGTTTATATTTGGATACTTGCCAATAGTAAAAATATATTGCATTACAGGCTTGCCAACGGCATAGAGACTATTACAGGGGCTATGCTAGTGCCCATCATCCTTTGATCTTCTTCAAAGACCCTCAGTACGCATTCCAATGTCCGGAGGAGATGACAGTGTAAGTTTGCGCTATATTTTAATGATATTAGTAAGAAAGCAGCTCTATACCTAATATTTTACCAATTTGGCCAAGCTTTATATATTGCTATAGTTTTTATTTATCCATGAAAAAATAATGGATTAGATACACCAAGCAGGGAGATACTATGTTCGCATTTTTCGACCACCACAAATGGAACATTTCTCCCGCTACGCGTCGCCGTCGCGCGCCGTGATTCCTTATACTCCGTCGACCTTTATAAAATATAGAAATACTTAGAAACAAACTTCTCTCTTTTATGTACCTAAAGATATCGGCGGACTATTTTATTTAATCTGTTGTAATAAACACAAAATTATTTATCGCAGATCATACTTGTCGTTCCCCATGTACCACGTGAAATACAAACAACCGCTGGTACTCCCGAGTGAAACGGGCCGTACCAGCAACCCGCCCGCATTGCCCGACCGCACCCTCGCCGGAAGATTCAACAAGGCAGCTTGTAAGGCCTACGTCCGTTAGTATGCCATACAAGAGTTAACTACCATTAGTCAAAACTGAAGAAAAAGATCAAGAAATTATTTAAAAAAATGTTTGCAACTCTTTGCTTTCATTGAATTCGGACGATGTAGGTATGTGCGATTTTTAAATTCTAAAAATACATTTAAATTGATATTATACCTATTTTTTTACTTTTATTCCTCCATCCAGTTATATAGATGTATATATAATATATATGTTCTGAAGATGTCTGTTTCTATAATTTAACTAACTGCCGGGGCTTTTCTCCGGAAATTTACTATATATCTATGTACCGAGAAATATATTTTTAATCATAGGGTCGTAGGAATCATCTAGATTCTACCCTCTTTCCATTGAGAAACACATATTCAAAAGTCCGCATTTTAATAGACCGTGCGAGCGAAGCGAACGAGGTATAACATTCTACTTGGAGCAAAAATACATTGTATGTTTGTAACGCGATAACTTTCGAACCGTTGGTCTGATTTTGATGAAATTTAAAAGGTATGTAGGATCTGCTAATGGAATTTTTAAGTTTTAAGTGAGGGCATCAAAATCGGTTCAGTCGTTTTTGAAATATTCGCAATTTTGTAAAAATTCATCAAAAATGTATTGTGTTCGCGAGGTCTAAGTTCGCGGCGAACAACTACAAGAAAGTAATAATCAATTTCCTTCTTTTCCGTAGTTCTATTGGAGGGGGCTAATTAGGTAACGATTAAGTTGAAATAAACTGTATAAAATATAAATAGTATAAAATCTCTAGGTACAACAAACGCATGTTGTCACTGCTCTGCATAATGTAGGTATATCGACCAAATACACAATGCTTCGCCAGTTTTTATGCGCTTCAAGGAATACCTCTTTCTTTTTAATTTATTAATCACTGCTCAGTCCTCATCGCTGTTTCGGTCACGGTCTACATTCTAAAGTAAAACGAAGTTTCAAATTCAGGGAAACGCGCCAAAATGTATTTGAACTCGCCGAGGCTAATGCCGTCGCTGTGGTCCAATTTTATTTCATCTAGGATCTGTAATTAGAAGAATGTCAGTTAAAACAAGATATCAGTCCCTTTTGTTATAAAGTCCAAACCTATACATATAATTTGATTTTCCCCATGGATCAACTCACTGGCATACAAAGTCATCCTGTTTGTTGGGACATATTTCTACATTTTAGTGATCTCATAAGATATTGAAATAGAATTTAGGGATTATTATATTACTAAACAACAGGTATTAAACGCGCACATACCTTTTTTATTTCTATTCTAGACGTTTCGGACCTTTTTAGGTAGTTACTTGTTATGTGCGCGTGCGTAGGTACCTGTTTTTCAGTATATAATCATGCAACGCGAAAGTAAGTATTTATATAAATGTAAAGTATGTAGTATTTATATAAAGTAAGTATTTATATAAGTACTTATTTATATAGTAAATGTTTAGGGATATCAGTTTTAACCTTCCCTCTGAAAAAACAGTTCAATGAGGTCCGTGAATAACCATGATAATGATAGAACATGAACATGCTAAGTAGTTACAAATTTAATAATCTGTGGTGTTCTTACATTTTTACTTATCTTCTTTTTACTTTCGTCATCGAGTTTATTTTGGTCATTCTTTTTTGTATCCAGCAGTCTATCTATGATCTCACAAATGTCTCGTTCAGTTATTTGATTGTCCTCGTCAAGATCTGTACGAAACAAAAAAAAACATTCCTTGTATAATACAAACAAGTTTGAGCCCCTATGCTTTAAGTATCTATGTCCTATCATTACATGGAGGTTTACGATTTATGAATGGCTAAATAAGTCTAATAATTGTCAATAGGTACAAAGTTTCCAATGGCGGTATTACCTAGTACTCGTAAGCCAATTGGAAAGGAACTCACCAGCAGTTCAATTCGTACCTAAGATTAGGTACTCAATAAAACTACTGAAAACGGGCATAATCAATGGATTGAAAATACTGAAGCGATTTCAGAGCAAGGTCCCAAAGCATGAATGATCTTTAAAACAACTGGCCCTAAACGAATACCTCGGAATGACAATTCCATGCTCATTTAAATAACGCAATATCCTATACTCGCCATATATCCTAAACGCCCAAGTCGCTCTGACGTCGGGTGGACAATCAGCGCTCATGGCCGAACATAAGTCCAACAGGTCCTCAAACGAAAAGGAGTCGTCCCTCTTTGAAGAGAACACCCGAAAGATTCGGTCTTGGAATGGGTTATTCTGAAAATCCAAAGATGAAAACCCACCGGTAAGTACCGAAACTTGGTTTACTAGTCTTAACGTTTTTAATCAAAATATCTTTTTTGTAAAAGATAAGCAGGCCAGCGTCAGCTTCCTTCTTCAACACATACCAAAACAAGCGGTGACGCCCGCTTGTTTTGGTATTCGAATTATATTCTCGCCACGTAATTTTGTCTACCAATTTGACTCTACGTGCTATAGTAGAGTTCTATAGTAATTTACATAGACCACAACTCGCTTAGGTATAGCGAAGGAAAATATCGTGAGAAAACATAGTTGATGTCGTACTAAGTTGAAATCGAAATGGCCATGACCCACTGCTATGTCGACTATGTAAAATCAAGACAAGAGAAACGATGTACCTTACTTTAAATTTATATAGTACTTATAAGTAGAATGCTAAGAATAACAATTTTAAATTCTGTGGTCGAATGTTACTCACCCGTAGAACATCAAACTTTTGGATGATTTTATCCCGGCTAAACCTGTGTTGATAGTCCGCAAGCACTTTATCAGGATCGATTGATTTGAATTTCTTCATCAAACTGTAATAATTTTATTCTTATAACAACACAAAGAAAGAAGAAATCTTACAAATGTGCACATTTTTTTAAAACTTTAGATATTAATCTTTTTTTGTTATAATAATATAATATAACTATAACATACTATAATATATATAACTTACTATAATATTTCGCCTTTGCTTAAATACGTAAGGGTCGTGTAATCTTCCAAGAGATCTTCTGTTACACTAGGGTGCGACTGACCTCCCCCCATTTTTGCTTACAGTTGGAAACGTTACAAACATCAACATAGAAATTTTTTATCTATCTAATCTTACATATCTCATTAATGTGATAATTCTAATGCAACTAATGGTAATTCAGTGTAAGATTGGAGTGTATTGGCATTAGCGGGAAAGCAAGATTGGGAAATATCATGGCAGTCTCACTAGCAGCAGAACCACACGCCCTACGTTATACAAATAAAATTATTCCAAATAAACTTCGCATAGCGACGCCAATAGACAGTTTGTGTATACATCAACAAAGGGGCCGGTGTCTACATTATGTAGTGTAGTCATTAGTGACTACAATTATTAGGCACTATAATAAGTGACCATAAAAACAATAAAACAACATATTACGAAGACCAAATAATTTATTACTTTTACTTACATATTACACTTATAATAAAACCTGAGATCAAGCTCAGCAATAGCAACACGTCACGCATACATTGTCATATAGTTACAATACACCAAAAAATGATTTCAAGTTACACTCGGAATACCCTATGCTCTGCACATTCTTACGTCAATTTGATAATATCAATACTATTAACCAATGCTGGTTACTAATTGCTAAGAAATTCGTCATGCCTAACACAAGTTTTTGATTTAAAGAAGCAGATAAAATTGCAATTTCACTATATACGAACGTCATAAGATACATTTAAATTGACGATCCTAATATTGTGAATATTGTACAACATTATGTAGATAATTAACCCTGTTATTCATAAAAAAGTTAAAGCAAACTAAGATAAAGTATGTTATGTCTCTGTCAATGGCAAATATCATAAGGTGCTATAGTGACAAAACATATTTTACCAAGTACCTATGCTATTATAACTTTTTTATGAATAATGGGATAAATGTTTGTAGTGGTTTCTACAATATTACCATTAGAGTGAGCAGTATTATAAGCCACAAAGGCGTTAATTGCAATATTTTAGCAATTGCCATCTCGTTTTCAACAACAAAAGTTGATCATATTAAATCCGCATTTACAAAACTCGTGTCCAATAAGCATCACATAAGTAACGAAATAAAACTATAAGACAAAACAACGCGGAAAGGGGTAATGAGCTAATTATATTAAATTGACGATATCATTCACTAAATTCCACTGAAGTATACTAGTTCTACTGCAAATGCAGAATAAATGTGTAAATTACACTAAAAGTAGCTACCAACTTAGTAACTAAAAAAGATCCTGTCAGTAACTACCACGACTATAAATAATTTAATTCGATCGGTGAGCAGTTATGCCTCAGTCCAACTTTTTACTGTATCATTTGTGACAAAAAATATATTTTTACATAGACACTCTACACAAAATATTATTTTACCGCAAATAATATAGAAAAGTTTATGTAATTTCATCTGCACCATTGAAACAAAGAAAATTAACAGTTCAAATTGCCACAATGCACAAAAACAAGAGTAAAAATAGAAATGTAGTTACTGAACAAAATAATGTAAAGACAGAGAAAAGGTAAAACCAAAAAAGGGTTATGAGAAACAAAATCAATGAATAGTCAATTATCTACATGCTACCACACAACGATGCACAACACTTGATGAGCAAAACTTAGTCAGACACATCACCTCTTGGGAAACTCCACATTGTCAAAACTAATCTGCCTTCTCGCTCTCATTTTAGCAGCTTCCTCAAACGACGGCATCGAGTTCGATTTGAAAATGCCTAGACTAGCTTTATCAAGCATACTGATCCCGCTGCTCGAGTTGGAATTTGAATCTATATTAACTAGTTTGTCTTGTAGGATATTTTTCGAGGCACTTCTAGGTTCTTGCTTTATGGATATGTCTGTGCAGTTTTCTTTGATCTGTGACGTGAATGTACTGGATGTGCCCTGTCGAGCTCTCATTTGTTGGTAGTCCGAGGCTGAGATGTAGCCGAAGACTTTGGTGTTCGCTTCGTTGTTGAGCCTGGCTTGCTCTTCTTTGAAGCAGTCGTCGACGGATCGGCCCTGGATTATTGCAAACACGTACTGCCGCGCCAGTCTGAAATAAGACGCTTTGATTAATATTTTTTGTCTATAAATTTGAGAAATCTAGATTTGATATCAGTTATTCATATTAGGTTTACTCTCTTTCGCAACATTAGTCATTGCTTTAGTTCATTCAGTGTTTCTGAATGAATTCCTGTGATGTGAAGCCAGAAGTCAACATAAAAAAATATATATATTGCTAATATTTAGTTGGCAAGCGTCTAGTGAAGTGATGTATTGCAAATTTTGGTAAATATATAATAAACATTGGGGATGCTAAATAAAGGCTTGTCAAAAAGTTTGATAGTCAATGGCACTTTATAAAGTAGATTTTTACTGTGCATAAAAACGTAAGTTTTTTTTTTCATTTACGCGGGTAACAACTCAAGCTGCAGCTAATCCTAATCCTAACTAATATTACAAATGCGAAAGTAAATTTGTTTTTTTAACTCTTCACACTTGCATACATATAGTTTGAAGTATGAAGCAGGACATAGGGTACATTTGACCTCGGAAAAATAATTGTTCCTGTAGAAATTGACTGCAGCTAGTGAATTATACATACTTGAGCATGGTGTCGGAGGTGGAGAGATGAGTGCTAGCGAGACGCGCGGCGTGCGGCGCCAGCGCCAGCAGACGCCGCGTGAGGCGCGCCAGCGCTGACGCCTTCTCGCGGAACCCCGCCGACGACATGCCCCAGCCGTGCGCGCGCAGGGCCTCCGTCACCGCCCACAGCAATTTCTGCGATACGTTTGTAATATGTCCTTTATTTATCAGATTCAATAAATACAAATTTAAAAAATTTAAAAAACCCGCATTCAAATCAGTTTTCAATATAAACAGATAGCGGGAATGTCCGCGGGGCTTTGCCTAATAACTTTGTGGTTTCGACCTCTCATAACTTATTATTTTCAACATCTCTGATTTTAAGCGACGTGATGAAACCGTACCAGATTTTAAGTTAACCATCCGCTAGGAAACTGAGAAAACCGCATTAAAATTCCATTAAGTAATTTTTACGTTTAGCGCCAACAAACATAGCCCAATAAGTTTTATTATATGTATAGATATAGAAGATGTTTTAACACAGGAGTAGAAAATTTTCGATGTGAGGTGACGATAGTGCGGGAGTAATCGACTTAATAAATTGATATGATTATATGACCTTAGATAAAATACTTATAAATATTGCATTTACCTTTTTATGAATATCATTCAACTGAGCTGTATTCTTCGACATGAACATTTCAGACGCGCGACGGTTAATCGACATATGCGACGAATTCCCAATAGTATCTCCACCAAAAGACAGACTTTTAGCTATTTTACTTCGACTAGTCTCCGGTACATCATCCAATGCATCCCGCTTCCTTTTCAAAAACTGATCACTCAATGAACCATCTGAACTTTTAGTTTGAGCCAATTCTGGAGACCCGAACAATGCTCTTTTGGATTTCATTGCTTGAAGTGGCACAGAAGTGCTTGTTTGCACCGGGACAGATTTTCTGTTCTCCGGACTTATGAATAAGGCTCTTTTTAGCGTCTCTCGCGTGGGCTGTGATCTTGTTAATGATTCAGGGTCCATGAGGAGGCGTCGCATAGCTTTTTTCTTACTGGAGCCTCCACTGCGGGTCTTGGGTGTCTTGCCTGGAGTTTTCTTGCCTGGGGTTTTCCGAATGGGTGTCTTCTTGCCAGGAGTTCGTCTGAGCCGGGGACTTTTCCTTTCTGATGTGGTGATCAACTTTCTGTGTGGGAAGAAACTTAAAAACATTCTGTTGTTAGATTAATGTGAAATGTATTAGGTAAATATGAGAATGGTAAGAAGTTTTAGAGACAATTTTCTCTTCTTAATACAATAAAAAATAAATATACTAAGTTACATTAGAGATTAATTGCAGAATATATCTATCATTTAAGATTAATTGCAGAATATACCTATCGTTAGGCTTTACCTGGTGATCTAGATACTCTTATACGGCTAATAAAGTTTGTGTAAAAGGAACCATCTGGGGGGATGCACTAACAAATAAATTACTAGATTATATTTATTAATAATCTACTTATATTTCTTTGGTATTTTTCTATAAAAATACGCGAGTAATTGCAATGCCTCATAAGCATTGATAGTGAATCTGAATGCTTTTGCGTGCATAAAAATGCAGTCATAAATTGATTATTACATTGCTTTTACAGTACAATAATACTGAAGTATCTTAGGAGGGTTTTGTTATTTATTGTTATGCTAATGGGCATGCATAGCAATGATGATAAGGGTGCACAGCATATTGTCTTGTTCAATATTTCCATAAGTCTTTCTACAGATTTACCATAACAAATGGAGGATTATCTTTTGTGCTACTGAGACCTCAATTTTGATCAAAACAAAATATATTCTTATATTTTGTTTTGATCAAAATTGAGTTTTGTTCATTGAATCAATGTTACTAAAATTAACAGTATTTATGCATTATAATTGGAATAATTATTGGTCTGTGCACTAAATCGACACCTTTTCATCCTAAGTCTTAATATGCAGAGAATGCATGGGGTTTGAAGAAACTCCTTGGCGAGTCATGATGTTGCATCAACAAGAATCCTTAAAGAAACCCAGAGATCACGAGTGAAGCCTAACCATCAACATTGGGGCTGGATTAATTAAGCAGCCGACTCTTCCCGCAAAAAAGGGCCCCAACAAGAGGCCAATGCGAATCATAGCCCTGTAGAGAAGTATTGTGCACAAAGAAGAGAGAAAAAGATACATACTTCTTGTCAATGAGCACCATCTTGCTGTTAGCCGATTTGTCGCTGATGGTGGCCGCGCTGCAGAACGCTTGTCGCCGCCGCGCCAGGTGCGACAGCCGGCGGCCCGGGGACTTCGCTTGTGCCATTCTGAAAATAACATGTTAAAGTTTTCCAGGTAACTTCCTCAGCTGTTGAGCGTCAGAGCCTAAGGCCCCTATCCTACATTTATTATCTCCACTTCGCACGGTCGTTTGTTAGTCAGTTGTCATCAACTCATGTCCATACTAATGTTATGTGAAAGTGTATTATTTGTATCTTTTAGTCAATACAGAGTATGGAGTGATAAATCTTTTGTGTGGGAATAGTTGGAAGGGTAAGGGTGATAAGCACATGCAATTTTGGCTACTTTTTTCCGTGGGCAACTATATAATAGCTTACATATAAAGGTTACAAGCTGAAAAATCAAGTTTTCCTTTTCATTTGTGTTTCACTTACTTGAGTCTAAGAGCCTTTCTCTTGCTAGCGCTACTGGGGGACTGCAAGCCTCCAGAGTATATGCAGACACTTGTCTCTGTTTCGGCTCCTACAAACCGCTCGCCGTACCGTAAGGCTAGCAGCTCAAACTTCTCTGAGTATGTGGTTACGTTGTAGCTGTAATGGTAAATAATATACTAATTTAAATAAATGGTTTAAATGCATAATTATTTATGCCTCAAAAAATTTTAAAGCAGTAATACTCCTATGATACTTATTATTGCTGCAATGACTGCTACAAACTTGTGAAGTAATTCATAAGAATGAAAACACCAATGTTTTCAACTATTTTATAGCAAGATGCCTACGATTGCTCCTGCCTGACATCAACCCTGCTTCTTTCTTTGTCTTTTAGTCTCCCAGGTAATCCCTACCAAGTTCCGCCCTAGAATACTAGGGTGGAACCACAAGCTACAAAACCGTAGCATCACCTTATAAATGCTATTTGTACATTAATTTATTCCAGAGTTAAACTAGTTGTAATGCATTATGATAAGTTAATGATTAATTTATGGTTAAAAGGGCATTTTGAATATCATTAATTGTAATGAAGATATATTTGATGATAAACGAGAATTAATGATGTGAAACTTAATAGCATTACTTGGTTAATGACATCAGAAGTTAATCACTAAGTTAATATTCTAATGTTATAGAATACTTACTAAACATCATAATATCTGCATTTCAATATATCTGGCCATGCTGTCTCCAAAGCCTCAATTTCACTACCCAGTCTAATTTCAACAGTCCTATCATTTGTACTTGTATCTAGGTCAGAATCACACTTTATACTCTCAGTACTTTTCATTGTATTTCTTTCACTGTCTTCTGTCCCTTGTAAAGACTCAGTTTCTGTTGGAATATGAACAAATGAGACTCTCTTTGTTGGAGTTGCTGAGTTGACATGTGAAGCGTCAACCTTTGTGTCATCACTGAATGCCGGCAGGAAGCAATAGTATTTTTGTAGCATTTCAGTGACATCAGTCTTTAGGGTTGTAACAGATGGAGGGGGCAGTACTCCAGCAAGAGTTTTCTGAAACAAAACCACACACACACATTGTAAAAGTTGTGATTTAGTTATTCTAGCCCTACATTATTATAACTTACAGAAAATAACAAAACAATTATTTTTAATAATCAAATATTAAAAATAATTGTTTTGTTATTTTTAATATTTGATTATTAAAAATAATTGTTTTGTTATTTTCTGTATTGTGATTAAAAATCCTTGTAAGGTAAATTGTTTTTGACAATTGAAAATGACAAACAATGTACCTTACAAAAAAAAATTAGTTACCTTAGGGTAACTCATGTAGTGTTTAGACACTAGTGCTAAAACTTCCAATTATCAAAAGTTAGCCATCTTGCACAATAAATATGCCTCTTTTCTATAATTGTAAATGAACATTCAGCAATGAATTAAAAAATGTTAATTAGACATGTTATATACTATACATACTTGCTTTTATATGTGGAAACTTGTTAATAGTTTCGTTGATATTAATTAGTTATAACATAGTTAAGAAAAGCTGTTAGTTTCCCTAATAAAATAAAATAAATAGAAATAAATTAATAATGAATTCACTTACCTCAATCTTCCTAACTTTTCTTTTCTCATAAGCTTCAAAATCTTTGAGAAAACTCCAAAAAGGTTCTGCTTCCATTTGAGGCTCTGACTGAGTGTCTTCATCGTTATCAGAGAACATGTCTGGAGACCGCACTCCACTGTCAAAAGAAGCCTCCAGTGATGAATAACTCTGCTCAGAGTTCCACTTAACATTGCTGCCTTCCCCCTGCCCTTCTTTCTTGCTCTCCTCATACTGAGAATCCCCTGTACTTTCTGTTGTTTTTTCACCCTCTCCCTTCATATCACTGCTGCTGTGTTCATCCGATGACATAACCCTGAGGTCATTGACCTCCGATTCAACGCCATCAATATCATCCACCCTCTCCAAATAAGATTGGCAGTCAGTAGACTTCTCATCCAAATTCACTAATGCATTGTTTGAAGTCAAAGCAGTGATTGGATCCACAATGGGTGTCAACTTTTTGACGTGCTTTATAGTGCCATTAAAGGACAATTCACTTATAGGTAATTTAAACACGTTCTCCGCGCTCCTCACGTCACGGAACATAGGCACACTGTCGACTGCGTTATTACTATTTTCCATAGTAGAGGTTATAAACACCGGCTGCTTGAATATATCCGGTTTTGAGTCGTCGGACGATATCGGCACGTCTGCTAGATCAGACTTATCATTCAGGAGACAATTATCAGCTGTAGCAGAAGAGTTATCAAGTAGCGATACAGCCAGAGACGAATTGGATTCAGCCTTGACACACAAATCACTTTGCAAATAACTTTTGTCTAAGCCTAAACTGTCAGAAGGCGCTTGATTCAATAATATATTTTCAGGTTCACAATGTTTGTTTTTATCAATCGATGGTGCAACGACTGACAAGTCAATATTACTGCCACTGTTGGAACTTTCGTAATCGCAGTTATTGGACGAAATTGTTTCTCTAGGATTTTCTTCTTCCGTAAAATTATCTACCACATTAAAACTTCTCAAATAACGCTCGTACAAAGAAAAGCTATCGCTCATTGAGTGACAATTTGATTCTTCCAGGGATTCCATAGTTGTTCCATAATACCATCACAGCTACATTATGTGTCCATAAACACTTTGATATCGTCAACATAGAAAACAACAATTAATACTATCGTTTTTAATTAACGGAGCAAAAATTATATCAAAAACAATTACCTACTCTACTCCTACTACCTCAACCCACACGAAATTTATAAAAACTTGAAAGGCGCCATCATTAACACGCAATCGCATGTCACGCCATTTTGATTTTAAGTTTTTTTTTTCATAAAATAGGGAGGTGGATTGATAGATAGCCTACATTATGGTGCCCGCTCTATAGATTTAAAAGGGCCCGCTCCGCACTATGCTCCATCATCGAGACAGGTACATAATGTATCTTAGTTAGCGCGGCTGCATACGTTCGGTTTCCGTATCAGGATTTCAACAGTGGTTGTCTATAATTTAAAATAGTTAAAACTATTTTGGTGATTATTTTAACAATTTTTAATCACATATTTACAATGGGAAGATACAAATCATCTTCATATAAATTTCTTTGGTTATCTCTCAGATCCATTTTTTTCTAAAGTATAACTTGTTATTTTGAACAAATACATATAATTCAAGTATATAGATATAAGTTAATGTTAAATAGCCCTTTTCTTTAAATATATTTCATAATGTGTCATCTGCATACAAGTTATGTATTATGCGTATACATCTTTTTTGAAGCAGAAAAGTGGAATTTACATTAACAGAATTCCCCCAATAGATAATTCCATATGTGAAGTAACGAAAAACATTTGCAGTTCGAGCAACTTCAGCTGAAGAGCTTTCAGCAAGTATCGAATGAGCGTTACAGTAACTGGATATTGTTTTGTTAATTTTATCTACGTGCGATTTCCAATTTAAGTTACAATCAATATTGACACATAAAAAGTTTGTTTCGTTTACGTCTTCAATTTTTTTGTTAGTTTCGTGAATATTTAAACTATATGGTTTCTTATTATAATTTCTAAACTGTATTATTTTTGCTTTTGTTAAATTTACTGTTAAGTTTATTGATTTAAGCCAAATTACTGTACTATTTCATTAATTATTATAATTAAGAGTTAATGCATTATTATTTTTTACCAATTGAGTTAAAAATATCATGTTGTCTTCAAAATGACGAAGTTTTATTGGCTTTGTAGATCTGAATGCCTCAATTAATTAAAGTTCCTTTATATTAAATCATTTTATTTCTCTTCTATTTCTATCAGCTACATTTTAACGTCTTACAAATTTAAACCATTTTTCACAACAACAATGTCACTCTATGAGATAACCATAAACAATATAATATAATAGAATATAACCTTTAAATGTGGTGGCTGTCCACTAACTTACTTATACTCAACACTCTTCCTCAGACATCACATTTAAAATTCCTAACTTAACAACAAATTCTTTTAAACAAAACTTACTAACAGGCTTAGTAAAAATATCAGCTAATTGGTTATTAGTACTTATATATTCAACTTTAACAAAACCTTGCTCAACCTTTTGTTTTATAAAATTATATTTAATTTCTAAATGCTTCAGTTTTCTTTGATCATAAGTTTGAACAGATTTGATAGTGCTTTGATTATCTTCAAAAATTTTAAAATCCTTTACTTCAATATTTAAATCATTTAAAATCTTAATAACAAAACAAGACTCAACACAAGCTTCACAAAGTGCTACCAATTCTGCTTCCGTCGTACTTAAAGCTACTACAGATTGTTTTTTAGATTTCCATACAACAGTGTTACCAAAAATTAAAAACAAATAACCAGTAGTTGATTTCCTATCAACGTCTCTACCCCAATCTGCATCAGCAAAACCAACTAATGAAATATTATTACAATTCTTATAACATAAATTATAATACAAAGTTTGTTTAACATATCTCAAAATTCTTTTCAAAGCTTTCCACAAAGTCAAATTCGGTTTACATTGATATCTGCTTAAATAGTTTACAGGGAACGTTAAATCTGGCCTAGAATTCACTGTTACATATAACAAAGAACCAATTAAAGATCTACATTTAGCTTCATAATTCATATCAATAGTTTCATCTTCAAATTTAAAATTTACATCCATAGGTGTATCAATCCCTTTACAATCACTCATCCCATGTATTTTAAGAATATTTTTTAAGTATCTTGTCTGATTAACTAAAATACAGTCATCTAGTCTCTTAATAGAAATTCCTAAATATGTCATGTCAGTATTACCTAGATCTTTCATTCTAAATTGTGTTGTCAAAAACGTCTTCACTTTTCCTATCTCTGTCTCCTGCTTCGCGAAAATTAAAAGATCGTCAACGTATAATAAAACATAAACATTATCTTTCATGTATAAACAATAATCATTTTCAGAACGTTGAAAGCCATAATCCAACATTGCTTCAGTAAATCTCTCATACCAATATTTCGGAGATTTTCTTAAACCATAAAGTGATTTTTCTAATTTGAAAACGTAATTGTCTTCTTTTCCAATATAATATCCTTTAGGTATTTTTAAATAAACTTCTTCATCAATTCGACCATAAAGAAAAGCTCCTTTTACATCCATTTGTTTAATCTTAAAATCTTTCTTTGCAGCAACTGCTAATAATGTTCTTAATGTTTGCATCTTCAATACAGGTGAATATAAATTATCCATATGTCCTGTTTGTTGATATCCCAAAACAACAAGTCGCGCTTTACATATCTCTGCATCACCTACTTTTTTTCTTTGTAAATACCCATTTAGTATCTAAAAGTTTCATATCTCTCTTTCTTTCTACTTTCCTCCATGTTCCACTATCTTCAAGAACATTAAACTCTTCCTTAACTGCATTTCTCCATAACTCACTATCTTCTCTCTTATCTATTTCCTCAAATGTATGTGGCGTATCTTCTATTTGTCCAGTCATTAAAGCATACATTACTTCATTTTCATTTCCTTCAAAATCAGTAACATAATCTTGTTGCCACTTGGGTTTTCTAATTATTCTTTTCTCCCTTACAATTTGTTCTTTTTCAGAAATTTTCTTCGAATTATCATCTTTTTCTAATGTATCTTCCGCTTCATAAAATTCTTCATTATCATTTTCTTCATTATTATTTTCTTTGTAAACATCTTCTTCTTTTACCTCTCGGCACTCCAGTTCTACATTATTCTGTCTTTCTTTTCGTTCTTTTTCATCAAAAATTACATTTCTTCCTATCACCACTTTTTTAGTATCTTCATCGTAAAGTCTATAACCGTTTCTAGCATAACCTATCATTATCATTCTTTTTCCACAGTTATCAAGTTTATGTCTTAATTGAGATGGCACATGATTATAAGCAACACTTCCGAAAACTCTCATATTAATCACGTTTGGTTTTCTTCCTTCCCATAATTCACTTGGTGTACAATCTTTCCCTTTTGTTGGGCTTCTATTAGTTACATATGCAGAACACAAAATAGCATCCGCCCAAAATTCTTTATTCAATTGCGAATCTAATAAAAGTGTCCTAGTTTTTTCCACCAACGTTCTATTCATTCTTTCCGCCACTCCATTCATTTCAGGATTATATGGCACCGTGTACTGAACTTGAATTCCGTTATTTCTACAAAAATTATAAAATTCTCTAGTTACGTATTCTCTACCATTGTCAGATCTCAATTTTAATAAGTCACAGTTAAAATGTTTCGTAGCATAATAATAGTACTCTCTAAATATTTCAAAAACTTCACTTTTCTGTTTCATAAGGTAAACCATAACAAAATGAGTGTAATCGTCAATAAACGTGATAAAATATCTATAACCTTCTCTACTAATTGGAGTAATAGGACCACAAACATCTGTGTGCACTAGCTCAAGTGGTCTTTTAGCTCTGTAACCTATCTTATTAAATGGTAATCTAGTCATTTTTCCTAACACACAAGTCTCACATAACATATTTTCGAGGTTTAAATTTTTTAAGTCACTCAATCCGTCAACCATATTATTTTTAGTTAAAACATTTAAATTATTCATGCCTAAATGACCAAAACGCCTATGCCATAACAAACTATCCGAATTAGATAAAAAACAGTTATTACAATTTTTCTTACTGAATTCCATACAAATTTTATATAGAGAATTGTCAGAGTTTCCAATCATAATTAAAAACTTAGAAGAATCGTAAACTCGAACTTTACCTCTTTCAAAAGTGACAGACAAATTACTTGACTCCATTTTTGACACTGACAATAAATTTTTTCTTAAATCAGGCACATAAAAAACATTTTTAATTGTACATGTAGTTGACTTTTTTCCAACATAACATTGAGTTTCTATGTTACCTATACCTACCGCTTGGAGAGAGATACCATTTTTGGCAGCAGAAATCAATTTTGGTTGTTTTAAATCTATATACTGAGAAAAGTAAATTTTATTATTAACTAAATGATCTGAGCATCCAGAATCTACAATAAATTCTACCCAGTCATCAGAATCTTCAGATCTTCCGAAAAATGCAACATTATCTTGATTACTACTATTACCATACATATAATATGAATTTCTTTGTTCTCTTCCTCGACCGTTAAATCTTCCTCGACAATTGAATCTTCCACGACCATTAAATCTTCCTTGACCATTAAAACTTCCTTGACTGTTATAATTTCCTTGACCGTCATATCTTCCTTGACTGTTATAATTTCCTCTACTATTGTAATTTCCTCGAACATATCCTCGATTATCATAACTTCCTCTATTATTATAATTACCTCTTCCTGCAAAATTACCTCTTACTCCTCTTTTTCCGCAATTAAAAGCACTCTGTCTATTCTCATTCTCCTGTGACGAATTCTTTCTCTTCTCTTCTTCTCCTAATAATCTATCCATTACCATATTTATTTTCAAATCTCCAATCGTTTCTAAAGCTGTTACTATTGGCTCATATGATTTTGGCATCGACAATAATATATAATTTACCTGTTCTTCTTCCGAAATTCCTCCTCCTGCCTCTTTTAATGAAGTACAAATTTCTTGTATTTTTGTAAAATGATGTTTTAAAGGCTCTGTTTCTATATATTTAATTTCATTTAATTGTCTTCGTAAAAATAGTTTACTTCTTGTACTTTTTTCTTTAAAATTTTGTTCTAAATTTCTAAACATTTGGTAGGCCGAATCTTTTCTTACATATTCTAAATGGCTATCCGCTACAGCTGCTATTATTAGAGCTTGGGCTCGTGCCTCTAGATTTTTTTGTGTAGCTATTTCTTTTTTATAAAACTCCTCATTTTCTATCGCTTCAATACAGTTATTTTCACGTAAAATACTTTTGATTCGGAAGGCCCACGTGTTAAAAGATTCTCCGGAAAATTGCACCACATTATATTTTAAAATATTACATTCTTTGTTTGCCGACATCTTGTGTAATTTTTCTAAAATTCAAATAAATTTATTACATACTATACCGTACGCATCTGACGCAGTGGAAGCGTGCTATTGGCTTTGTAGATCTGAATGCCTCAATTAATTAAAGTTCCTTTATATTAAATCATTTTATTTCTCTTCTATTTCTATCAGCTACATTTTAACGTCTTACAAATTTAAACCATTTTTCACAACAACAATGTCACTCTATGAGATAACCATAAACAATATAATATAATAGAATATAACCTTTAAATGTGGTGGCTGTCCACTAACTTACTTATACTCAACAAGTTTCAAACTGGCAAATCTTTCAACCTATTAATTCCATGACATTGCATAATGTTCTTATATCTGTTATTCGATCTCCAAGAATTTCCATGAAAAATGACCGCGCGCGGTCCCTTTTTTAAATCTATGATATATACCAATCGGTAGTACCTACCTCAACCTACCGCGCGCGAGGCCATCTAAATCTACCTACCTACCTACTAATTCCCTGGCACATCCCTAGAAAATTAAATTTGAAACAATCAATCTGCAACCTTATTGGCTGTTATAATGAATTAAGTAAATTTTATTGGACTTAACTATTGAAATGACTAGTCTACTCGTCTACTCTGATTTGCTGATCTGACATTTTTATTTTGACATTTGTTAAGAAAGTGTCTTGATGAAACTGTCAAGAAAGTTTTTTGCTTGTACAGTTCGTTCAGTTAGTCAGTTTTGCTTTTGTCATTTTCATTTTGTTTGCTTGCTTTGGTTCTGTTGATTACGGACGGTGTATAAGGAAAAGAAAGTTCATAACTAGATTTTGTGCCGGTAAACAATTAATTTAAGGTTAGTACTTGACGCAAAAAACTAGTACGTATTTTAAATTTGTTTCAAGTTAATGTAGAATAAACGCATGGAGTTATTCGACATAACTATTCAAGATTACCTCCCAATTTGATAACCCGGCATAATTTATAAACTGTTTTCTACTTAAATAGTTATGACTGGTTTAGTAGCCAATACAGGCGGCTATAAAGTATCAAAACCCATGGAGCAAATATATTTTATTTATGTGGTGTGTAAGAAAAAGATATTTGTGCAATACCCACTCACCACCCACTTGACCATTCGGTTTAAAGATCCTTGTCTTTCCATATTCTTTTTGTGTTACATATTCTAAGTCCAAGATAAAAAAATATTTAATAAAATAATAATTATTGAAAATAATACATTTGGCATGAAGTACCTACTTACATTCTAGGTTTTTATAATCTATCAAGAATGCTACTTTGGTACAATATTATACTTATTAACATTAAATTAGTTTTCTGATATTCCTTTCTTAATATAAGACTCATTCAAACATAATAAACTACAACTCCTGTCTCTACCTGCATTCTAATAGCACTCTAGCCATGACCGGTTATAGATAACAAACTTCCACAAACCAATAAGGATATAGAAAACTACTAAACTTTGGACAGCATGTCAAAGAACTCCTAATAAATCAATGCCATTATAATGTCAATGAGTATTTAGAAGGTAATATTATTTAATTAATCAATCAATACATATAAATTAGTAAAAACAGTTTCTACATTGATACATTTACAAAAAATAATTTAGAGTGATGAAGAAAAAGTAATGCACTGTGAATTTGAAAAAAATACTGTCTGTTTGATGAAATATTTAAATCAATATTTTTTTGCAGTGGTACCCCCATTTTAGGAGTCAATAGTTAAAAAGTAATAAATACAAAGATGATATCAATTACAATATTACTTACAGATTCAAAAATTTTTAGATAACCCTGAACAGTATTTACAAACAACTCTTATAGTTTAATGAGCCATCTATTTTAGCTTAATCACAAGTGTTTGCCTAACATTGATTCTTCTTCTTTATGGTGCCATCTGCTACTGCAGTTAGACAATCATTATTACAATTTTCACCTTTGATACAGCTGCCCTAAAAAATGATTGACGGTTCTCCAGAACTATTATTAACTATTTTTCAGCCATTATATTCTTCTTATTCAGACACTTCTCTTGCCTTGGATCTTTCCATGTCATCTCATATTTGGGACGTCTCATTATATGGCCGAGATATCTAAAGTTAGTGTTTACCCATTCGTGAAGTACCTTATAAGATTTGGTGCTTTGTTATTCTAAAATAGTCAGTTTCAAACACAAAATTCATAATTAAAGTCATTCAATTCAGTTTCAAAATTCTTTATTCAACCTAGGATGATCACATATTGATGTCAAAATGAAAAAAAAAAAAACTGACTGCGCCAAATAAAAGGATTATGTTTTCTGGGTTCATTTATGTATATGCGTTTTTTCATATTTTTTTTACTTTACTTTGAGATGACAGAAGGACAAGCAAACAATCACACTTTAACATTTAAAATATTAGTAGTATGGCTTAAAATAAACAAAATCTTTTCTCAAAGTTGTCTTGAATTATCTTTCTTTAATTACAGATAATGAACAATTGCGATTTTTCTTAAGTTGTATGTTTATAACAAGCTTATCACGAACTAGTTACATTAATTCAATTTCATAGATTATTTTATGTAACATTTTATTGCTACGTTTATTTTAATTACTTACTTTTTTAAACCCATTTTATAGGTGGTGTCCACTCTCTTCTCTATTATCTATTTACTTTATTGTATTGGTGTTGTAATTGTACACTCAACCAAAATAGATAAGAGACCCATGCAAAATACCATTATACCAAGGTTTACCCGTGACAAAATTTGCAGTTCATATAAAGCTTCTTAAACTATATTATCTTAAAATTCAAATTGCAAATAAGACATTATTTCCGTTTCAGGAAATGCCATTGTTGCCTATCAGTTGTCAATGCTTATTACCCCTTAGTCGCCTCATAAGACACTGACTCATGTCAGAGTCAGAGTTGCCTCCATAGTAGTCTTATTCTAGGGCGCGCACCTACGCGCTCAGCCTAAATTTCTCTAGACAAAGATTAACAACAGTAATGGAGGCTGAAGCAGAGTAATTAAGCTTCTGCAATCCCGAAAGTATCTTCTTCTTCAACCATCGTGCAAACACTGCTGAGCGTGTGTCTCCTCATGCCCACGCCATTCCTTACGCTCTTAAGCACTACTCATCCAAGACCTTCCCATTACATGAGTGATGACATCGGCCCAACTAGCCAGAGGTTTTCCCACGTTTCTACAGCCCTGTCTCGGTCTCCACTCAACAACCTTCCAACTCCCTCTCCTGCTAATATGGCCCGCCCATCTCAACTTTCTCTTAGCAAAGAAAGTAGAATATTATGTATATTTTTAGGCGACCACACTGGCGTGTTTAAACGAAAAATAAAATGTTATAAAAGTGAATTTGGGCGCCATGAATGCATTTATTGAGCGGTACAAACACTTCGTGTATTTGTGTCTAAGTGCCCCGCGGTATCTGCCTATGATTGCACTGGCCTCCGACCTCTGTCGATGTTTATTATCTATAAGGTATAAAGAAGTCAAAACGATGTATTTATGCTTGGACCTGCAATCGTTCGCACGGCGCCCGGCTTAAAGACCACGATAAGTGCATTTTCAGTATACGTGTGTGCACAAGTGAAAATTTTCTCCTGCGGTGGATTTTGCCTAAGGATATATTTCAGGTAATTAATTAGGTCTAGCTTGTTTAGCCTCTGACCCCGCCGTCAACCATGTCTGTAATTGGCAATTTATTCGATAAATTAGATGTGTTGTTTATTTAGTTTAATTACATAATTTTATCAGTTTTCCAATTTCTGTACGGTGAACGGTGCTTTTTAGGTTTGTAATTATTGGAAATATATAAGTGAAATATTCTCGATTCCACAACATTATATGTATCTTTTAATAAGTATCGAACAACAATTAGTACATCCGGGGCTATAAAAACTGTAATGTATTTAAATCATCTCGAATTGGGCCCGCCTCATTGGTAGAAGATCTTCCTTATCCGGCTTATAAAATGGCTGTGATAATGATAATTTTAAAAACATATTGTAAAAAATGTCCTTTAACTTCAGACAGAATTGAAAAAGTTTTAATTTAAATTTTGCTCATGTTTTCACTCTTCCATTTTCCTGGTTGTTTCCGCAGCCGTTAAGCTTCGGAGCCCTATTATTATTATATATATTTATAGCCCATTTTATTATAATGTAACAATTTGTTTTATTCTTAAAACAAAGCTGCAGGCTACATTTATATTTCCAATATCACAAGGAAATTTAAACACGACTAGCTCAAATTAATGATCCATCCTTATCTTTTAATTTATCACCTTTAGTGTTATTTTTATAAACATGATAGGTAGGTACTTGACCAAAACCCGGACATAACTAAGTGAAAAAAATATATATGACATAACACCATTTTTGTCGTTTATATGTATTTTTGTTTACTTGCGCGGATTTTGTATACTTAAGATTAATTTATTTCTCTCTGGCGCATAGATGTACGCTATCATTTATAATTTTTATTATTATATTAATATTAGTCAGGAGTTTTGGACTATACATGGATGGTCCATGTTTATTCTTGAGTAAAGTTCTTTGGACTAAACTTCTTCAAACCTACACCTACGCCAGCATACATAATAGTCCAAAGCTAACATGCACCTGTGGTAACCTGATCCTCATTGGACCATACCTTCTGCGGCTATTCCGTTTGAACTTATGATATATTTATGCACTATCTCATATATCCCACAACATGAAAAAGCGTCTCTCTCGTCCCTCACACTTAATACTCATGAAAAATATTTATTTTAAAGGCATGGAGCTGGTGACGTTCGCAAAAGAGCTGTTCCAGAATGCAGCAGAGCAATTGGCGAGCTACAGAATAGGACAGACTGTCCTAAGGCAGTTGGACAGAGCGCTATGGGTGGTTGAGAAGTGTGCTAGGTGGGCTGTGCCGCCACCGTGTAAGATCTTTATTTATCCTTACATATTATTAAACAAGGTCCGCGCCTGTCTGTTCGCGATAAACACGAAAATAAAAATTATTGACATCATGAAAATTTGTGCAAAATCCGTGCCTAAATCCTTGCAGTAGGCACGGATTTTCATGCGGTTTTCACCAATACATAGTGTGATTCCTGAGGAAGGTTTAGGTGTATAATTTATTGTATTTTTACCCGAGCGAAGTAGGTACGGGCCGTTAGTTTCATTATAATTAGCCTAGAATCTTGAATATAGTAAACCAACTGGCGAGATAAAGAATAGTACGTACAGACGGACAGATTATATTAGCACATTGCCCACAAATTTTGGGCGTTCTTGACGTTGCGCGGGCATTTTTGATAGCGTCCAATTAATCACTTGGTCCAAACATCCACTATCTGAAAATAATCATTTTTCATCTTGACCGAAGATTGAACTTTGGACCTACGTGTAGCAGTCTACATAGCAATATATCTATCGTCTTGGGCACACTTCGCGATATCACAAAGGCACAGTATAACGAAATGTTTCTTTTCCAGTGGATCAAGACGACCGGCCACAGCCTGAGCTGATCCGGCCACTGCCCTGGGTGTTCTTCCTAATGCTCCTCGTCATGTTGCGCGTCACGAGAGAGTCCATATCGCTCCTCAACCTGATCATGGGCAAACCGCCGCTGAGGTCTGCTGATGTGGTAGGTGACAACAGAGCGACTTCAGCTCGGGAAGGTGTTATTTAAAACTGGTTCAACGCCAACACGTACACTAGCGCCGTCATTACGCCATCATTAATTTATTTTATTTATTACTGAAAAAATTCTTCATAGTCGTATTCCTCATGGCTGAGAGTCGTGGTCATTACGTGGAATGAAACACACACGACAACTTTCTTAGCATTATAAATTGGAGTGGTTTGCCATTGCCTTCTCCATTTCACACACAAGTTAATAATAATCAACCAGTGTGCAGGTTATCTTACGATGTTTTCCTTCACCGGAAGCAAGTGGTGGTCGATGAAAATACTATATGAGTCAGATTTGTATACTACAAACTCATGTGGTACGAGTATGATTCGAATCTTCATTCGACCTTTCGATTCACAGGCGGGCGTCTTAACCATTACACCACCACCACAACCACAAAAGTGAAAAAATAATCTATACAAATTACATTGTACACTAAATAAATAATATTATCTAATATGACTTTTAGGATTACCGGTCTGTTGGCAGTCAATGCATATAGACACACTAGTGTGCTTGCAGGTTTCCTCACGAGCGATCAATGTGGCCATATTATTATGGCAAGACACTGCAAAATTTTGAAACATAGGATTACATTAAAAAATGTCTTTATTTTTCCCTCAACACTTGAAATATATTTTTTTTGTTTTATATATTATTATTTTTATTTGCACTCTACTATAATTACATGTTTTTTTGTATGCTTATTAACCATGTACTTTGTTTACTATTAGAAAAAAATATGTAAGAAAACAAAAATGGTAAGCTCATTTGGCATGATAGGAGTGACTAACACAATTTAAATGAGTTTCTTTCGGCGTTCGGAAATGCCAGTAGTTTGTAGCTTTTCGAGAAATACTATATAACCTAATTTATCGTGAAAAATTACCTGCGATGGTCTAATTTTCGAATAAATACTTTGACTGTATTATTCAGGTAATGTACATCCAAGGGAAACGGCGCTACCTGCGCACGCTCAAGTACCAGGGCAACCGCATCATGCGCGCGCGCACGAGCGCCGCGCAGCCGCACGACAGCTGGATGTCCAAGATACAGTCCCTGTTCGAGGTCACCATGTGCTTCAGGGGCCGCCAGTCGCAGTACGGGAACAATAATACCAGCACAAACAATGAGGAATTACTGGTGAGAAAGATTAATTTTTGGTTTTTAATTTAGAAATATGTTAGGTGATCAAATTATGTTAGGAATTAGCTCAAATGTTTCATTATAAAGACAACTATTAGTAAAAATATATATATATATATATTATTATATGTATAATTAATCCACCAAACGCGCTTATTTTGTGTCAGTCCCTAAGTGGCTAAGGTTAAGTTGTCTGTTCGTTATGATTACTGTAAATATGTGTTTTTAAGTGAAAACTGTTATGTAATTGTGTAGTTTTAATTTTAGAATTAGATAATATTGTTTACCTTGTATCACAAGGTAAAAGGTTGCGTTTTTACATTTTGACAGTATTTATTTAATTAACCTTATTTACGGTTAATTGAATGGATTTCAAAAAGTTTTTAAGAAATAGCTAAATGCGATTCGGCTCGGCTATGAAATTGACATGCAATTTTAAAACATTTTACGATCTCCATTTGTTGAACAAACGATTATTTATTAAACACAGAACACATAGAACTCAACTGTGTGTTGAAAATAGAGATTTATACAATTTTTAAAACCTGTATTCATAAATGAAGATATTTTGATTGATTCCAACTAATATTATAAATGCGAAATTTATGTGTACTTCACGTGTTCAACTTGCAGGTTGTGAAGAGAAGCAAGCGTGCTCGTGAACCTTCGACGCCGGCCTCTCCCGGCGAGACCAGTATGGAGCGACTCATCGAGAAGATGATGGTCGACCTCGACGCCGAATCTGATGAGGACTCCAGCTACACGGTATGATCCAGCATTTAATGCCGGCTACACTATCACTGAACTCGGAACAGGGGCCCGATTCTCACGCAATACAAGTTCACTTTTTTTCGGTTGTTTTGTGCAAATTTACAAACGAAAAACTTCTATCGATCGATGCGTCGCTCGATCTTTTTGACGTTGATTTTTTGTAAATGCAGAAACAGTAGCACAGCCTTCAGAAAAAAAAGATTAAAACTGATGAAGTGAACTTCGATTGCGTGAAAATCGGACCCCAGGTGTAGACAAGAATGCATGAACATTGCGTGGTATGCATGAGTGTTTTTATTTACCGCAATAAACCAGCTGTATGCCGAATTCGTCAAGTTCTGTGTACTGGTCCGCGATACTGTGGAGCCGGCATTACGTTAAAACGGGGCCAACCCGCACACTAACGCCACGATAACGTTTTCATCTTAAATTAGTATTTTATGAAAATTATTTGTTTTGGAATGATTTCCACGATGGATTATTACGGATCTTTACTTGCCGTAAAGTTTTTGACACATTTCAAATATTCTCCATGTTCGCTTCCAATACATACTTTTTATTGTGTTATATGTATCTAACAAAGTATTAGTTAGATACTTAACCAAATAAAACATTTTTTACCATCAGTCATTAACATTTTCAGCTAACAAACGCAACAACCGTCCGCAGCGATCGCTCGGACTCTGCGGAGTCGGACCAAGACGCGGCATTCTTCAACGAGACCTCCGACACTCACGAGGAGGCCTCCCCCATCAAAACTGACGCCTCCTCCGCAAAATCTGAATACGACACGCCAACAAAAAATAATACACCCGAACCTAAATCCAATTCGTCCCCTAAAACTTCCACACCAGAAAAGGAAATCGAAAAAGTAACGTTGAAAAAACAAGAATTTTCTTCGCCGAAAACCGAATCCCAAATGTTTTTGGACAGTGAGAAATGTTCGCCGACGAACAGTAGGACGTCGCCGAAGAGTGAGCAGAAAATCGGTAGGAAAATCATGCATTTGTTCAATAAGCTTGTCAATAAAAAAAATAATGATTATTGAACGTTAAATGGGAATAAATACACATTTGATATGGTCTGTCTTGTAGAAGGCACGATTCTTCGCAACTGATTTAAGCAATTTAAAAGTTGCTTTTTCCTAACCAGTAGCTTATATTATTCCCAAGTTGTAAGGTTGTTTTTGTCGGTGTTATGTGGTGGTTTGATAAATTAAGGACTGTTACATGTATTTTTGAAAATATAATTGTTAAATTTGTACTTTGGCTGGAGTGAGATCTGAATGGTATTGTATCTGTACTTTTAAAGAGAGATCATAAGAGAAAAAATATATAAAAATAGCCTATACTTATTTCAATTCATGCGGTAATTATGTGATCCATAATATCTTATTTTCTATACATACAATCTGATCTCACCCATACAGTCGCTCGATATTGAAAATATATTTCAGGCCATTTTGAAGGATATGTCATTGAAAAATTATTATTATTTAAAAATATAGTTAATGTCCAAAATTTTCAGACCACCACCACCAAACATTTTCAAGTAAATTTATTGATTTTCAGCCAACGGGCGAACGGTGAGTGCCCACAACAAAAAAAGAGGTATTCGCATATCAAAATACGCAAATTTAAATCATAAATTCCATAGTTGGTCATGATGATTTAGCAATTCATTTCAAGTGCATGTCATCATTACTCATTCTCCCCTATTGTTAGGTATTTATGTATTACATGAAGAGAATCATCTGAGAAAAAACAATGCTTTTTAAAGTAACATACAATTTCTTGCATATTAGAGAGCATAAACGTGTTATACCATTAAGCAATTCATTTTACTCATTCATTTCATAAAATATAAATAATATATTTTAAGGACGAAGAATGGGCCAATATCAAACTTGTTTAAATTATTTTATGTCGAGGTTGCGTATATTTTATATTCACGATCTTGACATGTCTCTTTATAAAAAATGCCATGCCAAAACTATGTATTTACCCATTACAATACAAATTAGTCAATTAAACAATATTTTAGTTATAAAATAAAGTACGTCATCTATCAATAAATCAGTCAATCGAAAACGTATCTAGCAAATAGTGACCGTGTGCTGGCCGTGTAAAGGCAGAAGTCACTATACTTTCTAATAAAATAAATTATTATCCAGTACATAATATGCTATGATATAGTTTTATGACGACCTCGGTGGCGAAGTGGTAAAGTGCTTGCCTCTGAACCGAGAGGTCCCGGGTTCGATCCCCGGTCGGGTCATGATGGAAAATGATCTTTTTCTGATTGGCCCGGGTCTTGGATGTTTATCTATATATGTATTTGTTATAAAATATAGTATCGTTGAGTTAGTATCCCGTAACACAAGTCTCGAACTTACTTTGGGGCTAGCTCAATCGGTGTGATTTGTCCTAATAGATTTATTTATAGATTTATTTATTGTACGCTAAAAGAAATTTATAAAAATGTGATTGCGCTAGTGAGTTCCGAACTCTCATCTGAGCACAATAGTTTTTTTTAGTTAAAAATGTAATCAATACGGTATTTTAATGTATTTTTTTTTGTTAGATATTAATTGCGCGTATAAATATTACTTTATTTATAGAAATTCCATTCTAGTCACAATAGGCTTCATTTTCTTGTTATTTCATAATTCATATTACTGGCCCGTCGCATCAGCCATTGCAACGATCATCATTCATTCCAAAGGGGACACGATAAAAGGGGGTCATAATGGCGACACTTCATTTAGCGCTTATAAATTAGCATAAATTGACATTAAATATTGTTTTAGTTCAGCTATTATTCTGTATCAGTAATATGACTACAATCAAATGCTGTTAGTTATAGGTTATTTGAAGCCTATTGTTAGTTGTAAGCCTATTTATAATATGAATACAGAAAATGAATAATACATTTTTAAATTATTTATTATTATAATAATAAATAATTTCTAATTTCACTAATAGTCAGAGTTTAATTTTATTTAGTGGTCAGAGATATAAATAATAAGTAATTGCAGTTGTAACTTTCGTTGACATTTCTATGATAACCGTTGCCATTGTGAATCCTTTTTATCGGCCTAGTTGTATAACTTGATGAAATTAATATTTGGTTTTTCGCCCTAGGGAATCACGTTGAGAGGCGAGATGCCGACGCGCCTGTAACGAAGAGAGCGGACATTTCGTCCTAAAAGAGGAAAGGTAATACTTCCCCCGATAGTTACAATGACGCAACTGATTTTTTATCCACTTTGCTAATTCCGAATATGTGTATAAAAAGTCTTAATATTTATTAAGTCCGCCTATTGTATTTTTGTGCAATTAAATACAAATAAAACAGAAACTTGTTTTCCCAAAAAAAAAATGCAGATGCGTTTTTTTTACTACCATGGGTGGAAAAAGAAACATTTTTTTATATAAATTCCTAAAGGAGAAGGTTAAAGTCCTCTTTTATGTTTTTCAGAATCTCAGTGCAGTCGTACCAACTGTAGAAATGATAAGAAAGTGCCTCTGGATTTTTATTTTATTCATTGATTACTCATAAACTCATTTTTCATAGAATTTGTGTATGTGTTATGTTTGTATGTTGAGAATTCGTTATGCCGTCCGCAACACCTACTTTTTGTCACGAAATAGGTAGGGTACAGAATAAAAAAAAATACTTCCTGTTTCATCTAATTGTCTAGTCTTTTCAAAATATCGTAAGTAACAATAACTTGTACAATTTTAATTGAAAAAAATAACGCTTCCTCTATGTACTGACTTCTAAAAGTATATTATGCAATTTTGTATCTCTATTTTTACTTCAATGTGGTCGCCTTTCGAGTCTCCCAAAACCATCCAAGTATGAAGCGTTAGATGATACAAAGACCTAAATAACATAACCTGGTAATCAATATTATTGTTGTTGTTCTAATCACAAACTAAGACTATCGTTCTGCACCCATTTATTTTGAGACGCATCTCCAAAGGACAATTTTAATTACAAGTTTAAGGCTAGGTTAAGAAAGACGTTATTTAAATATTTATTATCACGCAATCATGTTATCAGTAATATACTCAAAATTTACTAAAATCGGCGCGGTTGTGTGAACTTAGCCTTAAACTGTTAGTAAACCACTAGAATTGCATACTATTATGTAAATTACTGTAATCTGTTAAGTAATTTAAAAAGAATAGCGTGCTTATTCTAGTGTATAACCAGTAATGTTAACTTTTACGTGAATAAGACTGCAGTTTGAATATTTATTGTAAGTATAGTATGTTGTTGCGCGTTATAAGATCATTATAGGTGGCTCCTACGTATAATGTTGTAAGGAAAAGCTAACGATATTATAATGTTGGGATGTTGCAAGAATTCTAAAAAAAATACTGTTCTAAAAATCATCCGACTTTTTTTTACAACTTACAACATTATTAAAAGGAACTACCGAAGTAAGGAACATTTTGTACACATTTATATTATTATACGTTTTGAATCATTAATGATCTGTATGTTCTTGACATAAGTTTAAAGTTTCCTATAAGTACAGTTTGTCAATGTCTTTTTCTTCTATGTTTGTCATTCCCATGTCATTGTAAATGAATGCGTAGTGAACGTCTGTTTTTATAGGTACTTTATATACGTTGTAATATTGCCTGAGATCACAATGTCAATGAATTTTGCAATGATTATTGTAACAATACAGTTAAGCCGTCTCGTCTAATAATTTCAAAATTAGCTTATGTATATAACTACTACCAAATTGCTGTATTCCAGCTATGAGGGAGACACTATCGTGGCTTATTTTAAAAATAATTTGAAAATTTCTAAAGTCCAAATTAAGCTACACGAACAGAAATCTTTGTTGCAAACTAGTCTAGAAATATCAAGGACATTAATTTTATTGGAATATTTTCTAATAAGTGAGGCTGAAATATCATTAGAATAATCATGTCATGGAGTGTCTGCAGTTTAAAGGTTTTTTTTTTTTTTTATAAAAAAAAATATTTTGTACATACAAATCTTGCGACTGACTCATGCAACAAAATTGACACAACATAACCTTTAGCTTTGACGTCTATCTCTCCAATTTAATCGAAATCTGCCTCATTTTTATTATTTTCTTGTTAAAACTTTAAAATTACAAAAAAAACCTAGAAAGTGCAGTTTACTCACTATGATCATTTAGCAAATAAGTGCAATCATTTACTACTGTTGTGCAATGAGATTAAATAATGAAATTGTATCTTGTTTTGTAAATTCCAAAGATTGGGCTGTGTAAAGGCGAAGACTGATGCGAGTTTCAACTGTTCCTATTGTATATTTATATCGTAACTATCATAATAAACATTGATTTTACACTAATTTCGAACATATTTTTACTAGAATGATAAAATTGTTACAAAATAAACTATTTTTAATATTTTTAACATTTTTTTTATTTAATAACGACTCGAAGGTCTGCTTCCCCCATGGTCCTTGGTTGTGGTGACTTTCATTTGCGAGGCGCAGTCCTCCGATAGATGGCGTTTTAAATCAACAAAGTTGAAAAAGCAATTAAATACGTAAATATTTCGAAATAACATTATAAATAGTGCTACTAGCACTATCAAAAAAACAAAAAACCATTTCCAAAAAAATAAAAAACTGTTTCCGCCCGGGATCGAACCGGGGACCTTGTGCGTGTGAAGCACACGTGATAACCGCTACACTACGGAAACTTAACATTCGTCGACGAAATTATTCAAGGCTTTCAGTTTAGAAATCAAATCAAATTATCAGTTAGAAATTTAGATAGCCAAGATAGTAAGCGTTGTCTACGATAGTTTAGCCACGTCTGTTATTGTGACCGGTATCCGTACTCCACGTCAAAGTTTATAGCTCTGACCAAAATAATCACACACAAAAAATCTAGTCTGGTTAGTCCAGTCTCGCGGCTACTTCGCCCGCGGATAGTCGCGGACGCGTGTCACAGTGTCACGCTATTGTCGGTGTTTAGTTGGCCCTCTTTATTTTCTGTTATATCGTGATTTCCAAGACAAACCTTCAAAATGGATCCCGAAGCGTTCTTAGACCTGGCTAACCAGGTCATAAAACTTAAAATGTACCCATATTTCGACATAGCGCATTCATTATTATGTGCTCTTGCAGTCAGAGAAGATTTGGGGGCTGGTAAGTTATATTACCTGTAGGTTTTAAATAATACGCGCCAATTTTTTACAAATTTACGTAGGTACTTCCGCATCCTGGGAGTTATTGAGTTCACATTGGTATTGCGGTGGTTGGAATGTACTAAAATAAAACACCTAAATAGTTTAAAAATAGATCGTAGTTCCCTGAAGATCGGACACAGTCACAGTGTAGTTCAATAACTCATTTTTTTTTGTATAGAAGCTATATTATGTGATTTGCAGTATGCAACATTTTTGTTTACGCGGCTTAGTTAGATAGATTTCTCTTACATTTGTAAAACAGGGAGGTACCTATATCTAGTATTATAAAAAATATTTCATTAGATAATATGCAATTACTTTAAAGATATAACCAATTATACTTTATGAGGTTATATTTCTTAGTTTCTGACATAAAGTTTATTTATGGTCTATGCGTACCTAAGTATGCCACCCTTTTTGATAATGAACCCTAAAAAGCGGACAGGGTAATGTATTCTGTAATTCCAATGTTTGCAGATAGATGGCGCATGTACTTTTGCAAAAAAAATTGCAATAAATTTATAAATAAAAATAGTTAAATTATCCAGCTATATTGGTCACCAATAATTCTTTAATTTTTATGCCCTAAACATAATATTTCAAATTAGTGCTTTGCAAAACTTAATCCACATATTTTTTTTCTATTTATACATCCGAGTATTTGGAATAAAAAAATTTGTTAAATTTGATAATCCAAAATGAAACATTGTTTCGGGCTCGTCCGGGATTTGAACCCGGGACCTCTCGCACCCGAAGCGAGAATCATACCCCTAGACCAACGAGCCATGCTACGAAAATTTGAAATTAGAAATTACGTACTATTGGTACCTACGTCACTATTAGGATAATCACAAGGATAAACATAATTTAGGAAAATAATATTTTTTAACTACTTTTTTAAACACCTTAGCAATTATTATCTACAAGACTTATGTTATTTGCATTACACGTCCTACAGGTTCCTATTGTTTGAACAAATCCATATTTTTTGCGAACATTGACGTCCTACAGGAAACAGATTGGTAGTTAATCACATCTCGTGGAGTTAACCAAGCGGTTTGTATCAGGCCACTGAGCAGGTCAGAACCCCTGGCTAAATATAGACCGTGCTGAGATCAATAACTCTTTATTTCGTGGGATGTTGTAACCTAGAATTTTTATAATGCAACCGTGAACTTATCAAAGGAGCGATCTATAAAAATATTTTTTACATAAATATATGCATGCAACAGCGTTGAAATTTAAAAAAACGACATTAACTTCCGCGAAAATAACAAAATGTATTTTTTTTCCGTTTTTCATTGCTTGCTATTTTTTTCATGAAACATATTTTGGGAAAAGAACATGCTTCTTCTCCGTAAATAACCAAAACAATCGCACGTACCTAATAGATTGACCTAACCAAAGCTTGCACGTGGTCCGTTTACCACCTGACCTGATAGGTATAAGTAGTAAGAATTTTGCTATAGTACCCTGTAATTACATACGTCGCCTCTTTCACCCTTCATACCGAAAGACAACAATGCACTGCTGTTGGACGACAGAAAAATATGAGAGTGACGTACCCATGCAGATGACCTTGACACAAGGTCTACCTCTGGTGTTTATATGGCATCATCATGCATGCTTAGTTTTAAGATTATAGTTTTATTATTATGTTTGTATAACGTGTGTTACAAGAGAACAATATTTTTTTATCTATATCTATCATGTACGTACAATTTCAGGTGCGCAGGCGTTCTCCCGCAAGCACCCGCTGTCGTGCTGGCTGTCCACCATGCTGGTGATCTTCGCGGGCGGCATGGTGGTCAACGGCTTGCTGGGGGAACCTATCCTGGCGCCATTGAAGAACTCGCCGCAACTTGTCATCGGCACTGTCACATGGTGGGTAAGATACAAGTACTAGCGGCCCGTCCCGGCTTCACTCGGGTAATAGGTACCGTAATGAAGTAGGTAGACTATGTTATTTAGCTGAGCTGAAATTTTGCACACACGTTTAGTTTGCACAGCACCCAGGAACGATTTACTGCACGGACATGATATTTTTAATCACACACTGAATGCAATAAGATTTATGTGACAACAATAATTATAAAAACTTGTGTTACACCACCATCCTATTTGCCAGTCTGTGTTATAATTTGTGTTTATTCATCATACCTATAGGTGGAGCCAGCGCCTTACCAGATATGCCCTTTTGTACTAAAATTGTTGGTCTGACCTTTATTTCCTTCACCTATCAATTCGATGGATAAGGTATCATTAAATAGCACTTGTCGAAATCGACTCTTTATATATTTTTATTGTATTGTACTTATGTAAGTACACAATACTAATAATAAGTACAATACAATAGTAATAATAAGTACAATACAATAAAAATATGTAAAGCGTCGATTATTGAAGGTAGACACGCATACATAAAAATAGTTTTTTTCCTGTTCCAAAAGTGGCCAAGTGCGAGTAGGTTTCGCTATTTAAAATGTGAACATCTCAATTTTTTTATATTTTTTTAATTTAGAGAATCGGTGTTCATCAGTGAAACTTCTAGAACCTTCTATTACAGGTACATAGTGTTCTACACGCCGTTCGACGTCGGATACAAAGTGGCCAAGTTCTTGCCGGTGAAGATAGTAGCATCAGCTATGAAGGAGATCTACAGAGCCAAGAAGGTCTATGATGGAGTCTCCCACGCCGGCAAGCTGTATCCCAACGCTTACGTCATTATGATCATAGTTGGTACGTACTTAGATATTTTTGTTTTATATTTTTAGAATACAGAAAAATAAACTATGGTAAGAACTTCCATGCACCGATAACATAAGAATATTTTTAACTATTAAAACTATTTTTCCCAAATCGTGTGCGATAAAAAAATTGTGTAAAAAAAGAGGGAACGTGTAGACGCAATAACGTGTTACTTGTTTTATGTTTCATTGTAGCTAGTAATAGCCCCTAAGATCTTTAGGGGCAAGATAATTTGGTATTATGCACCGTACAAAAGCAAGGATCAGTCAGGCAGGTTAGAAATTATTTCTTGTTATCTGTAATAACAACAAATTTTTAATTTATCGAAAATGATATTTTGAGTGTTTCCGTGGTTTTTCCCATTCCTCCGATTTATCATTTTATCTTTGTCATCAAATAGGTTGACCTAATACTCGTAAGTACTTATGTTATCGATTGCAGTTTGCTGTGCACGCTCACTTTTAGATATGGTACTGTAGTTTTCTTATCAGATAGCATCGTGAAAGAAACTGTTGGTTTTTGTATTTAATAAGCCGAATATCAATATCATTCAAAGGACAATAGCAACCTCCAAATAAAAGTGAATAACTAGCTCGTGGTTAATTTAGCAAACAAAATATTCATCAAAAAAAAGATTTAAAACAAAAAAAGATTCAACCCTATTACACTGCACATATAAGGTCTAAAAAAAGTTGGTAACCCTACATAGGCATGATATTTACTTAACAATTTCAGTGTAGATACATTGTCTGTGTACAGTTCACATAACACATGTATTGTCCGTCTGTTTAAACAACAGTCAACTAAATCAATAAAAATATTTGCCCACATATGTTTGGAGCCTAATTAATATTAATTAGGGTCACAAGTTATTAAAAATGCCGTCATTTGGAAAAAAAGCGCATTATGACATTTTTTCGAAACATTTTATGTTCTTTTTCCGTATTTACGGCAGAAATTGATATCTAATAGACAATTTAAAACGACGCGACAGCTTTTCCGCACTTACGGCAGAATTACGTGCGACGTTGCAGTTGGTGGTTGCGTAGTCGCAGCCAGACTGACCACAAAACGTCTGCTAGGTACAGTCAACACATCAACCTACGCAAATTCATTGCAAACTCGCCGCTATTACCGCGCCATAGAGTTTCATGCAGGACAGCTGTTGACTGTACATAAATGGCTGGGTATAATAAAATTCATTATGGAATCCTAAAACGTTCATGCTAAGTCCCGTTAAAATGTAGGTTTTTATGAACTAACGGGAGAAATAGGTTCTTGCCTTCTTTAGATATTTTTAATTTATAAGTAGGTACCTATTTATAGGTATTATATTAATTTTTAAGTTATACAGTTTTTAGTTTATTAGTTTAAAATATTTTAATTTTATGTTTTTATTGTTACTTCTATTTTGTGATTAACACGTTAACATATTGCTAAAAACACACAGTGTACCTGCATATTGTGTACCGATGTAGATGTTGGTAACTCCGACGACTCCGTACGAGACGTCCACGAATACGTAGATAACTATATACATTTTATATTTTTTCAGGCACATTGAAGGGCAATGGAGCCGGATTCACCAAGTTAGTCGAGAGGCTGATCCGGGGAGCCTGGACGCCGACTGCCATGGAGACCATGCAACCTAGCTTGTGAGTACTGCATGTATTACCTATATAATCCGTGCTTGTGGCTAGAATACCCTATCCTAATTCCAACTAGATGGCTCCCCGCTAGGCGACCTGTAGGTAGGTACCAGTCCTGTGGCAATAAATTTTTAATATCAAAGATTTATTTATACCTATTAGCACTAGCTGCGCCCCTGGACTTAGCTCTCGTACCTATTTTATGTTTCATTATAGCGCCTTATGCAGTTGACTGGAAGAAATCCCTTCATAAGTCCGTTGCATTCACAGTTCCGTATTTACGTCTAGTTTATATGTATATGTTTTATAATTCCAGCTACACCAAGGCCTCGCTGGTGGCCTCCATCATCTTCGTGCTGGACAAGAAGACCGACCTGATCTCCGCGCCGCACGCGCTCGTGTACTTCGGCATTGTCATCTTCTTCGTATACTTCAAGGTAAGTTATATAATTACTATACTGTCTCTGTCTCTCCCATCTGAATGTCTTCACTGTCGAAGTGTTAACTTTCAACCTTGTATTCGGCTCGAAAAGCAATACAATATTTACTTAATGTGTCACTTGAATGTATGTTGGATGAACAAAGCCTTATGCCGCGTCTGTCTTCCTGCTCGCGATGAACTCAAAGACCTATATGGTGGTGTGATTTCTGAGGAAGTTTTAGGTGTATATTTTTTTTACTTTTATACAATACTTGTACCCGAGCAAAGCTGGGAGGGGCCGCTAGTTATAATAATAATAAATACCATGTATCTATTACTCTGCAATAGTTCACACACCCACCAAGACTTACTCATGGACATATCATTTCATTAGTATGTCCGGGAGCGGGTTTTGGCGGGAGACCTCCACGTGTTGGGTCCATATGCCCACATTGTCCACGCAAGTCTCTCAAAGGATCGGAATAAATGCTATGAATTTTTAAAAGGAGAAACATATAATAACTAAATCATTGTATAGGTAATGAAGGGGCGGTTGGATTTTTGTATTATCTCAGTCGTCGTCCGTCTTGATCCGCGTCCAACTCTTCGTCCCTAGCCGATAGTCTTTTTCCTCTGTCATTGTCGGGTTTATTTATAAAAAGTCATAGAGTCAGTCAGGTAGAGAGGAGGTAAAGAGGCAGAACACCACTACAAGTATTAACAATATAAAAACCTAATACAATTCCTTAGAACAAAGAAGTTAAAAGAGATATGTTTCCCCACAGCTGTCGTCCATACTGCTGGGCATCCACGACCCGTTCGTGCCGTTCGAGAACCTGTTCTGCGCGCTGTTCCTGGGCGGCGTGTGGGACTCGCTGGCGCGGCTGCTGGGCCGCGGGCAGCCCAAGGAGGAGACCAAGGACGCCAAAAAGACTAATTAGGCCGCGCGATACGTGAGTGCATTTCATATTTTTACAAGCTTTTATTGTGTACTAGCTTAATTTCCCACGGGAACAGCTGTTTTTCCGCGTTGAAAGTACACTTTGTCCTTTTCCGTACTTCCAACAATAACCATACATACAAGTTCAGACAATAAATATGCTAGTCTAGTCACAGGTAGAGACTATAAGGCTCCGCCTTCTTTTATCGATGGTTTCGCCCTTGTCAAAACTAATTGGGCAAGCTATAATTAAGATCCGCCCCTTACAGTAACGTATCATTAAAAACCAAGTACGAATCACAAGTAAGAATCACTTCTTGAGGTTAATAAAAGTCTGTGATAACACTAGTTGTGATTATCCAATTACATCATGATTAAGTAATTATTATGACTGCGTAATTTAATTACATTAGTGCGGAGAAAATCGAACGCCATTGAACATATGGGCTCGATCGGGCCGTGCGAGAGCTAAGGTTCTTCTATTTCATACTTTCACTGGTCGCTCTCTTCTCCTCGCGTGATCTCGCTTTCATTTTTAAATGTGATTCCCGAATCCAGAGGTCCGCTTGAAAATTAACCATACAATGTTGAAGATTTGGCTCTGATTTTAAGACCGGCCGCCTGTCACTGTGTATTATTGTCTGTGTATTATTGCCTGTGAATGATTTGTTTATACTCGTTCTAGCTGTACATGTACAGAGTTGTTTTTTTTAATTTGATGTGTCTATACACGTCAAACTTAAAAAAAAAAACTGTTAGCGTCTGGGGTTAAAAAACTTGTCTTATAAATTATCACAGTTTCAGGATATATTTTTATAAATCGATTAGATATATATTTAATAGATTGTTAAAACGATTATATATATAATAGATTGTTAAAACGTTCAATTAGTCTTTCCTTTCGCAGGATATACTGGTATCTACGCTTCGTGATCAACTGACACCGACAATACAATGCGAGCGCTTCCTATAAAGCCAAATAAAATTTAAAAAATATAAAAAAAGAGAAAAACCCTTAAATCCTAAAAAAATGGCACAACGACCAAAGTTTTGATTTCATTAGTTTTTAATGAACTAGTCATTAAGTTTATGTTTAATTAAAATTGTCATTTAATTTCCATGATTTTTAAAATTAATTGACTATTAGGAATGTACCTATTTTCATATATAATTTCAGTTATTATAAAAAATATATACCTATAATTTGAATATGAGTATATAGTATATATATGTTACGTACGTTTAGTTCCTAGAATTTGTTGCCAAATAAATAATTAGTATTACCTAGATTAGATTTTTATTAAAAGATAATTTATTTAGCACGTTATTATGACTCACCACACCAGATCATTATTTTACATTTTAAATTTAGTATAATTAGTGTTATCCCAGTGTTTTCCGAGTGTGAAAAATATAATGAGTATTAAAATTGTATTATAGTTAACTATCGAAACGAATATCGACCTCCGACTTCCTTTACGTAACCATATTTTTTACTAAAAATGTAAAAAAGATTTTAAAATTAAAAAAAAAACTTTTTTCAGTTTTACGCATTATCGGATGGTGTAATTGTATGTTTTTTACCAAATGTTTTTTTTACGAAATGACAATTCCTAAGTAAATTAATATGTATTTAAAATTATATTAAATTGTTGTAATTTAATGAAACGTCTGTCTGAGCCGCGGGGTGCATGCGACAAAGTTCACGCGTTTCGTTAAAATAAAAAAAAATAAACATTGTTGATTTATTTTTATTTGTTAATAGCATTGGATTTACTAAAGGAAGTAATAAAATGTTTTTTTTTATTTACTGAACTTTTATTATTTTATTCCAACAATACTTGAAGTAGGTACCTATAACATTTTTATTCCATTCCATTGAATCGATTATTTTATATACAGTAATTTGAATTTGAGACTATTTTATTTGCATAGAAATGATTAGACCAAGGACATAAAAGTAACGGGGTTCTTATGATGTGAAACAACGATTTGTGATCCTATTGATGTATGTGACTACGTAAGTATTATAAATATGCGCATCAATCCATAACATTCATTGTTTTATTAGTACTTAGTTCTCAAATATTGTTTACATACGCATGAACGACTGACTTAAATTGGCTACCTACCGTTAAATGTGAGAGGTATGCACAAACATGCTCCCATTTAATGCTGGCTCCGCACTATCCGCGAACAGTTCGCCAAACTTTGGTAAATTCGGTATACATTGCTAATTTTTATTGCGGTAAATAAAAGCACATCATACAAACTAAGCAAGGTACATGCATTCGCGTCGGCATCTATCCGAGTTTGGTGATAGTGTGGAGCCCACATAAGATGGTCTGTTATGTGTGAGAGTGGTGTGAGACCAGTTACGGTATTCTGTGATTGTGAGATTGTGACCGGCGCGCACGCCAAGTCGTCTCGATACTACGTTTACCTTACACCGTCTAGTAAATATGCGTCTGAAAACAAAGATAATTTAGAATACAGTTTACTAAAGTAGGAAAGGGGACCCTGGTCGCCGAAGCTCTGCGGCTGCGGAAGAAACCGGAAAAACGATCTGATGAATGAAATATTATTTATGCAAAAACACATAGGTTTATAGCATATAATTTGGTGTCAAAATTAAAACATATTCCTACATGTTTCACAGGTTGTTTCATTTATATGCAAATTTAAATGGAGATCATATCATGTACTATCATCCTACAAAAACAAAAAATAAATAAAAGTTACATTAACTAATAGCCAATAGTGGGTATGACATTTTTACAGGATATGCCAAGTAGGTATTTATTTATTTATTAAATCTTAAATACTTAGGTTACTGGGGTATTATGTAATCTGTGCTTAGGTATAAGGTACAATCACAGATAAAAGAAAAAAATATGGATACAATATTAGCTGCTAAAATAAAGATTCATATTAGCACCTTTACAATAAATTAAATCTTAATTTTTTTTGCAAACAGGAGCAGCAAGAAAAAAGGAAATTCGTTTTAAAATAGAATAAAAACACATAATATATTAAACTTACTTTATCAACTTTAATAACGATACCATGCATTTTGTCTCGAACATATGGTTGATTTGGGATGAGACTAAACCAAACGCCATGATTTCTGTGGAAACTGCACATGGTAGCGATCTGCGGAAGGTCACTGACTGATTGACACTGAATCGCGGCACACAGTTACACCACCCACTGATGTTAATGCATGCAAATACTTAAATTCACCCTCATATTACTTACATATTAAGTATTTTTAGGTTCGAGTAATACATAGCCTTTAAGAAGTAGACAAACTATATTGTGAAGGGGGAAGCCCTTCACCTTCAAAATATATTCTATCTACTCTAACTCCATCCGAGAGGTGTTATAGGAGTAAAAATTCAATTCAAATCATTTATGAAAAGCTATAAATGTTTTGAATTTAATTTTTACCCTGCGGGACTAATGCTACATGGGAAATCAAATCATGATAATGATAATAAATTGATGATTTTGGGTTCAGTGGAAATTATCTACTGTATTTAGAGTTACATACCAGGTATATTTTTTCTTTATGCATAAGCTCTTTAAACTAGTCAGCATATAAGTATGACAGAAATAATCGCCTCCTTCCACCTAAATCCTACGTCTTAAACCAAATGGATTCTAGGAGACATTTTCTTTTCTTTAATTTTTTTTTCTAAAACACATTACTTAGTACCTCAATTTTGTAAAATATCCAAATTTACATTTTTCTCTTTTCCACGTTCGCTCGCACATTCGCACACACATGTATCGGTGTAAATGCGGCCACAACTTGCAAACAGTGACGCGGGCGCAGACGACGACCGACTCGTCGGTCTGTCGATTTTCGTATCCTCAAATGCCCACCGGCCTTTACGCAGGGCCCACGTGCCTTTAATTTTATATTAGTTTATTTATTATATATCAATATTATTGTGCCGCCTCTCGTATAAGTGATTAGTGACTAAGCAGTTCAATAGGTGAGTACTATCTAACGGTCGTGTGAAACAGACTTTATTTTCGAATATGTGAAAGTGAGCGGTTTTCTTTGAAAACAGTTAGATCGATGTATTTGCCGTTTGACAATTGAGAATAGGTTCGTATTTATTTTTTATGGTAAAAATGTCATCGAATTGATTTTTTAAAATAAGTACAAAATAATTGGTAGATGTTAGAAAAAAATATACCTGCTGAAACTAAAAAATATACTAATACCTGAATAAAAACTTTTAAAAATTATACTTCCAAATCTGGTTTTACTTAGTAAGTTACATATTAAAATTTCCATTTAAAAAAATTACGTGTTCTAGCAAAAGTTTTCAACGTCCGTTTAAGGTAGACCCTATGGATGACCCCCTACCACTCCTGGGGTTTTTATGGATTTTTTAATAATAAGGTGATAACAAACAGTTTTGGGCAAAGTTTATGATAGGACTACTCTGAATAAATAAATAGCACTGTACTAGCTACTGTGAACCAAAAGCAACAGCATTTTATTTTGAATTCGGTTAAAAAATATTGGACTAATTCGTTTATGTCTTTTACTTAGACCGTTATTTTTTTGTTTACAATAAACTTTTTGCAAAACAAAAAACCTATATAATATATTCCGGGAAATTATGGGTTTTCCAATTCCTGCCTCTAACGTCCTTTTCCTTATGACTTGACAGAGTCGCAGGCGTTAAAAGAATTTGCAATCGATGACCTAATCGACATCATTCATTTTACATGTTTCATACAGACATAGTCATAAATCTCCATAAAATATCATTCTAAGAATCGCATGCGCAGCTCAAGCTTGGGATGCGTATAAATAGCGAGTTTCTTGGGGTTTATTACCGAGGTGTTTGACCCGAGGACAGGATGCAAAAAAGGTATATGACAGCCATAATTATAGGATAGGGACTGACACAGCTTATTATGTGACTGGATATTATAGCTAGCGGAAAAACTCGCTGTAGCTCTCTTAATTACAAGATTCTTGGAATAACTTGGTATTAAAGCCGAGTTGGCACAGCAAAATCACTACCTACATAGTATAAAACAAAGTAGCTTCTTTCTGTCTGTTCCTATGCTTAGATCTTTTAAACTAGGTACACAACGGATTTTGATGTTGTTTTTTTAAATAAGTAGTGGGATTATGGTTTTACCCGAGCGAAGCCTGGGCGGGCCGCTAGTTTTGCATATAAGTAACTATTTCTTATGATATGGTAGAGTACTGCTTGTTTATTGATTATTTATTTGACCAAAGTTAACTTACAATTTATTACAGAAAACATTCAGTTCTACATTCAAACATTCGGAGAAGTTCCACACCAAAGTAATTAAAAAGATTTTAATATCTTTTAGACCATCGATTAGACCCATCGATTAGACCCATCGATTAGGACGAGTTTAGTGATTTCCATGCCTCAAAAACGTGGAATTATTAGGTATATTTTTAAATAAGTAATTAAAACGATTACGATCTTAAATATACAATAATTAATTACAAAACATCAGGTAGGTACCTAAGTAATGCTCAGGTATGGTACGTTTAGACGTACCATAAACAAATCATTTCTGAAGTTTTTATCAGCTCGATAAGTTCAGATTTAGATCTGAACTTATCGAGCTGATAATAACTTCAGAGTAAAGGTTTATCACTTCAGAAATGAATTGTTTTCGTATAAATTACATTTTAAAACAACAACACATATAAAAAAAACCGTTTGAACATTGAATAGGTATTCCTTAATCACGTCATCCTCGTCACAGAAGTGTTGTACATTTCTGCATTGCATTGGATAATACTTGTTGTGTAGTCAATGGTAGGTACAGTCAGCAGATAAATCTAACCTCACACATAACTAACTTACTAATAAGGTCAGATCAGAAGGATCAGAAGTATATAAAGCTACTCAAATTTATAGCATATTTGCCGCAATTTGAATGGAAAATGTCATAAAAATAATTTACAGATATTAATTATAATGTTTATTACATTACATTATTACTTAATGTAGTTTTGGGAGAACAAACAATATTCTGTACAACCGAGCCCTAAAATAAATTTCAAATTTGTTTAATCCTATTCCACTTTTTCGATTTTCTTTAATATCTACGATAAATGTTAAAGTGAGTTTGTATGTTCCTCTTCAAGCTTCTATTCAATCGACATTCGTGAAATATTGCAATAGGTCACTGAACTGACCCAGTGAGAAAGAGACGCGGGCGAAGCCGCGGCAAAGCTAGTTTAGAGAATAAGAACCAAAAATACTATCAATATTTAATTAATATATTATAAGTAATATCTGATAAGCTTATCAAGGACACTCGATCACACGCCGATATAAATCAAATTAGGTATCAATAAATAAAATATATTTGGAGCTGTGAGTTGGAGTCAAAGATTCTTTCAATGTTTTCCGGTTGTATATAATGGTTTATTCACGTTTGTATAATCGTTAATAAACTATATATCATTTACATATAACGAACAAGGCGCCGAAGTTTAAGCATTCTAAGAAACGATAAAGCATTAGATAGATTAATTATTCGCGGTATAAATAATTCGACTTATCAACTAAAGTTAAAATCCTCCCGAATATCATTCATTGGTAGAATGATATTCGGGAGGATCTTAAGGACAACCCATTTGAGTAAGAAGGTATAGGTAATACCTACATATTGATCTTAGCTTGGCAGAACGATACAAACAAAATATGTAACTAGATTTAAAATGTTCCGTAATTTTGTATGAATAATAAATAAAAGTAAGTAATAAATAATCTTGATCATCGTTTAACAAGATGTAATTATCACATCACACAAATTATAAATGAATACTGTAAATTCAAAAATTCCTCTTAATTTTGACGTAAATAAAAATGGCGGGAATTATTGGATCAAACTTGGTATTTCGTGATCAAAGACTGCACTTATGACATTTTGTTTTATAATAGATATAGAGAACAAAATTTTATGCCGTAAAATGTTAATTACATCTTAAACATTAATTCTAAGGTCATAAAACATCACAGTTAGATGTCTCAACATCGTATTGAGACAGACGTGACTGTAGAAGCTGCGATTTACAAGTTAATTGCATATTGTTTCCCACCAAAGGACTGATGCAAGGCTGCCTCTCTGTTAGCTGAACCTTGCTCGTCTTGGTTCCTATTTGCTTTTGTAATTCGGAGAATTTAAATAAGTACCTACATCATACATCATCTACATCTTATTTATATTATGAAGAGGATATTTTTGTCTTTTTGCCTGTAACAATTAAACTTATAAACTGTGCTTATAAATTGCTGAACCGAGTTTCATCAAGAGTCAATAAAAATCCTAAAAATATTGGATTTGGATTTAAGAAATAGGGACTGTCTCACCACTTTCTGATAAATTATCACATTGTAATCTGACAGATAAACTGACCGCTAGATAAATCTGCCTGATGTGATTGGCCAGTTAGCTACATTCAACTCATGTGAAACACAAATTTAACCGTTATCTGGTCGATATCATTACATAATAGGCAATTTTATTAGCAAAAGGTGAAACAGATTCCAAATTTTGCAATTATTTCAGAATAATCAGCCAAAATGCCCCGGTTCAAGACAATTCTGGTGACGGGAGGCGCGGGCTACATAGGCAGCCACTGCGTGGTGGACCTCTTGGAGGCTGGCTATGATGTAGTCGCTATAGACAACTTTGCCAACGCTGTAGGTGACGATGAAGGTTCGCCAGCGCTGAGACGAGCTGAAGAAATAACGGGGAAGAAGATCGCTTTCTACAAAGCCGATCTATTGGACAAGCCACAGATTAATACAATATTTGATAAAGTACGTAAAAAGAAATTTTTTATTACAAAGATGAGCGTTTAACTACCTACATGTCAACATGGTTCGCGTGAGAGAAATCTGTACCGAAAATACAAGGCAACAATCTCTTAAACTTTATCTAGTGTGGCATAATTTGCCAAGATATATATTTTTAAGTTTTACTATGAAATAAAAAAAAATGTTTTAATGGTGGCGCTAGTATGCGGCCAGATAGGGCCTTAACTTGACTACTTGACTCTACTCATGGTACCGTACCTTACCACGACGTATGTAAATTAATTTTGTAATACCCTGTACACCTTCTTCCAGCACAAAGTAGACTGTGTGATCCACTTCGCTGCGCTGAAAGCGGTCGGCGAGTCCATGCAACAGCCTCTGCTGTACTATCAGAACAACTTGCTAGGCATGCTCAACTTATTGGAGGTTTGTGGGTCTACTTTGAGGAATATAGAAGAGTGAATGAATGAATCATACTTTGCTTTTGAAGATTGTTAACCAAAATATAGACTGTTCAGCCATCGTCATAGTTTGAAAATACATGTTGTAAACAAATATAGAAACATAAAAAGAACTTAGAGACGGCTATGGTTTACACTATAGCCGTCTACTAAGCCCTAGCTTTTTAACTCTTAAATGCATTGCCGTAAATAGGAGTGTCAGGGTGGTCTGTACCCTATGCCGGCACCGTTGTTGGGGTGCCCAGACACAGGGCGCAGACCCTGTGGGGGCGCAGAAATAGCCAAGCAAAGACCATAAAAAATACCTACAGCTATATCTATCTACAGCAAGCCCATCACGATACGAAATAAATCCGTGACAACCTTGAGGGTCAAGACTAGTTTTTCTTACAAATGGCAGATGACGGACCTGAATTATCTTCGTTTACAACGTTCCAGATAATGCAATCTCACAACTGCTACCAGCTGGTATTCTCCTCATCCTGCACAGTGTACGGCGAGCCTGAGAGTCAGCCCATAACGGAGACTCATGCTACAGGGAACATCACTAATGTCTACGGCAGAACCAAGTACTTCATAGAGGAAATGCTTAAAGACCTGAGCATGGCTGAGAAGGTAAGAGCAGCGACCACATAAAGACTCAACGTCTTCACTTCTGTGAGAATTGGATGCTAGATAAGGATAATCATTGTTATAGCCAGGTTAGGTCAAGATGAAAAATGATCTTTATCAAATTCAAATCATTTATTCAGAAATTAGACCTTCACAGGCACTTTTTCTCGTCAATTTTTATATTTATAGTTACTTCTCACAAGCTACAAACTACTACTATCAAATTGACCTGTCTTTCATGCTGATCCTATTGCTGTAAGGTCCCATTACAGAAGTCCCAAAATAACTTGTAATTTGTCCTAGTATTCTCACGATTAATGCCTACCAGTAATACATAAAATATACGACTTATGAAATATCACAGTGCGATCAGAGCCTATTTTTATTAATTTCTTTATTTTCCTGATTTTGTAATAAGGTTGTGTATGTGGTTTCTATCCTTGAATAAGACTCCGTTAGAACTTCCCCGTGTAACTTATTCCGCGGACTTCTAAGAATGGCTAGTCGGTCTCTGCTTCAGACCGGTTGACTGACTATTCGGATATGTCAGTCAACCGGTTGGGTGACTTACTGACTTCGTTTTGAGGTTCAAGGTCAAATTACTTTCATGGTCCCAGTGTATGCCGTCACGTAACTACCTAATAATCATACGTGTACTTATACCGTGTGCTACATATTTATTAGTCGTTTTATTATTAGAGATAATAAATGGGAAATAGAGAAGAAAAAGTAGTAGGAATGCGGGCTGAGAAACACACACTCATTTTAGATAGCACTCGGGAGAAAAATATGAATGCACCACATAACATATCTAACTACACATACCTACCTACTTCTCAATTTTTCATTGATATAATTAAAAAAAAAAGAATGTTGCATTGTTTGTTTTTTCTGGTATACAGAAAATGGTATAGAGTATACATTAGCGTGGCAAAAGCATAAGGCAGAATTATTTTTTACCCTAGTACCTACCTAATTAACAACCGAGATAGATATAGGGGCGAAAACAGGAGCTTGTCTTTTCATTTCATAAAACGTTTTTCAGAAATGGAACATAATCTCCTTACGGTATTTCAATCCAGTGGGCGCACACCCATCCGGGCTGATCGGAGAAGACCCTACAAAAGAATTCACTAACCTCATGCCATTTATGGCACAAGTGGCGCTGGGCAAGAAACCTGTGCTGACTGTCTTTGGCAACGACTACAACACTCCCGATGGCACTGGCAAGTAACATTTTAAATGTAAAAAATAACGAGATTTAAAAATATATATATTGCTTACAGAAATTTAAATTAGCAGTGCTTGATTGGTCAATTACAAATGCGTTTGTGGACGTTTACCAACTTTTTTTTTTGTTTCAGGCATAAGAGACTATATCCACGTCATGGACCTAGCGAGCGGTCACGTGGCAGCGCTGAACTTGATCAGTCAAAGTCATGTTGGACTAAAGGTAAGGACCAAAAAAGTTTATTTAACGTAACCATACGAACGTTTTCCTAGTTTTTTTCTCCTCCAATTCGCATGGTCTTCAGCATCAGACTATTGACGCTCATTTCCTCCTTGACAACATCGAGCCAGCACATTTTAAGTTTGCCCTTGTGCCATTTATGTTACTAGCGGCCCGTCCCGGCTCCGCTCGGGTATAAACATAATAAATTATACCCCTGAACCTTCCTCAGGAATCACTCTATTGGTAAAAACCGCATGAAAATCCGTGCAGTAGTTTTTGAGTTTATCGCGAACAGACAGACAGACAGACGCGGTAGAGGACATTGTTTTATAATATGTAAGGATAAGGATAGTAAGGTATTTATATGCTAAAGTATCCTACTAATCGCAAAAAAAAATGAATGATAATTTATAGCGATAGGTGTATGCATAAACAAATAATCGTATGCATAAATATAATAAATAAGTAGGATATCCATATATAATTATTTTGCAGGTGTATAACCTAGGCACCGGGCGGGGGGTGTCAGTGAAGGAGTTGGTGGGAGTGTTCGAGCGCGTGACCGGCACCAAAATCCCGCTGCAGTACGTGGCGCGGAGGCTGGGCGACATCACGGCTATGTGGGCTGACGCTTCGCTGGCCAACACCGAGCTTGGCTGGGCCACGAAGTACAGCATTGAGGAGATGTGTAAGTGACATGTCGCTAAGTCTGAACTATTTCCCGATCTGGCCCATGACCCGGTCATGGCTCCATCAAATTGGAAATATAGTCGGAACCCGCTCACTAACGCCACCATCACATTTTTATCAATTACTGTTATAATTAGTGACAATTAAAAAATTATCAATTAAAAATTAGGCTACACTGGATAAAGGATTTTATTAGAAAGTATTACAGTTTACTATTGGACACAGTTGCCACAATGTACTAAAGTGAAAACGGTGGCCAACAAAATCCGTATAGTAAATTGAGACAACACTGTACGAGTATAATGGAAAAATATAATACGTCCTTTTCTAGTGTAGCATAATTTGTTAAGATATTGTTTAAATTCATAAAAATAAGAAGGCGGCGCTAGTGTGCAGCTAGATAGGGCCGGCCTTAGTAAGTTTTTAAATACATTTTACTTAAAAACCGAATGAAACATCTTTTGAATAAATTTTACTTATAAACCTGATGACACACCAGGTGCGGACTTCTGGCGGTGGCAGACGATGAACCCCGACGGCTATCCCAAGAAGAATATCAAAACCAGTGTCATAGTCAACGGAAAGAGTTGATGAGACGAACTTAGTATATGTAAAATTAAATAAGTATTTTTTATTTATATTTTTTGTATGAGCTGTATTATTAATCACAACCCTCGGACAGATTTAGAGGAAATTATAAATCTTCAATTACAAAGTGGCAGATAGTTATTATACACTAGCGGCTAAAAATTCACCAAACATGGTGGATTCGACTTACATTGCTGGTTTTCCTTGCGGTAAATAAAAGGTCTTAAACTACGCAATGCACGAACTGTCCGAGTTCGCTTATAATGTATATCCGGCATTAAGAACTACTCGACCGAATTTGAACCGAAATGATCCTAGAGAGAAAACAGAATAAGAACCTAAGTATGTGGTGAGCGAAATTAAAAAATATTTTAACAGATTATGCCGCAGTACATAAATAATTTTAGTAGAAAGTATTATAGTTTTCTACAATACAAAGCACGTTAACTCCTGCACTCAGAAAGATTTAAAGTTGGCAACCAACAAACCAGTGGCAGTGACACAATATACGGTAAAATCTAATTCAGAAATCGATGGAGCGTCGACACGCAAAAAAGAATTAATAATTTTAAAAATATATTTTATTAATCTTACGTAACCTCTTCGTACAAGGAGATGTGTTGCCATTTCAACGGTTCGTAACCAACGCTCGTGGTGTTCGGTAAAAGATACCGCGCAAACAACTCTAGCACTTGTGGACGGTGTGTGCTCTTTACGTATTGTGATAATATATCTGCAATATAATAACACAAATCAGTGACAGAGATCAATTAAAATAAACCCTATTCATAAAGTTATTTAGTCAACTAGTGGGTTACCACTCTAAACTCACATTTGAAATGTAATTTCAAACTCCTATGTTTTGTAGGAACCTATAAGAATAATAAAATATGTATATGAAAGGTATGAGTCGACCAAGTCAAAACACTCATTAAAACAACTCTTACTAAGTTCAATTGGGATGAATTTGGATGATTCATAAAACACTATATAAAGCGTGTTTCAGGTTGCATTTGCTGTATAGCGAAGCCTGGTGTCAGTGTAATAAATAAATATTAAAATTTTGAAGATTCAGCTGTGATTTTGAAATCGGCTGCCTACACTATGTTAACACTCCTTGAAAATGCTATTGTTGATATATTAATAATACTGTAGCGACATCCATGGAGTATGTGGAATGGTTCCTATTCTAGGACGGGACTACACGCCATGCAGCCATATATTAACTTGCATATTGAATTGCCTTTGCTTAGAGAAATAAGGATTGAATATAGTTCAAAGTCTAAAAATAGGTGAAAGCGTTCGTTAAGTAAAAACTTATATATTCATATATATATACAGGGGGTTCAATTCCTGCTCAATTGTTTGCATATTTTTTTTAAGTTTCATTGCTCCATCTTCGCCTGACATTTTGCCAATGTCAAGGTTGAGATTAACTTGAGCCATAAAAAAAAAATGTCAGTATATCATAAAATACTCACCTAACAATGGTGGCTTATGAGAATGCAATGCACTAGGCACACTGACAACTAAATGAGAGTCGGGCAAGTCTAAAACCTCACCAACTTTGCCTAGAATTATTCTCTCATACGGCTGCTTTTTACTTCCTCCACTGAAGGCACAAACGGGCTCCAAGTCTACAGTGACCTTCAGCCAGTACCAAGTTGTGACATATTCCACTCCCCATGAAGGGAATATTAAGTCTTTGACAGCGGATATATTGCTAGGAGAGTTGGTACACCACATGGCTATGAGGCAGTTTGGTGACAACAGGTCTCGGACTGGTATTGATGCTATATCTTCATTGTACATCATGCTGTAGCTGAAATAATAATAAATCTTTATCTATCTACCACAATTAACTTTATCTAACACAAAGTTTCTGCATTTAAAAAACAAATTTGATGTCAGATCAATGAGTATAAGGTATGGTAAACCTTAAAAATCAATTAACAAAATTAATGTCAATATAAAACAGGAGAAACAATTCTAAAATATGAGTATAAATTATCATTTTTAAATAAATCATTAAACAACTAATCAAAAAATTAATTAAGCACCTTAACTTATCATTTGCCCCTTTCAGTCTCCTTATGTACTTATTCCACCAGGGTGGATCAGCAACAACTATGTCATATTTATTTCCTTTCAACTTTAGACATTGCTCCTTAACACAGCCACAAAGAAACCTGAAAATTGTATAATTTGTTACTTTCTCATTTCTTATATCAATTATTAACTCAAATTTAGAATACCTACTGATATTATTTGCTATCTCCAATTATTTCATTGAGATTACTATATGAATAACAACATTGTTAATTTTAATGCATAAAAATGATGGAGATTCTTTCACCATTAATTATTAGATACATAAATTTAATTTAAGTGTATCACATGATGCATACCTTGAATTACTTGGTATTAAAAAGTAATTATCCATAATTTTACATTTCAAAGGTACATCTAAATTGTTCCCTCCATTCATTCCACTAAAGGCAAAAATGGTAGATTTGTGAAGCTCTTGAGCTAAATCCCTCACGGCATGTGTATTTAACACATTGTATTTCTTTGTAAGTTCATTTTTCACTTCAAAACTAATTTCCAACAAGAATCTCTTGAATTGTTCTCTCACTAATAAGGTCTAAAATCATAAGTTATTTAAAGAACTCACAAAACGGAAATTAAGTGATAAAAATACTTAATCTCCATTTTCACTATATAAAACTGTTAAGGCTCTAATTCCGTATGAACAGTACCTAGTATTCAAGATTGTTAAATAGAAAAATAAGTGCACTTCAATTTTAAGGATGGGACTCCATCAAATGGATTCATCCACTGGCTAGTAATGTACAGTTTATACTACAATTTGTTGTGTACTTAAATAAATAAATAAGTAAACTTGTAAATTGGTGCAAACCTCGTCATGAGCTTTAATTTCTTCGTGGCATCTTTTTCTCCTAACTGTTTTATTGTCCTGGCTCAATATAGAAAACAGTCTCAATAATAATCCTAAGTTTGATACATGTCCATCAGATTTTACTTTTTCATACAAGCAGAGAGTATGTTTCCTGTGATCTAGTAAAGTGAAATGTTCTGTTTTAAGTATTAAAGACATACTATGTAATATTATTCATTTCCCAATCACATACAAAAATAAAACTTACAAACAATTCTTTCCAACTTCTATTTTATATTTATATTTTAACTCCATGACATTATTTTTCTTTGACAGTTGACAATATTTATTTTTGTCTAACCCATGGATTTAGTAAAAATATTTCTAGACCATTGATTCTAGACACACGAGACAGTGTATGTAGGTTCACATACGCTACATCCCTCCCTTGTTAAATGAATTAAAAATACTGATGGTGTTTAGAGAATATTAGATAGGTGTTTAAAGAATTTATATTGCTTTTTGAACTCGTTCTAGAAATGGTACTAATTTATGACTGACACTATTACAATCAGAATCGCTCTTGTCTTGAGCATTATACCTACGGCTCAAGAGCGGAAGAAGTCAATTTGATTACTAATGTATATTGTAAATAATTTTTCAATATTATTTTGGTGACCAATTAAACTTTTAATTTGTGTTTAGTATGTTTAGTAAATAGCTTTGTGCTTGAGTTATTATTAGATATTGTTACATTATATTAGCTATATATATTGTCTGAGTTAGAAGAAGGTACACTTTTACAGAGCAGACTCAATATGTGGAAGCAATCTGTTGGCTTGAAAATCAGCAGATCCAAAACAAAGTATCTGTTTTGTGATTTTGGTGGTGATTCCAATAAACAATAAAGTAGCTCTCACTATTGATAGTAGCCTCTTACCTTGTTTGCTCTGATTTTAAGTATTTAGGCTCGTTACTCCAGAGTGACGGAGAAGAGAAGAAGATAAGGAGGTAAAGCGACGAATCAACCCGGGATGGCAGAAGTGGAGAGAAGTGACCGGCACTATATGCGACCCAAAGTTGCCGATAAAGTTGAAGGGTAAGATTTAGAAAGCTGTTGTGAGACCTGTAATTATGTATGGATCGGAATGTTGGGCTACCAAAGTGCAGGACGAAAAGAGACTTCACTCTACCGAAATGCGGATGTTACGCTGGATGTGCGGGGTTACAAGAACGGACAGGGTAAGGAATATTTATATCGGAGGAAGTTTGAAAATTGCGCCTATAAATGATAAAATTAGATGTAATAGACTCGGTTGGTTTGGACACGTGATGAGGAGAGAAGAGAATCATTTACTGAGGAAAGCTTTAAGTAGGAAGGTACATGGATATAGAGAACGAGAAAAGCCTAGGAAGAGATGGATGGATTGTGTCAGGGAGGATATGAAGTTACTGGGGGTGGATCCAAATATGGCAAAAGATAGAGAATTGTGGAGGGAACAGACATTTTGCGCCGACCCCAGATGATGGGACAAGGTAAGGTAAATGATGATTGTCTGAGTTATTATTATTATATATAGCATTATTTATATTATTATATAGCATTTTGCAGGAAGGTCGTGATAGCTGTGTCTGAGTCCTATAACTTAATATAAACAAGTAGTGTAGAGAAACTAGAAATAAACAGTATTGGTTTGACCGCTCTGATTGTAGTACATACGGAATACCTTAGTAGGTACTAATTCCATGGTCCAACCAAACTATAAGAACTATAAGACAAACACGCAAGAAACCCCACAAATACACAAATACACTTTGTTTGCAATCAATCTGTCACTCTACACGTCAGCTAGGTTTAACCGGATAAACTCTGTATGGGCTAGATCTAAGTTTATTGGGTCATTTGGCTACTCTTTTGCAGCTATTAGGCTACTACAAATTGAAAAGTAACCTAGGTAATTAATAGCTCTATCGATTGATGAACTTCGTACCATTTGCTAAAAAGAAGCTCGTCGTCTATCAATGTCAATAGTATGTCAAATGTTGTCAAATTCGGCCAATCAACCAGTCGTCAAATATAGGTAAAGCAATAGCAAAGCAATGCAAATTGCAATGTAAGTGTGCGCTTGTGTGTATTTTAAATCAATTCTATAATAAAGTAAGTCAATAAATAATGATACTGTTTGTATTGTTTTAAAGACTTACAGAGAACAACACTAATAAGTAACACATAATAATCAGAACAAACAACCTGAGGGACCTTTGTGCAAATAAATTAAAAACAATGGCAGTTTTCAAAGGTATGTTTGCTTCTTTTTTCGGTAATCAATTTCCCTACGTGTACTTATTTATTTACGTATTTTCTTGTGGGAGCCATAGAACTTGTGAAAGTCAATTTTCATTTGAGCTTCTACATGTGATACAAATAACGTTTATTTGTATTTGCTTGACATAAAAAAGTAATACTAAATAATAAATTTAAATAATAATAATAAATTTAATAAATAAATGTGTTATTGATACACCAACATATTTCTGAAAATTTTGTTATAAAAAATATTTAAAGTACTAGATAAAATACAATAAAGTAGTGCTACACTATCAATCCTAATAAATCACCAAACTTCAAATCAGAAAATTGACTTCTCAACATTATTAATATACTTACTGCAACATTATGTCTGTTATTTTGAACACTGAACATGATTGGAAATTACTATTATAATCAAGGAACTTTATTTGAGTCACCCATACTTAATTTTCACGGTTTTTACTAGCTTTAAGCAAAAAAATAAACAAACTAAGTTACAACTCTTACAATATAATTCAACTTAATATCAACTCATGTTTAAGCATGTGCATTTATTTTATGTTGTTTCCTTTATACTAATTATAATGGTGATAGTTTGTCTGTCCGTCACACTTTCACAGCTAAACCACTGGGCTGATTTTGTAACTGGTAGCAAGTTTAAATAATGTTAGTGATATCAAATTATTATAATTCCTTTGAATTTTGTCCATCCATTTTACGTTACACCATAACGGCAAAAGTTGTTCAGCACAATAAGAAATTTTACTTATTTCATAGTTTAAGATTATGATTTATGAGTGTATCATAACTTATGCAATGGTAGTACCTCCACATGGTGAAGGCTCTACAGGTTATGCCTAATTTTCGATGACAAAGAATCAGATTGTATATAATCTTTGATAAAATCAGTCCAGCTGGTTTAGCATAACAAAATAATAAACATCCTCGCTTTATTATTTATAATTCATTGGACTCATAGAGTCCACATGAACAAAGTCGCGGGCAACTCTTTACAAATTTATTTGTCTATGGTCTGGCTGGGGTGTTGAAACACCTTTGACGACCTCTGTGGCCTAATGGTCATCACGCCGGACTGCTACACTGGAGGTCCCAGGTTCGATCCCCGGTCGGGTCATGATGGGAAATGATCTTTTTCAGATTGACCCGGGTCTTGGATGTTTATCTATATATGTATTTGTTATAGAATATAGTATCGTTGAGTTAGTATCCGATGACACAAGTCTCGAACTTACTTTGGGGCTAGCTCAATCTGTGTGATTTGTCCTAATATATTTATTTACCTTATTGAAAAAGGACAAAAATTCATTGCTTTTGAAATTTGAAGGAACTCAAAGAAAATATCTTTAAAATCATTACATATTAAATGCAATGTAGGCGAATCAAATTGTGAAAGATTATAAAAATTGTTTTCAACAATCAAAAATAAATTACAGCACAAAAGCAATATTTAAAATTTATTGATATGTTATCGATCTTGTACATGATAATGTTAATTCAATAAAGTAGCTATGAATGTAAAATGTATTATATATAATGAAATAATAACAGATGGACGACAAAATGGGAGGCCTTTGCCCAGCAGCAGCAACAGACACGCTATAAAAAGGGTATACATACAAAAGATGTTACAATATATTGTTAAAATGGGGAGGGGAACGACCTTGCCTCTTCAGCTTGCACTGGCTTCCCCAATCTGGAAGACCTACTAATATTATAAAGTAGCTGCGCCCCGGGGCTTAGCTCCCGTGGGAATTTCGGCATAAAAAGTACCCCATGTTATATTCTACCCATGTACCAAACATAATAATCCTCCAGTAGATTTTGCGTGAAAGAGTAACAAACATACTCACGTATATGTCCACATAAATCCCCACAAACTTTCGCATTTATGCTATCCTACTAATCGAGTATACGGGTAGAATAGGTATAACTTGAAATAATACATAGGGTACTTTTTAACTCGAAATTCCCAAGGAAGCGAAGCCCCGGGGCTCAGCTAGTAATGAATAATAATACTACTTTAATGAAAATATTAAAGTGTCAAAGAATCTTAAGAAAAGTATGTCATACATGTAGTATAGACAAAGCTGTTGAAACTTATCTGTGTAGAAACTTATCAAATAGTGGACATAGCATACAGATACATATGTAGGTATGTGTGTTATCTTCACAAGACGAATGTAAATGAGCAAACGTCTTGTTATTTATCATCGGCATCTGTGCATTATTATGTTAAGAATTTACATCCTTTATAATATGTTCACTATAGTTACTCGCTTTGTCTGTACTAATGGCAGGACGTAAATTCTTCATACATGTTGTACTTATGTATATTTATGGAATCGCTTTAGATTTTACATTGTGCATGACTATTTTTGAATATTCTTGTGCGCTAATAGACTTAATTCTAAATTTATTTCGTGATTTTTCTAATTAGGTTATATGCAGGTCTTACATGACTGAGAAGAGATTTGTTTGCTCAACAGAAAAGATGATGTTGTTTCTTTTTTTAATGCTGAAAATACATAAAAATATTATGAAAAAACAAATATAACTTGTTTGTCCTGGATATCATCTAATCGTACCATCTAATCGCATTAAGAGTTCCGTCGCGCCAATATCAGGCGGTATAGATATTCTGAAGTCGGGGTGTACCTATACCTATGCGGGGCAGAAAGACCATACCTACAATATGAGTTATGTGCATTCGTAAAGTTTAAAAAATAATAAGTCCATTTTCCATATTTATGCGGCCACGGCGGTAAATATTGCGTCAGATCAAAGTCAAGAAAATATAAAATAGTAATTAATTAAGAGTACTTTGGTAAATAAATAAATTACAAAGGTATGTGCTAAGTTACGCATATAATTGCCTATGTAACAATGAAAACATATGTGTCTATTCTATATATATATTTTAATCAAAATGGAAATTCTTCAAGCTTAAAAAAATATATAACAAATTTTAAAAAAGTTAAAAATAATTTTCTTGTACTGGTCATCCATCATAACTAAACTGGCTAAAAGTTACGCCGTCATGTTAACTAAGTTTCATTGAGGGTACAGTACGACGGAGATCGGCAGCGAATATTGATTAGGGGTAGATCTGCGCTGGTGTGCGGCGACACCCTTCACACACGGAGTGCGCGGTGCGCGCGCTGTGTGAGTGAGCAGCCCGTGCCGGCCGCCATCGCACGTCCGTGTCATCCCTGTTATAAACACTCTATGTTAACAATAAAATCATCTATCTCTATACTTCCATTTTACACATCGAAATTATCTCATTTTTACCTATCGGTGAATTCGGCCAATATCCAAACCTAAACCAACCACGGCCACAAAAAATCAATAAATCTCATAGTGAAACTCGATTGCATTTAACAAAAGTGCCTCGTATCGCGTCCAGTGTACTCCAGTAGTGTACTCCCGTTTCAGTGAGACGGATTTAACTGTACCGATGTTTAATCACAAGTTACCGACTGAATTTCCAATGCAAACCCTCCGTAAGAAAACCAGCCCTTGCAAATGTGAGTTCTCCAAGTGTTCGCTCGATGCTTTTTCACTTACGATATTTTTGTACAATTTTTTTTATACGGTTATGCGGTGTTAGATAGCGCTAAGTGTAAGACCACGGTATCGCATCTAGTCTTTTTGTTATATTTTGCGATTTCTGTTTCATCATGTAACTGCATGGTTCGGCTGGCGTTACTACTAATATGATCAGCTGGCACTTATCATTCACGTGCTATGTCATAATTAGTGACCCCCTGGTGTTTTGGACAGAGGGTGTGTTGTGGGCCCGAGGCGAATATGCAGCGGATCGGAGGGGAGACTAAGCTTTTTGTCGGTTTGTACGGGGCATAATGCAGGTGTGTCATTTCCAGCATCTCTTGCGGCAGTTCGGTGAGTAACCTGTGTCCAATCCATGCTTGCTGGTTGTATCGCATGCCTAGTGCTCATGTACATTAGTTAGTATTGTAACCAACAAAGGTATGTTGTGTATTTGACGGCACTGTGACATACAATAATCTCGTCGCTTTGTTTCCTCTCGGTGGAATAGAGGAAACGCTGCATTTCATAACAACCGGAGATTGACGTGGGTTGAAATATCATCTACGGTTCGTATTCGAACCAGTGAGTAATAAAAATAAAGCTTGTTTTATTGATAGAATTTAACCACTAGATTCAAAATTATATTTAGCTAGCACGTTTAATTTTGCGAATTGTCGGTGTTTTTCTTATTAATTAAGTTTAAGCACACAGTGTATTCAACGGTTTTATTTGAACAACTATGGGAGAGTCCTAAATTAAGTTATGCACTTCTTTCAGATCATATAAGAGCTGTTACAATACTATTACTGTTATAATATAAATACATCAGTTTCTTTGTTACTATTTTAAAGTACAGACAATAACGTCAATCTCTATCTACAGTGGATTTATTTTTTATTCTCGCAATGAACACATACAAAATTCATAGCTAGTATTACAACAATTAAACATAGATCTAGTAAAAAAGTAGACCTCATTTTCATGATCCTGCCTGACATATCATCGCGTCCTGGCTTCTCCCGAGATTCTAAATTTAAAAACAGGAAATTTAATTAAACTGGCAATGATGCACCGTAAACAGGGACCGAAATAGGACAACCGCGTTCACTTTTATTTTGCACTCACTCGTGTTATATTGTCTAAAGTGGATAAATTAATATGACACTAAAAAAATCCGAATTAAAAAGCCTTCTGGCCAAAGGTAGGTTAAACTGTAGCAGTAGTAATGACAACATTAAACAAGTTAGTGCCGTCACCAATTTATGCGTCCTTGTATGAAAATTTGTAGAGTTGTGTGAATTCGAGATATGTGCCAAATAATTTGCTTTTAAATTTAGACAGCTTTGTTTACATACTAATACATTGTGTTTAGTTGATAAAAATGTAGAAACTAACTGCTTTGCTTTGTGATTTGTTTATAAACCTGAGTTTTGGTTGTGTTTATGTTAGGATGCAGAGTATGAGGTTTTTAGCGATGATTCAATTTCTGAGTTAACTGTCACTCCCTCTCTGTCCCTCACTTGCTCTGATGACTTTTTACCTTCAATATCGAAATAATATTAAAATAAAACAAGATACTACAAAAATAGATAAATTATAGTTAAGCTAAGCGTATAGTTTCTTGTATGAATTAGACAATCAACTAATCAATGTGGACTCATGAATTGGGACATGCGTCTAGCAATTTATTTCTGGAAAAGTTTATTAGGCTCGGCATTATCTACTTGTCCTTTGAATGAGGTGGTAAAATACCCTCTGATTCCAGTATATTAGTGGTAACTTTTAGTCATGTGGAAAGGCAGAGCGATATAGACTAGAGCCCATACAGCCATGAAGTAGAATATTTTGACATCCAAATAATTTCAAATTCAAATTGCACCATAGACAAGAACGAGCCTGGCCGCTTCCTCGGCGAAGGGGTGTCATTTCGCGCCAAACTGATAGGCGTGCTGGAAGTGCCGGAAGCGCGCGGTGACAGAATGTGCCAAGAAGCACTGGCGGATTTGAAAATGGCGATCCGTGCTGCTGGCGAGCACAAGCAAAGGATTCAGGTCCACGTGGCTATCGATGGACTGCGCTTGCGCGATGATAAGACGGGGGTAAGTATACAGTGACAACTAAAGATGACAACGATCATTGACACTAGGAACTTCGGAGTCACTTATGGTCTTATGGTCTATGCATTCTTTAAATATATTTTAAAGTTGTGATATATACGAATAGCTAGGCTTGATCTAATGCTTAATCTAATAACTTTTTGAGTGTAGATTATTAGTTTAGACTATACATTTTGTTGCTAAAGTAAAGGCTGCACCAGCCTTTATTGAACTCCAATCTCCTCTCGTCGTCTCAGGAGCGTTCGAACGAGCGTATTTTTACGTCGCGGCTCAAATGGCCAAATAGTCGTTTTAGTAGATGCCCATGTGTAAAATGTCGTATAAACAATATGGTTGAAGCTGTTGTTCGTGTGAAACATAAAATTAAATGTAGAACGCCGCTTTGAAGAACGCATCGTTACCACAATCTCACTAATTTACAAAACGGTGACGTTTGTCAATTAGACGCGCTGGCTGCGACATATACCTATCACCATGCCTATCACAGTTAAAGTTCCGTCGCTAATCTTTCACTCGGAACCATAATATTACTTCCTTCCTATACTTACCCCTACTTAGCTGGTAGACCACGGTATAATAAAAATATTTGAGTATGGTTTTACATTACGGACTTTATTTACTGGCATCACGCGATATTCCTACTATACTGTGGCAGAGACTACTACTACTTACTAGAGTAATGTTGGTGTATCGAGCTTTTAGTATAATTTAAGCTATTAGCCACAGACCATGTATGTATCGCTGTAAGAGACAAATGACTTGAAAGAGAGATTAACGATAGGATTTTCCTTGAATGGTTAGCCTTCGAAGAAGTATCGATCAAGAAATAGAGGACATGGGGGTAACATGTTTATTATTATTTATTTAATTGTTACCACTTAATTTGTATCACGGCTACTCGATTCGACATGTTCGATTCTATAACCAATGCTAAGCTAATTAAGAAGTTTAGATACAGATTATTTACTTAACCACTTGCAAACAGGTAGTGTTTGCACGTATTAAATGTTTACTGAAAGTGTTGTGTGCAATTGTCATTAGGATTTCAGAATTAACAAGAGGATGGATCTGAGATTGTACCTTTTTAAAAATAAGACTAGCTTTTAACCGCGGCTTCGCCCCCATTACTTTTCCGGGATGAAAGGCACTCTTCTCCATACTTCAAACTATATGTATGCAAAATATCAAGAAGATTGGTTGAATAGATAGAGCGTGAAAAGGTAACAAATAAACAAACTTACTTTCGCATTTATATATAATATTAGTTAGGATAAAATAAAAAAAAAAGCCTGTACCAACGAAGCCTTAGTGTGATCAAATATAGTTTAGAAATTAATAAAGTAAAAGGTATTTCCCCTTGACATTACTCTTTCCGAAAATGAGAAAATTCAATGGGGCCGCCAACTTTACCCTAACCTCTTTAAATAACAGTAATAAATAATTTGTTCTCACCAGGACTCGCTATACCACCACCCGGTACACAAGATATCCTTCATCGCGCAAGACATGACGGATTCCCGCGCGTTCGGGTACATATTCGGCTCCCCGGACACCGGCCACCGGTTCTTCGGCATCAAGACTGATAAAGCAGCTAGTCAAGTAAGTTATATCATCATATTCATCAGCCTAGGATTTGATTATTTGTACACAAATACTTTATACACACTGAAAATACATAATTATAGAAAAGACGTTACAACAAAACGAAGACGCATGCAATACAGTCGCGGACTTATCCCAGAAAGAGTTTTCTCAACATTGATTTAACGTTACATTATTTAAGCGAAAGTTAATGAAATATATTTAAATTCCAGGTAGTGATAGCAATGAGGGACCTGTTCCAAGTAGTGTTCGAACTGAAGAAGAAAGAAGTAGAAATGGCCAAGCAACAGTTGGAGGGGAAGACTGTTACCAGTAGCCTTGTGCGGCACACCCCTGCCGTCGAACCTAAAGCTAAGGTATGAAGAATACTACATTTTGAGTGCAGTTTCAGAAGTGGTGATGGTGCAGTGGTTAAGATGGCCGCCGGTGGACCGAAAGGTTCGAATCCTACTGCCACATGAGTTTGCGTATTAATCTAACGTATGTATAGTCGTCATCGTAGTAGATTATTATTTCTTAGGAAGTGGATGTGTTCGTGTGTATATTCCATATAATTACGACTCTGAGCCTTTGAGCCATGACGCAAAATGGAGGGAAGGTTTGTCTCTTAGTTGGCTCTTACAGCTGCTAGCTAGATGTCAACCAAGGATTTAGCTCTCCTCTTGAAGGAAAACATCGAGAAAAACCTACTTAGATACAATAAAAGTTTTGTGGTAATCCCCCTGCACACTGGTTGATTGTTTAGTTCACTTTTTCTTAAGAAGTCCGTCTATGTGAAAATCTTTGAGATCTCACAATTCCAAAATCGAATGTTGTCAATATCGCCATAATATATTTTTCTTTAAAAAAAGTGCGTGTCTTTATGAAAATCCTCGAGATTTCGCAATTCGAAAATCGAGTGCATCACCATTTGAATGGCATGTTTGCGCGCACCGGTGCGGCGGCACGAGTCAAAACATACACGTAATGTCAACAGCATAACTCGCATAATTTTCAGAACACGGCCAGTCGGGAACTGGGAATATGCCGCACGCGCGCTTTTTCCGCACTAAAGTTGTTAGATTTAAGAAAAATGTGAGTTTTCTATTTTTATGCCAGTGTTTTAAAACTTTAAAAATGCAAAAATCGCAATAGGTATATATAACAGTTCAAAAATAGAATATTAAAACAGTGTAATCAATTATGTTAGTTTCTTCTAATGCATGTGCACTCACAGTGTGTACCTAGTTGACGTTTTAAACAGTTCAACGATATCTACTTGGAGCTCTTATAGTGTTGTGGTTTCAAAATGATATAGTTTGACGATTTAATTCGTGAACCTTATCAGCACATCGGTTTAAATCTAGATGTATACGAGAATACGTAATTTATTTTTATACTTACTTATATGTGTGGGGACACATCAGAGCCGTGGCAGGAGAGCTCGGCACGGACATGTGTCAAGTTCATGTTAAACGTATATGTCACAACCATATTATAGAATCCTACATAACGGTATACCTACTGGTATTTTTAAAATTCCTTAGAAGACAAGGCCCGGCAATGTCCCTGGTGTGTGGGGATAGCACATTGTAACTCATCATCAAAATTTATTACTTAAAAAAATATCCACATAGATTTCGACTTTGATTACTATTTGTATTCAAAATCAAATTCAAACGCGATGCATTTGTGATAGACCTTAAAATATTCATTCACGTAGACACAATAAGAGGACCGGACCATTCGCCCAACCTTGTGCTGCGACCTCATTGGTCACTCGAGTATAACAATCATTTCACACTTTCACGAACATACTGCCTTTAAATGTGGTATTCTTATTCGAAATGCGTATGTTTTCGTAAAATAACAATGGTGTTATAGTTCATTCATAATCGTAACCAAGAAATTTGTGAGAAGCAATATTCGTACACTTTCGCGTTTTTATTTTATTATATGTGCTACGGCTAAACCTGGAAGTGCGGCTGCTAAATTTAGCCGGCTAGACGTAGGTGCAGCCAGTCTCATTTGTTTATTTTATTTTTATTTAATTAGTACAAAAAACAATTGTACAGGAGAGGAATTTAATTACACATATTTTTTTAATTTGGTTACATATAGGCGGAGGCTACTAATATTCGGATAGACCTAGATCAGGTTCAGCTTTTATCATTTCGGCTAGACCTATATGCCGGTCTTCGTTGGTCACACCTAGGTGTATCGTGCCTAACTACGGTCGCACCTCGGTTCAGCCTTTATGATAATGTCTAGTACAGTCGGCCGCAGATGGGTAAAAATAGATTTAAGATAATATTAATTCATGGAAAATTTACGAAAGAAATAGAGGGGAAGTTATCTATTTTTTAAATATTTGTTTCTTTTTTTTTCAGGTAATAACATCGACGGGCGAAAGCAGCTCGTCGAAGACATCGGACGCCACCGCGGAAGGAGGCGTGGCGGAGCTGGTGGACCTGGAGCAGGAGCTGAGCTCTCTGAGGAGGGGACTCACGCAGGTGGAGGGGCTCACCCCCTCCACCGACCCTTTCGGAGACTCCTTCATTATGCCCTCCAGTCAGGTAAATTGAGATAAATAGATAGATAAAAACGTTTTATTGGTAAAAACTGACAACACACATTATATAGATACTAGCGACCCGCCCAGGCTTTGCACGGGTATATATAAAGGTGTCACGTATTGAAATGACATTGTAGTTGTCAGTTCTGCATAATGTATTTAGCAAGTATTTGACTTGAGACGTAAGATTGTAGATGTTTTGGACATGTATATCATTTTACAGCTCTACCCAAATATCCCTTGCAGAAAGGCCTCCTCCCCCCTCCGCCGTCGGGGTCGTCGACCCGCGGCCGCAGCACGCCCGCCGCGCGCCCCGCGCTGTCCCCCGGCAAGACGTCCGCGACCTCCGTCACGTGCGCTTCATCGTCCGCGCTGCCCTTCGACTTGACCTCTACGAGCGAGTTCGAAACTATTACCACGGCGATCGAAAACTTGATCGAACCTCCGGTGAGTTTTCTATTCATTATTTTTTTGTTTTTGGCAGGCACGTGACTGCGTCTGTGTTGGTAATAGACAAATGGGTTTATGCATCGGTATTTTTAATTTTAATTCATAATCGTTTTACAGTATTATAATTCAACTTTGAGGATTTTAATGAATTGTCCAGAAGTTAGTGTGCAAACCACTGATGTATTTCCGCCTTTAGTTGATTTTGCGCCGGACTTTTTAGGAAAATACTGATCGTGAACCCATCCCCTTTGATAGATGAAAACTGCACTCTCTTCTAAATGCGAAATGTGGGTTTGCAATTCACTGTCGATTCTATTCTCAGAGACGCAGATAACCAATCACATTGCGGCATTCTGACGCGACGACAACCATACCGCATTTGTGATTTGATTGTGTTGCTCCGCGATCGATTTCTGTAGTAAAATGTCAATAGCAAACTCGTATTGCGCCCTCCGTTCACGTCTCTAGCCTAAATTATTGCATGTTGTGTGTTTCATGTACTGTCTCTCTATTACCTGTCCTGTCACGACCTGTATCTGTTAGTCACGTGGTTTAAAACGCCAAACAGGCTTATGGCGCGAAATCGAGCAAGAGCTTGTGGGTGTAGAAAGAGAAAGAGATATTGCAAGTGAAAGGAATTCCACACTCGCGTTTCGCGCTGTTTGGCCCAAAAGTCTGGAGCCCGGTGCATGTTTCCGAACATAGCATTAAATTTTAATGTTTATAACCTCATATTAAACATATTCGCCACCGTTTATTTTTTTTTCAATTATACAGATTTTAATGTATAACAGGTAGAAAAATCCCTAGCTTTTTGTGTTATTCCATTTTATTTAAAGGGCTACATATACAAACCGCGTAAATGTTTTATACAGCGTGTCATATGCATTAGATACGGCCAGTAATATTTCACAAAAAAATAAAAACATTTGTAACTGGAGTGCCAGTTGCAAATGCGCCCAAAATGCTGGTGTAGAAAATTTAAATGTCCGTGTCCAGTTTGAATGTGTGCACAGTGCGCATGTGTGCGGGCTTTTTTAAATTGAAACCGTAGTAACAGTAACTCACTTGGCAAGTTGCGCCACCTAGTGAGCGAAATGATAGCTCGTATTTCCATATCAGAAAATCTTAAAAACACTACCAATGAGCATGATTCACATATCCCCTTCGCTTATGTCATATTTCCTTAAAACAGAACAAATAAAATGTCTCCTCCTGCATTATTGGTTTTATTTCTCCTCGATTTGTTTTTATGTTTATTTTTTTACGAAAATGGCTAAAGGTGAGAAAATATATTTGCAATAGACTGAAATTGACAAATAATTTTTTTTGATCAATTACAATGACGCATATTATTTTCATCTTTGGCCGTCTTCAATACAATAAATATATTTATATAGATTTAAACATGGCACAATAATATACAAAATGAAGTAAACGTTACTTCATTTTGAAAACACAATTAGTTAATTATTTTACAAACAAAATTGGTAGAAACCGCTTCACGAAAGAAGTCCCGTGGCAAAATGAAGAACTATAAATAATGTATCGGCTACTTTCTTGTTGTCAGCGACAGTAGCGCCGCGTTCAGGGACTTTTTCATGACGCATGACCCTAATGCTTCTATTCGAACAAATTGGCCATTGATGTTACGCGGGTAAATGTAAACGTGCCATAAGGCACCTTTACCTGTAACGTCACACATTGATCTATTTAGCAATATTATTGTGCCACACCTTAGTAGCCGCCCGCTGGCCCACGAGACAACTAGAGCGGTCCCTGTGGCGTCCCTTGATGTTGCGACTCCTGGCTTGTAGCGCACTATCAACTTTGTTACTATCTGTTTAATGTACGACTAGCGACCTGTCACGCCTTCGCTCGGGTCAATACATAATTATATACCTAAACCTTCCACGGGAATCGAACTATCTATTAAAAACTTACATGAAAATCTGTTGCGTAGGTTTAAAGATCAAAGCATACATAGGGACAGACATACAGCACGAAGCGAACTTTGTTTTATACTATGTTTTGATCATAGTGATGACGAGTAATAACTTTATACTCTGTCTCATCTCTCGTGTTTGGATTAAGATTTGATTGAGATTGTGTTTATGTGTCTACTGCCACTAGATGGCGGTATTCGTAATGTCAGATGCCATTAAGCAAATGAATGAAAGTCGACCAGTGATATGTGCCATCCTTCTTATCCATCAATAAGGAAAGCCAGTGTTCTAGCAGTATAGGTATGTTAAATAGTTGATGATAATATATATAGTCTTATAGTACTCGTAAAAAGGTGATAGTCCTTATCGAGGATTGGTAATAAAATGTAAAATATGCACGCTTAAGTATATAGGGTACGTACTGGTCACAACATTTTTTCAAGTTACAAACAAAAATAAATGTTTAAAAAAACACAATCCGACAGATCAATATAATATATGAATCCATGAATCTAAACATACATTTAACAGGTAGTAACTCATCCTATGTTGAAGCAAAGTGTACAATGTATGAGCTTCCTATGCATGACTAAAAGTTGATCGTGAGTTCTACCAATACACTAAATTACCTGCAGACATGACACGAATTTCGAGGTAGGTTTACGACGTATTTATTTCGTTACACATTCTAATTTGTCGTCGTCCGATCTTTGAATCAGCCAAATCGTGATATACCGGGGCATGCACTTTATGATATGCCCATGTTGGGCAGATACGCCGGCACTTTGTGATATGCCCTAGTAAATGATGAGGCTAATGGTATATAACCAGCAGCCGATCAGGCGACGACATATAGAATAATAGCTCCTTCATCTTACTTTCAATATTTCAGTTCAGATGTTTTGGAATCTTGTATTTATGTTTTATCGGTATTGTATTTTTTGCACATGTTTCAGTGTTCATTCAAAGAATCAAAAATTTAATTTTGCAATGATCTTGATACGCGTAAAAGTATAATTTTTATAGCAAAATGTTGGCGGTTTGTAGAACCAGACATTTGACAATGACTGTTAAACAAAAGTAATATAGGCCATATGTGAGTGTCATGTCTGTGCGTTATGGTCGTGTTGAGTCTGACGGAGCGTCCCTGGTGTTGCAGGTGGGCCAGCCCGCGGCGGCGTCGCTCAGTTACGACGTATTCACCGAACTAGACCCCCTCGGCACCGGCCGAAGCAAACCTTACGTTGACAAAAAACTATTCTTTCAGGAGCTCAAAAACCCGCCAAAGAAAGTGCTCAAAGACCTCGTACAACCGCAGTCTCTAGTGACAGAGTTGACCAATTCTGAATTGCCCGACTACAGTCAGGCGACCACTATGACGTCATTGAGCAGACATTCCGGCGGATCCGTGACGGTATCCAAGCCGCTTTTCTCAGGGAATTTGTTCACAGCGGATCCGTTTGCGGAAACGGATCCTTTTGATAATACGGATCCATTTGACTCGTTCAAAGATGATCCGTTCACCACGATGCAAGAGTTTCCGCGTGTTTCGCGGTTGGGCGACAAGAGGTTCGGTAGGGAGAATGATAAGACTGAGAATGGGGAGAAGAATGTATTTAATGGGCCGCTGCAAGTCACGCTGCCGCCGGAGCCGGCGTCGAAGTCGCCGAGGCTTCCACGGCAGGTATATATTATTTAGTTTTATTTAGCTTTACAAGGACATATACATAAACAAAGTTCAAATTAAAATTATAGCTTAACACAAAGTAAACCCTATTTTGTTTAACTGCGAACAAAGAAGATACAGATTATAAAGGAAAAATTACATAGTTTAAATTAGCCCTAAAGTAAGTTCGAGACTTGTGTCTTGAGATATTAAAAAAAAAATTAGTATATGATGTAGGTATGTTTTATAATATACCTAAATCTTATACTTTTTCTGTAATTATGTCAACTATGTAACTCATTTGTGCAATAAAATATTATTGTATTATACATAAATATCAACATACAAGATTCAGGTCAATCTTAGAAAGAAAGATCTCAAAACACAATATTCAATCACAATTGTAGAGCACCGACATCAATATAACCTCGACGGCCCGCCCTCGCGCGTCCGGCCACTCTACGAGCGGCAGCTCCCCCCCGCCCCCGCTCCCCCCCAAGAAGCCCGCTGACGTCATCGCGGTGCGCCCCCCGCCCCGGCCCCCGCACGACCACGACGACCCCCCGGACACCAGCATAGCTTCTACTGTCGCTGTTGGATTGAAGAGCTCATCGCCAACAATACCGGGACCACCTTTGCCAAGACCTGCTAGGAAGAAAGAGCCTTTGGTAAGTGTTTTAGCTAAAGCGCCATCTAGCCGCACGCTAGCGCCACCATCACATGTTTTCCATTTGTTTTTATTTCTTAGCGAATAATAGAAATCATGTCAAACTAGATAAAGAATTTTACTGTGGAGAATACTCCACCGACAAGAGCATAGCTTTTAAGTTAGAAGAAGAAGATATTTTTATTTTTTCGCCATCTGAGTTTATGTCCAAGAATGTTGAATGCATTTCCACAGGCGGATCGAAGCACGAAGCCCCGGTTGTCGTCCGCGTCAGCCTCCGCGGCCACCAACAGCAGCGAGGAGGAGTACCTCACCCCCGCGCCTCCGCCCCTCCCCGCCGCGAGGAGGTTTGACATCACCCTTAGTCAACTCCTGACTTGTACCATGGACGAACTGGCTCACAGGTTAGAAGCTTTACTATCACAATATAATAATATCATTGGTAATTTTTAAAGCATTTTAAAAAAATGAAAATATGGTAATAACATTATACCTCAAATAGATACTTGTGTAAATAGGACATTCTTCAAAGTTATCGATGCATTGGCGTTTTTTCTGTTTGTACCATCTAGTTACTTTGTAGTTATATCGATGTAAATATTTGGACATCTTTATCGAGTTGCTTTTCGATAAAACTAAAATGTTAAAAAGTAACTAACCCTCAATTATTGTTTGCAGGTTACGAGTTCCCGCCACAACGTTGTCTTCGATGACACTTCCTCAACTAACCGAATACCTCAGATCATATTTGGCAGCCGATAACGACAGAGCGGTAACTATTTATTATCAAATAACGCACAAACAAATCTAGGCAAATCACGAATCGTTTTTACGCTATCAGAATAAAAGTTTACTTTAAAAACGCATTTTGAAATGGTACAACTTTTCATGAATATATATTTGTATGAATATATATAGTCTCAAACAACACTATTATAGTACTAACTAATACTGATTAAGAAAATATCTCCTTTCAGCATATCAACGTAGACCCAACATTCCGTACGGAAAAAGAGAAACCCACAATCTCAAACTTAACTACTAAACCTTCGACCATAACGATAGCCGAGAAGCCAGCGCCTTCAGCGCCACCTATCGCCGAATTTCAAACTCAATTCGAAGACAACTTCGCCCCTACCACGGAACCAGACACTTTCGTAGCTAATTTCGACGATTTCGACAAAAAAGCCAATGCGTCTTATGATAGATACGCGGCTTTTAGAGAAATACAAGAACAAGAACTTATAGCAAAATCTATGTTAGACCCGGAGCCCATCCGAGATATTGAAGCTAGACAGGATTCAGATGAGAAGGAAGAACAAACCTCTCAAGAACTAGCCGCTATAAATAATATAATGAAAAATAAAGAACAAATAAAGGAAATTCAATCGAAAGAAATGTCTAAAAGTCCATTGAAATCGCTTGACGAACTAACTTTAGATTCTTTCAATATGTTTAGAAACTCCGTCAGTCCAAAACCGACACATATAGAAGCTAAAATTGAAGATGTCAAATCTATTATGAAAACTTTGCAAATAGACACAACAGAAAAATCTAGACGCAGTGTTTCGCCAAGAGACAATGGTAATGTGGAATCGAAACAGGAAGACACTAGTGAATTTACACACGTAACGCAGCGACATAACGATAGGTACGCTGCGTTACGAGAAATAACAATAACTGAGCCTTCTCAAGACGAATTCGAGTCATTGCCTCCAGATGTTCCTAAAGAAAGAAAGAAATCCGATGAGAAATCTGACGGTTTTGACAATTCTGATTTCTTTGATTGTATAGACAATAGTTCTCTGTCGTTTTCACACGTGGAGGATGCATTTAGAAAAAGTCCGATGATAGTGAAAGAGAGGGAAGAGGAGAAGAAAGTGGAGATTGAGAAAAAGGAAGTCCAGGTAGAACTGACTCCCGTGAGGAAGTTGCAGCCGCCTGCGAGGTTGTCGACCGAGTCAATCAGTGACGTGGCCAGTGGATCTTCGCCGGACACGAAAGGTAAGCGTTTCGTCGGTGAACCTGGGATTGAGTATCTGTGATTGTCTAAGATTTGATATTTTTTAACGATTTTTAACGCTCGGTTACTTCTAAATATCGTATCTATTGGCATTTAGAATTGATCGATCGATTTGTTACCCACTTATACGACATCGTTCGCACCAAAATCAAAACCTAAAAAGCAAAGGAGGATGGAATATATGTACATTTAAAATCAAAGCATTTAATCAAAAATTAGACCAACACCCGGATTTATTTCTTCTAGTATTTCTTAACAAGCCATAAACTACTGGCATTTCGGAACGACCACTGCTGAGAAGAAATGCTGAAAGAAACTTATTTAAACTGAGTTACCAGAAGGGATCACTATTTTTATTTCTTACATATACATTTATTCTCATGAAAACTAATGCCCAAAAAATTTATGTGAATATAATTCCTTGTTACCAGAAAAACTCCCATGCAGCCGCGGTTCCCATGGGGTTCGGGGCGGGGGCCGGAACAGCAGCGGGCGGTGGGCCGTGCTGGGCGCCGCCGCGTCTCCCTGGTCCTCCGACTCCAGGGATTCGGAGCCCCGCCTCCGGACCCAGGACCACATAGGTATGTATATATATATATTCTCTTTGTTCCACCAAAAATTAATAAAGAAAATAAATACCAAACACAATACAAATTATTTATTTATTTACAACAATAAGAACAATGTCGACTTAGTTGATAGTATAATATACTTAAGCTTTTCTTGGCACTGTTATACATCTTAATAAATAAACATAAAGTAGACACAAAGACTAAATAGACACAAAGGTGGACTTATCGCTAAAGCGATGTCTTCCAGTTAACCTTGGTCATATACTTCTCTTTATGGATGAAATATTTTTCAAATTGTTAACTTTGTCATTTTTAACTGTAATATAAATTTTGCATAGAATATTAACTACAGTATTGTCGATAAAACAGCTCATATTATAATGTAGTCTCTATAAACTCATTGGCAAGTGACTCATAAATGTCACCTATTATCTCCCCACCGCTGTATTATGTCGGCTATAAAGAGCGCTGTAATGAGTCAGTCTCAGTTCTTGCGTTGCACGGTGCAGTTGTGTTTCTTTGTGACATAAGTGAAGTGGTCAGCATGTGTACCCGGTTGTTTTGCTTCGTTCATATTTATTCAAAAAGAAAATAAAGTTCATCAAACAAAACAATCCCAATCAACTATGAACAAATTATTTTTACAATAAAATATATACGCCTAAATGCTTTAACATTGTTATTCTGGAGTGAATGTCAAACTAGTTTGACATTCACTCCAGAATAACATTTCATATAAGTGCATAAAGACAGGGAAAAAAAATGTTGTTTTTGTATGTTACTTGATATAAAATGATTTATCATATGTATAATACCAGTGCACACATCGTCCTCTTCCCGCGACGTGTCGCCGTGGGAAGAGGAGCCCGCGGCCGTGCCGCGTGCGGCGCACCGGCACAGGGGCTCCAGGGACAGGGATTCAAGGTAAATACTTGTCGCTTTTTTTCATGTTTATGGTTGTTATACGCTTGTAATAGAATATATCAATAGGGCAGAATATTTTTTATTTCGGTGACCTATATACTTGAAGGTTTAATATACTTTTTAAATTATACACACAATTTAATGACCTTGTCATCTACCCTAATAAAAAAGAATCGGCCTCGCTGTTGTTAAATTGCGTTAAAACTTTAAACGTTTTATCTATTTTCATACATTATTATTGGACTCCCTGTGAGCCGATTTATTTTGTCACGTAAACCTTTACGTGATAAAATACGTGCAGCCAACAGCACATCAAGTTACCCTGAATGAACCTCCATGGCGCGGTAATAGCGGCCAGTTTACAATACATTTGGGTAGGTGTATGTGCTGTATGACTATGTGTATGTATCCTGGTTAAAATAATTTTTACTTGAGCATTCCCCTTTCCGCTTTACGCCTAGTAATTTCACCTTAGAATATTGTATTGATTGATATATACATATATCATACCGTAAAAATTCCAGGCATAACTCATCCGGTTCAAGAGAATGCCTAGACAGCGGCAGCGGTAGAGAAAAGGACAAAATCCGGGACAAGCGGGACCGATCTGAGCGGGACCTCAGCAGGGACGGGCGGGACTCTGGCAGGGACCGGCGGGACTCTGGCAGCGGCCGGGACCGAAGGGATAGCAAGGTTAGTTATGTTTGTGGAACTTGCATATCGTTTATACTTTTGTATTATGTTAACTAATAATCTCAGATCATGCTTTACTTGTTTAGAAGTCTGTTATACTGAATATATATATATATATGTACGCATATGTAACGTGCATGCAAGCATATGTACTTTAATAAGATATATTCATCCTTTCAATTATTTCAATAGCAACATATGTTTAGTAAAGAATTCCAAAATAGAATTTGCTTGTACTGTACGATCATAAAATTTTATTGGATATGGGTATTATTTACTTCTTTAAAATCATAGGTATTTATGAAAAAGACACGGATGGTACACGGATTTTATTAATGTTTTTTTATCTAGCGTGTAGGTGTAGTGTCTCACTGCTCGGCAAAGGCCTCCCCCTTATTTTTCCACTCGATCTCTCTACATACCAATTCTTTTTTTTCAGAAAAAAAAATATAATAGTAAAATGTTTTAACCAGGAAAGGGAGCACAGGAGGGAGCGACGCAGCCGACACCGGGACGGCGAGTGGGAGCGCGGGTACCGGGAGCGGGAGCGGGACTACCGGGGCTCGCGCTGCAGGGACTACCGGGACCAGGAGCGCCACAGGAAGCCGCGACACTCCTACCACACTGAGGAGGAGTGAGTATGATCTCTCTCTCCCATCTCTGCGATCCTGGTTACATTCGGAGCTGAGACGCCATAAAAATTAATAAATTCTGAAAATTTACTTTCGAGTGAAATCGCTCGACCCTCTTTGGGAATGTTATTGTCAGTCTATCTACTCTCCAAGCTGTGTCTCTATCCGATCTAGGACGGGACCACACGCCACACGTATAAGATGTATGTTATATGCTACTTGTTTTCTGTGATACAAGCCTGAAGTATATGTTTTTGTTTTAAACATACTCGTATCCAACGTTTTAAACATAAATCCACATAAAAATATTAAATTTTTTACCCGCCATTGGTCCAAAGACATTTTGTACTATTGTTTTTATTAAAAATACTCTTTTTACCCGCAACTTGGTCCATGTAGAATAGACTCGTGTTTACCAACGCCACACTTTCACCTCCCATTAAAGTTTTTTGGATGTTGATTTTTGAACAAAAAGTATCCATGTTTTAACGGGTAGTCTTTAACTAAATGCATGCTAAATTCCATCAAAATCGCTGAGCCGTGAATGCGGAACAAACAGACAAGACTTGCGCATTTATACTATCGATCTATACTAATATACAAAATCCATATTTAGTGTTGTATTAGAATATAATATAGAATATTGTAAACGGCGGCGTATTATCTGTTGCAGTTACAGCGACGGCTGCGGCTCCGGGCGCTCGTCGCCGCGGGAGCGCTGGCCCGACCAGCGCTGGCGCCGAGACGGTATCACATATTTATTACTATACTCGTATGTTAGTAGTTAGTAGTGTTAAAAGTATTTATTTTGACTTTGTTTTTCTATCTGTCTATAGTCCGCGTTTCGTAGCTTTCACAGGATTTATTAAGTACTAGTTGCGCCCCGGGGCTTCGCTCCCGTGAGAATATGTTATTCCAAGTTCTATTCTATTTGTGTACCAAATCCATACTAGTATTATGAAGAGAAAAGATGTATATTTTTGTTTGTAATTAATAAACTCAACTATTGAGCCGACTTTGATAAAATTTGGTACAGAGATAGACGTAATCATCCGAAGTGACATAGGCTACTTTCTTAAATATGATTTTACCCGAGCGAAGCAGGGGCGGGCCGCTAGTTTCATAATAATCGATCCGGTAAATTTTGAGAAAGAGTAACAAACATACGTACATACACACACACATCCTCACAAACTTTCGAATTTATAATATTAGCGGGATAAAACAGTCGCCCTCCGCGACTGTCTGTCGTGTTGTCATTTCATGTTGCATGGGAGGAGAAATAGTACATTGTATGCAGACGAAAGTCTTCAGACCAGCATGGAAGATGATTATTCGATCTGTATTGACTGAAATAATATTTAAAATAATTAACAAAACGTAATAAGTATATATACGTAAGAATATATTGATTTTATAGAAATATTATTGTCGAAGTAGACAACTTTTGTAGCCCAATGGTCTCCATGCCAGACTGCTACATTTGAGATCCCGGGTTCGATCCACGGTCAGGTCAAGTAATTTACAAGATCTTATAACTTCTTGTAATATATGTATAATCATTAATTATGTAGAGTATGTGAGATAAAATTTTGTTGTTTTATTACAGAAAGAAATTACGGTTCGTTGGGCTGGCGAGAGACGAGGCGGAGGGCCGAACTGAGGCAGAGCGAGGACCCTAATGATAGAAGGTACATTTTATAAAGATATTGCAAGCAATTTTTGATAAATAAGTTTTCATTATTTTTTTTTTATGTAATTAGATTTTGATATTAAAGTGAGTTTAATCCAAAAGTGAGTCTGTAGTCCGCAGCCTCCGCTCACAGCTACTTATGCTTGCTACCTTTATAACTATATGCATATATTCCAAATTTCATCATTTTGCCCCAGTGTTTAGCCAAGGCAGCGACTTTATATTTTGACTTTATATTGAAACTAAGATTTTTCATTGACTTTATATTGTCGCTGTGCGTGTTTCATTCCACAAGTAATGACCACGATCTTCAGGCATGAGGAAATAAAACTGTGGAGATTCATGTCAAGCATGCTTTGTGTCGTGATTTGTTATTTTTGTTAATATTTTTAATAATTATATTGGCAACTCCAATAAAATTAAGTAGTAATTACATTAACCTAAGTACCTAATTTGAATCCATCCAATAACAGCAACACATGCAGTATATTATACCTATTGAGAGTTAGATGGTGAATATGAACATGATAGTCATTTATGTTTTAATAATAAAATGTTTGCCTGCGGAACCATTATTTATGTGGTGTATTTTATAAAACTACTTTCGAGACAGCAACATGAAATGACCTGGACTGGCTTAGCTAAGCCAATGTCTAGACTCCTAAACAGAAAGGGCAAGAGACCCAACAGGAAAATATGTCTTTGAGGAAAGTAAGAAGACTAAGAAAGAAATGAAATAGTATCATAAGAAAATAAAACTTACAGTCCTAAATACTTCATTCATAGTACTTATTGGCATAGTTATGTCTATTTTAATCTTTAGTTAGATAACATCATTGACTGACTGAATGTATGCAAAAATATGTTGTAGGTACTTACAATATTTATTAATCATCATGGTCTCCTCACTTATTTGGAAACAATTTTTATAATTTACTTTTATTTTATATCTTCTTGTTTAACAAAACACCAATGTAAACATTATAGCTGTGGATAGCCAATCACTATATTAATTGTGCATGCTGGTCACATAAGAACTTTTAATAGTTGGTATCCATTGGAAGTCATGATGAATGCAAATCAATATTTTAGCACATATGTATAGTATACTAATGGAAATGAAATGTTCACATGATTAAATATTAAATAGCTAATTAAATAGATTTTGCATATTTTGATATTTACGACTTAAGTTCCCATAAGAATTATATAATTAATAGTTTACAGTATGTGTGTGTAGAATCAATAATAATACGTGTAACGCAAATGCGCAGCTTACGCAGAAGTAGGCAGCTTATTGAAAAATCGTATACCTAGCTATACGATAAGCATAAGAGGTTTAGTATATATATTTATCTTATTGTTTATAATCTTATATAGATATTCTGATAATTTTAGGTTTTGTTTGGACGCAAAAACAGTTTTAGAGAGGTCTATAGTAATTATAATTCTTCTTTTTGTAGTATGTTTGCGGTCATAACTAAGGGTTTTATGTAGTCTGAGAATTGAATGCAAAATATAAAGTTGTCTTATAGTAAGAACATTAGTTTCAGCATACAATATATGAGTTCGGTAACGTTAAGGTTTAAAATACATAAGCTTCAACAGGCAAGCTTGGGCTCGCTCAAGTTCTATAAGCTTTGATTTTGCTACACAGCCCCAATTTGAGATGCAATAAATAAGTACTGATTGAATAAGTGATATGTATATACTATGAAGTTTAGAATACGCGGTATGTGTATTTGTATTATTGAATTTAAGTTATCATTTTCTTTTAGAAATTAACAAATTTCTATTATATAGACACATGTCAATGTTTTCTGAATCACTATTCTTATGGGTTGTGCTTGAGTAAAAATGTAGAATTAATGCTAAGAGTTACCCAAAGTATAAAAGTTATTTGAGTTCCTCGCCATTGAAATAGCATAGCAATAACTTGAATTTTTTTTTATTTTTCTTTAAAAATAGTAATATTGACGGTGACACCTAAAAACGTAACTTCGAAAACTTGTTCTATTCTAGTGTCGCCAATTTATGTAAATTATATTTATATCGAGTTCTCATGTAGTTCTGTAATTCGATTACTTTATTTATTTTTATTTTTAGCTGAATTTACTGTTAAAGATGTATGTCATTTAACTAAGCCATATAATACAATTTTCAAAGTATTTAGTATAATTGCCATTTGCAAAATTATCCTGAGTCATCTTCACATTGTTACTTGACATGAATATTATCATCTGCAAACAATACACAAATATTTGGTTTGGTTATTAATGGAATTTTATTAAAAGGTATTGCAATAGCACTGTAAAAGTATATTGTGTACAACACAGTCAAAAGCCACCCAAGAGTCTTATTTTTATTTAATTATAACTGTCTAACTTCTTTCAAAATTTAGAATATAGAAGCAGTTGTATTTTTACCTTTTTGAGAGGCAAATTGATTACTATTTTTTTTAATTAATTTATTGTGAAAATATGCTAATGTAACTATTTGTAATTTCTTTTTCAATAATTTGTGAGAAATACTTTTGCAAATAGTTTATCATTTGTTTTTAACCCTTTATGGAGAGGCTTTAACTTTGAATAGAACCTTATATGCAATTTTAGGCCATACTTACCAATTGTTTGTATAAAAAGATAGTTCATGGAACACTGAAATGGTGCGAGATGAAAAAAAGCAAAATTTGTAAACTAAATTAAAATAATGAGATGAAAAAATTTAGATCAGATTTTTTGGTCTCATTATTTAAATTCATATCCAACATTATATTTATTTATTTTATTTGCTATCAGCTCATTAGGCTGACGCGTGCGTGTCTTGAAGTTTGGAGATTTTATCCAACCTGTTCTCAAAAGTGTTAACTATTATTTCTCAATACATTCCCAGATACGGCTCGACTTTAGGTTGGCCCGGGCGGCGTGCGGGCGCGGGCGCGGACGCGGACGAAGGCGCGGGCTCGAGGCGCGAGTGCGAGCTGCGGCGGCGCGCGCGCCGGGAGCCCCGCGCGCGCGCCGGCCGCTTCTCCAGCGACAGGGACCACCACGAGCCGTTTGATAACGACTTCCACGACACGCCAACGTCTGCGATTAAGAAGCGGGCGCCGTATTCCAGTTTGGAAGGGACGAGGTAAGTCCGTGATAATATTTAAAAAAAAAGGTATATTTTTATTGCTTTTATGCGGTATATTATGATGATAAAAACCGTAGCTGACTTTTTTCGAAATATTTTTTTTTTATTGTGATGCCAAAATGTAACTTGTAGTACTTTTTTTATAAGTACGATAGCTGTAATCCATTTTATTCGCGAACAATATAACGTCAATCAATCTCGAATTCACTAAAAAAAAAAACCAAGAATAACTATAATTCCCGGGTGGGAACAAACCTCTGCTTTGGGCGTCACTCGCAAAAATGACCAGAGCGGTAATACGCCGTAAATGTCCTATCACGACTACTGAATGTTGCAAGCTGTCAGTACTTATCCTAATAAAGCTATAATTTTCTGTATATGAAAGAAAGAAAGAAATATTTGCAAAAAACATAGTAATGGGAGACTTATCCCATGAAGAGATCTACAATCAACCAGGGATATCGTATCGTAGTTGTATATGATATAGGCTATATATAAGCATATTAGAAGATGACCCTATGCCCCGTGCCCCCGTGGCCAGGTTCTCGCTGGAGGCGGAGGCGGGCGCCGCGTCGCCGAGCGCGCGCGCACGCGCAGACTCCGCATCGCCCGCCGCGCGCTTCCGCTTCGACTCCGACTCCGTCTCGCCCAGGTCACACCCTACTTCTACTACTTCCCTTTACACACTTTAGGTTTCATTCGGAACTGTGATGCCCCAAAGCCCAGCGTAAAAACATTGCCATAGTGGCAATGTTTTTATGATGATGATGTAAATCATCCAAATATAGGTAGTGACAATATTTTTACGCTATGATTTTAGCTAGTTAACTTTTAGTGCCAGTATAGAAGATGACAATGCTCCGTGGGATATGTGGTGAAACCAAAATTTGACAAAAATGGTAGGCATTACGACTGGAGCTAACTGGTGTCATTTACTGTCCCAATATCAGTTCAGGTCGGTCGGGCTGAAAGAACAGGTCATAAAACTCGTCCTTATAGGTCGAATTATCTGAAATAAAAAACACATTATTTTATTTATTTATTTTATAAATTTGTCAGTTTTGATTTTATAAAGTTCAATTGAATTTCAGATCCATGTTCGAAGACGACTTCACGTCAATCTCCACGCCGCGAGGCAGGACCGCTTCGATAGCCGAAGAAGACGAAAGCGACGTCCCGCCATTGAGAACGAAAACTCAACCCGCCCATAGAGACATAAAGAAGTCGGAATCGGTAAATATTTTCACCAGAGAGTCTGATCCGTTTGAAGGAGACGCGTTTTTTGCTTGCACGGGGTCGGATCGAGCCGCCAGGAGGGACAACTGGCCCGCAGACTTCCAGAGGTTCGACCACGCGTGAGCATAGCGCTCTGTCCGGTTTGTAACTCTATAACCCGACCTATGAAATTGATTTTCGCTATAAAAATCCTCTTGTTTATAAAAAAATCGACCGTGTATTATGCTTATAGTCAAGGTTTGTTACTATTTACATTTTCAATTGAATTTTGTTTAATATCTCGTGTGTTTTGATAAAAATATTATTGCTATCTCGACTATATCTAACATTTAATCAATATTTTACATACCTTGAGGACAAAATTGTAACTAATGATTGCGGAATAATTTTCTTTGTAATAAATTAACTCAAAATCTCCTGGGACTATTTTGATGAAATTTGGCATAAAGATAGACTAAACCTTCGGGATAGATAACATAGGCTATTTTTTTAAGGTTTTACCCAAGCTAAGCCTGGTCGGGACGCTGGTTTTTTTTATAAACAAGAGAGTATATCATATAGTCATGATATTCGCTTCGCCTTTTCTTGCATTAAATTTGGTTATTTTTAAATTAAGAAATATCATGGCCGGGAATAGACAATTAGGTTTTTATTAGAACCGTTGTTGTACATGTGCTCAACTGAATCGATTGATTAGACAAAATAAATATCGATTTAATAATGCTTATTTCACCCTAATCGATATAATGAGTACATGTGTTGCGAAGGTTGTAAAAATATTACAGACTGAACACAGCGGACAAGGCGGTCTTGCCATTTAAATTAGAATAATTCTTGGATCTCTTAATACTGAATCTGTTAGCGGTCCCTTCCCTCGAACGGTTGGAATTCTAAATTTAAAAGCGAATACAACATTTATTTGTAGGTTATAAAATTCGCTTGCCTAGCAAAATTACTTACCAGTCTAGTCCAAAAGTAAGTCGAAATATTTAAGTAATTTATTATATTTAAATATAGAATTTCAACCTTTCCAATCTGTGTCTAATATTTCCAGAATAAGTCATAGAAGTACGCCGGTATAGTATATTATATCTAGTATAGTCATAGTCGAAGTTAAGCTGTATACCCATTGACCATTGTCACCCTAGTATTATGTTAAGACATATATGAATTTGGACGAAATGCGTTCGAGTTTGTATAGGCCTTGAAACGCAACCTGTGATATGTATAAGCAACGCCCTTTTTTGAAGTTTTGTTGACGCTTCTGTGATGTAATATTTAATCTTTGCTATCATGTGGATGTACATTTTGGAGTTATTTTACCACTGATTATCTTTTAGCTAAAATTGTATTTTTTTTTTTGCCATGAGCTTTGACGTTCATTTAAATCGTTTTAATAGTCTTGTCAGAGGTGAAACAATTACAAATGGAGTGTACTTTCATGTCGTATTTTATTGGACTTCCAAAAGTTCATTATGTCGTTTGTTGAGACCATAAAGTTATGTCTATGGTTAAGGCACACTTATGTCGACGATATATAACTCTAGATAAAAAATAGCGAAACTCTGTCCTTATCACAAAACGTAACAATTACATTAATTTTATTTTTATTTAATTTGGCATTTATAATAAACAAATGTCAAGTCCGACAAAAAGATTTGGTATAAATTTTCGTATTCATTGACATTTATTATGAAAATAAAGTTTTTTTGGCATTTGCGCACTACGGGTTCGCTATACCGAAAGCAATAGAAAGCACAGTAGATTTCGCACACAACATATAACCTTTATCCTAAGATGGTCTTGAAAACCATAATACTTAATGGTAACGCAATGTTAAATTACAATTTCCAACTTTTTCACTATTTTTATACGTTACGTACGAATTTAGCACATAGTTTGACATAGTGTGTTAGTTTAGAACACACGCTATAATTTAAATGTATTTCAATAAAAAAGAAACAATTTTCAATACTTCTCTCTTCTTGTTGCAAACTGAACCAATAATTAAAGTTGGGCACAAAACTATGTAGGATTTTTTTTTTTTTATTGAAAATGTAAATATTTTGCTACGGGAGGGTAATGTTGATATCGCCATGTAAATACTATTTGTAACCTTAATGGCAATGACGTCGTGTGTTTCTATGGTGTACGAATATTACATTTGTATGCGTTGCATTCAGGAACATTGCTAATAGATCAGATATATTTTCGCTGCAGATTATTTTTTATGGTGAAAGTTATCTATGTATCTAGGAAGTTATATTGAATCAAATCAAACCATTTATCCAAATTATTTAATCTACCTCTATATATATACTATAAAAACATAAAAATGATTTGTGTAATTTAACTTAGACATTTCTTAGTACTGTTCATGAATACAATTCGCAGGCAATATGAGCAATATAACTCGTCTAAAGATCAGCTTTATGTATTTTTATGAACGTGTGGATGGCCTCGAAAATAGTATCATAAATCTAAAAAAAAGATTTCCATTTGAATGATTTTATTTACTTTTATTTCATGTATTTAAAAATTACGAAACTTAAGTTTTATTTATTATACATAACATTATCGTTTTTTTTTCTAATTCTGGTTTTAAGATTTCTTTTTTTTATTGAATATGTAATAGAAGCACTAAGAGTAAGAGTAATTCTCATTTTATTGAACTAACAATGAGAAGCTCGTACAGTAACAGTTTAATTTAAAACATATTATTCACTTGCATAGCTTTTCGGCAATATTTGATACACCTAGCGTCAATTAAAAGACATAATTAAATGACTTGATTTCGCTTTTTGTCCACTTGCCTACATAACTTAAAGAATGTAACCATGTTGCATTATGGTTTTTCGAGTTGTCTAGTATGTTTCAAATCAGGTTTTTGATGAGTGCAGTCTGCCACTTGGCTATCAAAACACTTGTAATAAACTATGCTGCCGAATCAAATTATCGAAATAATATTTAGAAATCATTCGATTTAATATTTAAACTGTGTTAATGGCATTTCAATTAATGTTTTCTGTGATATTTTTTATTTTTGTGATCGTAATTTTGTGTTTTATATCAGTGAAGAACGTTTAATATCTCTGTAAAGATAAATAATGTTTATAGAATCATGTCTATTAATAATGTTAACTATTATAACTAACTACCTACAATAAAATCACTCTCACTTTGATTTTGTATAAGTACGTCTTCTTTTTCTTCTTCATCTATAAATTGTGGATATTCATTATATGCGAAAACTTATTACAGATTTCCTGTCAATGAAACATCCATAGCCATTTTATATACTTCAAGGTAATAAACGTATGTAGTCATGCAAACTATTGTTATCTACCTATACCTACTATACCTAGTGACGTTATGTAGGTTTTGTATTAAACAATTTTTTGTACATAAATTAGTTAGAAAATTAATTATGTGCAATTATTACCACTTCTACGGCGCAATACCAAAGGTATTTATGTTCTGTAACTGTTGTGTAAAATACTCGGAATTATTAAAATTATAACGAAATGATTTTGAATGATGTTGTTTAATTTAACAATTTTTATTGATTTTCCAAGACTCAAATAAAATTAATGGTTTTTTCAAATGACGGCTTCTATATAAACCGCGAAATTTGAAAACTTTCGGAGCGAAAGTTGCTCACCGCTCGTAGCTATATCAGAAGTATCTTTACTGTACCTACGTACCCATGGATTTTACAAGCTACTGGCTTTAGGGTAACATTATTTAGCTCCATGTCCCAAACCGACTGTGGCACAGACATAAGCTCTGCTTATAAGTTTGTGCTGTGTGGACACAGTATAAAAACTTTACATTGAAGTATGTGAACCACTTCGCACGCGCGAACGCTCCATTACACAGCAATAAACACATATTTATTACCGACCTACACAAGTACCTCTAACCAGAAAGAAGATAAACAATAGAAAAAGAAATAAATTCAGTCATTTTGTGACAGATGTCGCCTATAAATCGATATAAAAATAAATGTTTAGCAATACGGATTTTGCATTGGTGGATTGTTTTTGTAATTGGCTGTGCTAATTTCAAGATAATAGTTCATATAGGTAAGAATATATTTTGTGGTTACGCTATTGAGATAAATATTGCTAGGTTATGATTGTCATGCCAACAGTGAGAATGGAAATACCATAAATGACGCAGTTAGTAAACTTTGCATGTAAAATGTTATGAGTGATATGTGTTTGCTTATTAATGTGTGGAATTTAAAATCTTTGTATAGAAAGCCGCCGTGTAAGTAATAAGTATCTTGTACTGCTAGTATAGCTGGCGGTAGTTGTAGAAGTCATGCTTATATGACTATACAAGTGTTAATAAAATAACATCTCTAAGAAGTACAAGTGTATAACCAATTTATGTTTTTGGAAGTCCTTGGGAAAGGCCTAAACTATGGACTTAAATATGTAGCTAGAAATTTATGGACTAACTATGGCAGAGGTTGAGATTACGACGGTCTCGGTTCGTATGACAATAATTAAAACAGTCCTAGACAGACATTTTTTTGGTGTATTTAGTCCCGACTTAGAGTAAGACCACTCCATATCTTCCCATGGATGTCGTGCGTGGCGATTAAAGGGATGGGGGGTCCCTTTCAACTGATAGGCAGCAATAGCATTCTAAGAGTTGACATCAGCTAGGCTATAAATTACAGCCGAATCTATAACAAACGCTCAAGGATAACATATAAACCTTAACTTAGGTACCCCAATAATTTAATTTTTGGTATGTTAGGCGTGCACCTATTTTACGCATGGTACGACTGTTATTACGATGTCTACGACCATATTACTATAATAGATATATCTTTCGTTTCGCTGATACAAGATAATAAAATTAAACGCGTATTAGTAATGCAAATGCATGAGAGTAAACTGGACAGCCGCAGGCTGATTACGATTGCGTTGTCGCAAATACGTGAGCTCCAGGCAGTTTGGGAGTACTAAGTTCTTTATGCAAAATATCTTTGCCCTTGACAGTAGCTGTCAGCACTGTCAAACAAATGACAAATGCAACGAATGAAGTGATGTGTCAGTCCACAAACGTTCAAACAAAACTATTTTTTGTAACAAAGCGATATAAGTTAACAGCTGTGTTTTATACAATTTTACTATCCATAAAATCATTTTATATTTATATGAAATACAGATATACTGTACAATTTACATTGGGACATGCTAGAATCAAACAATTTAATTATTTTACTTGAAAATGAAACAAAGGTGAGACTAATAAGAGTAGGTTGGAAGAAGACTCAAATCTTATGGTACTTCCTTTGTTGTTTACGTGTTAAAATAATATTTTTCTTACTTAATATTACTTTTTATTGCTGCAGGACGCGAATAATGCAAAGTGGAGATGATTTGGTCATATATAACATGGGGTCTAATCATAATCAAGACTTGACAAACCAAACCCAGATACAGCTACATAGGATGAAACCACCAGAACATTATATTGAAGCGCAAGTGCTTGAAAACGATTCTTTACAAGCTATCGCACTACGATTTCATACATCGGTGAGTATTTTGTTTAGTATAACTTGAAATATCCTACTACAAGCCATATCAATAATGTGATATTATTTTTTTATTTATAAAAGTATTAGCTGCGTCTAGGGTTTCGCTCCCGTGATCGTTACGGGTCACCCAGTTGTCATTCAGAAATGTTAGTAGTTTAAAGAAATATTATACAATTTAAGATTTTAAGTGAAAAGTGTCTATTTTTCTAAAAAATGCTTTTGATAGATTTTGACCCTATGTGCCATTCCAGATGTGTTCTATTAATTTCTTACTTTGTAAAAAATAATTTAAAAGTTACATTCAACCTAGTAGATTTTGTTTGAAAGATTAACAAACCTACATGCTTACAAGCTTTTGAATTTATAATACATATGTATATTTGATAGGATAAGGTTGTTGCAGTAGGCTCGTCACACAAGCTATAGTGATTAAATATACACTAACAAGGCATCTCATGTCATAATAAAGCAGAGTTTATTGTGTAAATGTTTTTAGTGTATTTTATAGAAATGGCAGCAATTAAACTGATCTATGAAGATTAAAATATTGTTTCTATAATGTTTTAAATAAATATTCCAGAAGTGCAATATACATGTATTATCTCTATCTACCACTATCAAATATTATCTAGGTAAATATAGACAAATATCAAGATTTTGTAGCATTAACAAATATGTAATTTTAGATTTCAGAACTGAAGAGGGTAAATCACATACATAAGGATAATGAAATATTTGCAAGACGGACAATCAAGGTACCAGTTACACCCTATTCCATTTTAACAGAAACAATGCCAACAAAGGTTCTCAATCCTGTGCCTTCTACTTCTAAAGAGATACCAAACAATTCACTTTTTCAAGATCTATATCCAAACTTACACAACAGAGGGGCCCACAATAATGTACAAGATGATAGTTTAGCTAAAGGAAGTGACGATTGTGAAATTGATTATAACAAAATTGTTTTGAATAGTAAATTAGCACCATCAGTGATTCCATTCACTGACAATGAAATTCTGGAGCCTGTCACAGAGGACACTCAGCTTTTGCCTGGAAACAAAAGTAAAGATACCGTCGAGACGGTGGTTGTGAAGCAGTTGACCTCACAAGGTGCAGATTTTGGACTCAAGTGGTATCATTTATTAAGCTGTATTCTGGTTTTGGGAGTTCTAATACCTCTCGTTTATGTATTTTTTATTTTAGATAAGCCTCATGAGTTGTTGCAACTCCATGCCACCAACAATTCTAATTTAGTGGAAACTTCCTCTGTCAATACTGTAGTTAAAACAAAAAATGTTGTAATCTAAGAATAGAGCTTTAAAGTCAATGTTATCTGAGAAATAGGAAATATTTATGTATATCTAATTAATATAAATTTCGTCATCTTTGTAATGAAGTGTTTTATTCCTAGCAACATACATACCCCTTGAGCTGTATGGCTTACTCTAGAAATTCCCTAGATTCCTTTAATTACCAGGTTATAACTTGTTTCTTCTGTAAAGGTGCAATAAAGAACTATCCCATTCGTTCAATTAGTAAAATTAGCAGATTTCTATACTACTCTACAAATCCCCAGTATTCACCAAGCTACAGATTATGACATACATGAAACATAAGGGTTCAGAAGTTTAGATCCCTAAAAACCTAACATTTCTTACCCCCCACCTTTTATATTTATTGGCAAGGGGATCTCTGTAAACTTTTATTCCAGAAGATCCTGCCGATAACGCGAAGAGGATTTTTTAAATGAACGTCCAATAGAGCTAAGACCCCACAGATAATAAAGATAGTAGAGAGGAAAGACCTCAACAACTGATAACTGTAATCCGACCAAGAATATAACATTCATTAGAAATCACGAACAACACCTATGCTCTTGGAAATATGCAAATCTCTAGAGTACAAAGTGCGTAGCGTTTATATCATTCCACACTCATGTTTAATTTTCTTAATCCATGTTAGAAAATCCAATCATGCGTCGTAAATTGATTGTTCCCCAGTTGATTCTTTTAGGGGTGGGTGTTATAAAAAAACAAATTCGCAAAATAAACTATTTATTCTTCTATAATCTATTCACTTAAAAATATATCGATGTAACAAATTGTGAGTAAATTATTGACACAATCTTTGTTGAATACGTCTTATTTCATTATAAATAAATGCAACATTAAAGTTACCAAATACCCAATCTGAATACAATATTATTACGAGGCACGAGAGTTGTATAAACAGTTCGTATTATTAAGGGCTGATATTACGTTAGATCCATTTGAAACTACCAGCAGAAACATGATATCCTTATTAATATTATTACATAAATAAATCATCTAGCAACTCTGCGACCTCTATGGAATCAAAAAGCCTCTATTACATGATAAACACTGTTTATTAAAATGAGGTGGTAATGTAAAGCTTTATGTGTTATAACGGTAGAACCGCGGCGCGCGCCCGAAATCAGTAGTTCCCGCGACCAAGGTGTGGGTTGCTCTCGTGCACACTGTAGAAAAAATTAAAATATTATGATCTGTCAAATCTGGTGAAAATGTAAAATGAATATAAAAGTTACAAGTTAGTAAAAATGATGCGACAGGAGAGCAGCGTGAGGAAGTCTTGATCTGAAGTGAGTGCGAGCGCTTTGTAGGCAGATTAGTGATTCCTTGTTATAGCAAATCAAAACAACAAAATCACTAGTCTTCCATACAACGCGCCGCGACCGACGCCCGTTAGTTGATGGACCTAGAAATATTGTTATTCACAAAATTCTATTTCAACAAACATATATTTTACTTTTCCTTTCGTCACCGCAACATTTGTAATAAAATATGAATAATTATATTACAAGCTAGAATTATCAAAATGTATAAAATTACAATCTCGTCATAACTTGTGACAAAAGAAAAAGTTCACCCAAATTATTAAATAATAAAACATATTGTTACAACTAAAATTCAAATGCGAAAAGTTAAATTGATATACACTACTATGGAACCTAATAATAACTACAAATAATCCCGAGGAATGAACCCATAATAAAATGATATAAATATTCCATGAACAGTAACGAACTATATAGAGATGAGTAAATGATCCATAATGAGTTTCAAATTCTAAGATAGTAAGACCAAATAATGATAGTAACACTCGATAGGTACAAAACGTCGTGTTTTACCTTGTCGTCGCATGGGGCCAGTGAATGATCAACTAGCATTGAATTAAACCTTAGTTTTGTTTGGGGCCAACTCAGGGAACTCTTCAAACATTCTATCGTCAAAACAATGCAAACAATGCGTGTTAGTAATGGTAGTAACATCGATAGTCCTACAACGAGGTTAATGATCATATCACAATGGCGAAATATTGAATTAAGCTTTTTACTAACTGCCAGATCGTAGAACAATTTTTATTTTAACTATCGTTTAGGCCCACTTTCATGTTTACGAGATCAACAATTTTAATTTAGTGCGGCTCATGCAAGATTAGATGGGTTAGCAGTCTGCAAGTTAAAATACTTCATCCGAACTGGAAACTTTCGAAACTCAATTAGAAATGTCATTTTATTCAACATTAGCGACGCCCGTCGGACTAGATAAGTTTGTTCCTTTAACCCGATCAGACGTACAAGTGGGCCTTAAAATGTTGAACACTAAATTTCATCCCAGGCCAAAAACTGATAGCGCCATAGAGACTTTAAGCAAAATGCATTTTAAGTGTTAACATTTTATTAATAATCCGATTATATTCGGCTTGGACACGGTATTTAGCGTGAAATATACATACAAATACACGTTAACGTCAAAGCAGTTTTATAAACTTATACTTTCCAACGTCAACGCGTGATTGCGGACGATTGTATTTGTTCACATCACGTCGACTGCATTTGGTATGCATGCGTCAATCAATAACATATTTTACAGTTTCTAAACCACGCTGAGACACGAACAATGATTCAAACAGATTTCTATCAGTCATTAAAACAAGTTGATGACATAATGTAGACATATTTATGTGTATTTGTCTCATCTATTACTTGGAGAATAATTCTGGATGAACTGTATCTTCACGTGGCTTGGCTCAAAAAATGATTGAAACAGGTTGTGAATGTTCATAATTTTGACAAAGTGGCATAAAAATTATACTTATACATATTCATATTTGTTAAATTCAGGTACAGCGTATGCTTATAGAGTATGAGTATATGAAGGGTGAATTGATAATGGCGGTATTCCACTGATTACATTTATTTGATCAAATTGCAATATTTTAAAGTATTGATTGTTGTGTAAGACTCGCAATTTGATTAAGGAAAATAAGAAAAAAAAAAAGAAAAACCGCCTTAGGTAAAAAAAATAAGTTTGAACTTAATGGGGAGAAAAAAAAACATTAGAAACTTTTACAGAGAACGAAAGAGATAGAGATGGATAACGTGAAATTGTGTCATACTTGGATGGTATGTACGTCTTACAGGAGACAGAGGGACTTTGTTCAAAATAGAAGGAAAAGAAAACAAGTCTTCAGTGACAAGCGCTAGGACTGGTAATATAAGGCCTCGTTTACAGGGGCGTTTTTTCACCACAACATTTAACGCATTTTGAGCATTGTGAATGTCGAATGTGTCAAAAACTGTGCGTCGCGCAACCTTGGCCAAGAGAGATGATATACCTCTTGTTTGCTTGTCGGCGCAAACTAGCCCCTATCACCTTAGCATATAGAAGCATGCGATGTAGTGTACCTCTGCTGCAGCAGGTACTGCGCCTTCTGAATGCGCGGCGGCGTGCCGGTGATGGTGATGATGCGGTCGCTGGAGCCGGGCAGCGGCGCCGCGATCTCGATGTCGGCGCCCGACTCCAGGCGGATTTTGCGGATGCGGGACCCCGCCTTGCCGATTATGGCGCCCGCCAGCTGAAAGTTACGGCACTGTTGAGACTCATAGTTCGAACGTTTCGCTAAAGGCGAAACAGAATTTATTATTATTTTTCCAAAAATTAGAATATCGTGATTTAGCTCCTAACGTAACTCTCAGTTATTTGAAAGTAGCTACAATAATGTCAATAAAACAGTTCATAATATAAACGCAAAGGATAAACTGTGGTCGATTAGTTAGCACGATGGGACGTCGATTAGTAGACATAACAATAAATAAAAAGCAAGTCCTTACGTCCTTGGGAATGGTGACCTGCGTGGAGGTCTCCTGCCCGCCGCCGCCCCCGAAGCCGCCGCCGCCGAAGCCCCCGCCGCCGCCGAAGCCCCCGCGCGGGGCGCCCCCGCCGAAGTTCCCGCGCGGCGGCGGCGGCCCACCGAAGTCATTACCGCCGAACCCGCTACGACCTGATAGAAAAACATTTATTATTAGGCTTTTATTTACTCATTCTTTTCGAATTAATTGCTAACATGAGTGCCAGATTTTTAATAAAATCTGGTGCTTGAATTAGTTAGAATAAAACATATAGATATTTAACCAACATATATGGTTAAATGGGACATAAATTTAGAAGTTTTATTGATTATGTGATTTACTATATTTCTCCTGACTGATCTCCTGACGTCATTTAAGGATGCCGAAGACTGCTGGACTCCGCCTGACGCTTTATAGCTGAGAAAGGAACTGGAAATGCGTTCAAATGATGATGAGAGCGCTACTAACCTCCAGCAGGTCCGGGCGGCGGGCCCCGGGCCACGGGCCCGCGCGGGCCGGCGGGGCCGCGCGCGCCGGGCCCGGGCGGGCCCCGGCCGCCGCGCGCGCCCCCGCGCCCTCCGCCTCCCCCGAAGCCACCATATTCATCCGCGTAGAAGTCATCATAGTTGTGCGGGTCATAGTTCTGGATGGGGCCTTTTATCGGCACCTAAAATGTTATAATAAAAATCGTTATTTTTTATGTCTCTTAGAACTGGGTAGAATGTAGGAAAATGTATATAAATAACTGCTTTGTTATTTCTGAATATTAGATGTTGCCCCGGGCTTCGCTCCCGTGAGAATTTCGAGATAAAATATAGCCTATGGCAATCTTAGATAATGTAACTTTCTAATGGTGAAAGAATTTTTGAAATCGGTTCGGTAGTTTTGGACCCGCCTCAAACACACAAACTCACAAACGCTTATTTATAATAATAGTATAGATAACAGTGTGCTGTCCATGAATTGCAATGAACTACCGACTTTAAACGAAAATTGAAGTAAACTCTTACTTAAATTTTAAAAAATTACATAATTATATGCGAGAAGCACATTATGCCATCACAAAAAAAGTTTGCCTACAGCTTACTTATGTCAATAATCTGAATAATACCTATGCTTCATTAATAATGAAAACAATACTTCAGCTCAATTCGAAATGAAGCTATAATTTCCAGCTGTCAAATGAGGTCGTTCATATCCCGTATCCCTGGGTCGACAGCATAAAAGGACACGAGGAAATCGGCAAGTCATTTCATAACATTAAGATCAAATCCCCACCTGTCCGATAAGGCAATAACTCACTCTCTGCCAGAGGCCACAAAACCAGGGTTGCCACAAAACCAACTGTACCTAATCGCTCCGAAGTCGAAAGCGCAAGTTTAGAAAATATGAAGATCGTAACCTATATCACACTATATCAGTTTCTCACCAGTTTTGTAACACGACATGAGTAAACAAAACATAGAGTAAAAAGTTATAGCTGCAAGATCACATACCTGCCTGATGAGGTCGAGCACCTCCCTTATGCCAGCAGCCACGGCGTCAGGGTTGCCAACCAACTGCACCACTCGCTCCGAACTCTGAGGAGCGGGGTTGGAGAAAATTTTGAGCTTCGCGCCGGTTTTCTGTAATAATAATAAATGTCTGGTTATTTTATTATACACATATCAAAATTATAAATGCATGTCTGTTTGTCACGCTTTCACGGTTAAACTCTTGGGTCGATTTTGTTGAATTTTGGAATATAATATAGATAGTTAATGATCCGAGGTCAAACATAGGCTATCGAGGGCGGAGCTCGGAGCGACAGATAATTAACTAATATAGGGCAATTAATTACATATAAAAAAATCACCCAAATGTGATGAGGGTATAATGGAGGCAACAATGATAATTTAAAGTAGGTTTAATTAATTACCAGATGAATGAAATGAAAAGTTCTTACAAGTGCACAAAATTAGTTGAAGTCAAATTTCCGTATTTATAATATTTGTATTATAAAATAATTAAAGGGACTGAAGAAAAAAAATAACTCAAGGTTTTCAGAAAATCTCTGATTGAACACCTATGATGGATCAATCTAAAGTCCATTTCCTTTGAATTAATTGTTTTAAAAAATAATACTGAAGCATTTCATATATTTTTACTACTTGAATATTTATTTGGCAAATAACTTGAAGACATTATTACTCACTTAATTGAATAACTTGTCACTCTCATCTCTCTCAAAGAGTATGTAGGTCAAAACCTACGTACTCTTTATTTATGTAAAGTTTGAGATTTACTGGTTTTTATTGTTAATAAAATCTTTGATAAGAATATTTATTATATAGGTACAAGGTTTTATTCTTACCGAAGGTGATATATTGATAAAGCGAAATAACAAATCACAATAAAATCGATTAATTTGAAAATAATCCCAAACAAATATTTTAGGTAATTACATATTTTTTAAAATGTGTAAATGTCTTTACGATATTTGAATAAATGTAATAATACTAATGCTTTATGGAAGGATGATATTCAAACTACAAGAATGATTTACCACTGTTAGATAACTTCATGGCGGTTCTTTCCTACGATGACACGTTAACACACCAACGAGCAATGTGTAAATCCTTGCTCTAGGGCGTTCATACTGTGACGTTTGACAGCGACCAGCGCGCATGCGCCGCAGGATCGACCGGGGCACGTCACACGTGTCTTCACGCACAAACAACTGGCCGTGAGGACACGGACTCAACAACATATCGCCTCACATCACCACACAACTCACGAGAAAATATTGCACTAAATTAAATTATTTTTAGAAGCACGTCGCGATCGAAATCCGCTAGGGGAGCGTTCATCCCCTGGGTGGTTGAACAGCGAGTGAGGCCGACCGCGCGCTGCATCACCTGCCTGGCTGAGGCGCCCCGCCCCGCGCACCCCACACCCGCGCCCGCCCTGCACTTGTACGGCCGCGACACGCCTACACCACAGCCTGGGAACTGCCGCTACCATCTGCCGCACACTACAAACCCTATGCGAACTACAAACAGGATCCATTCCACTGCATTACATTACCCTGACTTGCCGGTCACCCTCGTCTTTGTACATGTGACAGTCGAATCGGAAACTAAAATTTAAGTCTGTTACCTTTCAGGAAAGTAAGTTTAGTTAGAAATAATAGGGGTTTATTTGAGGTATAGAGCAACAATTTTCTATCTGGCAGATCAATAAAATGAATACGCCAATACGGAGTAAACAATGGCTTTGTCTAGCCACAACAAGCCCTCAGGAATACTAGTGCCAAAGCCGGTTTTCCATCAGGTGCCGGCGGGCATTTCCACCTTGCGGACAGAGCGACCGCGAAGCCCTACGCCCTCGGAAACGGAAGCTCGCGTGCACGGTAATTGTCGGTGTCACCGGCGCCCGCGCTAATTACCACCATGTTCACACAGGACATATGTGCCGTGTTCAAATTACACTTATTTGTCTATCGGTACAAGCCGCGTAATGACATAGCCGCAATGTGCGTCATTCCAGCTATGTTGTACAATACAATTGATTTTTATCGTGCTTGCGGTAGTGTTCAAGTCTTGCGGATCGATGGACTAAATAAAGATATTGTCCGCAACGATGAATTGGTTCCACCTGATACGAAGTCTTCTGATATTTCAAATCTATAACCGTGGTTTTGCAATGCAAAATAATGCACTGAATAAATCTACTTAGATTATTAGATGCGTTTCTAGAAATATCCTCAATGAATTTTTGCAGTTTCCTTAGACCAGTAATTTAAGCAGATTAATTCAGGTCCGTCACCGCGCATGCATTGCCCTAACGTCGCATGCAGTAACAACTCGAACGATGCAGTTTACAGGCGTTAATAGCCCACAACACTTTTATTGCCAAGACTCCAACTGCGTTGAAAACACTTATATAAAATCTAAAGGAGAAATTTTATATGGATCGTAGCAAGTGGAAATCTCTGCCATCCCAATGGAAACTAGACGAGATAGTCGTGTATATCGTGACCACAGCGTACATAAATCGTGTGCTTTCATGAACGATTACATTATTTCACAATATATGATAACATTTACGTTTTACGTAGAGATACATATATATATAAAATTTGAATCTATGTATGAGTGAGCACATGATCCCTTCCTTTTTTTTGCGTGAGGTTTGGAGGATGTGGAAACACAAAAAGGCCGCGTCACGTGTTCGAGCGCGCTAACCCGAGCGGCGCCGCGCTTCCGACGGATGGAGTCCTACACACGTCACGTTATAACCCTTGAGCACAACGCCGTAAGATTATCATTGTTTCTCACAATCACAACCCACATAAACCTAATTCACCTTTCACATATGTAAGTAAGTAGTAGTAAATGAACCAAGGGAAAACTTCGGATTTCATGCATATTGCTGGGTTCTGCTAACGTTAGTAAAAACTGTACCCCAATTGTTTTCAATGGCGATTACAAAACAGGTCTAGTATTGAAATATAACCATGATTATGACGTAACGTTAGCAGATTTGATACCAGGATCGGACGCCAATTTTTCCATACCTTACTATGGAATAAGGCATTAAAAGTTACAAGAGAGTTGAATAAGAGGGTTGTATTTTCCGAGATAAAATATCATATATCCATTTGTCAATCGTCACCCCGTTGAGAATAACACAAATATATTTCTAACCTACGTTTTACCGAAGTTCTAAAAGTTTTTGGACGGATTCATGCTTTAACCTAGTTCATCGTTCATAACTTCCCCAACCTGCGAGTTTCATTTTATTTTTACTAACTTACGTTACGACACAACTTTGGCGCTCCAGACCTAAGCCCCGCAAAGCGGTTACCTGAAAATATATCTTGTGAAGTTATTTTCTTTTCACTGAAATATTTTAGAGTAAGTCTGAGCGAAACCTGTGGTTAACCCGCTAAGAAGCTAAAGATATAGCTGAAGTTAGTATATACGAAGTTACTTATGAAGACGTGATTTTAATTTTGATATAACTTTTAATACCAAAAACATTACAAAATAGAACATTTTATGCTTCTTTATGCACAAACTTTGAACAAGATTCAATGAAGGGACCTTATACCATTTACCTGAGCAGCAGGTGAGTGAAGACGGGCGATTACAGAGCCATATGTTCCGAATTTCTATTTATGTAAGGAGTCTGGCGCGGCATTGTGCAAGTAGGTAGACGTGGCCCGGCCCAGGTGCGCGCGCGGTTTTTGTGCGGCCTTCCGGCGGCTGCGCGCGCACCTGCCGCCGCCCGCGCGCGCAGCTGTCGGCGCACGCGCACGATGTGCTTAGTTCTATGCAAGCTATACACTATCGGCAAACATTTGGCGAACTTTCGACGAGTTCGAGGTACATAGCTGGTTTTTCTTTGAGGTGAATAAAAGCTTTCATACAATCTACGTTAAGATACAAAATGTTCGTTCTTGTCGGCATCTGTCTAAGTTCGCCGATTGTATATAGCCTGCCTTTTTTATATCGTTCAATGTGGTGGAAAAGGTGAAAAATATAGCTTTAGTAAATCTTATTAAAATTTTAAATATATTTGATGGATTTTCCGTTTCTTATTTTAATTTATGTGGCTTCGATAGGTACAGCATATAAATTTTCCCTCCACTTTTCCTGGCCTGCTGTTTATAACTCCTATTGCCATATAATAGCAAACAAACGAATTTAAGGTCTCAATAACGTTAAAATATTTATGTAATATAAAACTTGCTTCCGATAAAAAACCCAGATATTTTTGCACAAAGGACTAAATAATTATTATGTTTACAACGAAAACGGCCGTTTTTGATGTTGAAATGTAACGTTAAAATTAATTATGTAATTGAATACTACCTTCTCCGTCCCATGCGTATTAAATAATGAAACCGGGAATCGCAGAGTTTAGAACGTTTACATAGAACGGGGCGAGGTTCAGTCAACACTGGTATAATATTTAGTTCGCCGGTGCTTTTAAGTTACCCTTTATTTTCTATATTTTTTATTTTCCTTACATATTATAAAAAAAGAACAACTATCGCATTGTCTGTCTGTATGCGATAAACTCAAAAACCACCGAACGGATTTTCGTACGGTTTTCATCAATAAATGAAAACCGTACCGTGATTCCTGAGGAAGGTTTCAGTGTATAAAGTATTATGGTTTTACCCGAGCAAGGCCGAGGCGGGCCGCTAGTGTGCAATAAATTAAAGTGGTTAATAAATTAAAATAGGCAGAATCATTTAACATACTAAATCAATGATTATAGCAGTACGAAGTGTTCGCAAAAATATGCGTGAATGGAAACTTCTTTCACATACGATACTTCTTTGAATGATTTTTTCAAATGACAATGCTAAAAGAATTCGACGCGCTATTGTGAAGGTACCTGGTAACGGCCATTGACTCGATATTACCTATTCCTTTTATTCGTCAGCGAACAAAGGATTCGCGAACAGCTGATCGATGGTAAGGGGAATGATAAAAAATTGAGGCATCTTCAGGTAGATGCGATTAAAGGCGGTTCGTCGCGGATCTATTTGGAGACGGGGTACGGAGATGCAAAAAATCTTGAGCGCGAAAGTGATTTTGGTCATCGATTAATTTTTTAAAATTATCAATAGGGAAATTAATATCATTTTTCTACTATATTTTAATGTTTAGAATTGTATTCACACATTTTTTATTAAATACTTGCATAAATAGTATATGCATGTACACATTAATCGCTGCATTTTGGACCATAATGCAGAAGTATATAGTATCTATCGAGTATCTTTTAATAGATTTCAATTTATCTACCAAGAATAATTCAAAGTGATAGCCATGCGATATTGTCTGCAGTCCCCATTCAAACTTGGAAATACCTTCCAAATTCAACGTCGGGACGGTTTATTGAAACCCCTTTGCAAACAGCGAGCTGCCGACTCTAGTTATGGAAGGCAACACCGACAGATTACCAAGTTGCAGACGTTTTAAAACTTGCTCTGCTCGGGGGGTAATTGATCTGCAGGATGCGGGATGCCAGTGGCGTAGCTAGATAACTATAGGCCCTGGCGCAAATTCAGTCTGGGATTCAAAGACCGTGCGAAGTAGATAATAAAAAGTAGGAAAGCAGTTGTTCAGATAATAGATAAGAAATCAAGTAACCTAAAAAATAATGTTATTAAAAAAATAGGTCTGGTGCAAACAATATCTGGGGCCTAACAAATCTGATTTGATTAGTATACGAAATGATGACAGAACTACGAAAAAAGGCCCCTGTAAGAACCAGGACCCCCTGAGTTTTTCGGCTCGATGCACAGCACTACCTAGACTCTTGGTAGCTACACCACTGCGGGATGCACTCTCTAGTTGTGCCGCTAACTTGTTTGCAGTTCTATAAGGGAGCTCTACGTTGAGGTATTACACCATTAGTTTGCATACACAAGTACATTAGGGTAGGAGATAAATAATAGTTAATTAACTTTGTCCTTGCTACAAATCATACTTTTGTTTATTATACTTTGTTTTTCTTCGAACAAAGGAAGATTATTGTTGAAAACTAAGCTGATCGAATAGTAAAGTAAATAAAATCAAAATGGTACTGCACTTGAACTAAAAACTGGACGTATAGCTAAGCTGCAAGTATAAAAGTGCATACAATACATAGGTTTAGGTGGAAACTTTATAAAAATAGGTGAATCGTCCGATAAGAAGGCAGCGAGTTGGTGACGGTCTGGGGCAGATGTGTCCACATCTGCCGCACCACGTGGCCGAATACCTTCGCGATAAAAAATCCTTTTCGAGTAACTGTAAGCGCCGCAGATGACTAGCGTTGAAAACTTACCCATCTGCTCGCCCACCTTTATATATAACTGCATTCTTGCATCTTCGGAAATACCTATAGGCCTTAATAGCCGCGGCCAGATTTCGCTATCGTGGAGAAATATCCTATGAGCTATCACAGGTTTTGTATAATGCTTGTACTGAATTTAGTCGAATCTGACCGGTAGTTTTTTTCATGAAAGAGTAACATACATCTCTCTAAACATACAATCATTTTTACAAGTTTCACTATCGATATGTTTTACATGCCTGCTAACTAGCTCCATTTTACCGCACTTCTTGGGCTTTGAAGTGTCTTTGCCAAAGAGAGATTGGTAATGTACTTACGTCTCGAAGTTCCTTGATCTTTGAGCCGCCTTTGCCGATGACGCAGCCCGCTCGGCTCTGGTGGATCAGCAGACGAATGTCGAGGTCCTCCATGTTGCCTTTGAGTCCTCCTCCCTAAGAAATTATATGCATACTGTGAATTGTGCTTATTGTTAAGTGGAATATAGTAAAATAACATGTTTTACTTTATGTATACTTACATCAGCCAAATTCGGAAGGATCTCCTTGACAATATCCAGAACGGTATCGACATCCGGAGCCAATATCGACAGAACACTGAAAAACAAATGATGCATTAGCACACAAGCCGCAACTATACATGTGGATGAAATTCACAACACAATATGATAAAATCACGATATTCAAAATCAACGGTCAGGGAGGTCTGTTTGCCGGACTGTACTTAAAGCATGATAAGATGAATAGCGATGTCGGTAGAACTCTTAGATAGATCAGAGGGAAGAGTCCAGTGCGGACAGAATTCGAGGCGAGAGGATACAGTCCTGAGGGAATAGTTCTTAGCGACTAATGAGTGAGGCGACGACGCAGAGGTCAGAATGAAAGTACGTCCGGTGCGAGGTGCAGCGTACTGCGGAGTGTTGCATGTTCCACGGGGTGAAGCGCCTAAGTCAAACACGATCCGACTCCTGACTGTTGACAGAGTATAAAAGAGACTTCGGGCTTTAATTGAGAGTAGATGTTGGCGATATAGTTTACCGTTCGGGGCCGGGGCAATCTGGGACTGTTATAGAGGCTTTGTACTGCATGGCGGGGCGGCGGGCGGGGCGGCGGCGTCCGGCGGGGCGGGACCGGCAACCAAGACACGCTGTAGCGCCGCGCCACGCGTCTCCACTCGCCGAGGGGCAAGTCCCGCTCACAACACTCGGGTTACATACAAATAGCTTTGGCTCTGGTATGTTCGAGAAATTTACAAAAACTGACATATAAACGGAAGTTTATGTCATTGAAAATCGGACTCGAATATCATTTTCTGGATACAACTAGACCAATCAAGTGTTGCGAGCGGTCGTAAGTGTGTGGCGTGTGTGAAGGCGCGCAGCGCGTCGCGCTACTAGCTCAAATCATCTCGGGGGCGCAAAAGACCTGTAACTGGCTGCCGGGGGGTTATTCTGTCTACAGGCTACGGACTCGCCGCTGGCGGCTGGCCCAGAATGACCATCAACTATATCTTCTTTTTTATTTCGACACTTGCCAGTATCATTACATTTTCTACGAGACGTGCGATGTTAGCAAACATCGGCATAGGACGCAGAATATTAGGGTCTGGTCGATTTTATACGTTTAATTTTCCTTTGTGTCTAAAAGGGTTGCAGTACAAAGTATACGGTTGGTACCTGGAGTAAAACATGTTAAGAGTATATTTCAATGTATTTATAAACTAAACTTACTGTGATAAAAATAAGTCACAAATTACTCTGTAAGAAACGCTAAGTGTGATCAACCTTAACACATAGATGTAGATACTACCTGTAGGTTGAATATTCAATATCATAAATGTATTTCTATGCTGGTAAATAAACTATATTTTGAAATGAGTAGGTATACGCCCGTGTATTGGTTACGACCGTAAATCATATGATCAATACTGACCTGATTCCTGAGCTTTGATATATTGGTGCCGCCCTTTCCGATGATGGAGCCAGCCACCTGACGAAAACGTTCTTATGAATATCAAATAAAGAATATACATCATAACATGTGTAGAACTCTTTTAGGTACATTTTCTAAAACTGCCTTTTATGTTCAAGAAAATAATTATCTAGCAATATATTCTAGACAATGGAAGACAGTGTAGAGCAGCCCTCATAATATACATTTATTTCACATACTTACATTTTATAACCAGCCGGATTTTAGGACAAGCGTTTGATGGACCCTAAAAATCTCGTTTACTGTTGTATTGAGATAAAATATTTAAGAGAGGATCAATGCCTATATTACATATTCTCTTCTACCTTTGCTTTTACAGTGTTGGTTTTTTACCTTTGCTTTTACAGTTACAGTGTTGGATGAAAAATAAGAAAACAAATATACATACACATTGATTACTAGCATTACACGAAAAAAGAGAAATAGGTTTAAAAACGTAGCAATATTAATAAACATACAAAATATTGAATAAGGGTGCCTGAGCTTCCAGATTTTGCAAAAAAAATATAATCAGACTATTGTGATAAGCCTTTTTGGAAAATAAAAATAAAGATAATAAAGATAAGGATATGATCCTCACCTTGCTGGGTATGAGAAAGGTGACCTCGTCATCAGTGTGCCTTTGCCTTTTGTGCGAGGGCCCGTCGTCACCGTACGCGTCCCGCTTCATCGTTGATCCTGCATCAAACTTTGAATGAAATCATGCAATCCTAACCTTTCATTTATGTGTAAGCTTTATATTTATGAAAGGAGAGGGAGATATTTCGCCTAGAAATGGGACACCAGCGGCTAGATAAAACTACTGCCATCGCAAAACAAAGAATAAAATCTGTCAAGTCATCAAATCTGAGTACTGTGTAAAAAATAAATCAGATATCTTTCCGCATAAAAAGAGGCCGACGCAAGATATTCCATATTCCCACGGAATATTTCATTTAATGAGCATCTGTCAAGAGCAAGGAAACATCAAAGACATTAATCACAAGAGTCTGCTTCCCCGTGGTAAACGAGCTGCGAATGCGAAGTGCGGGCATCAGGTTCGGGTGTCGGGTCGGGGTGGAGTTTCCCGGTAATCACAAAGCCACTACTACACTTACTACATGCCTTTTGATTGTGCCTTTGGATATTATATTTTAATGACATCTGTATTGATTCTTGCGTGGAGGTTGAGTCGACACCGGCTCATATTTGTGCATATTATATGCGTACTACTGGCAAATTGCACTTATCTATGAAACTACCAGTCTGATTTTGGTGTCTTCTTTGTGTGTATTCAGATTTACTAGTAAGATTATAAGCTCTACGGAATATTCTCCAGAACCTAGATTTTTTTTGAGCTGTCGTATAATACCAGTTATTGAACGGTTAATATCAGACTCTGCACGATAATTATAAAATGGCAGTGCCTTGGCGATGAGAACAGGATGCAAGCAAGCAGGCGCCAGGAGCCCGGACTCCTATCGATCGGCCCGCAAATTGATTACAAACGAACATACAATGATACACAATTAACATAAAAGCAATTAGGTTAAACCCTCCTAAATTTGTAATTAATTACCGCGCAACATCCTCGAGAGGTAACTTTGGGTCGGCTCGAGACGTTCCGCTCCCATGATAGATAGATGGCTTGAGAAGGATTTTAGCGACATCATGGCCTTGAATACTAAGTTCTTTCTTTTGAGAAATTTTTGTAATTTTATTATGAACGGCTTCGCACGTGTGCTATATTTTGTATGATACGTATAAACCATCATCAATAAGTATCATCATCAATATACATATAATACAATTTAAGAAAGGCCAAATTTGTACATTGGATATATTTTTTTAATTCTTCATGGAATATAGGTACTTAGTTACTGATATAGATGACGAAAATATAGTTTTGGAAATTTTTGTCTGTCTATCTGTATGAACGCGCATCACTCGAAATCTACTGGACCGATGTGCTTGAAATTTGGTATGTAGGTACCTTATTAACATCTTAGATACATTTCATCCCGATAATAGAAAAACTAATTATGAATCAAAAAATCCTCGGAATCTCGGGTTAACACCTTATAGAATATAATTTTTAGACATTTCATCCCGGAAAATGAGGACGGTCCTGTAGGAAAATTAAAATAACAATCCACGGAGCCGATTTACTTTAAAATTTTGTAGAAAGGTGTAAACAGAATATAAACAATTTTTTTCATCGATGAATGTCTGATATAGATATAATTGGAAGGTATCAATTTCCAATTTAATTTTGTTATATTTTAGTTTCGAACATAAAGATGATTGATGGCGCCACCAAGACTTTTAAAATGCGCTATGATTTCGCTCAGACAAAATGACATATATTGTACTTCCGAAATAAATCACTAGATGGCGCCACTAAAACTTTTAAATCTCTAAATCACGCTATGGTGTCTCTCTCACAAATCCATACTAATATTATACGAGTAAAGAGGTAACCGTTTGTGAGTTTGTATGCTTGAGGCGGGTAATCTCCAAAGCTACCAAAACCGATTTCAAAAATTATTTCACCATTAGAAAGCTACATTATCCGATATTGCTATAGGCATTTTTGTTTTGAAATAAATAGTATTCAGCCAGATCAATCAACATTTATAAAGAAATCCGAAAATGAAGCAATAAACGCTAACGAAAATCTTTACGTTCGTGCGCTGGCCCTACCATTGATTATACATGCACACAATGTACTACAAAAATATAGGTTTTTAGTAGATCCATAATAAAGTCCGCGACACAATACTATCTATTATAATTATATCTATTAGGCATTTTATATATAAAAAGATATTGTAAATTAAAAGGTGCATTTTTACAATTATTATTACACAAGCATATTAATCCTTATGATTAAAAGTATTGAGTAAGTATTAAGATTATTTCATGATCAAGAGAATTTCACGAAGATAAATGTTGTCCTTCACAGCATATACATTGTATTAATAGATTCTGAAATATCGTGAAATTAAAAAATACGCACACCGAATTATTTTATGTAGGTAGATAGACAAAGTCGTAAGATTTTTACTTGATACTACTTATGTGCACAAGGTAATTTTATTTATTTTCGTTGTATTCATACAAAAATTGTTATCAGTTGTTCGAACGAAGAAAGTATACAGAGGTCTACTTTCTTTCTTTATTAAAACTAAATTGACAATACAAAATATATATATTGTCCATAAAAACAATATTAGTACAAAGTAACCAATGGTGAGCCTATTGCTAAGTAATCTCTTCCAGCCAGCCTTTGGGAAGTGAGAGAGGATAACAGAGTTTTATATTGATATATTGAGCACAGTATGTATCAATATATCAATATAAAACTCTTCCGTTACTGAGTGACTGACTGACTGACAGACAACGTACACCCGAAACTGCTGGGCGGGAAGCTGATATTTGGCATGTAGGTGAGCACTAAGAGAGGATTTTTTGAAATTCTACTCCGAAGGGGGTGAAAGGGGTGAAAAACTGTAAATATGAAAGTTCTACACCGTTGAAGTTAGTGACTTGAAAATTTGTATTTTGGTTGTTCACAAGAAAGTAATGAATACGTGTTTCAGATTTTTCTCAAAATTAACCCTCAACCCCTTTATAAGGCGCGTGAAAGATTGTATGGGACTTAATACAATTTTCAAGATAAAAAGCTGACAATTGGTAAATACAAAAAATGTTTAATTTACGTTTGTGGTTAATAAAAATCGGGACGTAAAACGTCATGGAAAATGAGACGGCACGCGTTGCAGAAAGCGGGAGTGGGAGTCGGGGCGGGAAATGGGAAGGAGACACGTAGTGGTATAAGGACGGGACACTTTGCAAAAAACATGATGGCACAATATGTAGGAAACGGTACGGGATATCTACTTTACATTACATAGCAGGAAGCGGGATTGGACAAGTTTTCGGGACGAGACAGGCAGCGGGAAATAGAAAATTGAACTAAAGTTGATAAAAAATGCGAATTTGAATCATATATGTTTACCAGTCTTACAGAACACGCGATAAATTATACTTAAGTACTGTATTTAATTTTGTTGTATTATATCGTATCTAACCGGTCAAACCAAATTATGCTACTGCTTTCAAACTTTCTGACTATTTACATATAATCTAAATTCATATAAATCTACTGTCATATTCATATGTTTTCTTGTTGAACAATATTGTTTATCATGCTGTGTGTACCCACTATTGGTCTTACAACCAGCCGTTGTATACTGTATCTGGAGTTTTACTTTAAGAATGTTTAAGTTGTAATACTGTTGTGTGCACCAATAAAATAAATAAATATATAAATAAAAAAATACTGAGATTTTGCTATGAAATTCACGCGGGCGAAGAAGTGATTGTGGTAAAATCCTATCAGAAGCTGGAAATCAACACCAAAGTCATTACAGGCATTCATCTTGTAATTCTGAGAACAGGGATAAGGTTGAAAAATACAGAGTTTTTTCCTAAAATTACTATCAGTGTTTAAAAAAATCGCATGCCAGTAGATTTTTTACTTCACATGCTATTGTCCCTACACGATAGCAGAGTTCAGCATATGCTAATACCGCGCCGGCAGGTGAAAGAGGTCAGTGACACCCACGCAGGTGCTGGCAGCCCTTGAGCGTCGCAAATTCGCGCTACATACAACCTCTATCAGAATCTAACTTTCTTAATTTCCTGTGCCCTTTAAATTAGTTGCTTCTTTATTCGGTTGGTTAGTCATTATTACTGCATTACCGATTTGGGGTGCAGGTAGTCAGGGTATGGGCGTGTCAAATATTTGGCAGGGATAGCGCGAAAGAGAGAGACAATTTAACATTACTGCAACAATTAGAGCAGTACTTAGCCATTGAAGTAAAATGGAATAATGAACGTATTGAAATTTTTAAGCAAAGAGAACTAACATCGTTTTAACATTTACTATAGATTAGTTATGTCGGAAATAAATAATTATTTATTTAATTACAAATAAGCATTTATTTTCAAATTTAATAATAAAATATCTTTAAAATGACGGATACCTATATAATTTACGTATTCAAAATAAATTAATTTAAATAATTTTAATTTAATATAGGTAGCTCAAACTCAGAAATACGAGCATCCTTAGAACCAAAAATGAACGATATCGGCGTCGAAATCGTTTCATCAACGACTCATGCGAACTATTTTACCCAAGTCAACAGTCATAATGTGAAATGCCTGTGTGTAATAAACATATCAGGATGATTGATTTTCGTCGCGAAATCGTATGCGAATGAGGTTAAGGGCGAAGTCGATTGAACGTGCTTGAATAGAACAGGCATGACTGGGTCGGGCCCGAACCGGCAGGTGTTCGCGGTACAAAGAAGACCAGCTCAACAAAAAGTATGTAAAAAACGGCCAAGCAACGCTCGAAATGTCGCTAACTGTACCAGCTGTCGAGTCGAACCGCTCTTTGAAGAAACTATAGTAGTCCTTCCATATTATAAAGTAAAACGATTCGATTGAATTGCGAATTGCGATTGAGAATTGACAGTGTTTCAATTCAAACATGCAGAATATTTTTTCAAAGTGATTTTACTAATTAATTTAAAATTGACCCCATAAGTTATTATAAACTTATGAAATGGGATTAAAAGCAAAAGAAACGCGATCGACAAAAGAAAAGGCAAACAATAAACCGGGGTTCTTTACAGAATTTAACAAAGGCCTTTAATCTTAGAAAGAACGCAAACAATCAGTTTGGTTAAAAATGCGATTGAAATACTCACCTAATATTTATCCAGGGCGTTTGGACCAGGGCGGTTTAGGCCTAGAACAAAATAGGGACAGATTAGTTAAACTGTAAAACAAATATAATTAAAGCTTCAGGTGAATGAAGAATAGTGAAGATAAGAACGTACATCATAACATATCATAGTGAGCGCGTGCAGTGGGTACTAGAGTAAGGGCTGTGTGCGTCTTTTCAAGAGGAGGATCGCGAGTGGACTGTTAACGTTGGGGCTCCGGTCGGGCGTTAGTACAGCACCCCCGAGACTCCGGGGCGCCGTCGGTGCACATGCGCGCCACCCGCCGCCCCGTCGATAACACCCTGCCTCTCACTGTGCCCCGGAAACGACGACTTAACGAGTCACAACACCGCAAGACGCCATCCTCCCGCCAGAAGACAACCTAGATATTACCATACTGAGCATCCTTTATAAAACTCTGTCTACTTCTTGACCTACTCTGCGCCGACTTGGCGCTAACTAATGTCGCAGTGGAATTCTTTGAAATAGTATTAACCATTTCGTATAAATACAGCGGCCTTTTATTGGAAGCAACTAGTGAAATAATCTTACTTGATGTAATAAAAACTAATTATCTGAATATTGGAGTTTTCTTCTCCATCCGGCCTTAACCTATTTCTACCTCCCGTCGGCTCTCCTGACATGACATCTCCAGAGAGATCTCTGCTGTTTGTTCATTTTCCTTCTCCTTGTCATGTCATTTATCAAGACAGATATCCATTTCAGTTGGGGTCTTCCAGTGCGACTAGGTGCTGGATCGATGTTAGTCATATTTCTTGTTTTTTTTGTCTGGGTCTCTCCGCAACATATCCATACTAGGCCAGCGGAGTATCGCTTCTTACTTTTTTTTATATTACTACTTAAGATTTTTGTCTTAACTCTCAGTGCTATTTTATTTTTCATAAATTATCTTTTAAAGTGTTTACTAACCGGAAAGTTTTCACACAAACAAAATTTATTTTTATACAAAAATTTCGATTTCTTTTAGGGGAATATAGGGTCGCATTTTGACTTAACCCAAGCCCTTTCATAATTCAATCGTCATTAGCAATGTTTGGTTTTACCGGCTAATGCGAACTCAGCATACGACCACTGTCAGCTTTGGCAAACATGATAGGCATCGTAGTTAATACTGGAATTACCGTATATTCCATACGCGTCACGTAAGCCATTTGCATGGATTTTTATATTAAATTCGATTTATAAGAAATATCGTTATCAGCTAAGAAAAAATCAATCGAAGCAAATCTCCATTCAAGAAATTAGAATATAATTATTTGGACTGGACGTTACGAAGCTGGCAGTGGTACACTGGACATTTCGACAATAGTTACTTTTCCAAATTAGTGTCGTATGAAAGGTTATGTAATATTTACAAACAAATTACAAAAAAGGTCAGTAGAAAAATACTCATATGAGTATCAATTTTAAACCACTGAAGATTTAATTTCGGAAAAACTTTTTATTAACTTATGCTATTCTACCGTGGGCGTTGTATTTGAAAGAATATTTAGATAATTAAAACTAAGTACCTACTACGAAAATTATGTTTCATGATTAAATGAAAAATGGACTAAAATCTAATCAATAGCTTTCATGTGAACATGTAAGCTAATAGAACCTTATCTAAAAACGGCGATGGTGTGAGAACAATCTAAATAATAACCATAAGAGACGGCGTAGCATGCGACGCAGTCGTTAGGTGCTACTAATGTCCACCTACGACGTCACTTAACAAATTGACCAAAATAAATGAATGGTAAACTTGCTACTAGTACCAGCAATAATAATCGAGAAACAACAAAAACTATTTTAGAGGGATACATTCATAAGTATAATCTACATACTTTTTGGCTTGCTATTACTATGGTGAATGTCTTCTACGTTTATCATTTTTAATGGTCTGTATTATGTATCTCACTGCTGGGAAAAGGCCTCGCCTTTTAAACATTCATCATAAAAGTTATTAATAATTTAATAAAATACTTCATCTCAATTTACTGAAAAATTGCAATAAAGCCTCTTGTAGGCTGTAATAGATTAGCTATGCTGTAATAGATTGCATAAATATCTAATTTTGTAGTCGAGTGTCGGTTTGTCGTGGTAATTTTTATATCAATAGGTATGTGAAGGCTGGATAATGATAAGTTTTTAGTATAAAACTAGACAAGAGTAAAGTAGGAGTAACTAGACAAGAGTAATAATAATTCCCTACTCAGAGCTACGAAACGCGATCTATAAACTGATAGAAAAACCAAGTCAAAATAAATACTTCTCATTTACAATTTTATTCGCACTACATTTACCGCCCTTTCTCAAATAAGTAATATTATCATCGCCTTCAATCCACGTGTACTCCGTACATGTTACGGATATTAAAAAGTACGTACCCAACATGTTTACTACATCGTTCTCTGAATTCAGATGAACTGAATTTAATAAAGTTATATATTTCCCGCTAAGTATGATGAAGTAGAAGGCTGTGGTTGGATATACATGAAGACGAAAACAGGTGGATGGAAGGAGAGGAAGTATTAGGAATCATAAGGAAGTTTTCGAAACAAACGAATATACCTATAGAATGGTCATCTTTTTAGAAGGAAGATAATGACAGAAGAGGCGGAAGAGAACAACCTTTTAGCGGACACCAAATTTTAAGTTCAATTGTTGATCACGTCTATAGATAATGGGGGATAATGTGCACCAAAGGGTTAAGCACATAATACAAATTCTCAGCATCAGTTCTTTAGAAATTTTCGAATGATTACAGACGGTAAAGTTTCGATATTTCATCGTTGACATGACCTAAATTCATCAATTCATTGGATGCCACCATTACATCCTTAATCAGTTGACCACCACAAAATAATCATTGTGGTTAAACACGCACACCCCTGTCTCTTTGGAATATTATTTTATGAACAAACAACTGATATAACGTTGTGTATATGTATTTGTCAATAGCTAATAGCGTCCATGAGGTGACATCGAAGACAATCGTTGCCTGGGCGACCAGGCAACAACACAAATGCACTATTTGTGGAAAGACAAGATTACATAACTGTCACTCATATTGGCCATTTTTAATTTAACACCAATACGAATACTAGGTAATACATGCACTCTTTATAATTTACTATAGGTCAGCCATGCCTTCGCTCGGGTAAAATTATAATAAAAGCCTACGTTAGCCCAGAAGGCTTCATTTATCTGTGCCGAATTACATCCCAGTAGTTTTAGACTTTATTCATTACAAACAAAAAACATGAAACAAAATAAAAATCTCTTTTATTATCTTAAGGATATATGTATGTAATCATGGAACACAACAGGCCTACAAGACATTTCATGTATGCATTATTTCATAGTAATAACATTTTAGCTTTCAATTTGTTTTGTGAGAAATAATGTTTGCTGTAATTTCTTATAATCAGCTTTCAATAGAACGGGGTTCTATCTCAACCTTTATAAAAAATCATCGTTTTAAGAGTCATTGTTGTGTAAAGTTGTCTGTAATTTAATTAATTATAATTACTAGTAAGATAAAACCACCAAACGTGAACGACAGTCCAGCTGGTTCAAAATATATCTAAACTATCTATTGTCCGCGGCTTCACCCACGTGTATTTCCCATGGGAAAAATTATTTTTCCCGGATGAAAGGTACCCTATGTCTTTCTCCGTACTTCAAACTAAATGTATGCAAAATTTGAGAAGATTGGTTGAGTACATAAAAAAAATATGTACTAATCGCTGTTATAATATTTATTTTTATTAGCAGTTAAGTCCCACTGCTGAGAAAAACTTCCTCCACGCATTCATATCCTTATTAGATAGGATATATTAGTATGAGTACTAAATAAACAGTGCAGCGTTTTAGAAGCTATTTTATTTTCCTACAAAAAAATATTGTTAATAAGAACAGGTCCGTAACCTATTCCTAAATCCTTCCTTCACTCGCTAACAACCTGGTTTATTTCTAAATATTCATTTTTATGAAAAATTACATTTAACCATTAACTTGGGCGATCGTAAACAATTCATTACGTGACAGTGATGGCTGATACTGATGTATGATAGGAATGTGGCATCGGGTAAAGAATACGAGATCAATACTCGACGATCCTCGATGCTACCACGCGACGCGATGGCAAATGTTTTGTATTAATGAAAATATGGAATAATTGGCTCTTTCCTACGTGATTGGCCTCTTTTTATCGAATCGATGTTTATTTTTGGGATATAAGATAGGACTAGGTGCTCCATTTGAGAGAAGTACTGGATCAATTAAGAATAAAAAATTAATGAACTTTAAAGCGGGTCATTCTGAGGACACTGAAATAAAATTCTGAAGCTATTTACTTAATAGCTAGTGTGAGAGACATCAGGTGCGGCGGAACAAAGAATGTATGGGAAAGCAGCAACTGCTAGCACAATCGTGCAGTGCTGACCTAATTGTCCCAGACGGTGTCTTTCCATGGAATATTATTTTAAACGGGTAATTGTAGAAGTCGTGAGGGCTGAAGTTGGAACCTAGTCTGTAATTTGTTCCTCGCGGGCTGCTGAAATATTCAGCGGACGATGAGAACGCGACCAGCACACGCCACCCGCTATAGGACCCACCACCACAAGGGAACCGACAGTTGTATCCTATCCTATTCAAATTAGTAGCTATCTTTAAAATTACAGACTTCCAATACTAATTAAACATTCAAAGTTTCGTAAGCAAAGACTTAAAAGACACGTTGATATAATTTCAATTTAATTAACCAAGAAACAATCAATGACAGGGAAAATCGTCAGCAATTATTTTGTATTCGATCCTCTTGAGGATTTTAATTATTCAACCCGAAAATGATAAGTTGAAATAAGGGTAAAAGGAATGAAGTGGTCTCGATTCACTCATATATTCTCGATATAGGTTTATCCTTCTCTTCAGGGATGTATAGGATAACTCATGGAATAAATATACGATTTTTCGCTGTAAATGGAACTCTAGTGCCGGGTAGCAAATGCGAAGTGCACGCTTGTATCGTATATTTTGCTAAAGTGATTCTTACGCGATAAATTTGGGGACATTTAGGAAACGAGGACTGCGCAAGGTTGTGAAGGACCTAATCTATTATTAATAGAGGCTTAAGTTAAAGCTCCTTGTCAAAGGCAAACTCTATTAAGGGACACAGTTTTAGCAACACCTAGTTATTTATGCGTAAACTAAATTTCGACCAATGACTCTGTTTACAACTACTCGTAGCTTTGGAAAGCGGAACCGACATGATTTTCATACAAACTTTCAACCCCCATTATAGTAATTCAGGGGATGATTTTTGAAACAAAAAGTAGCATATGTTCAAACGTGAGTCTTTAACTACATGCAAACCAAATTTCATTACAATCGGTCAGTAGATTTTGCGTGAAAGGGTACCAAAAATGCGAAAGTTTGTGACGATGTATGTGTGTAAAGTTTGTGACGATGTATGTGTGTACACACACATACATAATATGTATGTACAAACTTTCGCATTTATAATATTAATAGGATTAGTATGGATATGCTGATCAATAAGGAAATAGTCTAATCTATTTTCTTAAAACATAACATCTGAGTTTCATCATTCTCCAAATCTTGACCCCACAAAAGAATATGTCTGCATGTGTGTACTTTGTAGATTTGTTACAAACACATACGTTACTCTTAGATATATCTGCAAGTCAAGGAAAATAAAGGATCGAACGGCTGCGAAAAGTTGTTTAATTACTGATAGTCATAGATAAGGTCTGTGGTGTGATTGCCACTCGACGCAAAGCCATCCTGCTTATTTCACGGTCGGGTGCTTCGCCCCGGCCCTCGCCCCAGCCTCGGATAATACTTAACGGGCTGTGAAAGCATTACAGCCATTCTCACAACGTTTACAGGGTAATCTTTGCTACATTTATATACTACACTTAAAGGTATTGATATCGTGTTCCGCTCCTGATGTTACTTAACCCAAATTTTAAAAATACTGATATATTTTTACAAATAAATTGATGTTATTTCCTACGTATTTTATATGTATTTGAAGTTGCTTGTAAAAATAATAAAACCAGTATACTAAGACGGTGAAAAGTTATGGGACATATTGGTATGTTACACATAGTATGAATACAAATTGTAAAACATTGCTAATTTATAGAAAAATACGGCTCTTAAGTACTACTTCTTAGTATATATCCATATTAGTATGGATATATACTAAGATATAGATATAATAAAATATAGATTAGTCTATAATTAATATTATAAATGCGAAAGTCTCTCTGTTCTGCTTTCACGGCTTAATGGCTGGACAGAATTTGGTATGCATGTAGATAAAGACCTCCGCTCAATCATAAGCTATTTTTTTAGACTCTACCCCCAAATGACTATAATGGGGAGTGAAAGTTTGTATGAAAATCGTATCCGTTTCGCGTTCGTAGATAAATTCACGCGGGCGAAGCCACGGACAAAAGTTAGTTCCATATAAAACCGGTTCCAACAACTTTAGTAATTATGTAAACATTTAGAAATAGAATGAGGACAATAACTGGAAACACCCCTGCCGCGTCTGTCTGTTCGCAAGAGACATAAAAACTACCACGAATTTTCATCAATAGTGTGATTCCTGAGCATGTTTTACTCAAGCGAAGCCGGGACGCTAATTTTTTCGCTTTCAAGTTTTCGCATTGCTACATCAATTAATTTAAATTCTGCTATTTGCTTCAGACTGGAAAAGGTCTACTTCTTTAACTATTGGAACTACAGTGTATGAGCCAGAGTTACGCAGCAGTTGACAGTTTTCGCCAAAATTACGGGAGAGCTGAATTACTTATATAAATTGGTTACATAATTTAAAAAAAGGGGAAATACGAGGTACGCCCCTTGTGGCCTTTCAGACAGCGGTTATCCATTCCTTTTCCTCGATGGGCAGTCGGTGCCGTGTGCGTGAATATTTGATGCTCCTATCGATCATAACTTCTTTGCGGTGCGTCAGCGTGGGCGTGCCGCTGCCAGCTATCAGAAAACCCAGGCTTCACGGCGGCGAATTTTAGATCATCTCACCGACTACCCCTGTCAGATATATTAACAACCTTGTCATAGTTATCTGCCACGAAAATTCCTAACATTTTTTATGATGATACCTATGGATTAGTTAGAAATTTTAGAATAAAGGAAATTGCTAAGAGACAATACTGCTTTTCATTACGTTTTTCCTTTGCAATCAACTATTTAACATTTGCGTGTAAGGCAATACCGCAAAAGGAATTTACAATGATGCACTTAAGTTTGTAATGGGGTTGTCTTCATAACTTATGAAGAAGACGAGGTGGTTAGTGAGGTAAAAATAGTAGGATAGTGGGAAAGGCATCAGTCGGACGTTTCGTGAGTGTAATTGGAGAGGCTCGTGGGCGTGCCGCACGCTAGGCCGTGTCGGGCGGGAGACATCTTGTATGTATTTGCCTCCGTAGTAATTTCCCCGTCCGTCCTTGTATATTTAAGCGATGGCTTCGTCCGTGCCGCTCTCATGCATATGTCATGAGCAGTTGCTGTGCGACGGTTTGTTGTCGGTCGAGCCGCGGGAACCGCGACCACCGGCCCCGGCCCACCACTGCCACCACCGATAATTATTATGTTCTACTTTCGATTGCTGCGGCTACCGGCGCCACCTCCACCCATCGACTGGCGTGGACGTATGTCGCCACCACACCCGCCGGCCACGCAGAGGGATGAGGCGACAATTAGATTCCCGTTTTTCTCCAATAGTCATGTAATGGCCATGTGGTGTGTGTTGCATGTACGCTCAAATTAAATGGCGGACACCGTAAAAGCAGTCATAAGTCCGGTGCACGCACGCGAGGCAATAAATAACGTGACTCTATTTAATATCCCCATAGACTGCGCCTGATTGGTTATTGAAAATAATCGTTCAATTTTAATGCTTCACCAAGCTACGGTTTAAGGTTGTACGGTTGTACACCAAGTTTCGTAGGTACTACTAAGTACTAATAAGTTTTATCAGATAAACTCACAAGATGGTTGAAACATTTTGAGGATATATTAATTCCATCAGGACGGGGCTTACATATAGTATATTTTTTAAAATATTGACACCTAAATTTAAAATTTATGTTACATGATCCTACTCCCAAACCAGGTTTATTTTTTTTTACTGTTTACTAATAGCATTCTATATTCAAATACAAATTCATTCATATAACAACCACACGGGCAAAATAAAAATGATGAATTTTTCTCCCAAAAAGTATTAAGCTGAACCTCGACGCTCCATCTGATAGATTACTTAGACGGTTTCATAGCTGTTTGACTTCGTGATAGATTGCCGAAGCAACTGGGAAACAAAGTAGCGTTGGAATAGATACATACTAAAAGTGTTAGAAATTATTTCGAGTTTAATGTATTTATGTATGTATTATTATTATTGTATTTATGTATTAATTCTGTGTGTATTTGATAAATTTTAGTACTACCTAGTGAACCTATTTTAATCAAAAATAGAAGTTCAGATGGATTTACTTGTTCCACAACACAGCTAGTTACAATATTTCTTTAATTTTACCACTGTAAAGCTACTGATTATTTATGCCGCTTTTAAGTAATGTGATGTATTTTCATAATATTTATTCTAGGGTAAAATGTTCAAACTATCACTTAGGGTGAAGACAGTTTCCATATTATTCTCCCAATTGACTTCTTGATTAAGTTAAAGTATTATATCTACCACTTTGGATGGTAGAACACTGTGTGGAGTACTTTGTTCACATACATATTTTATAGGTAACAGAAAGAAAAGGTGACATAATCTCTTACATTTTGAATCATACAGTCATAATACTTTGCTATGATGTGCAGATACGAGAGGTTACCATTGGACCAACAAATGATTAACAAGGCCCTGAAGATTTCGAACATGGACAAATATAAATTTAGTTCTCATTGTTAGGATGCAGTGTTGGTCATGACAAAAACTTTAACCTAAGCTTTTTTATCAAGTAATCTGCTTAATCTAAGGGATAAATGGACTGTTAAGGGCTGCATCATTCTAGCACTGATTCTGTAAAGCATAGCGAGATAAGGTATGAACACGATCCATATTAACCCTCGCTGGACCTCGCTCAAATATGAGAAATCCTCCCGTTTCCATTATACCCCAATCGCGTACACAATTTACAATATTACTGTTGTAAGTTTTGACAATTTACTAGGTACCTCGTAGTAGATATCCTATTCTGATCATCAGTCCTTAAACATCATCAGAAATAATGGCGTGACCTGAGGCCGCAACAAAGATATACCTATCTATTCAATAAATAAATAACAGACACCGGCAATGTTAGGTAAGAAAATCGATAACAAGACAAGCGAAGCTACACGACATATTATAAGGTAGGTAATGTAAAACTTACCTTTCGGATGGCTTGCTGAATAATTCGTTTATAAAGAAAATATAATGCTTCTCAAAAACACAGATTAATAATAAACCAAATTGTCATTTATTTATTTATTACAACCAAATCGTATTTGCAAACGGGAAAAGAAAAAATGGCGGCAATCGCCAATAGCGGCCATAGTTGCTATAGGTACCAAAAATTATTCCCAAATATTTTCAGTGCTAGTGCTACCAACAGTAAACTGCGCCACGGGCATGAAGTTTTTCTTTTAATAAATATCGATACAAAGTAATATAAAGAGTTAAATTTTCTATGTTTAAACCCTTCTTCTTATTAATCAAATCACAGTGTCCGTGCTAGGCGCATTTGGTATTAAAAAAATGTTTGTTGGGTGTAGTACATTTGTAGCGTATTACAAAATGGCAATGATAATGTAATTGTCATGATATTTTACAAAAGACTTGGCTGTATAGGCTTGTACCTTTTGCCGCCTCAATGAAACGAAGGAATAAAAAAAATGTCGTGATTATGTCAATGTCAAATGTGAGATGTCAAAAGACGACAACACTTTTTAAAAAGTCAAAGTTGTTCATCGTCGTATTTTTATAGTAAATTTTATTTTATTCGCATTGTGTATGGTTTAAAATGTTTCCACATTCAGTTGAATATTGTTGAAGCTTTCTAACAATACAGTTGGTGTTAAAATTGCCAAAAATATTCTGTTTAATAACTAGAGTCCGAGACATGAAAGATGAATAACAGCTCTGTTTCCGAACCTGAATATTATCTTTCACAGCTACATTGCTCAAAGGATGCCCTTACAGACTATTACGGATGGTTCATGCAATTTCTATTAGCTGTTCTAGCTTTTACTTGTTTAATAGGTAAGTAATGTTTCTCCAAAAAAATGCCTCGTTCAGAGTTCAAGGCAGCTTTATAGTCTTTACTTTTAAAACTCAGTGTCGCAATTTGGCTCTGTAATTTCACATCAGTGTTTTCACTACTGAGGAATGTGAAATAGATATATCTAAACCACCAGTTATCATTTTGTTGTTGTAATTTGAAATAATAAAAACATACATACACCCTCACAAACTCTCATGTTTATGATTAAATCCTATTTTTTGTTCTAGGCAAAAGATTTTGTGAGCCTCGTTATGCAAGAAGACCATGGCTGATCTGGTTCTATGACACCTCGAAACAAGGACTAGGAGCCCTCATTATCCACGCTGCTAATGTCTGGCTCTCACCACACCTCACTGGAAATCCTTGCACATGGTGAGTTACTAAGCAATTGCTTTTAATATAAATGCAACTTGTGCAAACTTCTGACTATCTAGTTATAATTTATGTTTCTTTTGTAAATGGTGCAATAAAAAGTTCAATCTATAAGTTTGATGAAAAGCAAAAACATAATTGCTAAATATAGATTCTGCTTATATTGTGTCAATGAGCATGTCTCAATTTCAAAAGAGTGGGCTACTATAACATTTATTTATTAATTATTCATTATTATTACATTGGTAAATACAATTAGAAATAACAAAAGCTATGACATCTAACATATCAATAGTAAGGTCAACACAACACTAGGTTTATTTAACCATTTGTATAAAAATAAGCTGAGAAACGATGCCACTTCAATTCCGTTTAATTTTCATTTCTGAACAATTGGTAGGTATCTGATACTTCAATATCTTATAATATTTATTAAACAATTTGTATTTTTTTTTGTTTAAATGGTTTCAATTACTCCTTTTTTGACACTATTAGTGAATATCCATTGTGACACTTTTGACTTAATATTAGCTGAATCAACAACTAGAGGTATATAACTCTCTTCTCAGTTTGTTAACCCCTGCTGCTTGACCTGTGCTGTGGAATTTGGCATTACATGTAGGTAATAAGTAATTTTTGTAAATTTATTATGTGATGCATTGCATCCAATATTGCAAATGAAGAATTTCATTTAATTCCACAAATGTATTTTTGTACAGGTATATAGTGAACTTTATGTTGGATTCGACACTGGGCCTGCTCATCATTTGGGCTGGCATCAGAATGGCACAGCATTGTGCCAGAGTATATGATGTACCACTTATCAACTTTGGGGAATATGGTGAGATAATATTTATTTGAAATCTTAGTAGTTTTTAACATTGAGAATAATCATATAATTTAAAACTTGACATGAAAAAGTGCCTGTGAATGTCAAATGTTAAAAAAGCCAAGAAAATTATGAATATAAATTTGAAAGTCAAAAGTTATTAAAATGTCACCAAACTGTTGTACATGCAAAAGGGGGCAAATGTGCCGCCCACTCAAAATCTGACATCAGTGTTAGCATATCGAATCTGTCTGTCAGTTTGTACGCGATGAACTCAAAAACTACCTGACGGATTTTCGGTTCTCACCAATTGATAGTGTGACCGAGGAAGGTTTACACGTATAATTTATTATGGCTTTATCTGCAAACCCGGGACGGGCCGCTCGATAAGGGAGATATCACTATATTTTGAACAGGTAAGCCGCCGATGTGCGCTGCGTGGATATGCCAGTGCATCCTGTACGCAGCGCTGGCGACGTTCGCTAAGTCTGTGCTGGCGCTGGTGCTGCGTGTGCCGGCCGTGGTCGCCGTCCTCTCCACGCTGCGGCTGTCGCCGGTCACCGATCCCAAGCTGGAGGTCGCCGTTGTTATGCTCATCATTCCATTCTTTGTCAATGTGAGTGCTCCCTTCCTTTGCACCTAGCTGAATGCTAGCGCCATCAACATATTTTTAGCAATTTCTTCTCAGTTCCCATACGGCCTTATTGTTTTTCAATTATTATTGTCTTTAATATTTGCTGGCTCGAATGGTTAATTACTAATAAAAACTACGTGGATTTATTATGAACAACTATGACTACATTGTATCTACTCTACATTGTATTAAAATATTTTCTAGTTTAGCATAATGTGTCAAGATTTTTTTATTTATTTAATATGTGACGATGGCGCTAGTGTGCTCATGTATAGCTGTGTGTATAGCCATAGAAAAATACCATATCTATACTATTATTATAAAGAGGTAAGCGTTTGTGAGTTTGTATGTTTGAGGTAATCTTCGAAACTAATGAACCGATTTTAAAAATCCTTTCACTATTAGAAAGGTACATTATCCAAGATTGCTACAGACTATATTTTATCTCAAAATCTCCACGGGAGCGAAGCCCCGGGCAACATCTATGTGCTATAATGCTGTAAGTTACAATGTACAGAATAAGCTTTTATCTATACATTTTATTATGTTTGTTATCGATCAAATGTCCGTAAGAAGCAAATAAACTCTATGGTTATCATTAAAATGGTTTGTCAATAACTAAAACATTTGGTCAAATATCGACACACTTGTTTACAAGCTGCAAATACATACAATACACGAGTCTTTGAGTCGTGACGTCCGGAGTTCACATCTCTATTGACGTCAAGTTACGAGCAATATTTTATTCTCAATCATTTAATATTTTCTATAGCTCTCTATTCTCTAAATATGAATGATGATGAATTGATCAAAGAGAACAACTGTCGACAATCTTACAGTTTCAGAACATGTAACTCTTTAATGTACAGAATATGTAAATCTTTAATGTAATGTGATTGTTCAATATAGTATTTTTTTTTCCCAGATTTTAATATTCTGGGTGACGGATAACTTCCTGATGTATCACCCTCGAGGAGTCAGCTCTAAAATAAAGACGAAGGTAACTCATTAGTTTATCATAATTACTCGTTCCACTTACTGTTAGTTATCACCGGGTCGTTGACCTTTGTTTTATTTAATGAGTAAAATCTCTGAGCATGAGACAATGAATGCTGGCAGGTCATAGATCAAAAAATGATAAATGACGATGTTAATTACGACAAATAATTAGAATCCTGAAACTATGACTATCTCATCTGAGCGTTTTGCCTGTTTCTTCCGCAGTCATTGAGCGTCGGAGCCGAGGGTCAGCTTTCCTTGATTGAACCATTATTATATAACAGTGACGAATCGCTAGCAGCTCGTCACGGCTTCGCTCCTGTAAAACCATAATTGAAAAAAAGTATATTTAGCCTATGTAACTCCTGAAGGTTTGTCTGTCTCTATGCTAAATTTCATCTACATCGGTCTAGTAGTTTTTTAATTACAAACAAAAATACAAATATTTTCTATTTATAATATTAGTATTATGTATACTGAAAAAATAAAAATAAAACAATTTTTGCTCCAGGTGAGATACCAGTCCATCAAGAAAGAGAAGTCAGGGTCAGACGAGGAGGAGCATTCGGCGGACGAACGTTTACTAGGCGCGAGCGTATGACCCTTCATACGGCCCACTGTACTTTGGGCGTAACCATAATCTCTAGATAGTCTACTGATATTTGCTCTTGCTATGGTAGGAATGTGTTTTAATATTTTTTCTTTATCATCATCATTATTGACAGCCTTCTTTTTCACACAGCTGGGAATAGTTCTCTCTTTATGAACGCCTTAAATCTCGGTCTTGTGCCTTACGAAACCAGGTTTTTTTATAATTGCACGGAGTTACAAAAAAAATCAACAAAACAGTCCACCATTTGTACATATGTACATTTGTACATATGGTTATGGTCATACCGGATGCCGTTAAGTTCACTTACGGCATACGGCATGACCATAATCAGTCAACCATTAGACCAAACAGATAAGGTAAGTAATTTTTTTATCGACTTTAAACATGCAGTGATTGCAAAGTGGTCGATACAACAAAACCAGAGTCTAACTTGAAAGCAAGACTCGATTTGCAATAGCATAAAAATATAATGTTATTCAAAATTGTGTGATAAGAAACATATAAAACTTTTATAAAAATGTAAAAATATTTGTTATTTTCGCCAAACAAGATGTTGTTCATTCGATTACTGATATTGTGTATGGAAAAATTCCATTATAATATGGTTTATGGAATTGATTCAGAATGTATATCCTGGATTCCATATATTCATTTCCACAATTTCATTTTATTGAAATGAAATATTTGAACTCTTTGTAACTACATTAAAAATGTAAATGAAATCTGTTTTTAAAATAGCGAGAGCAAATAAACAGTATTTACAAATACATATTAATAAAATCATCAAATAGGCACCATTTTTATTAAGCATATGTTGCAATTTGTCACAGTTTACCAAACATTTTATGCAACGTGTGCTTAAAGTAATTGGGTATTTATAGTGTGGTAGTTATATTAACCACACTTAAGGTTAATATATTATGAAAGTCATTCAAATTTTAATTTACACTGGATTTGTATATATTTTTTATTTTTTTTTAATGGAATAGAATTTGTACCCATTTAATTATAAAGATATTTTTTTATTTATAAAACACCAATAGTTGATCTAAATTTTGTAAATCTTTTTGAATGTTGTAAATATATGAGAATTGAATAATAAAAGTAAAATGATGTAAGAATTTGACGAAAGCAAGCTTTGTAAAATTCGGCGCGCCGATTTAAAAAAAAAAGCAAAGAATGAGTGCTTTATTTGCATCACATGCATTAGTCATTACTTGTAAGCATCGAGACGTTAGGAAAATACTCAAAAGCATTTGCAGTGATTCTTACCGTATAAATTTATCTACGATGGAATTGATTAAGTTTGTACGTGTAATGTAAAGCTAGTAGGGTATTTTGTACAAAATTTGCCATTTTTCATTCAGATGTAGGTTAAAATTAAATATTTTTGTATGTTTCATTTTGAAAATGAAATTATTTATAACGTTCCTAAATGGGTGTTAGTACTTAGACCATCTACAGGCAGTGCCATGCGTTTTATTTTTGAAATGACATCGAATTATGACTGCTCAAGTCAAGGAATACACGGATCTTCCATTATTAACTTTTATTTATTTATGCCAATTTTTTTATGTCCTTAACGCAATTATTGCAACGCCTAAATGGTCTGTGTGCAACTCTAATCATTGCAAGTAGTAATTGTCTTAATAACATTCCATCTCGTCACGAAAACGCCTTCCAATCTCAATACTTATACATATTCTGTGTAAATATTACATCGGTTATATTATTATTTATGGAAATTTGGTTGCTATTACAATGCTTAATTGATCTGACTGTATACAATTATACTAGAAATGTCGAGGGTGTTGCAAAACCTGTCACCTGCTTAAGAAAATTATTATTGTGATTTAATGTAAATATTAAATTAAGGACAAGTTTTATAAAAACTGAAGTGTATAATAATATATCGACCTGTGCTATATTTGTGCATCTGTTTATTGTTTGTGCGAATATAATTCACATGTGTTCATTTGTGTTTGATTTCCCATAAAAATAAAAGACGATAACGTTATATATTGATCCAAGTAAGTTCATTTTTAACTATTAAGTTTACCTTTCCCCATGTCAGAAAAAGTGAGATGTGTTTCGTTTTCTATCTATCGAGTATAGATAAGCAAGGTTAATAGTTGTCACATGTATTGAAATCAAAATTGTATTTTTTTTTGTATTGTATGAAATTCGAAAAATAAAAGAGTTTGGCGTTATTATATTAGCCCAATGTCAACAGAAACAATAAAACCAAACGCCATTACATAGTGTTTACGTAATAATGATTACAAGAATCGAACGAACGGTTATGTACAAAATAAAGATCGAACGCGTGACGACCCAGATCCTTGGTTATTGATCAAACCATAATAATGTACCTACTCTGTGCCATAAGGTCCACGGTGGACCTACATCGTACGTATCAATCTTTGTTAATTAGAAAATTAACTGTCAAAATACAAGACCATGTAACCATGACAATCGCATAGCATTCTTCAATCAAATACTATGTTTTTTATTTTTTCTCATAAAATGATAACATTGTTTCTTTCTCTTAAAATGTTTGAATGTTATTGGATTAGTGTATAGTTTGTTAGATTATATAGTTGAAGATGGAGGAGAGTGAATTGAGGAAACTGTTGCAAACGAAGAATGGGTGTAGGGTGCCTATCATGCCGCCCATACCGGACACCAGCGCTATGGAGAAGCTACCCTTTGTGCCATTGCCGCCCTATAACCGAATCCAGGTATGTGTTTATTTTATCGTAATACAAAATATAATGACGATGTTCTAAATGTGAATCACGAACTCTTAGAGCGTCAGAGCCCAGCCCGATTGTGACCAGCTGGAGTTCACCGCGTTGGATGCCCAGTAATACCCCAATGTCATAAGTATTCATTATGTTTGAATCAAAGCAAATACGTTCTGGTGGGAAAAGTGAGCAAATCTAATGCGTTGTCTCAGATAATGGCACACGTACTATTCTGCCCTGCATGCCCTACCGCCTGCACACAAACGGACCTGTAGCATTGTTTTGATAAAGATGTGATGGCGGCGATTGTCAGCAGGTAACGCTTTCTTAACAATGAAATATTTCGATTCCAGGATAAAAAAGCGAAGTACCACAGGGTGCTCAAAGAGAAGGCAACCGAGAGGAAGGTCCAGATAGCGCGGCCGCCGCTGGAGCGGGACGAGCGCGACAAGCTGGAGATCTCGCAGGGTCGCCACATCGCGGTGCTGCGCGAGTGTGCGCACAAGATACAGCCGCCGCCCATGCTGCTCACCTGGGAACGCAAGATCCGCAGTCTGGTGCCGCTCAAACACAGGCAAAATTACCCGCATGTCATGGAGGAACTCATCGAAGAAAGCAAGGCTGCCTGGAACCGCGACCTTCACCACCTCGCCGTCAGGACCGTCATCCGCGACGTGCCCGGCGTCTCCCGCAAGCGATACCGAGAACCCTACTTCAAATTCGAAGGAATCACTGCCAATTATGAAAAAATGCTGAAATACAGAAAGAAACTCAAAGACGGCTCTCTACTCCTACATCCTTTTATAAGATTAGTATTAGAGTCCTCCGAGAGAACTTTCCCTTCAGCAATAATCGATTTATCTAAATATCGCGCGCTAGGGCCCATGGATTTAGAGGTATTTGAGACGAAACTATTAGAAACGATAAAGAAAGCTGACTATCTTGTGTCTAGTACGTGGTACGCTATTCTCGTGAACTGGCTGAAAAACCCTCGTTGTCTGAAAGGCTTACGACCAAAAAAAATTCCCGATTTCGTGGTATGCGCTACTAAAATGATATCGATGCAAATACAAGAACTTATGCGTAGATCCATTGATGCTATCATTGAATCACTCAAAGATCCCGACGCTGTTCCTATTCTTAACATTGCCTTAGATTTTGATGGCGAATTTATTTTTGATCCTTCGCTGGAAAAAGTTTTCGGAGTGTACCACAACATTGCCAATGCTATTTCGCATATATCGCAAAGACTTATGCCAATAGAACAATATCTTAGAATACCTTATAACTACGATGCTTTACCCGTAAAATACAATGAATGGTTGTACCAAGATGGTCATAAAAGGCTTCAAGACCAACTTGATATAGTATTTCAACCGCTTCTAGACTACACAGCAAAATTAAGATGTGAATACGATATGCTTTATGGTGCCCCTGCAAAAGCTGCACTGCAACAATTCATATTAGAAAACGATGAGTTCGAAGTAGGCCGTGACAAAATAAAATATTTCCAAGCTATAGATTCTGAAATAACTGCAGTTTTAGAAAACGAATATTTTAATTGTGCAGTTGTGTGCCAATTACGAATGGTTGACGGTTTGAAACGCAAAGCTTTGGAATTCGTAAATGATATAATAGGTGGCATAGTGAAAACTCACATTGAAGAAAATGAGAGTATCTGTGCAGAATTTGAAATTATAGCAGCCAAAGCATTAAAGGAACCAGAAAATGCTGCGGAATTAATAGAACAAGGAGTTTATATCTTACACGCAAAAACTGTCTTGGTAGAAGCGTTGAAAGAGAGGATCATGTCACAAATCAACATTATATCAAATCTTTTAGAAATGACTTCGCTAACTGAAGAACATGTCAAGTCTAATACACGCACAGTTAATTGGCTTAAAGACATAAAACCGATATTTGATAGGAACGCAGCTGCTTACGAGACTTTCAAGGCCGAAATGGAAGAAAATCTATTATCTAAAATCGCATTTTTAAATAGAGAAGTTATAGAAATGACTCCCTATCTTGAATTACTTGACAATATGGATGACATAGAAAATACTTTAGAATACCTAGAGTATTTAAGAAAACTTGTACAGAGACTACATGACTGTGATAAACTTGTAGCTTGGATTAATAATGAAGAAGTTACTTTTAAATTTCCTGTTTCATCTTACCCTGATTTGGAAGAGTTAAAAGAATACATTATACCTTTTCACAGTCTGGTTCATTTAGTTCATCGTTGGAAACGCAGTTATTATACATGGATGGATGGACCATTTGAATATATGGATCATGAAAAAATTGAACAAGATCATGATTTTTACTATAAAGAGTTTTTAAAGCTCGGTAAAAACTATAAAGCTAAAATCAAACAGCAAATCGCAGAAGGCGTAGAGAAACGCTTTCAGGGATTGGTAGATGATCTCGATATTAACAATGTTCCTGCGCCGATGAAGTTATGTGCTCAAGCTACGACAGAAATAAAGAGTTGGCGACCAAATGTACAGATGGCTCATATCATGTGTAATCCAGCATTGGTTCAAAGACATTGGGACGAAATGTCCACGATTGCTGGCTTTGATTTAACCCCAACGGCAGGCACAACTTTAAGAAAAATTATAAATTTTGATCTATGGGATGAAATCGATCAATACGAAATTATAAGTGTAGCCGCTACTAAAGAACTAGCGTTAATAACAAATTTGAATAAAATGATAGCTGAATGGACTGACATATGCTTCAAAACAAGTCCATATAAAGACACTGGGATTTTCATACTTTCTGGTCTTGATGACATTCAGAGCGTATTAGACGATCACATAGTCAAGACGATTGGTATGCGAGGATCTGCTTTCGTCAAACCCTTTGAAACTCAAGTAAGATCGTGGTATGAGAAGATAATGAGAGTTAATGCTACTATTGACGAATGGGGAAAAGTACAAAGCCAGTGGTTATACTTATTGCCCATATTCTCCTCAAAGGATATTGTTGCTCAAATGCCTGAAGAAGGTGTAATGTTTGTAGAAGTAAATAATATTTATCGCCGTTACATGGGTTCTGTAGAGAAAGATCCTCATGCTCTCGAAATAGCTGGTGGAGCTGGTGTTTTAGAGTCATTTAAAATTGCTTCTGGTATGTTAGAAAAGATAAATGATGGTGTCAATAACTACCTAGAAAAGAAAAGATTATATTTCCCAAGATTCTTCTTTCTCTCAAATGATGAAATGCTGGAAATATTGTCTGAGACCAAAAATCCTCTGAAGGTACAGCCTCACTTGAAAAAATGTTTTGAGGGCATTAATAGACTTGTTTTTGACCCGGAGTTTAATATATCTGCAATGATATCTATGGAAGGAGAACAAGTAGAATTTTTGGAAATAATAAGTGTAGCTGCCGCCCGAGGGTCTGTTGAGAAATGGCTTGTACAAGTAGAAGACCAAATGTTGGCAGCTGTAAAATCTGAAACAGAATTGTCTTACTATGATTATCCTACTCTAGGACGAGCGGAATGGATATTACAATGGGAAGGCATGGTTGTACTAGGCGTGTCTCAAATATATTGGGCTGTAGATGTCCATGAAGCATTGAATACCCACAAATTAAGTGAACTCCAAGCATTTCATGTTGGTTTAACTAAACAACTTAACGAAACTGTGGCAATTATCCGACGAACGGATTTAACCAAGCTAAGTAGCATTACTGTGAAAGCTCTTATTGTAATAGATGTACACGCGAAAGATGTAATATTTGAACTTGTTGGGAAAAATGTAACTGAAGTCACAGACTTTCAGTGGCTTTCACAGTTACGATATTATTGGGAAGACGAAAGGGTATATGTTAAAATCATAAATGCAGTCGTAAATTATGCTTATGAATATTTAGGTAATTCTGATAGATTAGTGATCACACCGTTAACAGATCGTTGCTATCGTACGTTGATCGGTGCCTACTATCTTCATTTGAATGGCGCTCCGGAGGGTCCTGCTGGTACAGGTAAAACAGAGACAACAAAAGATTTGGCTAAGGCTCTTGCTGTTCAGTGCGTCGTATTTAATTGTTCAGATGGTCTAGATTATAAAGCTATGGGAAAGTTTTTCAAAGGTTTAGCTTCCTGTGGTGCTTGGGTATGTTTTGATGAATTCAATCGAATTGAAGTCGAAGTACTGTCTGTGATAGCGCAGCAAATTTTATGTATAGTGCAAGCGGTAAGACAACATTTGGAGACTTTTGATTTCGAAGGAACAATTTTGACTTTGAATCCGGCATGCTACGTCTGCATCACCATGAATCCTGGGTATGCTGGGCGGTCCGAATTACCTGATAATTTAAAGGTGTTATTCCGAACTGTAGCTATGATGGTCCCAGACTATGCTATGATTGGTGAAATTTCCCTATATTCATTTGGCTTCATTGACGCTCGTAACTTATCTATTAAAATCGTGACAACGTATCGTCTTTGTTCAGAGCAACTGTCATCTCAAAACCATTATGATTATGGTATGCGAGCGGTTAAAACTGTACTCTCCGCTGCTGGTAATTTAAAAAGAAGTTTTCCCCTTGAAAGCGAGAGTATATTATTACTTCGATCCATTACTGATGTCAATCTTCCAAAGTTCTTGTCATTTGATGTCCCATTATTTGAAGGCATTATATCAGACTTGTTTCCTGGCATTTCTTTACCAAAGCCAGATTACGTAAATTTCTTGAATGCTTGTGTTGATCGTTGTGCCGTAAATAATTTACAACCTATGGAAACATTTTTGATAAAAATTATACAAACGTACGAAATGATGATAGTCAGGCACGGATTTATGTTAGTAGGTGATCCTTTTGCTGGTAAATCTATGACATTGAAAATATTGGCTGAAGGGTTAACGTTAATGGAAGAAAGAAATCAACCAGGTGGATGTGAATCTATGTATAAAGTACTTAATCCAAAAGCCGTTACAATGGGACAGCTTTATGGAGCTTTTGATCCAATTTCGTATGAATGGACGGACGGCATAGTAGCTACCACTTTCAGAGATTTTGCGTCTGAAGATACACCTGTTAGGAAGTGGATAGTATTTGACGGACCTGTTGATGCAGTTTGGATTGAAAATATGAACACTGTTTTAGATGACAATAAAAAATTATGTTTGACATCTGGAGAGGTGATGGCAATGTCGAATGTTATGTCGATGATTTTTGAAGTAATGGATTTGTCTCAAGCTTCTCCGGCTACTGTGTCTAGGTGTGGTATGATCTATATGGAGTCTTCTTCACTGGGTTTCATGCCTTTCTACAAATCGTGGGTTAATACACTCAACCCTTATTGGCTTGATGAAAATGAGGAATACATTTTTGAAATTTGCGATTGGTTGTTTACTCCGTTAATATATTATGTTAGGAAATACTGTACCCAATTGGTGACAGGTGGAGAGGTTAATTTAGTAATCAGCACACTCCGTTTGATAGAAATGTTGATGGATAATGCTATAGAAGGAGAAGAGGATACAAAGTATACGCGCACCTGGTTTTTAGCTTCATGTATGTGTGCCTTCGTTTGGGGAGTTGGTGGTATTTTGAATACAGAGTCAAGAGAGAAATTTGACGAGTTAGTCAAAGAATATTTTAGAGGGGAAAAGGGTATTCCACCAGATATGGACAGACTTGACGTATCGATTCCAGCAGAGGGTATGCTAATCGATCATTATTATATGTACAAAGGAAAAGGATGCTGGAAGCCTTGGATCGAGTATGTCAAGGCGGTACAAACTAAAGAACAAATAAATCTACTACAAACTGTTATACCTACTTTAGAGACAGAAAAATATATATTCCTCTTAAGATTGCATTCAAAATACCTTAAACCTATATTGTTGATCGGTCCCACTGGGACAGGAAAAAGTTTTTACGTTCAGAATTTTTTGATGAATAATTTAGACATGGAAAAATATACTCCCGGATTCATAACATTCACAACTACGACTTCTGCTAATCAAACTCAAGATTTGGTTATTTCAAAATTAGTCAAAAGAAGAAAAAATAATTACGGTCCCACAAAAGGTAAACAGGCTATAATTTTTATTGATGACATGAATATGCCTGCTAAAGAAGTTTATGGAGCTCAACCTGCCATTGAACTATTAAGATTATATTTCGACCAAAAACATTGGTATGACCTCAAGACTACAGAAAAATTGTATATTTATGATACAATATTTTATGGAGCTATCGGGCCGGTAGGAGGCAGTCGTCAGTTAATTTATCCTCGAATGTTACGTCACTTTAACATATATTCTATCAATGTGTTCTCTACAGAAAGTATGACAAAAATATTTATGTCTCTTTTACAACTTGGATGGAGACGCAATGGCTTTGGTCAAGATGCTCAACCTGCAATCGTGAATATTATTGCAGCCACCATGGAGATATTTGATCTGGCATCAGAAGGATTACGACCTACACCAGCCAAATCGCATTATATTTTCAATTTGCGAGATATTTCCAGAGTTATTCAAGGCTGCGCCTTATTGAGAAAAGAATCTGCTGAAAGCAAAAAAACCTTTGTAAGAGTATGGGTCCATGAAATACTGAGAGTGTTTTTTGACAGGTTGGTGGATGATATAGATCGAACGTGGTTCTTTGATATCCTTAAAAAAGTTACTCGTGAATTCATGAAAGATACTTTTGATTCAGCTTTAGACACATACCAGAGTGAAAACGGTGAAGTTACTCAAGAAACTGTGCGTAAAATGATGTTTGGTACCTATTTAGATACTGAGAGTCTTGAAGGAGAACGGAAATATGAAGAAATTCCGTCTAAGGAAGTATTTTTAAATGTAGCATTAGCTATGTTAGCAGAATATAACACAATGCACAAGGCAAAAATGACAATCGTATTATTCGATTACGCATTAGAACATTTGTCAAAAATTTGTCGTCTGTTATCCATGCCATCAGGAAATGCTTTGTTAGTTGGCGTCGGTGGCTCTGGACGGCAGTCTCTAACTCGTTTGGCTAGCACTGTTTTAGGGCAACAGGTCTTTCAGCCAGAAATCACCAAAGCATACAGCGTTAAGGATTGGCACGATGATATCAAATTGGTATTAAGGGAGTCTGGTGGTTTGAACAAAGATACAACTTTTCTTTTTACTGAAAGTCAAATTAAAGAAGAAACTTTCATCCAGAATTTAGACAGTTTATTAAATTCAGGGGAAGTTCCTAATTTATACGGTTTAGATGAAAAGCAGGAAATTCTGGAACTGGTACGATTAGCTGCGCAAGGAGGAAATCGAAATCTTGATATAGGTCCACTGCAAATTCTATCATTCTTTATTGGCCGATGTAAAGCGAAACTGCACATTGTACTGTGTTTCAGTCCTATTGGAAGTTCTTTCAGAACCAGACTTAGACTTTATCCTTCTTTAGTAAACTGCTGTACAATTGATTGGTATGATAGTTGGCCGGAAGATGCTTTGGAAATGGTAGCGCACTATTACATGGTGAAAGTTAACGTACCAGATAAAGTTAAAGCTTCTGCGGTCATAGCCTGTAAGCAATTCCACGTAGATGCTCGCATAGTATCAGCTACGTTCTTTAGTCAATATGGACGTAAGACATACATAACATCTGCGTCATATCTTAATTTGATAAAATCTTTCACTACATTGACTAATAAAAAACAAAGAGAGTTAAGGGCAGCAAAACTTAGGTACACTAACGGTTTAGATAAACTTGGTCAAGCAGCAGATGCAGTTGCTATAATGCAGCGTGACTTAAACGCTCTTAAACCTCAGCTGATTGTAATGGCTGCAAAATCTGCTAAAATGATGGAAGAAATAGAAAGAGAGACAGCTATAGCAGACAAAGCAGCGGCACAAGTCAGAGAAGATCAAAAAGTTGCAAATGTGCAAGCAGCTGCCGCACAAGAGTTAAAACAGGATTGTGAAGCAGACTTGGCACTCGCATTGCCAATTTTAGATGATGCTATAGCAGCACTGAATACTCTGAAACCTGCAGATATTACTATTGTCAAATCTATGAAAAACCCTCCAGCTACTGTAAAACTAGTAATGGCCGCTGTTTGCGTGATGAAAGGTATTCCTCCTGACAAAATACCAGACCCCGATAATCCAGGAAAGAAAATATTTGATTATTGGGGTCCTAGCAAAAGAATTTTAGGAGACATGTCATTTTTAGAATCTTTAAGAAACTATGATAAAGACAACATCCCGGTTGCTACAATGCAAAAGATAAGAAAAGAATATTTATCGAATAAAGATTTCAAGCCGCATATTATAGCCAAAGCCTCTGCGGCGGCTGAAGGGTTATGTAAATGGATAATAGCTATGGACATGTATGATGCGGTGGCAAAAGTTGTAGCCCCTAAAAAGGCAAAATTAGAAGCAGCAGAAAGAGAATTTTCCGAGACGATGGCTATCTTGGAAGAGAAAAAAGCTACGGTAGCTAGACTAGAAGCCAAACTTGCAGAATTAAATGCTGCATTAGAAGAAGCAAATATCAAGAAAAAAGCATTAGAAGATGAAGTTCAATTATGTATAGATAAACTTTACAGAGCAGAAAAACTAATTGGAGGTTTAGGTGGTGAAAAAGTACGTTGGACTGCTGCTGCTGAAAACTTGCAGCTCTTATTCGATAATTTAGCGGGAGACATTTTGGTTTCTTGTGGTATTATTGCATATTTGTCTCCTTACACGTTACCAGTTAGAATAGAACTTATTGATAAATGGTGTAAGCTCGTAATAAACTTGGATATGCCGCATTCTGACGTATATGTATTTAAAGATATTTTAGGCTCAGATATTAAGATACAAAATTGGTGCATTGCAGGACTACCCCGTGATTCATTTTCTACTGATAATGCTATTATCCAGGACAATTCAATGAGATGGTCTTTATTAGTTGATCCACAGGGGCAGGCAAACAAATGGATAAAAACCATGGAAAAGTCTAATGATTTACAAGTACTTAAATTTACTGATGGTAATTATATGAAAGTAATAGAAACATGTTTAGAATACGGGAAACCTGCGCTAATAGATTGTATTTTGGAAGATGTTGAAGCACCGTTGGATCCTGTTCTACTCAAACACACATACATGCAAGCTGGCAAAGAATATATAGCTTTAGGCGAGAATGTTATCGAATATCATCCGAATTTTAGGCTATATATGACCACAAAACTCCGAAACCCTCATTATTTACCAGAAGTATTCAACAAAGTTACGTTAATTAATTTTGCGTTGACTAAAGATGGCTTGGAAGATCAGTTATTAGGGATAGTTGTCGCTAAAGAAAGGCCAGATTTGCAAGAAAAACGAGAAAAGTTGATTGTCCAAGGAGCTGCTAATCGAGCTGCGCTTAAACAAGTAGAGGATGATATTCTACGCACTTTACAAGAATCTAAAGGCGACATTTTGGAGGACGAGACTGCCATAGAAGTTTTAGACTCTTCTAAATTATTAGCTATAGACATAATGAAGAAACAAGAAGCCAGTGTGGAAACTGAAATAATAATTGAAAAATTCAGACTTGGTTACCGACCTATAGCTTCACATTCGGCTGTGCTGTACTATTGTGTCACTGAATTGCCTAATGTAGATCCTATGTACCAATACTCTTTGACTTGGTTCATAAATCTGTATATAATATCAATAGAAAATGCTAACAAATCCAAAGATTTAGACAAACGACTTAAATTTTTGAAAGATACATTTACATATAACTTATATAGCAATGTGTGTCGTTCACTATTTGATAAAGATAAACTTATGTTTTCATTTATTATGTGTTCTAAGATGATGTTGTCTACTGGTGAGATGACGCATGAAGAATATTTGTTTCTTATAACTGGAGGTATCGCGGTAGAAAATCTCTTAAAAAAGCCCGTGGAGTGGTTACCGGATAAAAACTGGGATGAAATATGTCGCTTATCAGATCTACCTGCATATGCTGGATTTAAAGACAGTTTTATTAAAGATATTCAACTATGGAAAGACGTTTACGATGATATTGATCCTCACACAAGAGCTATTCCTGGGGCATGGGAAGAAAACCTAAGCAGTTTTCAAAAGTTACTAGTAATAAGAATTTTGAGACCTGATAAATTGACTTTTGCCATCTCAGATTTTGTCGAAAAACAATTAGGACGCAGATACATAACTCCGCCACCGTTCGACATAAGCAAATCTTTCGGGGATTCAAACTGTCTTGCTCCTTTAATATTTATCTTATCGCCAGGGTCGGATCCAATGGGCGCCTTAATTAAATATTGCGAACGAATGGGTTATTCGCATAGATTTAATTCTATTTCTCTAGGACAAGGTCAAGGCCCCATTGCTAGAGCTATGATTGAAAGGGCGCAATTAGAAGGTGGCTGGGTATGTTTGCAAAATTGTCACTTAGCCGTCTCGTGGCTTCCAGTACTAGAAAAAATTGTTGAAGGCTTCGATCTTACAAATACTGATCTAAGTTTTAGAATGTGGCTAACGAGCTACCCATCAGATAAATTCCCACAGTCCGTATTGCAAGTTGCAGTAAAAATGACAAATGAACCTCCAACTGGCCTGCAACACAATCTTAATAGATCTTACATCTCTGAACCTGTGAAAGAGCCAGAATTTTATGAGGGATGTCCCGACAAGGACAAACCGTTTAGTAAACTCTTATACGGGATAAGCTTCTTTCACGCAGTTGTACAAGAAAGAAAGAAGTTTGGTCCATTAGGCTGGAATATACAGTATGGATTTAACGATTCAGATTTTCAAATATCTGTAATGCAGTTGCAGATGTTTTTGAATCAGTACGAAGAGATACAATATGTGGCGATAAAATATTTGACTGGAGAGTGCAATTATGGAGGCAGGGTAACGGACGACTGGGATAGAAGATTAATTGTTACAATTTTGGACAATTACGTGAATGCCGGGGTTGTGAATGACCCGAATTATTTGTTTTGTGATATCGGCCCTCAATATGGATTGCCAAGGAGGTGTGAATATCAAGACTATCTCAAACATATAGAGTCGGTCCCCGTGAATCCTCCGCCTGAGGTATATGGATTACATATGAATGCTGGAATTACTCGAGATTATACTATGTCAATGAATCTAGCTGCATCATTAGTTCTTGTTGAAGGTACAGGAAGTGGAGGTGAGGGTGGCAATACTGAAGTTATTCTCGTACAAATGGCTGCCGAAATCCTATCTAAATTACCCAAAAGATTTGATATAGAAGAGGCACAAAAGAAGTATCCGGTGGATTACAATGAATCTATGAACACAGTCTTAGTGCAAGAAATGGAAAGATTTAATAAATTGTTGAATGAAATCAGAGCTTCTTTGTTAGATCTACAAAAGGCAGTGAAGGGTTTAATCGTCATGTCGCCAGCTTTGGATTTGCAATCAACGAACATGCTTCTTGGTAGAATACCAGACAATTGGAAGAAAGTTTCATATCCTAGTTTAAAACCTCTACCAAGTTACGTGGCAGATTTCGTCGAACGTTTGGCAATGTTAGAAGATTGGTATTCAAATGGGAAACCGACGACCTTTTGGCTGTCTGGTTTCTTCTTTACTCAAGCTTTCCTCACGGGATCTGTCCAAAATTTTGCCAGAGCTAAAAAAATCCCTATAGATCTTCTTATTTTTGACTTCGACGTGCGAAAGGTGGATTACGAAATGGAATCCCCGGAATGGGGCGTCTATGTTCAGGGTTTGTTTATGGATGGTGGCCGTTGGGACCGTAAAACTCACGCAATTGGAGAACAGTTGCCCAAGATTTTGAACGACAATATGCCAGCAGTGTGGTTGTATCCAAAAATAAAGGCTGAATTTCAGGAAGGGTCGCGATATAGATGTCCTCTTTATAAGACTTTAGAGAGGAAAGGAGTATTAGCTACTACGGGACACTCATCTAATTTTGTGTTAGCTTTCTATCTGCCTTCAGATAAACCTTCTGCTCACTGGATCAAAAGAAGTGTGGCGTTGTTGTTGCAGCTCGACAACTGAAAATCTCTGATCAGATACTTTTACAGGCTTTTGAAAGTAACTCTATTTAAGTAGGGTTTGGTAGGGATAATTGGTTAACTCATAATGGTTTGTGGCTTACCTATCACAACCTGGTAGTAACCTAGTAAAGCGTTGCATCAAAGAGAGATATGTAGTACCCACAATTATGATGTCTTGACTTTTTTGAAGTAATTATTAGTGGGTGTGTGTAACGCTTGTTCGAAGGAACACTGAGATTGTGAGGTCTTAAATCATTTTTATTAATTAATATAATCTCTTTATCTTAGATAACGTGCGTTAATTATTATGTAATTATTGTACTTACTTAGTATTTTTATTATAATAAATGACCAAAAACTCAAAAGCATTTTATGCAATAAGTATTGATCTATGTGGATAATGCGACTTTGCCATTTACATCTCGCTATAGAGGCTATTCGCAGTGAGACGCAACCAAGATGTGCGCCATTGTGATGCAACGACAACCACACAGCAATGTGATTGGTTCGCTGCGTCTCACTTCTAGAAGTTTCGACGGTCGATATCCAATAACAAAGTCACTCTACGACCTCTGACAATACTTTCGAGCACTTTTGCACCTGCTCTAAGTTGCTTTAGTTCTGTTAAGATTGGGCTAACCCGCGCTACCATCATTATTATCAATTTATTTCAATAATTAATAGCAAAATCTAAAAAAAATCCACTTGCTAGATATTATTATGTACTCTAGCTAGATAACTGATTTTATTAAAAAGTCTTATAGTTTTCTGTTGGACACAGTTGCCACTATTTGCTAAAAAAGACCACCAAAATTCTTGTCTCGACTACATTTTGTATATAATGAAAATAAAATCGTTTATCTAGGTAGTATAGCATGTCTTCTGTTGTATTTTTTTAGTTATCGTTATTAAAAGAAATTGATACAATTTAAATTTGTAGTGCTAGTGTGCGGGTATTTGCTTTGTATCCTGTAATTAATAAATCATGTGTCAATAAAATCGTTTTTAGATTTTTTTAAATTTATTATTTTCCGGGCGACCGGGCATTGAAATGTAGAGTTCGCGCCGCGAAGGATTACACATGGACGTCAATAATAGATCGGCTACGTTGTTGTCAGCGAATGTAGCGCCGGGTCTGCGGGTATGTTTGTCCATATGACTATACAAATAATGACAAGTATTCCAACTAGGTTATTAAAATTACACAAATTTTCTCATTTATTCAACAGCATCCATTGAATTGCATACTGCCACATCTTTCTTCTTCATTAAATCTCGTCTCATGTTTTCTGTCTCCACTAATTTCCGCCTTAATTTTAGCATAATGGCAGTATTTCTTTTCTGTAAAAAAAAAATATCGGTGTGAGAATGCGCTGGCACGGCAACTTGCGTAAACCGACAAATTAGGTACGTATAGGGAACAAAGTCAGACAACTCATTCCTACAGCGTATGCTACTGTTCATTGCTGTTCTAGCAGAAATTGAAGTTCAAAGATGATAATCGCGCCTCCCCTACAACGTGCATATTATATACTGTACTGTATGCTAATGCTAATAGCATATCAGGACACATTTAATGTGTCTTTTATTTTATGTTTAGTGTTGTTTTTTGTAGAATGCAATTTAATATGGAATTTTATTATAATGCCGTTTACACTTGGCTGGCCCTGGCAGAAGAAGCAAAGGAAAAAGCAAAGGAGCTAGCTGGCTTGACGTGGTAAATGATGACGTCCGTGCCAATGGTCGGACAACTAAGGACGCCGAACACCGTGCCAAATGAAAGGAAAGAGTAGAAAAGAACTTCTTCTGATGAGAGATCCCCCGAGATGAGAGAGAGAACCACTGCAACAAAACAGTGTGGCGTACTTTCAACACGGAGCATTCTCTGTCGAAAGCTTCACATTCTTTCTCAAGTGCGGCCGCTTCACGAGCTTGCTGCTCGTTCTTCTCAGTTATCTGTTCTTCCTTCTGTTTCCTTGTCTCAAGCTCTACTGCGTCTCTTTCTTGTAGTTCCTTGTTGTGAACTTCGGATAGACGACGTTCTAAAAAGTTTAGGAATGGATACTTATTAATAAATATTATCTTAATTTAGAAACAAAAGTACCTACCTATCATAAACATTGGTCGAGACCACGCATAGATCTATAAACTTTACTACTGGAAGTATTATAATACCTACCTATATGTAACTAACCTGTGAATGTAAACAAGTATGTATGTACGTAAAGGATGTTATCCATATAAGTGTAGTTGTATCTGTCGCTCGGTTACCATTGCGAATTCGCCATTATTACCGTGACATAAAGATCCATGCATGCTAACTTGGCTGCACGGTCGACTGTAGGTAGGTACCTATATCATCATTTACATATATGAGTTCACATTAATACAAACCTTTATCAAACAAACATTGGAACCCCTTTTTGTGTTCCTCCAAATTGTCTTTTTGCATCTGTATTTTAGTAATTTCTGATGCTTTACAAATATCGATCATATTTATCTGATGATTAATCTGGGTCAATGTGTCTTTTAATTCCTGCAATAGTAAAGATAATTTTATTTATCCACTCTAATAATACGTAAGTACTTAGTTATCTTAAGCTCTAATATTATGAGAAACTATGGTTACCTGCGTTCCGTAAGATCGAATTAAAAAGTCCAGACCAAATACCTTATAAAAGTATAAAAGTAACCCGGTGTATCAATTATTCAATTTACTGTGCACAGACTTCAGGTAAAAGGGCTATAGCTAACGGAGAATAAAAATTCTACGTTGTCTGTGTGTGCTTGCTACTTGTTGATAGGTGGAGCTCAGAAATTTCGATATCTATGGATGATAAACTAGATTTTAAAATAGGCTATGACTGAACCACATCCCACTCGTCTGCCTTTCGCCCAGCGTATTGTCACGTCACACAAGCTTTTGTTAGAGATGTAACAATAAGTCGTTTCTTCATTGTTTTTTGGTTAGCTAAGGTATAATGTACCTAGCATCCTAGGTAGTACTGGTAAAATAATGTTTTAAAAAGTATACCTATCAATACCTAGTATTGAAGATTTCGCCCTACACACAAACTTTTCTACCTTATGAATCGGTGTAAATGCGCCAGTCAAACAATTATTAACCCTTTGCCGCGAACGACGAGAAAAAAATCCGAATACCGTATATATAGGCAAGTATTGTATATATTATCGCTTTACAAATAATACTATGTTTTTGGAACCCACGCCATTTGGAACGAACGCACTAGTCGGCTGGTTTTTATATCAACGGACCAACCTCTAGCTGCTCTTGAATAAACGTAATTTCAGTTTTTATTGTCGATAGCTCTTCAGATACTGAACGTTCAACATTTCGAAGTTTGTACACCTGGGACTCTTTCTGTAGTTTCATTTTTTTGACTGAAATAATAAAAACCATCACATTTCATTACCTACATGAAATATTATTCCGCAAATAAATTCCCAAAATATTAGCAGATGGATTACATCGTTCTACTCTACGTGGTTTCTACTAGTACTATAACTGCTTACTTACCAGACTTCAGTTTACATTTTAAAGATTCAATGTTAGTGCTAGACATTATATAATCACAGTATTTAATAAATTTAGAGTAGGTAGGTAAGTAGGTAATGAATAAAAATTATTGAAACTGTTTCGTTCCGGATCGTTTTGAAATTCCCGCTATTATATATATTGCCAACGCGCGCGCTTCCGCTAGGCTAGCGGCTAGTGTAGTGAAACAGATATTCAATTTGATTGTGCCTAATCTGCAAGGTACGTTTACGTATATATCTGTTTCGATGTAATACTGGATTGATACATATGTTGTTTCAACAAAGAGATTAATTTACATATATAATGGATGTAAATAGTGCGTAAACAGTGGCTTTTTTCTGTATGGCTGACGCTCTGCGTAGATGGCTGGATCATCGTGGCGGACTTTGCATTTAATGAGGTTTATTTTTTTAAAAGATAGTACTGTCAAGTCAATGTTTATGTCAATGTCATTGTCATTCCTCAAAACCAAGCAAGTGTGAGGCGGCGTGTGTGCGCGTTTATTTTTTATGTAATTTCTGAAATATTTCTAGTATTTCCAGATTTGATCCAACATGTAGAAACTAAACTCAAAATATAAAGTGATAGTTTTAATATATAGTGTTTAAAAATCATTCTTCATGTGTAAGTCTTCGAAAATGGTTTCGGGGAGTACGAGGGTGATACAGGTCACCAACATCGCGCCCCAGGCGACAAAAGATCAGATGCAAACATTATTTGGTTATTTAGGAAAAATTGATGACATCAGGCTTTACCCTACCATCAGAGATGTATCATGCCCTGTTCAATCCCGAATATGTTACGTGAAATATTATGATTCGGCGACTGTCAATGTCGCCCAACATATGACGAACACTGTATTCATCGACAGAGCACTGATCGTTATTCCAATGCAATCCGGGGAAATACCAGATGAGCACAAGGCATTAGAGATGTCGAACAATGGTACGTTGGTGCCAGGCTTGAGCGGAGTGGAGCCGCGTCTCCCCACGCATATTTTAAATGCTCTGGAGGGCATGCCGCCTAACCAAGTAATTCAAACACATGACCCTAAAATGATTGCGGCAGGGCTTCCTCCCTATCCACCACTGCCTGCTACTTATGATGCGAGGAAGATTGAAGAAATCAGAAGGACAGTGCTAGTGGCCGATGTGGGAGCACTGACCCAGCAACAACTTATTGACCATTTTTGCCAAGCGAGCGAGGTGAAGTACCTCCGCTTCTGTGAGAGAGATGTGGACTCTGTGAAGTATGCTCTTGTGGAGATGACTGAACAAGAGGGAGTGCTAGCTGCCCTGCAACTGAATGGTTCCACTATTGAAGGTCAAACAATCAAGGTGAGTTATCACTGATTATAATGTTTTTGGCTTCCATTTTTAGTCTCATATCAGTACACATATTTTTATGTTCTGATGACATTATATTGTTTTACCAAATAAATTTATCAATTTTTTATTAGTAACTTTATTGTTTTAATAAATAAAGTGACTAAATGATTTTCAGAGTAAACAAAAGTATTTTTGTTTCTTCTATAAAACTGAAGAATTTGTCAGAAACTACATGTTGAATAAAAAAAAATTATTATTAAATATTTCAGGTCCACCATGCTACACAGTCTATCTCAAAGCCTCAGACAAAGAGCAATGAGGCTGCCCAGCGTGAGATCGAGGAAGCCATGTGCCGAGTGAAGGAGGCCCAGAACTTGATCTCGGCTGCTATCGATCCTGTCATTGGATTACTCTCTAAAGACAAAAGAAGGTAATCCTCACTTATCCTCTCTTGGAAGTTTCATTTAAAAATTTTACATTTTCATGCCCTATGCACAACAAATGTGCCCAATTGGTAATCATCTAAGCTAAAAACTGAATCTGGGTTAAAACCACCTTTAGCTACTATAGTCTAATCTAATAAGAAATAATAGTGTTTGCTTACATCTAGTTGTAATAGACATTAACTTACCCTATCATCAACTTTGTGTGTCGAAGGCAAAACTGAAAACGCAAAACCACTGACTATTAAATCCTTACTTGCCAGAACCGAGCCCCCTCAATTCATCAGAAGCCATAGAGTTAGCCCAAGTGTTCAGATGAGCCATTATTTATTTGTTTAACAGAGTATAAACACATCAAGAGAGAGCCTTTGTTAAAATCTTCTTATTGTAAAAAATGTTTAAGCATACTTTCAGCTAAAGTTTATGTTATGTTTTTTCACTATCACACTTTATAATATTGGACTATGACAGAAAGAGACAACACATATTTGAGCTTAAAAAATGTTGTACTTGTTTATGAACAACAGGCATAGCATTAATTTAGAAATAAAATTAGTCCTTCACAAGCTCTCTTTCACGTCATTTATCAAACCTACAACTAGCATTTTGGTACTCCACTGCTTAGAAGAAATGCCGAAATTTAAACAGTGTGTGGCCCCTATCATGCAGAAATTCAATGAAGAAATTTGAATGTAGTACAATATTTGTCAGAAGCCGGTCTCGGTCCCGCTCGCGCCGCCGCTCGCGCTCTCGCTCGCGCCGCTCGCGCTCGCGCCACCGCTCCAAGCGCTCGCGCTCGCGCTCCCGACATCGCTCCCGGCGGTCCCGCGAGCGACACCGACACCGCTCCAGGTAACACTCACTTTTATAGACCTTGTCAGGCTTTCACGGCATTCACGACAACATTTAAATGATGATGTTGTCTCAAAGCTATGATTTAGCTATTTAGCATTTTGCAATGACCACTGCTCAGAAGAATTGCTGAAAAAACTAATTTGAACAGTGTCGGTCCCTATTCCTATCCAGCCAAAAGGGCTTATCATTAATGTTTTCTAAATATTTTTTCTAGTAATGAACATACCACCGTCTCATTAAAATTAAAGAAATAAATATACGTGCATGTGGTAAACGAAAATAATTGTGTTTCAGATCTCGTTCGCGTCACCGCAGCTCGCGTCGCTCGCGGTCGCGCTCCCGCCACCGCAGCTCGCGCTCCAAGCGAGATCGTTCCAGAGACAAAGACAAGAAGGAGACCAACGATAAAGACAAAAAGGACAAGTCTAAATCCCCGCCCAAAGACAACGAAAAAGAGGAGAAACAAGAGCCTAAATTAGAAATACAAGAGAGTGAAACGAACGGAAATGGCTCCGAAAACAAATCCAAAGCTTCTTCCCCGGCGGACGATAACAAAGAAGTGGAGAAGGAGAAGGAAAGGTCGCCGTCGAAGAAGAGGTCGCGGTCTCGTGAGAAGAAACGCGACCGCTCCCGGTCGCGGCGCCGCTCGCGCTCGCGGTCCAGGCGCAAACGTTCGCGGTCGCGGCGGCGCTCCCGCACTCGAGATAGAAAGAGATCACGCTCTAGAGAGAGAAAGAGAAGTAGGTCCAAGGATCGCAAGCGCTCCCGTTCTCGCGACAGAAAGAGGTCTAGGTCCAGAGATAGGAAACGTACTAGATCTAGGGATAGAAAGCGTTCGCGGTCTAGAGATAGAAAGCGGTCTCGATCAAGCAGCCGGCGGTCCAAGAGTCGCTCCCACAGGGACTCCAAGACGCCCCACGACCGGAGGACTCGTGAACGCAGCCCCAACCTTACTATAATAGAAGAAAAGGACACTTCCGTTATCGACAAAGCTCCAGATTTGAATGAGGAGAAAAATTCTCCGGACAACATGGACATTTCTAATTCACCATAAATATTGACATTCGTTTCAGTGCATTAGTATCTTATTTTTGGTCTACAATCTTAGCAATTATTGTATCTCAATGATGAGTTTTGGTTAAGCTTAACTTGAATAATAAATAAAATACTTAGATATAATAGATTGCTGTTTATTTTATCCACATAAGGAAACCCAAATGTTATTGCACAATATTACGACACCATCTGGGAAAACCTGGGACTTCATGATTGCACAATCGCAGTAAATGTTATGGTGAAAGTATATTTTAAACTAACCAAATATGCTCAGTACATAAATCAACAAGAAAAAAAATTATAAACAATGGCTCACTACTTACCTACATGGAATAAAAGTCAAAAATGTTTAAATAAAATGAAAACTATACTATAAATATAAACCTCACTCTCAATTTGTATAGGTGAACAAAATAGTCATTGTGTTTTATAAAACGCCCTGTACATTTTTATTCAACTGCCTACTACACTATACATATAGAGATGGTTTTGCGCCAGGCAAAAACGTTTATGTCTGGGAGTAAACCCATTAGATACTGTTTGAATTATTTTATCAGTTGACTAGCGGCCCGCTCCGGCTTCGCTCGGGTGAAACCATGATAAAAAAGTGACTCTGAATTTTCGATGCAGTTCAGTTTAGGTCGTAAAGCGAATCGCGTTAAGAGATGATGGTAGCCCCCCTGAAGGTTTCGTCTGCCTCTGTGCCAAATTTCATCAAAATCGACCCAGTAGTTTTTAAGTTTATTTACTACAAACAAAAATACATTTTTTTCTCTTTATAATTAGGCTAACAGCATTCAGTTTCCTTACCATCTCACTTTATTTTCATAAATAGATAAACTCATAGGTACTTATCGGAATTTTGAGTTTTATTTATACACAAACTTTTGAAATTTTGTGATTATATTTTCTACGGAACCCCCTAATATTATTACACAATATTACGACATCTTGGAAATTCCCGATAATAACAAGCTTGTTCATACACAATATTGGAAATAGTTATGCAATATATAGTGAATATAAATACCCTTCTAGTAAAAGAACCCTCATTGCATTGTGCAACTTTAGCGAAAATAGGTGTCTGAATATAAAATAATAATCAGTATCAGAAATATAGTCTGTTTCAGATCCCGTGCCTGCTGTGAAAAGTGAAAGATGTTGGTAATCGTAATCAACAACTCTACGCCACGAAAAGGACAAGGTAATAGTGGAGATTCTGCCCCTTTGATCGAAAGTGATTCTCAGCCAATTCGAGATAGATCGAGGTCTCGCAGACGTTCCAGAGGAAAGTCTCGTGACGGATCAAGAGGTAGGTTCAGAGACAGATCCAAGCAGCGGTCGATAGATCAACAAGAGAATCCTGAACAAGATACGGGTAACGATGGGGTGAAAGAAATTAGAGATGTGTCGAGAAAATCCAGAGGTCGAACAAGGGACCGTTCAAGAGGTAGGTCCAGAGGTCGTTCGAGGCGGAAATCAAGAGGCCGATCAAGAAGTAGGTCTAGAGGACGTTCCAGGGGAAGATCTAGGGGACGTTCAAGGGGAAGATCTAGGGGACGTTCAAGGGGAAGATCTAGGGGACGTTCCCGAGGGGGATCTAGAGGTCACTCCAGGGGAAAGTCTAGAGGACACTCAAGAGGCTAACATCTTTGAGTCAAAGAAAAATTAAGTTACCAGACAAAATTAAATTAGTTATAATTTTTATATCATAAATTTAGTAATAAACAAACATTTGATAATTTTTATTAATAGATTTAGATTCAAGAAAGTGTAATTGTATTTTTAATTAATTTGCAAACCTCAAACACATAGCTAATAAGAAAAATATATTTAAGACAATATTTTTTGTTGAAAATAAATTTTTAATTTTACTACATATACTGGTTACTTTTAAAATATCAATAAAATTAATACCTACTTGGACCCATTTTGCAGCTTTTCCTAACATAAATCAAATTTAATAAGTACCGATATCTGTCTATTCTCATTGAAATGAATGGCTCAATATACCACGATTACTCTTTTAAGCAATTTAGGGCCTAAACAACGGGCACAAAATACCGTGACTTAGACGCAAATAGGTAGTTACATGATTAAATAAGCTTAAAATATAAGTTTCATGTCTTCGCCAGCCAGCCATTTCTGATACTTTACATTAAAACATGTAGTAGTATTGAAAGTCTCTTATCTTCTCTGATAACGCTGATATATAGCCGTGTAATTGAAAATGCACATGCATTGAGCATGTATCTGACTTCAGCCAATATCAATAACACACAAGTAAGGATTGAAACTGAAAACAAAATATTTTTTTCTCCTTGTTTTTTCGTTTGTTTATGTAGATACATTTTATTCCATCATAAGGTTTCTTAACGTAAAGACTGAATTAACCTTGACATGTATTTTATAAAAAAATATTTCTTTATCAATCACAATTTACAATTTAATCTACAATTTTTTTCTAGCTATATATGTCACTGCTGGGCTGATTAATTTCTGGAATGTTTCATGATCATTATTTGTTAGATTAGATATCATAATTCTAAACACAATTTACAGTTTTTGTGATTATCAGTGTCTAAATATTATTTGTTAAGTACTTATAAAGAGAACATTACACTAAATTATTTATTTATACTTTACTACTAACATAGTATGTATTATTGCAGGGCAATTTTCAAATATTATTTTACGTACATTACTATGTACCGGGAAGCTTAAGACTTCGAAGCACGGAACGTAGAGTGAATTTGCAAAATTTTAAGCCCATCGAAGAATTCATTAAACACTTTAGGAATACCCGTAGATGGCTTCAGAAAAGTGAGATTCCATATCCTGGCTACTGTAGGTCTCCAGGGAGCTCCATATGCCTACCTGAGCTGTGCAACTGCGCTGTGTTAAAGAAAAAATGGGACGAATCGCGAAAACTGTCTACTAAAAGTCCCAAAGTTATAGAAAATAAAACTGACTCAAAGAGAAAAGTTCATTTGAAAGATGACCGTCTGTCTGGCTGGAGAACACTTACCACCCATCCATTTATTGTTTGAAATGTAAACTAGCTTAGCACTATATTTTTCGGCGATTTGTGATATTTAATTTTCGGGCGGACATATTGTGGGCCGTTAGCAAGTCCCGTGAACAACCCAATCTACGTAAAAATCTTGTCCCATTCTCAATTCGACCCGTTAGGAACATCTCTCGTTGATTTGATAAAGGTATATTTATTTGCAAAACATTAAATCATGCATAAGAATGCAAGCATTACACTATTAATAGATTAATAAAATTGTTATCTGGAATAAATGATTTATATAAACAACAACCGTTATATATCATGACGCACATAGAAAATTATCACTGATGATTCGGTTGTTTAGCCATACAATGTGGTGAAATCAATTTTCGCAAATGGGACATTTTTTCACGAAATATGAGTTGCGAATGGGACGAATGATAACGACCAGTTAGATTGAGAGTCTTGGAGTAAAGTTTAAATATTTATTTATTTATATAATTGTGTATACATGATTTCTATACCACAGTACGATCTTTACTTGTTGAACACAAACAAACATAATGTACTTGAAGCAAAGAATTTATGGTGGAAAATAGTAAATAAACATTTGTGTGTACACAATGCTTAAAAATATATTTACAAACTTTAGGGACGTTAAAGTAAGAGATACATAAATTATGTATATTTTACGAATATGAGATCTAAATACTATTATATATTTGTAACTTTAACATATTTACAAAGAATATAAGTATTTAAACAATTGCAGATAGTTGAATAAAAATTCTAATCTACTTTAAAGCCTACATAATTTGTTGCCACATACATTTTGGGTGCAATTTCGTATAATTTCACTTTTTCAATCCACCGCCCAGTTTTTTTCGAACACGAGTAATTTTTTTAACATTTATAAAATTCGTCCGCAAAAAACAAAACATTGGTCACAATTTTAGCTTCTAGATAAGAAGTTCATGAATTTGATGTCGACATAATGTTCAAACATAGTAAATCTAAACAAAGGTAAAAAGTAATCACAGAATTTAATATCCATCTGGAAATATTATGTTAATTGACGTCTTTGAAAAAAGCTACGGAAGTTTGTAGCGCCGCTTCTTCACTTGCGCTTTATGTCTAATTTATCTTATAAATAATTACTGTTTGGAAATCAGCAGTAGACTTGGCTATAAAGGTTTTTGACATCAATATGAAAATCTTACAACTAATGTGTAAACAATTTGAATTTGTATGCCACCAACTATCTTATATAGATTTTGAAAGTTATAGATTTTAACACAGAGGCCACATTTGCCTTCTAGATTCAAATGACTTAATTGCGTTCATACAGACAGACACTACAGGGGGACTTCTTTTTATTATATGTAAGGATATTTAATTATGTATTATATGTTTACTCAGAGAAATAGGCATTTCCGTCTACTGAGGCATGAGGTCGTGCATGGCGTAGCGCCACGTCCAGCGGCGCGCCAGAGCCTCGAAGCGCGTGCGCTCGCGCACGTACATCTCGCCCACTTCCGGCTCCATGCACACCTGCCAGTAGACAAACAAAATTATACATTTCGTCATACTAAAGGTTTACTTTATCTCTGCGCCGAATTTCATCAAAAGCGATCCAGTGGTTTTTGAGTTTATTCGTTGGAAATATTCCATTATCCAAAGTTACACAAACAACCATTTTCGATTTAGCAAATTTTAGCAAATGTGTCCAATAGAAAACTAGACAAAAGTATTTCTAATGAAATCTATTTTAGTTTAATTAGTATAAATATATTTTATTTTCGCTATTAAATAACAAAATTGATAAATATGTGATGGTGGCGCTAGTGTGCCGACTACTTTCTAACTATATAGTTACCGCAGTGTAAGGATCAGTGAGCAGGCTCTGTATGGAGATGAGCAGCTTGCTGATGGTGAGGGCGAGCGACCAGTTGTGGTGCACGGAGTCGATGCCCACGTCCCCGTGGCGGGACACGTTGGGGTGCAGGATGCGGGTCAGGAACCGCACCACCGGCGGGTTCATGGGGTATCTGCGCAGGAACATGGTAGAAATAAATAAATATATGACCTGATGGTGATCGAACCCTGGATCTCCAGAACAGACCAATATAATGACCTTTAAGCTACAGCGATTGTCAAACAGTCGTCGTATATATAGGAAAAAATGTGTTGTTGACTGATAGTCAATATACTGTCTTATTTAAAGTTTTTTCCAGATGACAAACTACTAGAATACATATGTGTTAGCTTATGTTAACACACAGACCACAATTAGCTTTAACTTTAAATCCACCGCATGATGACAGACAATCGGACAGACTCACCCATACGTAACCTGCACATAGAGATAGAACACCCCTCCCTCGTAAGGCGAGCCCACTGGGCCAGTGATGCTGGCCTGCCAGTGACAGCACTTGGCGTCCAGTGGCGTCGCCGCTATGCCTTCTGGAGGGTCGTTGCGAAGCATCTAAAAAAAAATACAGATCCAGTTAACCTCAAAGTAAGGTCGAGACTTGTTTTTTAACATAAACATATTTTTTAACATGTACCATATTTTTTAACATAAACATACTCAAATAGATAAACATCCAAGACTCACGTAAATTTCAGGTCTACTTTTGGTTCTATTTCTATTTTATCAAATAAGCAAAGAAATTTCCTCTCTTAATAGGTTTAGAGAATTTTATTTCTCATAAAAAATACTTTGGTATTTCACTTACCGAGAAACACTTCTTACAATTGAATTATTTACAATGCGAGAGTGCAGTCATCAAAAATATAAAAATAATTTGTAAGTAAATAAATAACAATGTTAAAAGAATACTGACCGTCTCCCTGAATCGATAACGGCACATCGCTAGTAAGAACAGATCGTAACATACATTATATACCAAATCTAATACATTATTATAATTAGCCTTCTGTTACTCAGCTTAGATCAAGTTTCTTTTGAAAAAAAAAATCCTATAAAATATCTCTGAGCCAGTGTGCCTTTTGGCAAAGGCCTCCGCCAACTGCCTCTACTGGTCTCTGTCTAAAGCCACTCTTGTCCAGTTAGATCCCAATTAGGCTAGCTCGTCTTTCCACTTTGTTATAGCTAGTACATACTATATACATATACATATACACACAATGTAGTATTAAGTTATAAACTTTAAATAAATAAATACAACTAACTTTCAGTTCGTTCCTCAGCCTATTCCTGCGCCAGGCGTTCTCGACGCCGACCGGCGGCGCCTGCACACACATCTGCACTAAACAGTTCCTGCAAAACGAAGACTCCACTAGAGCTTGATATTTCTGAAACAAAGTGCACACTTATGTAATCATTGAAACAAGATAATTTACAGGCAGTAAATTATCACTGTGGTATTAACGATTGAGGAATTCCCTCGTCGGGAGCCAATAAAGGGCCACTAGGTCATGCATTTCATAATAATTCTTTATCATACAAATCAAATATGTGTACTTTATTCCCTTCAAAATTGAATTGCAAAATTCCACCCAAACTAACATATTTACCATCTTATATACATTACAAGTAATAAAAGCTTGTAAAAATGACTTTTCTAATTGACTTTTATAATGTGATAATTAGATATAGACAATGTTAACAATGTTATGACGAGAAACCTGGAAAATTCCTGATAGGGCAAACTGTAGAACTATATCTCGGTTGCACCACCTATACTTTGTAACCATTTTTGAGATTTTTAACTGTATAAATATATTAGAACAAATTACACAGATTGAGCTAGCCCCAAAGTAAGTTCGAGACTTGTGTTATGGGACACTGACTCAACAATATTATATTTTATAACAAATACAAATATAGATAAACATCCGGACAAGACCCGGACCAATCAGAAAAGGATAATTTTCCATCATGACCCGACCGGGGATCGAACCCGGGACCTCTCGGTTCAGAGGCAAGCACTTTACCACTGCGCCACGGAGGTAAAAAAATGAGTAAACATGTAAACTGGCCCAAAAAAGAGATTGATTCATTATCATCATTCACAGCTTACTTTTTCCCACTGCTGGGAATAGGCCCCATTCTTCTCGGTCTTGTTATTAGGAGATTGATTAGGTACTCGTACCTTGTGCCAATCAATGTTAGCCAGCAGAGGCTTGAACAGCGGCCACCGCTTGGCGGCGAAGGCGGCCCAGCGCGCGGGCGGCACGTGCGCGCGCACGAGGCGCCACCAGCGCGCGCACACGCACGCGCAAGCGCACAGCGACATGTCGTCCAGGTAGCTGAAGATGCACAGCAGCACTGCCACGTAATCACAATCATGCTTCATTCAACCTTTTCTTTTCGTGTTTTATGATTAACTGTTGTGTGTATAAAATGTAAGAAATTATCACTGAAGTGCATAAAAATACCATTCCAAGAATTATTTCTATAGCAAAAGGTTGTAAAAAATAGGTTCTTTAAAAATGATCTTAATTAACCATAATGAAATATCTCCAAATTAAGCAAGTAAACTTATTACCTGCCAAACCTTGCTGCAAGTCAACATGGCCTATGCAGATATCATTTGCAAGACTATATATTTATTTTAAGTAGTAAGATATAGGTAGTTTAAGTCTTATTTAGATATTGAAATCAGTGCAATTAAGAAAAAATATTAATTTTATCACTCACCCTCAGAAGGAAGGTGTTCCACCAACCCAGGAGCCAGATTATCTGGTGGTCTCGGAGTGGACAATGCTTGCAATGATCTTGCTAAACTCGGTGGCTGTGGAGGCGGTGGTGGTTGCAGGCACGCTTGCAAGTCAGGTATCTCGGGGTCACGGAGTTCGTAATAGTACCCTGGCTTGTCAGCCCTAATGCTACAGTTACTAACTGACGGCATGGTTGGCACCCCATCCTCTGGACTAGTCTCACTTTCTAGAGAATTCTGTAAAAGATTATTTTGTAGTTACAAAATATTATTTATTTAAATTGTGAAGAATATTAAATAGAATAGTAAATTTAGATGTGGAGTATGAAAGTATATTATTCAATTACTTGGGATTGGGATATTGATGAAATTTGGTATTACACTGGTTGAGTAAAACTTGAAAACCAGTACACCAGCTAGCCATCAATAAAAAATTTGATCACAGAAAATAATATATAATTACATCAGCGGTAAAATAAAACTTAGAAATGTACTAACAGTGACTCGGTAATACCACCAAGTGGGCAATCCACACACAACTCCTCTGGCACCAGCTCGTGCCATGCTGTAGTTTAAGTCTGTTGGTTCATCATTTCCCGAGTCTCCATCATCAGTTTTCTCGCTATAAAAGTATGAGGTGGGGAGATATGACGGGAAGTCAGGGAACAGAAACGAGTGGCAGGTGACACAAACTGGCTCTCCAAAACTTGGGCCATAGTAGCCATTGCACACATAGCATGTTGTGTTCTGAAAAAAAAAAAAATAATTTGCGGCATAAATTATGTAAAGGTAAAAAGGAAGATGGTTTCTGAATGGTGAGAATGCTGACTGCCAGTGGTGTGTGGTTTAGCCCTAGAAAAGGACCACTCCATATTCATATGATCATATTAATAAATAAATAAATAAAATTATTTATTTCCGCTTCCTACTTTTTCTCCACTTTGTATTGTACTAATTACCTATGTAGGTACCTACCTACTACTCTTTTGTATGAACCAAATTAAAAAAATATACAGTACTTACAACAAATTCAAAATCAAGAGGCTGTTCTGATGGTGTTCCAGGTGTTAGTTTATCGCCGTTTTCTTCCAGTTTCTTTATAAAAGCCAAAAATTCTGGACCTATAGCCGACATTTTTAAAGAACTACTACGACTTGCCGAAGTCTTTTTTAAACAAATACATATGTAGGTAGAAATTATTTCTTGAAATTCAAACTTATTTTACCTACCTACAATACAATATAAAATGAAAATTTGTTCATTCAATACAATCCATTATTACAATCACAACAACCAAAGATTTTGGTTACCTATGACCTTAAGACAACAACAATAAAATAATTAACGAACAAGCATGACATTGACATGAATGAATGACAGATCGACTCAATGAATGACAGATTGACTTGAAAGTAGGTAACCTAGTATTTATTGCATAAATACTTGTACGTTTTTTTTTCAAACTCAAACATATATCTTTATTGCAGTAACTGTGTAGTACAAGGTATAGATGGCACATACACTACAATAGTTTCAACAGTTTACCCTTACAGGCATGCAATATTAGCGCTAAGTTACACTTATATCACATACTATGTTCTATATATGGGTACATGCAGTACTTACAAATTAAACTGTTTGAATAACTTATAAGTAATTTGTTTTTGCACACGATATAAGTAATTTCACACGATATAAATATTAATGGAATACATACATAATTACTCTCGTAAGGTATAATACTCGTATTATACTCATAATATTCATCCAAATTGTAAAACACCAGTAACCAGTAAAAATATAGGCACTTTATTATATTAGAGAGAGATCCATTTCTTTTTCTAAAGTATAACTTATTATTTTGAAGAAATACACATAATTCAAGTATATAGATATTAGTTAATGTCCTTCAGCCCTTTTCTTTAAATATATTTCGTAATGTGTAATCTGCATACAAGTTATGTATTGTGCATATACATCGTTTTTGAAGCAGGAAAGTGGGATTTACATTAACAGAATTCCCCCAATAGATAATTTCACATGTGAGGTAAGGAAATACAGTTCGAGTAACTTCAGCTGAAGAGCTTTCAGCAAGTATCGAAAGAGCGTTAAAATACTGGATATTGTTTTGTTAATTTTATCTATCTGCGATTTCCAATTTAAGTTTCCATTTCCAATTTAATTTCATAGTACAGACCTATTAATAGGGAGTATTACTGCGCATTTATCCCGCCAGAGTGCATTACTCTATGGTAGGTAAACAAAAGCATTGCCGCCTTTTGCTAAGTTGATGAAAACGTTTATTTTATAGTACTTTATTAATCCTTTCATTATGTAAGCACTCGTTTGTGAAAACACTGTAGCATATTCGGGTGCCGAAATATTAGGAAAAATGGTTTTCCATAAGACAAAAAACTTGGGATACGCCTCACGCGGTAAAATTTTCGAGCCAGTAAACGGTCGAGCGTGGAGGAGAAGCTCGGAATACTTCACACGTAAAGACTTATTAAAATATGGACTTCATACAGGTAAGATCTTCAGTCAAAATCAAGTTTATAGCAGTTTATGATATAAACTTGATTTTGACATCGCCAAATAATGCTGAACATAAGCTAAAATAGTGTTATTATTTTCAGGTTAATCCACTAAATCTTGCCTTTTTCTTTTAAACTCGCACCACGATTGCGTAGAAGATATATTTGGTCGTAAACCTGCAACAATATTAAATTTGGCGCTTTTTGCCTCCATTGGCAATGATTGTGTACCTTAGTTTTACCAGTAGCGCCATCTGCGCTGAGCTTTGCGTAATATAAGCCCTATGTAAATTCCATGGCCTAAACAAGCTCATAGACAATGATGTGAATGTCATTATTGTTCTTTGTGAATGTGTCATTGCTGTCAAATAAACTGTCAGTCGTGCATTTTTTCTTTCGTGATTGTCAATTGTCAAACGTTTGTTTGGCGATAAAATACCAAATAATTTTGCCAAACAAATCCTTGATTATCACCCCAATAGTATGATGTTATCGAATTTGTATCATTATACGTGAAATAAAGTGTAAGACCGTGGACTGTGCCAAACTTATTTTAAAAGTAGGTCACTTGTTTTGCAAATTTGGTTACCGGTACGTCAGACACTATATGCAGCATCTTCGTATTTAAATTTTGATTGAGATAAAACTTACTATTCCCCAGGAAGTTCGAGGTGCAAGCAACTCAGAGTGCCCAAATTAATGATAGAGGCAGTGAGTGGACATGGCAGAAAATGACGATTATTTAGATTCTCTCGATAACAATCACTTGGACGGCACCAACGGTTCCTTGAACATGACTGACAACAGCCTCGGAGTAAGTGGCATTTCTATTTGGTTTTATTACATTCTTTACTCAAAGAGCTAGGATTCTTTCTTCTTTATTTCTATCTAAATTTAATAGAAATAGGATCAGGCTATTTGATATGCTATTTTTTATACTACTTTGGATTTTTTTCATGAATTATTAAAATACATAGGTATCGGCTTATTATTGTGTTCTGTTAATATAAAAAAGTAAGATCCAAATCTTGATTGCCACAGGTATAGGCAATTGCAGTTTTTGTTGTAGCATAATTTAATACATAATAAGTGCCAAGGTGCACATATTATTAGTCCAATTTTGTCTTAATTCCCGATAAAGAACAGGACAATCCTGTAAAGCTTCATTCAAACTGACGCGAATCCCGCGCGAGACGCGGATTGCTATTTGCTCACACCAATTGTGTCAGCTAACCTGTATGGATGTGTTCAAATTGACGCAAATAGTTATAAGAGCTGCAGCGAAATATAAGAGGGATAATGAGCGACAGATTTTTCTAAATGCCATTGAACTTGAATGCCAATGAACCTTTAATTTTTTACAAATAGTAAATAAGTGCGTAATGTTGGTTTTAAAGTGTTAAAGTCTCCAAATGTTAAGCTTGAATACTCAGCTCATGAATCCATTTTCTTCCTCACATCTTGAGATTCTTTTTCAGTTAATAACAACAAAATCTCAGCTTCAATTTCAAAATACATGTTTTCTTATTGAGAAATCAAATATTAATAACAAAGCTTTATTTTATATGTATTTATTGTAAATTTGTTAGGGTGGTGATGAGGCATCTGGAAATAATGAGGTACCTGATTTGGCTGCTATTAAGGCAAGAGTGAGAGAGATGGAAGAGGAAGCAGAGAAGCTGAAACAGATGCAAACTGAGGTGGACAAGCAAATGAGCTTGGGAAGCCCACCTGGCCTCAGTAAATATTCTTCATTATACAATTTATTATAAATCTGAAGTTTTTTGAGGGTTTTTGGTTGGTTGTTGGATGGCAAACCCAAAAGTGCTGGTTTGTGTGGAAAAAAACTCATGTCTATGGACTCTTTCAGCTATGAAAAAAATCAAGCTTTTATGTCAACTTTATACAACAATATGTGCATTTAGTATACACAGTAGTTCAGCATGCAAAGTTCTCACTGAATTGCATATAGCCACAAATCCTACCAATACATAATCTTTCACAAAAAATACATTTGAACAAATTGGTTTGATAAAATTGATAAACCAGTAATATATAACCTAGAGTAGCTCACATGGCTACATTTTTCTGATATTCCCAATAGTCCTCCTAACTAGTAAAGTTTTAATTGACAACAACTACCTATTTTTAGCGAGTCCCCTGAATATGTCCCTGGAGGAGAAGATAGAAGCTGATAACCGGTCAGTGTATGTTGGCAATGTGGACTATGGAGCTACAGCTGAAGAGCTTGAACAGCACTTTCATGGATGTGGCTCTATAAACAGGTGGGTGGTCCTCAATATAGAATTTAAACATTTTATTACACCTATAAGGGGTTGTTAATCTGTGGAGTGCCTACATATGGTTAACCAGGTGATCAAAATTGAAAAATAGTCACTTAAGAAAGGCAAAGCTAGAAAGACAGAGTAGTGGTAATACTTTTTAGTGTTTATAAAATAAAACAATATATAAGATTTATATTTAATTATTTAAATTAAAAAATAAAAATATTTATTTTTTGGACAATATGAATCCATTGTGTTAGTAAACTTAAAAACGAATTGTATTAGTACTTATAGTCTACTAGGGATTTAGTAATTTTTATTAAATGGCCGATTAGAGAACAATCCCCACTATCGGCTATCGCCTTTAGGGCGCTGTTGCTGCCCCCGCGCACTTAAAGGTTTATTATTTCATTTTCAGGGTTACAATTCTTTGTAATAAGTTTGATGGACATCCAAAAGGTTTTGCCTACATTGAATTTGGTGATAAAGATAGTGTACAGACTGCTATGGCTATGGATGACTCATTATTCAGAGGGCGTCAGATAAAGGTATGATGCTGGATTTGTATTACGATAAGTAGCATCTGAATGAATTAACTCACCTAATTTAGTGATTTCTAGTGATAATTTGAAGATTCCTACCAATACTGAATAGATGTTGTTTTAGATAGTGAAAGTTGTTATATTGATTCTAGTGTAGTAGTCTCTTACAACTTCTAGAGCGTTTCGACCGCCGTAGCTATGCTGTGAGTACAATTTTTCAAATTTCACAAATGACAGGAAGTGTGGATAAGAGCTTTTATTTACCAAAATGAAATACCAACGTATGCCTAATTCGCCAAAGTTTGGCAAAATATTACACGATAACCTATAGCAGGTATTTATTTTAATTTTAAAAATGTGATATCGGTTGCAGGTGATGCCGAAGCGCACGAACAAGCCGGGGCTGTCGTCCACCAACCGGCCGCCCCGCAGCATGCGCGGGCGAGGCCGGGGCTTCCGCGGCGGCTTCTCGCCGTACTACTCGGGCTACCGGCCCGCGCGGCGCGGCAGGTGCGAGTTTTGATTATACACACAGCCCGCTCCGACATTGTCTACTGGAAACTACGTTTTTTCTTACAAGTGTTATCATGAAAACAATCTTAGGTACCATATCCGTTGTATTATGTTTTTACAGTAATATTTCTTTTTCTGTGTTTTTTGCTGCGTGCAGCAATATGAATTAAAATAAACCTATTATGAAATAAGCTTTTCATGCTTAATAAATGTTTTACTTTAAAAGGTTTGGACTAATATTTGATTTATTTTTAATAATATTCAACAATAAGACTAATAAATAACCTGCAAAGATTGTTTACATATTTAAACTCGTAAGAAAAAACTGAGTGTAGTGCCCGGCATGAATTATTTATCACTTCAGCGGAGACACAAGAAAGTTTTGTTACAACTGCTATAGCAGTCTTATCTTGTCCGCTGAGTGTTTGCTTATTTACTGGCTGCAAATCTGGGCTCTGCCTATGGTGATTTAGGAATAGTTAAAGAGTCATGTAAAATTCATCTAAATTCAATTACAACTTTTCTATAATAGATATAAATAAGGTAATCTAATAATATGCACCTTTTAAATTTATGTCGACATATTCACTCTTTAGCCTTTAAGCCCACACTGGGCAATATGAACTATATACAGTTTCAACTCCACAAATTATCACAGCAAGTGCATTGAGAAAAATAAAATTATTTCCATATTGCATTTAGCATTGCTCTGATTTAATAAGTTTTACGATTATCGACTTTCATGTACTCTGAAAATTTCGTGAGTTACACTATGATCCATAAATAACAATGTTCACTGTTGTGACTATTTGTAAGATGATGTCAGGGTCCTTGCTACTCGATGTTACCCCAGTTTGCAGTTGACGGGATGTCAATTAATAGCACTTTTCAGTAGTATGTATATTTTAGCATCTATATGCATGGGAAATATGCCTGATGCATTGTTAGATATTTCTATGATGAATGCTACATTTCGTAACTGCTTTATTTCTATTGCTATTTTATATTGTATAAACTACATACGCAATACATACATATTTCTATTATTAAAGCTAGGATTGATGGCAAAAGCGCCAAGGGCTGGAAGACTGTACTTATTAAAACTGTCACCAAAAGCTCTTGACTATTATATAACTCTGTTATATGTACGTAGCAAGTTTGTATCTAGCATTGCATGTCTTTTTCTTAAAATATATATTATGTTGAATGTTACTTGTTAGTAGAAATAAATTTATATTTATTTTCTTTCTGATTGTTTATATTTCTTCTTTTGTCCCTCAATACTGTCTGTGTTGAGGATCCCGATAATTAAGGCACGTTAATTAGTTAGCATCTCATTCAGTAGAAATAGTTCGGCATTTCCAGTATTTTTAGAATTGCACAACAATTTTTGACACTATGATTCAAGTTCTTTCACGTTCACTCTCACGTTCTTAAATTTCGTTCTTTTTAGTAATACTAAGTGACGTCAGAAGTGTATATAAATTCAGAATGTCCAATACTTGCATACTTTGCATACTTGTGCTTATGCTTAGGCGTAGTAATCTCAGAAAATGTCTAGGCTTACACATTATTCTAAACTAAATGGTAAATAACACAACGATTCAGTTTATATTGGCGCAATGTTTCTCTAATGCCATGATTAAATGATGCGTTATTCGCAGGGGCTTCAGGCGTGGTTCGTACTACAGCCCTTACTGAGTGCGGTAGAGGGGCGCCGGCCGCCGAGCCCCGGGCGCCCGCTAGCCCCGGCCAGCTCCACCCGGGCTCCCCGCGCCCGCTCTAGGCAGGGACACCCTGTAACTTTAAGCTGATCATTTAAACGAATGAATTCTATTTTTATTTGTATAAGATTGATTAATGAACTGACTTTTTGAAATGTTGTGCTATTTGTGTGTAAATGAAACATTTGATGGGAAATGTAAGACATTCTAGAGCCAATCTGGAAACACTAGGCTAGCCGATACTGTACTTGAATCTAGATAATGTTATTGCGCCTGTAGGCTGACGCGGTTTGAGATACTAAGAAGCAGATTTTCAGCCACAAGGAGGGACACTTCTGAATATAGATAAATTAAATATTAGGTCAACACAAGTATATTTTTGTGAATAGTTGAACCTGATATAATTGTTGAAATGTTAGGTATCTAAGCGTAATTGTTACGAGTAATCTAGGACTGCTAGTTATTAGATTTTCTCGTGTCATGCTCTAGTGAGGTGATTGATACCTTGATCATTATCACCGTGCGAGTGGCTATTGTCATACAAATTTTAATAAATATTATTCTCTATTGAAAGTAAACTGTTAATATCTTTATTAAATATAACAGATTAGCGCAATTTAGCACTGTAATTATTATACTTATTGTTTAAATACACTAGCGCTATTTATAGCGACACTGACATAAGCTCACAACGTGAGACTAGTAAATGGCACGCGTTTTACTAGAGTAAGGACTAAGTGAAGTATGATAACTGTCTTCTTTACACGTTCTGTACTCCAGATAACAATTTCAAAATACTTTTACAATTACAACCATCATATTTGAGATGTTAACACAGCAAGATCTAATTGTCTTTATTTTATGGTGTTTGCACATCTGCACATAACACCTGTAGAAGTCACTGCTCAATGTTGCCAGCTAACTGTAAGCTATATCTATGACCATGTAGCTATAGATAATGGAGCCAGCACTACTATAAGAGCATTTTGAAGTAAAATACCTATGATATCTCTTTTCATATGTGGCACACGATGACTCGTATAATTAAGTTTCACCGCACTTCTACCTATGTATATACCTCGCAATACACAAGAAATGGGTCACACGGGAAACAAAAAAAGAGGTCGGACCACCATGAAAAAGATAACAATATATGTAGGCATTTTACATCAAAGAATTTTTATTAGTACTGGCTCCAGTATTGCCTGTAGCTTCATGGCATTAACAATCATTTAGTTAAAATCTCTGGATATGTTGACACCTAGCATATTGTTCTGATGTCTTGGAGGAACCACTAAGTATTGTGAAAAGGTATAGGAATGTAGCTACAACTTTGTAGTGTGTAACATTTTTTTAATACTTAACATCGCTGTATTAGTACCTGGTACCTGGCTAGCAAAAAGATCACTAAATTAAGAATATTTAGTCTAAAATATTTATCAGTATTTTATATCAATTCTGTTTGGCTCTGGCTCCACCAACTTATTTCTACAGAAAATTAAATTAAAAACTTGTATTTAATTTAATTTTCTGTTTCTGTTCTTTTATTGGGAAAGATTGGTGTATCCTTAGCAATCAAGTACAATTGTTAAACCCAATCTTGTATTTCCTTCGTTTCTTTTACAAAAAAGCAAACAGCACTATATAATGATTAATAAAAAAAGCATAAAGTGCGAAGTTATAAATTATGCAGGTTGAAGAATAATTTAAGAATAGTCTTAAGAACATGCTGTTGTTTTATTTTCTTTAAAATAATTCCTAATCTACGCCTAACAAACGCATATGAGTAGTTGTTCATTTTGAAAAATGGTTGGACTATACTATTATACCTAGCTGTAAAATTGTAGTGGTCGTCGTACATATTTTTTCTATTTCTGCTGGGTGTCCCAAAGATTGCGATTAAACAAATCTGAGGTTCAGATTTTCTAACAAAGGTTTGCACTTTCACCGAGCGCTTTCACCTATCTATCGTTGCTTGCTATGTGATGAGGATTTTATAAGACTGAAAACAAAAGAGCCAAGATAATACAACTCTGTTTTTCACAAAGTCTAATACGAGTGGAATAATGTACCTACACAACCTTGCAGCTAATAAAATAATAGTATTCCCAAAGAGAGTAGACGTTAGGCAGGCGAACGGTTAAAAAAGAGCAGGTAAAATCAGAGCAGAATCATTAAAATGTTAGGTTTATTTTTACGTTGATCCTAGGCTTCGTGGACTCACAGCCGGAATAAAGTCAGGAACCAAACCAACCAACATTTTTGCCCCTTTGGACTTTACACCTTTGGACTCAGCATGTACATGGTATGTGTCGTGTGGGCGGTCGGTCGACAAACTCGCGGTCCGTGTCTGTGACGGAAATTCCGTTTACAAACATCACAGAAAAAGTTTAGGTCCGTGACAGAATATTAAATTTTTGCCGTGGTGTTTGTAGTATTTTTTGTCTTAGTTGCAAAGTAGGTAAAATAATAGCTCCAATATCTATGGTTTTTTTGGTGCTAATGTCAATGCCAAACTTATCACTGTACGTCGAAAAGATGTCAAATCTTCAATAAATAACTTTGTTTAGGATTAGTGTTGAAAACTATCGATAATATCGAACTATGATTACGATTAGACTATCGATATTGTAACTATCTATAATCTAATCGACAGTATTAATTTGCGATTTTTACTATCGGTAATCTTATATAAACTCGTAGTGCAATATGCGAAGGCGTATGGCGGAAAGAATTTAGTATACATTTATCCAGTAATATACATATATTTTTTAAACGGGTACATGTACTATTTAATATACTAATGATAATCTTTACTTATTAAAATAGAAATTACAAATGCGAACGATACTATTTAACATAATAACTATCGATATCATTTTTATTTTCTGTAACAGCTATCGATTGTTGTCTATCGAGCGGTAACGGCGGCTACGCTATTTGGGACGAGTCCGACGAAGAGCAAAAGGCTATTTTGTTTGTTTGTTTCCTTGTTAAAATAACACAAGTGTATTTACTTCCATGATTTATGCTGCTTCGTTGTTTAATTTGATAATTGTCGTAAGAGTTTAATCTTCAATCTTTTTCACTGCTCTATTTACATATCGCAATGTTTTGACACTTACTAATTATATTATTATAACTTGTTGTAGATTTTTGTTTGCATCAGTTGGTTTCATGTGGTGTATTTGAGTTGGAAGCTGTCTAGCACTCTGCAGTATGCCCCTAACCGCTGATGTTGCCGCACAACAAGTGCAAGTATGTTGATTTTTAGTATTAGAAAATGTCATGTTCTTATCCAAGCCACTGATAGCCTTTTCCGCCCATGGTTTCAGTATTATTAGTTAAATTTGATTCCCTTAAATCCTGAAAGTCTTTTACTAGATTTATCAGAAATTATTGTTTTCAGGAACGCCTAAGATCTCTTCATAGACTGATTTATGAGATAGAGGCAGAAAGGGGTCGCAATGAACAGTGCATTGATTCCATACTGCGAGCGGAGAAGGCAGCTGAATCTCCGGCATCCAATGATGACTCCTCCAGTTCTTCACAACAGGTTGGTTATCAAACAAAACTTTTATACTTTTAACCAATTTATAGCACACAAAAACTGCTGTACTGAAGTCAAATTGAAATGAAATTAGTGTTAAAAATCACTTTTATTTTGAAAATTAAAAGTTACTTTGAAATTTAAATACTAAATATTGTCACATCACCCACTTAAATTTTCCTTCCCAGAAAAATAATGTTTGAGCCATAAACTTAAATAAAAAAAATATAACATTAAATTTATAGCAAATGCAGTTGAAAAGCCTGTACAAGTCGGGGCTGACGGCAGGCGAACAAGAAGAAAGATTGCTGCGAGCTGCATTGGCACGCATTTATGAGATACGAGCCATTAAAAATGAGAGAAGGATACAGGTACTATTTTATTTGAACTTTTCATGGTTACTCTAATCAAAGGTGTTCTTTGTTGCTTTTGATACAATTAAAGTATATTTATTTTCATTTATTACAGTGTACAATTGATGATCTTAAAATAATTACTTCTGACTTGGTTACCTGTTACAGATCCTTACATATTATGTCCTCTGCCATGTGTGTGTGTTTGATCACAATAAACTCAAAAACTACTGTTCGGATTTTCATGCGGTTTTCACCAATAGACAGTGTGATTCCAGAGGATTATATAGGATTTGATGTATAATATTGACAAGGCATGTTGTGTGAATCTATGTATTTTATTGACAAGGCACGGCACGCGGGTAACAAGGAGACGATCGGCTGCGGCGCCCTAATGAAGATGTTACTGAGCGCAGCGCAGACATTGCCATTACACGTGGGCCGGACCGGCGAGCGCGCGCCGGCGCTGTGCGGCGCCGTGCCGGCCGACGCCGGACACGTGGCCCGCGCCGGGGACGCCGTCGCCGCGCTCGTCAGGGTCTCGGATAAGGAGGAGAACTGGATACTGGCTGAGGTATGTTAGATGGATAGGTTTTTTAGACGATGGAACCACTTCTACTATACTAGATTGCTATTATTTACTGAAAAAGCTGACCATTGGTGATCCAATTTTGAAGTCTTAGCTATTGATGTAGTAATGTACACATATTCAGGCTATAATCAATCAAACTATGAATGTTGTATATAATAAAGTAGAAGATAAATAACATAGATATTTGAACATTATTTCATTTGATCTAATGCCATTCAGCATTAGATATGTTATAAGAAATAATTACATTCAAAAATAACTCATTCAGGTCGTAAGCTGGTTGCCGGCTCAAGGTAAATACGAAGTGGACGACATAGACGAAGAGCAGAAGAACCGCCACGTACTGAGCAAGCGGCGGGTGGTGCCTCTGCCGCTGATGAGGGCCGACCCTCGCACGGATGAACACGCGCTGTTTCCCAAAGGCGCCGTCGTGATGGCGCTGTATCCGCAGACCACATGCTTCTACCGCGCGGTGGTCAACAGGCTGCCGGCCAGCGCTGCTGACCCGTACGAAGTTTTGTTTGAGGTGAGATCGTGCTTTTAGATTTATTAATTTTTTGTTGTGCCATTTACAGGAGAAATATAACTTATAACTAGATATTGAAAAAAGAGTGGAAAATTTTGCTGTTTCCGAGGCCAAAATCAGTAACCCATAGGGGGTTGCTGAGCCAGCGATGTAAGTAAGGTATTCAAATGTAATGAGCGTGTAGCGGGAGCTAGGTGATTATATGCTCGACCGCCACAAAGGGTCTTCCCTTCCCGCCAAGCTAGGTGTTGCGCCTGGGGAACCGCACGGCCACAACGGTGTCATGTCAGAGGTTGTATTTATGCTTCCAATCGAAAACGCACTGTCTGCGCGGTCTAGGCTTGTTAGCTTCTAGTAGCGAGTCGACCGTAGTGCCATCTGTCCGTAGTGTCGTGGATCACTTGTGTGGCTTGTTATTCATTGCGTTTGGTCGGCTTTTTACATCTGCGCTGTTGTGCATGTGGCGTGGTAGATGTCGCTACAAGCGAAAAGGCATTTACTAGTTATGTTTCTTTAAGTTCTCAATATAATTTCTAAGAAGCAAATGAAAAAGCTATACCAGTGATTCCATTATGACATTTTCACCGAAACTGTATCGTACAGATTGTTATCGAACCAAAGACAACTAACAAGAACTGCAGGTAAAAGTCTGTAGATATATCTGTGTGTCAAGATTTTGTGTAGACATTTTGTTGTTCACATGTTTTTGTTGTTCGGGATGGCTTTATATAATGTTCGGGACCATTTGCACTCTCGTACCCTAATCCATACTAATATTATAAATGTCTCTCTGTTCCGCTTTCACGGCTAAATCGCTATAATTATGCTGTCAGAAGAAACTATTCTGCGCTGACGAAGTCACGTTTAAACAGCTAGTGAACCATATATTGGTATTTGTGCAGGACTCGTCGTACGCGGACGGGTACTCCCCGCCGGAGCGCGTGGCGCAGCGCTACGTGATCGCGATCAAGGAGGGCAAGGGCCGCGCCTCCTGACCCCACGTCCGGCCCCGCGACTGCTGCTCCACGTCGGACGACTCCGGCGTCTAAACGGAAATCCTCTCAAACGATCCCCTGCGGAAGGTGTTTTGGGATATTTTGTCTATAGTTTCTGGATGGTGTGTTTAAAAAATCACCTATGATATTATTTGTGTCATAATATCCAAATTCATAATAAATGACCAATATTGAAATAGAACGTTTTAAAAATTAAAACAGTTTGTTAAAATATAATATTTCAGGAACAGGAACTATGATGATAAAAAGGCGAAGGGGATTTTTTCTTTACTGTTTCAATACTGCTCAGTATTATAATAAATTAAATAACCCGCATATCGGCTGTGCTGACTAGTTTAAATAGAATCTCAGTACATTTAGGCTGACAATGTCAATGAGAAACCATTTTCTCTCCTCCGTTCCTGGCTGTGACGTTCCGAAGCTCAGTGCCCGTGTTTATAATTATAATAAAATGTGATTATACGACCGGCCGCCTGCCTGACGTGAACACTACCACACGCCTCCGCGTTAAATAATCTTTGAAGTTATCAAATTATATAAAAAATCTGACTGCATACATAGATATGCATAATATACAGATGCAATGTAAACATTTTAATGATGCCTCATAGTTTTGTTGATCAGGCAGGTTACTACATCTTTGCCTGTGGTATATAAAACATCATTTTAGAAAATCCAAGATTTTTCTCATACTTATAGGATTACCATGTAACAAAGATCAAAATGTAAATCTATTGTCGTATTTTTGTAAATAGCAATTTTCATCATAACACTAGTTAAGTTAGTATATTCATTTCATGCATGTATCTGCAGGTGTATGTAAGTTATAAATGTATATGAATTAAAGAAATGTTTTTAATTAACCCACAGAATATGAACCCACATATTCCGAGATACGAATTACAAAGTTATTTTATATTACATAGGCTTGAGATATTTCAAAATAAATACAATATGAATTCAGTTTATAATATTTATTTTTGACTTACAGATTCTTATGATACCTGATTTCACTGATACAACATTACAACAATGTTGGTTGGTTGCTTTTACTAAACCAAATTGAGTAAACATAAGTGTATTACACATGATAAATGTTCTAAACTAAGATAAATTGATTTCATGACTTAAATAGGTAAGATTAATGGAAGAAAATAAAATATACATTTCTTATTTAGGCAATGCGAGGACTACGCAAACGGTCCAACCTAAAGGAAGTTATCACAAATCTTCCTAGTATATAGATATATTGTCTTAAAATAAAATTACTTTTGGTCAAATATACAAAACGTCATGCACCAATTTATATACAAATAAAAGTGAAAGATACTATGTAAAACCAGTTGCATAGCTAACTAATGTAACAAATAAAATTATACGATTTACAAGAAAAACTAAAAGATAACTACGATTATTGAAATAATCCCATGTAGCTATGGTTTCTTAATAAAATATATTGTCTTTTTTCCAAGTCAATATTTAAAAAAAAATAGTGATTTTTGTCATTATAATATGTGTAGAACTTTAATAATGGGTCCCATTATTTATAAAAGCCTTATAACCAAAAAGCGTTTTTTTAACTCCAATAACAATTTGTGACTTTTAAAATTGTAAGCATGACCTTTTATCCCTGCTAAATAATTTATGGAAAATTTATAATACAAAAGCAATGAGCAAATTTTAAATATGGCTTATCATTGCTCAGAGTATATGAGATCATTTTAACCTTCAATGTTTTAAATTTAAGCTATCCGGACATTTAATTTCCTTAAATTTAAAACATCTCACACACTTAACATTTAATTCTAATTAGATTCATAAGCAAAGAACTAAAATCTTTTGACAATAAGTATACAATTATATACCGAAACAAATGGGAGATAACATATTATAAGCTGTTGAAAAACATTAGCCAGTTATTACAGACTTGTGCCTAATTAAAATTTGTTTCAAAAGTTCACATCTCATGCGACAATATTTTTTGTCAATTAAATAAAAATTGATTTTGGGTATATTTAAATTCGTCAAACAATAAGAAATAGAGGGAGAAAGGCGGCTAGAGAGCTAAAAAGCAATAAGTTTTGGTACATTTGATAATTAAAATAAAATTCATATTTCCTTATGTGGCGCCATCTGTAATCAAAGTAATTGAAGTAATTTAACAGACGTTGAAGTGATTGTTTATAGAAAGCAGTACATTTACACTTTGCCATCTTTTATTAGTCAGACCATTGACACGCTTATCTTATTCGTTTTTTTTGACAATTCTGAGTGCATTAAACGTTTACGGCTATTTTATTTTTAGCAAGGCAGTAGAACAATTCTATGGAGCGTCGGGAGCGTCGGGTCCTCCCTCTCGTACTCTTCAGTCAGTTTTCGTTAGTGCTCGAACATTTTAACCTGCCCTGTATTCTAAATTCGAGTGAAGTAGTGTGGTGTACCTATGTGAAGGCAGCTAGAGCGCGCGGCGGTCGCTGACGACGCCCTGCAGCTTGCGCGCGACGGGGTGCGCGCGCGCGCGCTTGAGCGCGTCCGCACGCGCGCCCGCGCTCAGCTCCGCGCCGCGCTTCACCATCGACACCAGGCTGTTGATCGCGTGCAGGTCCTGTCGGCGACACACTACTGTTACCGATACGTTACACCGTTCATTCTACATTCAATCGAAAATAACTGTTCATGCAATAAGCACACCAAATATGATAATAAAAAAAATCAGACTTTTCCGCACGTCCATTTTGGTCAACCTCGGACACTACAGACCAGCAGATAACGGACCTCCTAAATAGAGCTAACTACACTAACCTTGGCGGGGCTCCGGCTGAAGCGGTACGTGAGCTGGAAGTCGGCAGTGCGGGGCGCGGTGAAGGGGCGCACGTACAGCTGGTGGCCCTCAGACACGCGCAAACCCGCGGGAGAGAACGATAGCTCACCACGACGAGCCGGGAGGGGAGATAGCGGACCTTCCTAAAAGAGAAAAATAAATCATCAGTCTCTCAAAGCCTAAGGCGTGAATCTTAATCGAATTTGAGAACGTTGTTCTAGTCAGTGGAGCATTCACGGCAGCCTAATAGAAGAGACGACGCCGCTGATACGGCCACGTTTGCGTAAACTAATTATGCAGGTAACAAATGCCTGGCTAGGCCACGGAGCCATCCAAAAAGATATGATGTAGTCAAGGATGATTTGAGCCAAATGGTCTGACAACTAAGGCTGCAACGAAGACCGTACGAAGTGGTGGAGAAAAAATTGATGCTCTCCGCTGGAGATTTATTACAGTTATAAATAAACATATCTATTCCACTCAGTAAAAAAATATCAAACAAATTGCTATATATAGCTGAAGTGACACAATTATGTTTTTCAGTCATAATAAGGTAGGTAGGTATCATTGAACTTACATCTTTATGCCTTCCGTTGAATCTCAAAACGTAGTTCTGCATTAGTGGCACGTAAACTTCGTTGTAAAATGTGATTAAATCGTTTCTTCTCGCTGCCTCTGCAATAACAATGTAATTTATTTAATATTTGCGTTGTACACTAAGGGTTAGTGCACGAGGCGGGCATTGCTAATAAGTGCAGTTTGTTTGGTGGGTTCTCGTGAATTTATATTAATTTATGTTCACAACATAACAAAGTAAATGTTAACAATGTAAACCCTGTTAGAAGGAAATTAAATAGAAACGTACTATTTATTTCTGTGGATATTTCTTGACGCGGTGTTAGTCAAGTGGTTAAAACCATCCGAGGTTGCAATCCTACTTGTGCCACGACTTCAGCATCAGGTTTCAGCACTTGCTTTTAGCGAATGAAAACATCGTGAGGAAAGCTGCAGACTGGTTGACAGTTGAAGATCACTAGTGGGCATGCCAGTACTCGCCACTAGACCAGTAGTCGTAAAGTCATGTCAGATGTCTTTAGGCGACTTAAAACCTGACACTATTAGAAATGAACACCCTCGAAAAGGCAAGAAGAACTGAAATGTATTAATTTTGTTGTAATGTTAGTAGTAGTTGTTATAGCAGCACACCAGCATACGGCCACACTCGTGTAACTTACTGTCGCCCGAGGCCCGCTCGATGAGCACGTAGCGGTAGACGAGGTTGTCGGCCAGCGGCCGCAGCCGGTAGCAGCGCATGATCTCAGCAAAGCTGCGCTCCACAGGATTCGATGCGTTGTTGCACACCTGCATATAACGAAAATAGCTCAGTATTAGCTCAGGCGCTGTGCCGTGCGGTCGTGTTTCTTTGTGATTTATTATACATGACGGTCGAGATCTTGACGGCATATCAAATCAAGTCATCCTGCCTAGATCTTTAGAAAAAAAAAAGATTATCATCAGGATATCTCTTTTTATTGAAATATGCTCTGCGCGGCGAAAAGTCAAATCGTTGTTATATGTTATGAAATATAATATATGTTAGTATTATACTTCATAGCATGTATCAAACTTTACAAACATATATCATAAGAAAGAATGGATAAGACTAGAAGTATGAATATATGTAATACTTCTAGTCTAATTTCTAGTGAGAAACTGTATGGATATGATGATAAAAACCAATATATACTCACCCTACATATAACATAAACAGCACACAGTAATATCTGGTCGAGATGTCGATCTCTAAGCAGAGAGGTGTGGTGCATGATGGAGTGCTCCAGGCAGTTCCAGATCTTCAGCTTGAGGTCGGCGTCGCTGAGCCGCAGCCGCTGGCACAGGTCGTACATGCGCAGCGCCGCCAGCCCGTACAACTGCACATACACACACACACACACACACATTGAATACTCACGAGGGTGACTCGCTTCCTGGATTATCTTTTAAGGTAGATAAAGATGTTCAAAATCAAAAGAGAAATGAAGTCAGACGGTAAAACTAATTTTTATCTTTATCAATAAGGGGATAAAAGACTACTTTTGTATGAAGAATTTTAGAGATTTACGTTCTTCTTTAATATATTACCAATACGATAAAAAATTTTTACAATATCTATGGTCGTTTATTTTTTATTTAACCGCATCAAATTCCATTCTGTACGTGAAGCGCATACAAACATAGAGACAGACAAAATATTGTTTTGGCTTCTTATAGTGCCCTATTTTTATTAAGGTTAAATATTATTCTTTCATATAATTATTTCTGTGCATAGAGGAAAATTCTTTTAGGTTACCTTTCTAAAGAAGAGTATCAATGAATTGTTGGTGCGTCGCGGGGGAGTGTGTCCGGGGGACGCGGCGGCGTCGGGACTACTCGACACTAGAATATACAACGGCATTTCACTTTTCTGTGGATTTTTTTTCGGAATATTTATGTAGATCGTATATAATTTATGCGTAAAACACATATATGGATGATTAAAAGGCTGCGGCGAAGCCAAATGTTAAAATTAAATGAGATAAGGGCATAACTTATACAAACTGGAAAAATAATCGTTGTAAAACCTTATGCCTATGTTTACCTAGAAGGGACTGTCCCGGTCGAATATTATCTTGGAATAGCTGCCTCTTGGTTTGTTCTACCGTTGCAACGCGCGGTTGTACACCATCTGAAATATCACTTATTTTAATTCGTTCAGGTTTAAGTTTTAGTTTTTTGTGAAGAAAAATAAACAAAATAAATTCTTAGTCTTATAAATGACATTAAAATAAATATTCCCAAAGTGCTGGCTTGTCGTCAAGGAGGAAATCTATGCTAATGTGTAGCGGGAGTGAGGATACAGTCGCCACTCCAGCACGAGAGTGAGAGAGAGAGAGAGAGAGAGAGCAACAAAACAAACAGCAATACAGACTGTTGGCGACTCTCACGAGATGTGT